>NC_047122.1:39044477-39656977 GCF_902500255.1 Thalassophryne amazonica
AAAGAAAGTCATGAAGTCATTAATAGTTAAAGTTAATGGAATACTCAGCTCAATAGAGCTCTGACTCTTTGTCAGCCTGGCTACAGTGCTGAAAAGAAACCTGGGGTTGTTCTTATTTTCTTCAATTAGTGATGAGTAGAAAGATGTCCTAGCTTTACGGAGGGCTTTTTTATAGAGCAACAGACTCTTTTTCCAGGCTAAGTGAAGATCTTCTAAGTTAGTGAGACGCCATTTCCTCTCCAACTTACGGGTTATCTGCTTTAAGCTACGAGTTTGTGAGTTATACCACGGAGTCAGGCACTTCTGATTTAAAGCTCTCTTTTTTAGAGGAGCTACAGCATCCAAAGTTGTCTTCAATGAGGATGTAAAACTATTGACGAGATACTCTATCTCACTTACAGAGTTTAGGTAGCTACTCTGCACTGTGTTGGTATATGGCATTAGAGAACATAAAGAAGGAATCATATCCTTAAACCTAGTTACAGCGCTTTCTGAAAGACTTCTAGTGTAATGAAACTTATTCCCCACTGCTGGGTAGTCCATCAGAGTAAATGTAAATGTTATTAAGAAATGATCAGACAGAAGGGAGTTTTCAGGGAATACTGTTAAGTCTTCTATTTCCATACCATAAGTCAGAACAAGATCTAAGATATGATTAAAGTGGTGGGTGGACTCATTTACTTTTTGAGCAAAGCCAATAGAGTCTAATAATAGATTAAATGCAGTGTTGAGGCTGTCATTCTCAGCATCTGTGTGGATGTTAAAATTGCCCACTATAATTACCTTATCTGAGCTAAGCACTAAGTCAGACAAAAGGTCTGAAAATTCACAGAGAAACTCACAGTAACGACCAGGTGGACGATAGATAATAACAAATAAAACTGGTTTTTGGGACTTCCAATTTGGATGGACAAGACTAAGAGACAAGCTTTCAAATGAATTAAAGCTCTGTCTGGGTTTTTGATTAATTAATAAGCTGGAATGGAAGATTGCTGCTAATCCTCCGCCCCGGCCCGTGCTACGAGCATTCTGACAGTTAGTGTGACTCGGGGGTGTTGACTCATTTAAACTAACATATTCATCCTGCTGTAACCAGGTTTCTGTTAGGCAGAATAAATCAATATGTTGATCAATTATTATATCATTTACCAACAGGGACTTAGAAGAGAGAGACCTAATGTTTAATAGACCACATTTAACTGTTTTAGTCTGTGGTGCAGTTGAAGGTGCTATATTATTTTTTCTTTTTGAATTTTTATGCTTAAATAGATTTTTGCTGGTTATTGGTGGTCTGGGAGCAGACACCGTCTCTACGGGGATGGGGTAATGAGGGGATGGCAGGGGGAGAGAAGCTGCAGAGAGGTGTGTAAGACTACAACTCTGCTTCCTGGTCCCAACCCTGGATAGTCACGGTTTGGAGGATTTAAGAAAATTGGCCAGATTTCTAGAAATGAGAGCTGCTCCATCCAAAGTGGGATGGATGCCGTCTCTCCTAACAAGACCAGGTTTTCCCCAGAAGCTTTGCCAATTATCTATGAAGCCCACCTCATTTTTTGGACACCACTCAGACAGCCAGCAATTCAAGGAGAACATGCGGCTAAACATGTCACTCCCGGTCTGATTGGGGAGGGGCCCAGAGAAAACTACAGAGTCCGACATTGTTTTTGCAAAGTTACACACCGATTTAATGTTAATTTTAGTGACCTCCGATTGGCGTAACCGGGTGTCATTACTGCCGACGTGAATTACAATCTTACCAAATTTACGCTTAGCCTTAGCCAGCAGTTTCAAACTTCCTTCAATGTCGCCTGCTCTGGCCCCCGGAAGACAATTGACTATGGTTGCTGGTGTCGCTAACTTCACATTTCGCAAAACAGAGTCGCCAATAACCAGAGTTTCATCCTCGGCGGGTGTGTCGTCGAGTGGGGAAAAACGGTTAGAGATGTGAACGGGTTGGCGGTGTACACGGGGCTTCTGTTTAGAACTACGCTTCCTCCTCACAGTCACCCAGTCGGCCTGCTTTCCTGGCTGCTCGGGATCTGCCAGGGGGGAACTAACGGCGGCTAAGCTACCTTGGTCCGCACCGACTACAGGGGCCTGGCTAGCTGTAGAATTTTCCACGGTGCGGAGCCGAGTCTCCAATTCGCCCAGCCTGGCCTCCAAAGCTACGAATAAGCTACACTTATTACAAGTACCGTTACTGCTAAAGGAGGCCGAGGAATAACCAAACATTTCACACCCAGAGCAGAAAAGAAGCCGGACAGGAGAAGCCGCCATGCTAAATCGGCTAAGAGCTAGTAGCTACGCTAAGCTAGCGGATTCCTAAAAACACGCAAAGTGAATAATGTGTAAATAATTTAGAGGTGATTCAGCAGAAGGAGTGCTTTAGTTAAGGCACGTAAAGATTACACTGGGAAACAAATCGTAATCTAGATAACTAGATCAATCTAACTGCGCAGATTAAACAGCTAACAGATACAGAAAAACACCGCTGTGCTCCGGAACAGGAAGTGATACAATACCGCAGTGAGAGCCAACCACCAGTAGAGGCCAAGTAGAATAGAATTTAAAATTCTTCTTCTTACTTATAAGATTTTGAATAATCAGGTCCCATCTTATCTTAGGGACCTCATAGTACCATATCACCCCAATAGAGCGCTTCGCTCTCAGACTGCAGGCTTACATGTAGTTCCTAGGGTTTTTAAGAGTAGAATGGGAGGCAGAGCCTTCAGCTTTCAGGCTCCTCTCCTGTGGAACCAGCTCCCAATTCGAATCAGGGAGACAGACACCCTCTCTACTTTTAAGATTAAGCTTAAAACTTTCCTTTTTGCTAAAGCTTATAGTTAGGGCTGGATCAGGTGACCCTGAACCATCCCTTAATTATGCTGCTATAGACTTAGACTGCTGGGGTTTCCCATGATGCACTGAGTGTTTCTTTCTCTTTTTGCTCTGTATGCACCACTCTGCATTTAATCATTAGTGATTGATCTCTGCTCCCCTCCACAGCATGTCTTTTTCCTGGTTCTCTCCCTCAGCCCCAACCAATCCCAGCAGAAGACTGCCCCTCCCTGAGCCTGGTTCTGCTGGAGGTTTCTTCCTGTTAAAAGGGAGTTTTTCCTTCCCACTGTCGCCAAGTGCTTGCTCACAGGGGGTCGTTTTGACAGTTGGGGTTTTTCTGTAATTATTGTATGGCTTTTGCCTTATAATATAAAGCGCCTTGTGTCAACTGTTTGTTGTGATTTGGTGCTATATAAATAAAATTGATTTGATTTGATTTGATATATATATATATATATATACAACCCCAATTCCAATGATGTTGGAACGTGACCACAGCACACTTGGCCACTTTGCATCTATTTCAAATGAGCTTGGGTGGTGTTTCTAGATGTTGTTGATGTCTGGCTTTCGCTTTGCATGATGGAGTTTTAACTTGCACTTGTAGATGTAGCAACAAACTGTGTTAACTGACAGTGGTTTTGTGAGTGTATTCCTGAGCCCACGCGGTGAGATCCTTTACACAATGATGTCGGTTTTGAATGCAGTGCCGCCTGAGGGATCAAAAGTCACTCAATGTTGGTTTTCAGCCTTGCCGCTTACATGTAGAAAGTTCTCCAGATTCTCTGAATCTTCTGATTATATTATGGATTGTACATGATGGAATCAATAAATTCCTTGCAACTGAATGTTGAGAAACATTGTTCTTAAACTGTTGGACTATTTTTTCATGCAGTTGTTCACAAAGTGGTGATCCTCGCCCCATCTTTGCTTGTGAAAGGCTGAGACTTTTTGGGATGCTCCTTTTATTCCCAATCATGAGTGTCCTCAGTTCCCAAACGCTTATTGAGTGTTGTTAGAAGAAAAGGTGATGTGACACAGTGGTAAACATACCACTGTCCCAGCTTTTTTGAAAAGTGTTGCAGGCATCCAATTCAAAATGAGCAAATATTTGCACAAAAACTATATATATATATATATATATATATATATATATATATATATATATATATATATATATATATATATATATATATATATATATATATATATATATATATATATATATTCTAATATATATATTCTAATATATATATATATATATATATATATTCTAATATATATATATATATATATATATATATATATATATATATATATATATATATATATATATATTCTAATATATAATATACAGAATCTAAAAAGAAATTCAGAAAATCACATTGTGTGATTTTTAAAAATAATTTGCTTTTTATTACCTCAGGAGGCGAGATCTTGCAGGGAGCGCTAGACTGAGGAAGACTGACAGTCATCTTGGGTTTCTTCCATTTTCTAATGATTGCACAAACAGTTGTTGCCTTCTCACCAAGCTGCTTGCCTGTTGTCCTGTAGCCCATCTCAGCCTTGTGCAGGTCTACAATTTTGTCCTTGATGTCCTTAGACAGGTAAAGAGTGCAGAATAGGAGGAAAAACTAACAGGTCTGTGAGAGCCAGAATTCTTGCTGGTTTTTAGGTGATCAAATACTTATTTCATGCAAAAAAAAAAAAAAAAAAATACACAGTTATTTAAAAATCATACAATGTGATTTTCTGAATTTTTTTTAGATTCTCTCTCTCACAGTTGAAGTGTACCTACGATAAAAATTACAGACCTCTCCATTCTTTGTAGGTGGGAAAACTTGCAAAATCAACAGTGGATCAAATACTTATTTGCCCCACTGTGTGTGTGTGTGTGTGTATATATATATATATATATATATATATATATATATATATATATATATATATATATATATATATATATATATATATATATATATATATATATATATACACACACACATACACACACACTACTTGTCAGTCAGTGTATTATAGACTAGGACAATGGAAAAGGGAAAAAAACAGTACAAAATATTCAGAAAACTTCAAAAGTTCAAAAACACAGCTCAGATGTTCAGAAAAAGCAGGTCAGAGTTCATTTACAGATGTTTGGTTGAGTCAGCTGAATGCCATCTGCATCTTCCCAGTTTTCCCAGTTTTTCTGAACTGCTTCGGTGCCTTCCCTCACTACTGTGCGTCATCCAACCCGGTCATTCGCCAGCATCTCCACCTGCTGATAGCTGATACCCGCCAGGCCAAGGTGACCTTTTACCATGTCCTTCAATGCAGTCGCACTCGACCACGGGGCTTTGTCCCTCCTTCAGCTCAGAAAACAGCAGGTCTCGCGGCAGTCGTTCTTCAGACATCTTGATTACATGTCTGGTCCATCTGAGTTGTGAAAGGGTAATCATGGCTTCCATAGCTGGTATCATGCCCGCCTCAGGACCTTAACGTTGGTAATACGATCTTTCCAAGCAATAGCAATCACTTGGTGAAGATGGCATTGGACAAGGACAGACAGCCGTTGGACATGACCGGCACACGGTTAATACCTGTAGTCCGTATAGAAGAGCGCTCACCACTACAACCCTGTATACATTTAGCTTCATGTTCAGTCTTATATGTTTCACATTCCACAGTCCGAACGCAGTTGAGGCAGCACACACCCGTGTGCCAGTCTCACTGTCCATGGACTGTCATTTAACACTGTAGATCCCAGGTATGTGAAAGTTTATTTTATTTATTCATTCATTGATTTCAAACATGTTCTGTTATCTGCAAAGTCAACCGCATTCACAATATCTACAGCTTCACATTGCTATGTTTGAAAGTAGGCAGATGTATAGATTGACAGATATTTTCTTTATTTGTCAGTTTAAAACTGAAATTCATTTTGCATCCCTGGGAGGCTCGTTTAAAAACTTAATAAATACACCACATACACAAATACATACACATAGTGTTCACACTAGATAAATACACAAGTACAAGTGCAGATCCCCAAGACAAACAAGGCAGACAACATAACAACCTAGACAACAATGAATACCCCTGGGTTAATATTGCACTGGACTTATAGTTGGTTCAAAAGCAGGATTGACTGATATACAAAAGAGTGTTTAAATCTGATATGTTTGAAAGAGGGAACTCTGAAACATCTGCCTGAAGGCATAAGTTGGTATTCTCTATGTAAGACATGTGAGGAGACAGCAGAATTTTTCCTAGCTAATCTAAGCATACTCTTGTCATGGGCTTCTTGAAAAGATCGATCCACAGGTAGCCCAATGATTTTTGAACAGATTTTAATTTGGTTGTGTAGTTTTGCTTTGTCTTGAACTAATAGGCTACTCAACTAAGCTGTACTGCAATAGAGCATGACACTCAACAAAAAATTTATTTGGCTGCTGGCTCCAAAAGATTTTAGTCTCCGAAGAAAATAAATGCGCTGCTGTATCTTTTTACAGGTGAGATGTCCATGACAGATTTTCTTCAATCATGACACCTAAATATTTGTAGACTTGAACTTGATTAATGTCTACATTATGAATCTTTACTGGGGGTAGATGGCAGTTTGGTTCACCAAATATGATTTCCTCAGTCTTCACAGTATTAATAATAAGAGCGTTTTTATCACACCGCTCAACTAGCCAATCCACCTTGCCTTGATACAGTGTTGGGTCATCATGATCTGTGAAGAGGGTCAGTAGGGTGGAATCATCTGAACATTTTAAAAGAAACTGGTTTGACAGACTGGTAGTATAGTCTGAGGTATATAGGGTAAACAAAAGAGGGGAGCTAATACAGCCCTAGGGTGCTCCAACATTAGTTGTATTTGGAGTTGATAGTGTATTGTTTACCTTAACTAGCTGAACCCTGTTTGTGAGAAAAGAAAAGTACCAATAAATGATATAAGGATTAATCTGTAACTGAATCATTTTTGCTAAAAGTAAGTCTGGTTGAATAGTGTTAAATGCAGATGAGAAATCAAGAAACCGAGCCCTGGCATATGTTTTTGATTGATTAAGATGTACTACGACCTTCTTTATATGCTTCCATAGAGACCTATTGAGATGTTGTACAATAATCTTTTCCAGTGATTTCATGATAACAGATGTAAGGGCTATTGGCCGGAAATGTAGATCATCCTTGCACATAAAGACAGTCACTATCATGGCATCCTTGAAATCCTGGGGAACGGTGCTTTCCTCCCAGCATCACCACAAAAGCTCAGTGCCACCGTGTTTTAGCACCTCAGCCGGTATGCTGGCGACGCCTGGCCTTGATGGCCTTCAGTGCTCACTGTAGCTTATCGAACGTGGGTGTTCCATCCAGCTCTTGCCGTGTGGGGCACTTCTCCAGTCTCTCAGTGGCAGTCGATGGTCTGTTTAGTACCTGTTGGAAGTGCTCCATCCATTTAATTACGATTTTGTCCCGCGTCCTGTGGAGCGTTGCGCTGTCTACACTGAGTACTGGGTTTGATCCTGACCATCGAGGCCCGTAGACAGCCTTCAGGCCATCATAGAAGGCTCGGGTCATGTGGGCTTCTGAACATCTCACAGTCACTTTGTTGTTTGCCTTGTGTGCACTCCAGATAGAAACTGCTGATGGCAAACCTTCACTTCGACTATCAGTTTCTCCATACCCACATCATTCTGATCAAACCAGTCAGTGTGCTGCCGTCTTGGTTGTCCAAGGCCCTCTTTTGTGGCAGTGTACACCACACTGATTTGACCCCATCGCTTGTTCACACTCACTTCCTCTATGTTAGGATCCCGCAGCTGGTTCATATGGTCAGACACCTTGTTTTCAATGTTCCTCTGCCTTTTGTGGTAGTAAGCTTACATCAAGTTTGCGCAAAGGTTGTTTCGCATGTTTTGGTGGATCGGGGCTATATGCACATTACATACTGCCCTCACGTAAGGTGGTCCATTCCGCAGATCGCACCTTGCATCACACTTGTACATTTCATGTTCCCAAGGTTGTCTCTCTGCACAAGGATGTAGTCCAGCAGGTGCCAGGTGCGTGAACATGGGTGCATCCATGAATAGTATCACTTATCAGGCATGGTGAAGAAGGTATTAGTGATTGCCAGCCAGGTCCATTTCTGTTGTGGGTGCGCGTGTGTGAGCACTCCTAGTCCTGCGTTCATGTCTGTGTGTTATTGTGGTCCATACCCTCCCCCTTGTCTTTGTCTGTCACTCGGGTGTGTTTTTCGCACTCACTTGGCTGTACTGTCAACACCTCAGTCTGATATTCCCGTACAGACCAAGCAAGCTAGGTTATTAATTTGTTTATTATATGGCTGTTTTTGTAGCTGTATCGACATTGTGCATGTCCACTTGAGCTTGTTTGCTGTTAATTCCTCCAGTTCAAACTCATCAGTGTAATAAAATTCGCTCTGAGAATGGTCCTCTTTGTCGCTCATAATTTCTTTGTTCGTTTTTGTTTTATTTTGCTTTTAAATTTCTTGTTTAATGAGGGGAAATGTGTGTCGCCTTGGTTCCTGCCTCTTTTTCTGTCTGTTTTCCAGGTGGCATGCTGTGGAGCTGATCGTCACAGCTGTCACTCATCATCACCTGCAGTGTACCAACCACGGTTCTACACTTCCATCTTCGCAAGAAACTCAGCCCTCACCTCCAGAGATCCCGCACCTCGTCAGCTCCGTGCGCTGCCACCTGGCTTCGGACTTCATCCTCACCATCTCCACTCTTGCCCGGATCATCTTAAACAAAGTTGCAAATGTGATACGCATTATGCACCGATTGCAATGGTAACCGATCTGATATTTTCCCATATCAGACCGGAAATCAGCCAATCAGAGTGCGCATAGCATCGCAGCCATATAAAAAAAGACATATTCAGTGGCTTGGAAATGCTCATGTATCCATCCCCTCATTTATTTAATGGAAGCTGGCTGAAAAAGTGGTAATTTGTATGAAAAACAATCCTTACATTTCTTATGGGCTGTGAAAATGGAGGCAATATGTGTATGAATGGTTGTATTTGTAGCATGGTGAATGTGAGATTTTTGTTCTACCCCCTGAATTAAAGTCTACATTCCAAGGTCATTTTGATCATTTTCACCTGGTGAAAGCAGCAAAACAACAGAAACAAAATAACAAACATTGTGTCACTGTCCAATTACTTATGACCCTAATTGTATTTGGTGTCATCCTGTAATCTTTGGTGTACACTCAAAAAAAAAATTGACTCATTGGATGAACTCAATTCAATTATGTGCAGGATTTCCATCTAATAAATATATGTAGTTCCAACTCATAAAGCACAATCCAGTGAGTCGTTTTTTGCATGTTTTTTTTTCCTTTTTCGTCTCTTGTCAGCAGGTGGTGATCTCACAGTGACATGTGACACTGCACGCCACAATTACTGTCACATCAGAGGAAGATTAAACAAAGAATAAAATAATGAGCAATTACTGTGCAATGCGATTTTATAAAGATTTCACCAACATGTAGAAACTTGAGGTCCTATTTTCTGACAAAGTTCACATCCAGGTCACTTGGTCTCCTTTTTTTCCTTTCGAAAACCCTTTTCTTACGCTGTACAGTGTAATAATAGAAGTGCAGTGCAAAAACTTTTGGCTCCACTTAGAGGTTATTTTTAAAATGCAGCACAGGTTCGCAAACAAGAAACTTGCAGAGGAGCATGAAAACAAACAAACAGAAAAAAATGGTCATTTCCCCCTATTTCTCTGACAGTTTGGAAGTGATTCTGAGCTTTAATCTGGCAAGATTGAGGAGAAGATCGACATGGGTGGAAATATGCTGTCAAACCTTTCCTGCTGGTGGAGGTGAGGTCAAAACCGAACAGAAACAAAACTACATTTTCCTTTAAATTGGACAGTAATTGTAGCCTTACAGCCAGGTTTCTCATTCATTTGTAGAGTTAAAGTTTAACAAAAGGCTGTAAAATCTCATTGACTGTCATTTTAATTTTGGTTGCTGTTCGTCACTGTGTCACTGCGTGTTCCATCTCTTCGCTAGAATTTTTTAATGTGGATCCTATTTTAGTTATATAGTCATCAAATTTCTAAAGCATTGAGCAATATAAAAACATGAGCCAGTAAATTGTGCATGTTGTAAAACCTACATGAAGGACTGTGGAGGGTGAACAGGTGCAACACTGCAAAGAGTTGGAGTCTCACATGTGCACACGAGCAGTTATTTAGTTAACAATGTTGTAATTAGGCTTGTGGAGAGGCAGGGAGGTGGGCCGACCCTCCACATCACTTGAAGGACAAGCAGACAGACATATGCCAGAAGCATCTAAGGATGGCATACGTCTGCCTGAGAAGGTCTGCTTTCTGGACAGCATGGACAAAGAGCTGGCACACATGTTCCAGTCTGGAGATTTTTTTTTTTGTTCTTAAGTGTGTGTAAAGAAAAAGCAACACCATTGGTTGTTAATCTCTATGCCTCCAAACAACCAGAAGATAAGCTCTTTAGAGTTCTCAAATACTGACAGAATCACTACAGTGAAGCAAAATCAGTATATTTTAGACTTTACTCAATATGATAACATAATTTTGCTGTTGCATTGGATGTTTAACTTTGTAGAAATAAGGCCTGTCCAGATAAATGACTTGTGGTCCATTATTGAGCTAAAACCGCAACACATTAGCTTATAACAGTCTGGACTCTATTTTGATGGTACAAGCAAAAACCACTTATGTAGCGGATCATGCAAGTCTATTTGAGTATATCTGAGTGTGCATTACTATTCATGTAATGTGCACCCTTCTGCATGAATACGAGTTATTCAGAATTACTCAGTTTCTCAGAGTTATGTACAATACTGTTGAATATCTGTGTAAATGTCATTGTCATTTTGCATAAATTTGTTGTGCTTATTGTATAAAATATATATTGTTCACTGTTTACTGTTTTGGTACTCTGTCAAAATAAAGTTGATCTTATCTTAATGGATTAGGGCCAACCTGCCAGAATGCAGCATGGACACCAAAGCTCCCTGAAGCGAAGCAGTGCAGCAGCAAGTTTTTTGTTTGCGGTGAGTGTTTACTCTTAAATGGACTGCATTAATATAGCGCTTTTCCATCTGCATCAGACGCTCAAAGGGCTGTACACATCAATGCCTCACATTCACCACGATATGAGGCTGCTGCCATGCAAGGCGCCCACTACACACCGGGAGTGACTAGGAGATTAAGGACCTTGCCCCAGGGCCCTTAGTGATTTTCCAGTCAGGCTGGGATTTGAACTGAGGATCCTCTGGTCTAAAGCCCAACTCTTAATTTTTTAAATAGTTATTTTTAATTCATGCTCCTTTTGCATTTAAAGTAAATGCAGTACATGATATGTAATCATACTAACACACCATTGCAGGTGACTGGTGATGGTATATTCAGCCAAACAGGGTTTTTTGAGACATTTTGTTTTAATTTATAATTTCATTAATAATATGTTATGAGATCAAGAGGAAAATAGAATTTTCATGAAAGTTATTCTCTATCTTTATTCAAGAGTGTGGTCTTTCAGTTTGGGAGCATGATATTTTAATTTTACTTACTCTCCAAGACCCAGGACATTCTCCTCATTCAGATCTTTTTCTTATTACTGATTTACAATAATTGATATCCAGCTTACTGGTGTGTTGCCAACACTTTTTGATCTTGAGTGTAACTCGTATAATACCTTATTCACAACTTCAACTTCTTCTTCCTCTTGTTTTACAGCATTTGGCATTCAGCTTGCTGGTGTATTACCACCACCTTCTACTCCGGAGTGTGGATCAGACAGTAACTCATTCAGATCATGATACAGGAGCAACTTATTACATGTTTAGACAGCACAAACATACTCATGTGCAGTGTCTTGAGGCAGTTTTGCTGTGATTTGGCGCTATATAAACAAAATAAATTGAAATTATCATTGTGGAATTTATGATAATGCAGTATAGTTTTACATTTAAATCACTATAAGTCACAGGGCCAGCCAAAAAAATAAGAAAGTACAATTTATCGCCGGGAAAATACAGTAATCTGACCCAACTCTGAGTGCAAGTGGTATCCTGATTTAGAGGGCATGGGCACTGGGTTTTAAAATGATCATGGCATCAGGTATCCACCAGCAAACCTGGGTCGAGTGCAGCGTTGTGCCGTTTGGCAGATAGGGCAGATAACATCAGTGTTATTCTGCATTGTACATTTTCTCTTGCTGCTTTGTTCTTGTTGTTTACAGGATTTGCAGTCTGTAGGGTTTTCAGGACCTGCTCATTAAAATAAGACACAATGTTTAAAAAGGGGTGCATTCCTCATTTTTAAGGTTTACATAAAATTTTTGCAGAACAAATGTCTATCCTGACTCTTCATGTGTTAATATGGCAGGAGTGTGTGCCGTTAAATGAAATTTCAGCACTTATTACGACTCCCTCCTTGGTGTCAGCATTTGACCTTGTTGCTGCAGAGCCTGAGGGGCGGATGGGGCCATGAAAGAAAGTGATTGGCGGTTAGATCTCCTTCTCTTAACGAGCTGTCATCTGCAGACTGGCGTTCCCACACAGAGACGCATGCTCATTCACCGAGACGCACCAAATAAAATGCTGCTGACCTGCTATTCAAATAATTTAGAACATGCTTATTCTTCAATTTTAGGGTGAACCTTCCACTTTAGCTGAAGACTGACCCACTGACAGATACACACCCCTCACTCACCCCTACACAGAGTGGTCCTCAGGGTCACCATTTTGACCTTTTCACCCCAATGGTCAGAGGTCACGGCCAATCAAGAGTTTAAATGTGAAGAGAAGGGCTGATGGACTCCCTGGACTGTTCATTACCACTACTCTCTCCCTGTCTCTCTGTGAGCAGCATAAGGGCTGTTCCGTTGGCACCACAGTGATCCCCTGAATAGACTCTAATGATTTATTTTATCCTTTCACCTCCTTCTCTCCGCGTCTACCTCTCATCCTCAAAGCTGGAATCACAATCACACACACAGTTGAGTTGCAGGACGTGCTTGAAATACACACAACATACACTCAAAAAATGGCTCTTTGGATGAACTCAATTCAATTATGTGCAGGATTTCCATCTAATAAATATATGTAGCCCCAACTCAAATAAAACACATCCAAGCAAGATAATTTAATTTAATTTACTTGGGGTTACATATATTTTTAAGTGGAATCCAATCCAATGAGTTAGTTTTTTGAGTGTATCACTCAAACAAATGACGCAGTGGATGAACTCAATTCAATTATGGGCAGGATTTCCATCTAATAAATATATGTAGTCCCAACTAAATTAATGCATGGTTGCATTTTACTTGAGTTGGGGCTAAATATATTTATTAGAAGGAAATCCTGCTCATAATTAAATTGCGTTCATCCAATGCATCATTTTTTTGAGTGTAGTTGGAGACGAGTGAGACCACAAAACCCGCTGTTTGCACACCGTGCAGAAAATCTGCAAAAAATAAGACAGATTTGGAGAATTATTTATAAGTGACCTCTAGTAATCAGAGTTAGGGTTAGGGTGCAGCTAACTGATAAGTTAGCATTGATAACCTGTAACTCAAATGTTATCTGTGATACCTCTAAGCTGATAAACTCCTAAAAACAATGTTGCTGAAGTAATGCTAACTTTATTATATGAATTTGATTATGTGGAGGTGTAGTTCTGTAATCAAACATATTTGGATATGAAGCCGGTGTGAGCAAGTGGCCTCCTGTGCAGATCATACAGCCAACATTCACTCCTAAACATGTTTTAATAGTTTGTGTTAAACAATATGACATTTGTCTGCAATATTATGTCAGAACCATCCAGACCACGGGGTCTTCTTGGATTTCTGTCTGCCCAGAAAGCATTTGAGGAGGTGTGGAGAGAGGAAGTAAAGGCGAGGCTGCTAATACTAATGGTGGCTAATGTGTCACAAAGACAAAATGTCACTGCAAAACATTTAGTGACAAATGTAAGATCACTGGCCAACAAAATGGAACAACTGGAACTTCCATATCTAAGCAGAAAAACATAAAGGACTGCTGCATTATGATCATTAAACACGGCTCAACCTGACATTGCTGGGAGAGGTTAACAAGCTACCTGCAGCAAACACAGCTAACCGTTAGCCACTAGGAAAAAAAAAAAAAACGCCGTAAGACAGAGAACGAATTTACAGACAAAATAATAAGTGATGCACATAACGTTAGTGTTTATCACTAACATTAATGATGAACACTGCTCTCTGAAATTGTACTAAAATAAATTTAGCAAAACCTAATTGGTGTGCTAATGGTTTTCAACAGTATTTGAAAAGTTAATCTGCTAACAAAAAGTAACCTTTTGTCAGGGTCATGGGGGTGGTTTTTGGTGCTTGGTTTGTCTCTTTTTCTGCTTGGGTTTACTCTGTCCTGTTGTCTCTTGCCTTTTTCTCTCGGTTCTTGGTGGTAGGTGTCTCCGTCCGTTTGGCCACGCCCCGGTTCTGGGTGTTTCCCTACACACCTGTTCTGTGTTTCGATTAATCACTTGGGTGCTTCATAAGCCGCTCGGTTTGAATCTGTCCTTTGCCAGTTCGATGTGTCTAGTGTCTTCTACTAGGTACCAGGTCTGTTCTAGTTTTCTTGCCTTGCTTATTGTGCCTCTTCAGTTTATGACAACTACCTGCTTGCCCTTTGACCACGCTTTTGCCTGATGTTCTGGATCCTGTTGTTTTGTTTGGACTGCCTATCCGTGTACCGACCTAAGCCTGCTTATTCAGTAAATGTTTTTCCTCCACAGAGCTGTGTACCTGCATTGTGCATTTGCGTCCGGCCTGTCCTACCTTTTCAGCCTGATACCTTTGCTAATTAGTGATTAGTGGATTAACATAACTGTGCCCACTGCTGTAAAAATGACAAGCAAGTTCAGATTTTAATATCTTGAGGTCTGTCAGAGGCAGGTTTTCTGTGTGTGTTTGTGTGTTTCACAAAAAACATGCATATAGACAGTTTAGGCTGAAATATAAAGCTTGAATATTCTGCTTGTTGCTGTAATTGCACAAAATTACATATAATTTCCTGAGAAGCTGCATTTTGTGCAGTCTGTGCTGGTGGAGGATCATCAGCTGTTTGCCACTTTAGTTATCGAGTTGTCAGTCGTGCTTGTTAATGATCTTTGTCTTTTATTTTCCATGCCGAGGTCTATTAGCTCTCTATTTAAAGCCCCAAGGGGGAGGAGGCCTCAGTGCGGAGCTATCAGCAGGGAGCACATCGGAGTCTCTGCAGGTCTGACGGTCGCTGATAAGCACTGCATGATTAACACACACACACACACACATACACACACACGTGCATTAGTGGGGCTTGTGGTTGTCTATTGTTGTGGGAATAACACATGTCTGGGTAAGCACTGATAATCGTCTATCAAACCAGATTTCATAAAGCATTTTTTTGGAAAACCGTGACAACGCGAAATAGCAAATGCAATACCGCTTCAGCTCAGTGCAACTAACAAATGAATAACAGCAATAAATGCATAAAAATACCAAGAAAATAGGCAGAAGTGAATCAAATTACAGGTTCAATCAAAGCTGCTTTGAAAGCACCATCAACAGATTATGACCGTCTAGTATTGGTGAAGCTATAGCTGATGTTTTTAGGAGCTAATTCATGTGTAAATATCACAGTCAGTTTTGTTAAGAAATGGATATAAAATAGAGTGTACAACGTGTTTCATTGATGACCTTCTTTGTAATTATACTCACACTGAATTAATTGCCCATGCTTAAATTGCACAGTGGTGTTTGCAGCAAACTGTCACACAGAGATTTGAAATTTTGCAAGAACGCAAAAGTTGGAATGACTTTGAGTTCTGAAGTTGCCTTTTCAAGGCCATAATTGGGTTAACTAGTCTGCACCAGTTTCCTCCCATTAAGTGAACTGACCTAATCTGCTTTAACTAGACTTCCACTGAGCTTTGTGACAGCATTGAATGAGATTATGCAAAGGGGTCTGCAAGAAAAAATAGGGGGGGTCCCTCAAAGGTGCTCAACCCTAAAACCATTAAAGCATGCCTTTATAAAACGTCCTCCTCGTTTATTCCCCATTTATCCTCTGATCCTCTCTTCTGTTCTCTCCTCTCTCCTTCAGGGTCTGTCCATGGGTCTGCTGGGTTTTATTTTCTATATTTATCCTCTCATCCACCCCACCCCCTTTCATTCCTGTCCTGGGCCCCTTGTGTCTTGGAAGTCCTTTGTTCTCGGACCCCGTCCCCATTAAGCTGTTTCTAATCAGGCAACTGAGCTTTTTGAGAACTGCCTCCATTGGATTAATTCGACAATGTTCTTTTAGTTTGGGAGAGGAAAACTGGACTTCTGGAAAAATGGTCCAAATAATTTACGGCCTATTTTGCAGGTTTGGCATGTTTACTGAATGTGGATTAAACAAATAACAATGCATTCTGCTTACAACGGGAACGGGCCCCTCATCGATAACCGACTTAATGCAGTGTGACATCTCCAAAACAGAAGGAGGCTAGGTTAGGCTAGTATCTCACTGACACGCGACTGGTGGAGATTAGGTGGAGACACAAAATTCCATGAAAACAGGCAAAAAGGCGATAACTTTTTCATGTAGAATCTCACTGAATTGTTCCTCTGGAAACATGCCCACATGATGGCCAACTGTCCGCTGAATGCTGAGAAACTACAGCTTCAAATCTCGAGCAGTTTGTACACATACTGCGCGAGAGCTGCTGACGTGGCAGGCGACACACACACTAAAGTCAGCCGGCACTGGCGCTGTGTTTGCAGGTGCAAGGATTTGCGCATGAATAGCACTCACACTCTCACTGATGTTCAGTGCCACTGGCGCAGCTGAAATGACCACACGTTTGCGCACACAGTGATCAGGGTGGATGTGGACTATTACATTGTTATTATGTGAAAGAGGCTGTGAAAATTCCCCCAACTTTAGGCAGAAAAAGCACTGAAAATGATAATAAAACAAACAAACAAAAATAAATAAATAAATAATTAAAAAGTGTGAACAACCACTCATGGACTTACAGAATGATGTCCACTGAGCTGCATCTCTCAAGTTCCATTGACGTCCTCAGACAATGAAAATAAAAACAATCAATCACAATCGCCTTGTCCACATTCTCCACACAGGTGTAGCCCACTGTCCCTGCATGACTGGCAGGTGGCTGCCAGCTAGCTGCATTAAGTTTAATGAGGACACTTCTGTCCTCAGAAAAATAAATAAATAAAAAAGAGGTAAATGCAATAACCAGGTTTGAGCAGCTTGTCCACGGCCAGACAGGACACACCCAGTCCACTCAGAGCTGGGTGGTTGGAGGCTGCTGAACTTGTTCGGCCACTTCCAGAAGCACAGTTCCTCTCTGATCACATAAAAGGAAAAGCGTGTCAACCCCTCACACGTCGTCCCACATGTTGCGCACATTCTGATTTGCAAGGACTACATGGTGAGGGGTACAAGATGCCTGCCTGATGATTTGGCGAAGAAGATTGGCACGCACCTTTTTTGGTCTGTTCAAAAATCAAGTGACATGCAGGCACCGCTCTGCAACTGAGGCCAGAGGATGGTGAACAGCTGTGAACCTTTCACCGAACAGGACAGATTTCCTCGGGATACCACTCGCAGGCTGTTGCAGCCCAATGAGATACTAGCCTTGTGACTAACTTGTCAGTGGCTCTGCTGTTAAAAAAGTTCACAGTGTAGCAGGTAACTGAAATAATCATTCGAATGGTGGCACAAGTGCCAAATTTGGTCTAATTTGGGCCTTACAAATTACTCTGTTGAAAACTCCAGTTTTCCAAATCAACAAAAATTGAAAATGATCACCAGTACTGCATAAAACACCAACCATGAGGACCAGTTTGAATTATCTTGGACATCTCAAAATTGTATTTTGACTATGAAGAAGTAAGGCCCATACAGGCCCTGAGGCACATCAGGCTGAGAAACAGACAGGCATTATGCAGGGCAACTCTGTACGAAATGGGATCCTTTTTAGCACTGTTCCAGCTGAGATAAAGTTTTTTTCCCCTTTTTTCTCTCCCATCCTCCTTCATCAACAACATTTTCAGCAGAAGCAGAGCTATTGCGCTCGATCAACAAAGTTAACACTGAACAATATTATGGTGGTGGTGGTGGTGGTGGGGGGCTGATGATAAAAAAGGTATTTATTATGAGAAGGCACTGGACACAAAAAAGTGTGTTATCTCAGTCTGACCAAAGGGCAGAAGCAGCGGCCGTGATCAGTCCACTTTACCTGTAACAGAGCAGATATCAGTTATTGAAATGAAAAGAAAAAACCTTTAGTCTTTGCACAGGTCCTGCACAAACTTGTCAGCATCCGATGTAGATTGCAGCCACTTCAGTTGCAGCTCATTTTTGTGTTTTCAGACATGTATATATATATATATATATATATATATATATATATATATATATATGAGGTCTGTTAGAAAAGTATCTGACCTTATTATTTTTTTTCAAAAACCATATGGATTTGAATCACGTGTGATTGCGTCAGACAAGCTTGAACCTTTGTGCGCATGCGTGAGTTTTTTCACGCCTGTCGGTTGCGTCATTCGCCTGTGGGCAGGCTTTGAGTGAGGAGTGGTCCACCCCTCTCGTCTTTTTTTTCATTGTTTAGGAATGGCTCAGAGACTGCCGCTTTGCTTGATCAAAATTTTTTCAGAAACTGTGAGGCACATCCAAGTGGACACCATTCGAGAAATTCAGATGGTTTTTGGTGAAAATTTTATGGGCTTCAAAGAGATTACGGAGTGTTACTGTATTACTGTCGCTTTAAGGATGGCCCCCAGCGGCTGATGGCGCTCCGAAGCCGCCATCGACAGGCTGAGCGACCATTTCATTTCTAAACGGATGGCTGTATGGATCCATGACCATCGTGTGTAATTTCTCTGGTTATCACAAGAGCTGGACATCAACCATTTTCCGGCAGATTTCACTTTTAACAAGAGATTTTATCATGGAAAGCCGAGCGGAGGCTTTGCGTGTCATGATGGATTCGCTGCTGGAACGAGACAAAACCACCTCCATTTTGGTCTCACAGGACGGCTTTGAGATGGCGTTCAGACAGCTGTCTGTGGTTTTTCAGTCGAGTGATTATCTGAGAAATTGTGGATGTGCCTGGACATGCCAGAACATGTTCTGTGAGGCTTCATCACGGCGTTGCTTTGCGTCATGCGGCGCTGCCGCGACGCGCGGAATTCCTCCGCACGTCTGTCTCAATGTGCCGAAAAAGTGCTGATGTCCACGTCTTTTCACAATTCCTGTGCTAGTCAGACGACGTCCCGGATAAAACACAGCGTCCAGTTTGGAAATGAACGGCACATTCCATTGTTACAGGAGTTTTTGTCATGGAAAGAGGACCAGAGGCTTCGCGCGTTGCGGCGGTGCTGCATGGCGCAAAGCAACACCCCACAGCCACTGGGGGCCATCCTTAAAGCGACAGTAACACTCTGTAATCTCTTTGAAGCCCATAAAATTTTCACCAAAAACCATCTGAATTTCTCGAATGGTGTCCACTTGGATGTGCCTCACAGTTTCTGAAAAAATTTTGATCAAGCAAAGCGGCAGTCTCTGAGCCATTCCTAAACAATGAAAAAAAAGACGAGAGGGGTGGACCACTCCTCACTCAAAGCCTGCCCACAGGCGAATGACGCAACCGACAGGCGTGAAAAAACTCACGCATGCGCACGAAGGTTCAAGCTTGTCTGACGCAATCACACATGATTCAAATCCATATGGTTTTTGAAAAAAATAATAAGGTCAAATACTTTTCTAACAGACCTCGTATATATATATAATCTTAATTATTTGGCTCAGTTAAGCTCAAATTTGTGTGCAGAAATTATGTAGCTTGAGAGCATGTATTACGTAGTACACAAATTAGTAAAAGAGAGTAACTTAAGTAATATGTGTACATAATAAAATCAATTGAAAGCATGCTTTAAACAACTAATTCACCTAAATTAGTTATTAAGAGTACACATTAATGACACTCTAAGTGACAGCATGCATTTGGCTACTTGTGTGCACAAATCTGTAATTTGAGATCATTCAGGAATTAGTGTGCACAAATTAGTAACTGCAGAGTATGCATTAAGTAACTTGTGGGAACAAAGTAAGTGATATGAAATTATGAATGAATTTATTTCTGTGCAAAATTTAAATGAGTTGAAGGCTGACATTCTAAAATTTGTGTGCACAAATTAGGCATTTTGAGTGTACAAATTAGATGTGCTGGCTCTGTAGTACTACTGTATTCTAAGTGTTTTTCATCATCTTATGACTACTGTAAAAGTCCAAGTACACAGTTGTCTTAGCTGTACCAACTGCACGCAGACACTTATTTATGACACAACACTTCACACGTGAATCTGAGCGAGAACTCTGTAATTAGTCTGAGTCTAAAACATCTGAGAAAACTAAACAAAGACGGACGTGGGCCACAGTGTTTCATTAGGGAGCACCGTGCCTGCAAACATGTTGCTTTCACAAACACAACAACAGCTTAACAAGATAGAGGTTTAACAAGCAGGTTACTTCCTCGCCTCTCGGGCTGATAAAAATGTTTGTTTCCATGGTAACAAATCATTATTTTACAATCCACTCTTAACTGTCACTCCTTTAACTTTTTCTTCAGTCTCTCCATTCCTCACATCTCGACATCACTATGTCTCCATCTCCCAGTGCTTATCCTTTTATCTTGACCTGCATTTCTTGCTCTCATCTCTTCATCCTCTCTTCTTCATCACCTTCTCTCTCTCTCTCTCTCTTTCTCTCTCTCACTCACACACACACACACACACACACACACACACACACACCATTCTCTCCTTCTACAGTTCTTTTTCTTTCCCTGTCCATCTCAGTCTATTTCCTTTATTATAAAGCTAAGAGGATTTGGTTAGTGGTGTGTGTGTGTGTGTGTGTGTGTGTGTGTGTGTGTGTGTGTGTGTGTGTGTGTGTGTGTGTGTGTGTGTGTGTGTGTCACATCTCCAGACACAATTAACCCCTCGAACCCGAGTGTTGAGTTTTTGCACTGTATTATTCTCTAAATAAGAACCGATTTAAACAACCACCTCTGAGTTTGACATTTTCACGTTTGCAAATGGAGGCTAATATGTCTAAGATCCGTCTGTCCCTCAGATAAACACTGATGGTGGCACAGCTCAATTCTGTGGTAAAATACATCTGAATGTGGCTAGAAAATTAGAGCTGGCATCGACAGATGTCACAGTTTATTATTGTTTTATTACAATTTATTGCAGCTTCACATCGAACTGATTTCTAACCGCTCGCCCTTTGGTGAACAGACATGTCATGACCCAAAAAGCAACACTGAAAATGTGTTACTTTAAATTTGTGATTAATGTGGTGTTTGTGTTTTTCATTTAACATCATGTAATTTCAATAATGTGAAATTTTACAGTCATTTAATTGGAAGAACAGATGTTCCTGATTAATACACAAAAATTTGGAGCAAATTTTTGTACAAAAATCAGTTTGGAAGTGGAACAACAGTTATTTTTACAAGCAAAAAACATCATATGGTGGTTGTGTGTGTGAGAGAGAGATGTGTGTGTGTGTGTGTGTGTGTGTTTGGGGTTGCATGTTGTGGCTTGTGGGGGAGTGTATGTGTGGGGGGTTGTGTGTCTGTGGGAGTGTGTTTGGGTTGTGTGTGGGGGAACTGTGTGTGTTAGTGGTGGTGGTGGGTGTTCAGTTTTGGTGTCAAAATTCAATCTCTTGTCCGCGCTGTGACACCTATGTAACGGATCAACTAGGTGGATTGTCTGTTGGAGTGAAATATGATTGCAACCTTGTGTGCCCCATGACCTCTATGGTAGCTATGAAGGCCCTGTTTATAGAGCGGATTGCTAAGCGGGATAGCAGTTGGGCTACCAATATGTAGACTTGAGACTGATTCCTGGTAACACTACCTGTTTGTGTCTTTGGACACACTGTATCTGTATTGTTCCAATTCATTCAGCTGTAAATGAGCACCAACCCTGGTTGGGGAAGTAATCTGTTTTGGACTGGCATTCTGTCCAGGGGGAGTTGTAGACTCTCAGACAATTCAGACTATGGAATACGGAGATAAGTACTGGCACCAACAAGCCTCAAAGCCAATATAGTGCTTGGTTCTTACTTTCTTGATTGATAGAAATCATCAGATGAGAGGTTTTCTTCCAAAATGGTACATAATTCATGAGAGAAAATGTGTTTTCTTTATTATCTGTCATTGTTTACAACACATGTAGGCAAGGGTGGTGGCCAAGTGGTTAGTGCGCTTGGTTTCAGTGCGAAAGGTTCCTGGTTCAAACCTCACCCATGCCCATTTCTCCATGTAATGTGGAGTTGCATCAGGAAGGGCATCTGGTGTAACACTTGTGACAAATCAACATGCAGATCCACCTCAGATCTACTGTGGTGGCCCTGACTGAAACCAAGGGAGCAGACGAAGGAACTTACTGTTGTTTACACATATGAGCCCCTCACAACTTTAATTCCATCACTCACTGCAGCCTGTATGCAGTCCAGATGCAGGTAAATGATCATATTATATGTACAGTAGAGCCAAAAAGTATTTAGTCAGCCCCTGATTGTGCAAGTTCTCCTACTTAGAAAGATGAGAGAGGTCTGTAATTTTCATCATAGGTACACTTCAACTATGAGAGACAAAATGAGAAAAAAATCCGGGAAATAATATTGTAGGATTTTTAAAGAACCCCACTGTATAATCAAATTAAAAAGATCAATATACTAATTAAACACATGAAATTTCATGACCTGTAACTTACATCTTACTCCTTCTATAAAATGTTTTATATATATATATATATATATATATATATATATATATATATATATATATATATATATATATATATATATATATATATTGCACATTAGTGCAATTTAAAATATATTTATATACCTTAACCATTTATTCTGTCCTCTAGTGGACTAATGTGGAGGTCAGGACACAGTGGAAAAAACCCAATCAACCCCCACATGCATGCACACGCACACAGTTAAAGGTGTCTGGGGGCCACTGAAGGTATCAGGTGTGAGGCAGCTGTGGACACACACTGGTTAATAAGCCTTCTGTTTTTGAATTAATGGCTCATAAACCTGTCTGTCTGTCTGTATATCCATCTGTTTAAAGGCAGCTTTTTTTTCTCTGAAGGGAGTAAACATTAGTCTTTAAAAATACTACAGCACCACGCTCATAGAGTGCAAACCTCTGCCAACACTAGTTTCCAATTCCACAAATTTTTACCTTGGAAAAAAATTTTCAAGGTCAAAGTCCTGTTAGAAGTGGGTTTCTATTAACTATATTAGATGTGATCAAATGGAGCATGTATTTAGCTCATGCACTTGAATCAAAGTTTTTTTGTGGTGTTGTCAGGTTTTTTTTTTCCCAACTTGTTCAGTTTCTAATTTTCACAGAACATTGGTTATCTCTGCTATGCACAATTTGTCATTGCTTTGTGGCACTTGGTTTCCAACTGATAACTGGAAGATAGACAAACGGGCATAAAAATGGAACCTCCATCCAATTTTGGTGATGTGGGAAAGGAATGGAAGATCTTTTAAATCACTGTGTATTGGCAAA
The DNA here is from genome assembly GCF_902500255.1 of Thalassophryne amazonica. NCBI lineage: Eukaryota > Metazoa > Chordata > Actinopteri > Batrachoidiformes > Batrachoididae > Thalassophryne > Thalassophryne amazonica. The sequence goes on from NC_047122.1 coordinate 39,067,996, forward strand.
TTCACTTTCAGACGCAAAAATAAAATTGGAGCCAGATGAGAACATCTGCGATGATCAAACACAGATATGAAGACTTCTGTTTTGACAGCGTATGCAGACTTCAAAATAGATTCTTCAGTCACCTCCACGTGGGCACAAAGCTTTGTTGTTGTTACTGCCATTCAAAATCAAACAAATAAACAAAAACCCCAGGCATTTATGCATTATTACTTGATAACGGCCATTCTTTGTTAAACAAGGCTTCAGAAGTGACTGTATTCTGGCATTTGTATCAGAGCTTGCAATGCATCATCCCCACCTGTACTGATGTTGTAATGACATTTATTAAGCAGAATGAGGTCTGATTTCTTGCTCAAAGGTAATAAGGAATCACAACAAAGGCCTTTATTGTCATTGTACAAACAATAAAATATGTCCTCTGCATTTAACCCATCCTTATTGCAGTTAGACACACTCCAACCACTAGGAGCAGTGAGCAGTCAGCTTGATGACCAATTCAAGATGTAGAGACACTGCCTTTGTCAAGGGCAGAAAGAGGACAAAATCCTAATGTGCATGCCTGCGGTCCACTGTGCTGCTCTGGTGCAAGATCTACATCAACATCAACATCTCTGGTGCATCCATTTCAAAATGAGCAAATACTTGCACAAAAACAATAATGTTTATCAGTTTGAACATTAAATATCTTGTCTTTGTGGTGTATTCAATCAAATATAGGTTGAAGAGGATTTGCAAATCATTGTATTCTGTTTTTATTTACATTTTACACAACGTCCCAACTTCATTGGAATTGAGGTTGTAGATCACTAAAAAAAACAAACACCTCATCCAGAATTGGAATTGGACCACTTGAGTAATCCTCATCATTCAGGCATGGCTGGAGCTTTTGAAAGGTGATAATAAGAAAACTTGAATTCTGCCATGAAGAAGAAGTCCCATATAGGCCTTGAGGCTCATTGGTATTCCTGCTTATCTCGTCTGAGTCTCCTGAAATAACCACTTAAGTTGTATGACACAAAGTCATTCCAGCAGTGCTCAAGGATCCTCTAAAGAGACCAAGTTCCAAAGACATCCAGTCATCGCTTTAGGGACACTGGTTAACATCCAAGTCTCACAACCAAGTTCAACACTTTGTGTACAGATGCAACTCTGATGACTGACTGCAGGAAGTCATTGAAAGGCTGGATCCTGGTCTTAATCCAGGAAAATTGCAAATCCACACACTTCAAGTTCTCATCCAGCTTCTCAAACTAGAATATCCATTGATTCCACAAAGATCACAGCATGTCTAATGAAGAGGATAAAGCTAACATTTTCACTCCAATTTAAAATCTAATTCACTGTTTGTGGATATTAATAGTGAATTGTTAGAAATGTTGAGTTGTATTTTATCTCAGTGTGTCTGCAAGTCTTATTTGTCTCATTTCACCCACATGTATCGATTCTGATGTGAATAAAATTAATAGAGGTTCGATTCTGGGTGCAGTTAAATCGTTTATTACAGATATAATATTTCAGCTTTCTAATCTCCGTAAATTCTGTTATACTGCCGAGTTCAATATATGTGTTCTCTTCCCACCATTAGCTCATTTAATCTGTGAAATCTTTGACAGTCTTGCTCAAGAACACTTTAGCAGGAAGGATGCTTGCTAAGAACCTCTCTTTCTACTACCTCAGGGAGTTATCACATTCTCATCCAAATTTAGACCTCTGTGATCTCTCTGTGCAGCGTCTAATCAAACAGAAACAACATAAAACAGTTCTTGGGGTGCGGCAGTCTTGAGGGTATCAGGTGCTTTGTGAGGTTCGACCCTAATGAGCCACATGTGACCAGTTAAAAAGGACCCATCTGATCTGCCCAGTCACCTCATTACCACCCAATACATATTAATGTCCAGGGTCACATCTTATACATACAACATACATATTCATAACACACATCCAGGGTCATATATGTATCTTAATGACACGTCTCTGACATGTTCACTGCTCATATTCTGTTTTACATTTTACATTCTGTACGTTTAATGCATTAATGCCCTTGACTTTATCGTGCTATTTTACTTGACTTTTTTGTGCATTGCATGAAGATTTTCTTGAATAAAACCAACAACTGTGTCAGTTTCATGCATCATAAACTCATGGCTCTGTTCCCTTTGATTCAATTAATATGAGTAATTCGACAGCCCTTGGCAAAAATTATGGAATCACCGGCCTCAGAGGATGTTCATTCAGTTGTTTAATTTTGTAGAAAAAAAGCAGATCACAGACACGAAACAAAACTAAAGTCATTTCAAATGGCAACTTTCTGGCTTTAAGAAACACTATAAGAAATCAAGAAAAAAATTAGTGGCAGTCAGTAACGGTTACTTTTTTAGACCAAGCAGAGGGAAAAAATATGGACTCACTCAATTCTGAGGAATAAATTATGGAATCACCCTGTAAATTTTCATCCCCAAAATTAACACCTGCATCAAATCAGATCTGCTCGTTAGTCTGCATCTAAAAAGGAGTGAACACACCTTGGAGAGCTGTTGCACCAAGTGGACTGACATGAATCATGGCAACACGAGAGATGTCAATTGAAACAAAGGAGAGGATTATCACTCTTAAAAGAGGGTAAATCATCACGCAATGTTGCAAAAGATGTTGGTTGTTCACAGTCAGCTGTGGCTAAACTCTGGACCAAATACAAACAATAGAGGTGCACCGATCAGGATTTTTTAGGCCGATCACTGATCACTGAAATTTTGATCGGCCGATACAGATCAAGGCCGATACCGATCAAGTACATATTTGGATCATGCCCAAAATAATAATAAATTAATATATAAACAAAAATAAATTTAAGAAATATTACAATTTCAAAACAAATGCACCCGAACGTGATGACAGCTGCAAATGCGTAATGCTAACTTTTAACATTGAAAAAGCCATAGACATGCTAACGCGTTAGCATCGCTCCCGTTTTTAAGTTATAAAATACATCTATCAACTGTTTCAGAAGACCATAACAGGTCGGTTTAACATAGAAAAGGTAAATAATACTCACAGACGTATGCTCTTTAGAGTTTTAGCGGGGGGAAATTAAGCGAAAGAAAGTATAAACGAAGCAACAGACTCGAAGCATTGCTTCAATCTGCGAACCACTGGTTCAATTGGTTCAAGGTTCAGAGCAAAGCTGCGCTGCAGAAAAGTTGATCACGGACCTGCTGCAGGGTCTGTAATCAATGTAAAGAAATGATCATTTTCCTGACAAACACACCAAGTGCTCCCTGCACTACTGCCTGCACTGTTGTGATCGGTCCTTTTGATCGGCACATTTTGCCAATCACCGATCAAACCGATCAAGGCGTGATCGGCCGATAATGATCGGTGGCCGATCGATTGGTGCAACTCTAACAAACAACATGGGAAGGTTGTTAAAGGCAAACATACTGGTAGACCAAGGAAGACATCAAAGCGTCAAGACAGAAAACTTAAAGCAATATGCCTCAAAAATCGAAAATGCACAATAAAACAAATGAGGAATGAATGGGAGGAAACTGGAGTCAATGTCTGTGACCGACCTGTAAGAAACCACCTAAAGGAAATGGGATTTACATACAGAAAAGCTAAATGAAAGCCATCATTAACACCTAAACAGAAGAAAACAAGGTTACAATGGGCTAAGGAAAAGCAATCATGGACTGTGGATGACTGGATGAGAGTCATATTCAGTGATGAATCTCGAATTTGCATTGGGCAAGGTGATGATGCTGGAACTTTTGTTTGGTGCCGTTCCAATCAGATTTATAAAGATGACTGCCTGAAGAGAACATGTAAATTTCCACAGTCATTGATGATATGGGGCTGCATGTCAGGTAAAGGCACTTGGGAGATGGCTGTCATTACATCATCAATAAATGCACAAGTTTATGTTGATATTTTGGACACTTTTCTTCAAGATGATAATGCATCTTACCATAGAGCAAAAACTGTGAAAACATTCCTTGCAAAAAGACACATAGGGTAAATGTCATGGCCTGCAAATAGTCCGGATCTTAATCCAATTGAAAATCTTTGGTGGAAGTTGAAGAAAATGGTCCATGACAAGGCTCCAACCTGCAAAGCTGATCTGGCAACAGCAATCAGAGAAAGTTGGAGCCAGATTGATGAAGAGTGCCGTTTGTCACTCATTAAGTCCATGCCTCAGAGACTGCAAGCTGTTATAAAAGCCAGAGGTGGTGCAACAAAATACTAGTGATGTGTTGGAGCATTCTTTTGTTTTTCATGATTCCATAATTTTTTCCTCAGAATTGAGTGATTCCATATTTTTTTCCCTCTGCTTGGTCTAAAAAGTAACCGTTACTGACTGCCACAATTTTTTTCCTGATTTTTTATAGTGTTTCTTAAAGCCAGAAAGTTGCCATTTGAAATGACTTTGGTTTTGTGTCATGTCTGTGATCTGCTTTTTTTCTACAAAATTAAACAACTGAATGAACATCCTCCGAGGCCGGTGATTCCATAATTTTTGCCAGGGGTTGTATAACCACAGAGTTTTTGACAAAAGCGGGTTCTTCTCCCTCCTGCACCCAGTGCAAATGAACTAAGTCAGGTGTGCTCAGCCAATCATGATCTACGAAATGCCAGATTTGCCATATCAGGTGTGGCCACAGGAGGTAAATGTGGAAAACATGCAGGGCAGATGCTCTCCCAGAGCTAACCCCTGATCAAAATTTTAACTGTCAGGGTTACTGCAACAGCAAGCTGAACTGTGGGACATCTTCACATATAGATGTTGAATGAATGAATGAATGAATGAATTTAGACTCAACAATAATGAAAATACTCATTAATAAAAAACAATTTAACAGCGTATCTGTGTGGCTGAAAGGGTGTAGACAGAAGCAAAAGACGACAAAACAAAAACAAAAGACAAACACCCACCCCTTTTACCATAAAAAATGAAGAATGCATTCATATGTGTGTATATATATATATATATATATATATATATATATATATATATATATATAATGGGGTGTTTCTGTCGCTGTAAGGACTTCCCACAGAGCAGGACGTCGTGCAGCGCTTCCAGGTGCCGTCGTCGGCCTGTTTCGACCTGAAAACATCCTAATTTAAGGCTTAATTCACCCAGGACGTCGTGAGAGAACAGAGAAGATTCAGAAGAGGCCAGCATGAGTACTTTATGCGGACATTCCACTGTTTAAGGACATTTTTTAATGAAAGACGTGCGGGCAAATTCGCCGAGTCGTTTCCGTGACGACTTGACAAATCTGTGTGCGCCGCGACAGGAAAAACACCTCCGTGTTGAAAACCATTTGTAAAATTCAGGCGGCTTTTGATGGCTTTCAACAACTGAGAAATTGTTTAACAGCTTGGGCATGTTCCAACTTGCCCGTTAAGGTTTCCAACACGGAGGTGTTTTTCCTGTCGCGACCCCCCGCGGTCGGGTCCGGCCCGACATGCAACTCTGCCCGCATGTTCTTTCATTGCAAAATGTCCGTTAACAATGGAATGTCCGAATAAACTCCTCATGCCTACTTCTTCTGAAAGTTCTCTGTTCTCTGACAACTTCCTGGCTCAACAGAGCCTGAAATGTGGAAGTTTTCAACTTGAAACGGCGAGACATTGCCGCCTCGAAGCGCAGATCGCCGTCAGGCGCCGTGGGCCGTCCTTATGGCGACACTACCAGACCAAAATCTCTCATCAGCCGTTAAAATTTTTACTGAAAACCAGCTGAATTTATCGAATGGTGTCCACTCAGTTGTGCCTTACAGTTTTGAAAAAATTTTGATCAAACAAAGCAGCAGTCTCTGAGCCATTCCTAAACAATAAAAAAACGACGAGAGGGTGGGCGACTCCTCACTCAAAGACTGCCCACAGGCGAATGACGTAACCGACAGGCGTGAAAAAACTCTCGCATTCCCACGAGGGTTCAAGCATGTCTGATGTAATCACACGTGATTCAAATCCATATGGTTTTTGAAAAAAATAATAAGGTTGAATACTTTTCTAATAGACCTCGTATAACTGTGATTGTTCATCATATATTCGCTATATATTATTAATATATTCGTAATTCATACTGGGACATTTGTCATTTTTGGCATTTTTGTTGTGGACAACAACGAACGCCCGTGATTTGTATACTCAATTCATGTGCAATTAATCCTCTCCCCAGTGGGACAGGGCACTAAAATCTGGTGACTTGCAAAACTCTTTGGATAAAATGCAAAATCAGTTTTTGTGTGCTGCCTTGCAGATGCATTATGATGCGACCACATTCATCAACATTTCCTAATTAACTCACAAGTGTTACAGGTCCTGGATGCACAAATGCATAAAGAGCAATGTCACAAATTTGTGATTGTTGAGCATCACTACATTTATCAAAGCTCTGTGTCAGTTATGTCACCACCTTCTCTCAGTCCATTCCAAAACCAATTTGACCTTCCATTTGTCCTCCTTTCCTCCCTGTGTCTTCTTGCTCTCTCTGTGCTGTCTCTGTTCTGTTTCTCTCCTGCTCTGTGTCCCTTTCTGTCCACTTTTGTCGATCGACACTCATTGGGATATTGCTTCATATGTAAAACCCTTCTATCTGAGTGGAGTTTTATTTCACACCGTGTCATTTAAATAGCTCTTTAAAAGACCCACCAATGAAAAGTCAACAAGGACTCACCCATTGTGTTTCCTGTCAGGACACGAGCAAAACGTGCTCGCGTGACGCCTGCACGTCTACATGCATCCAAGTCTGTTATTATGCTAATGAGGCTTCAGTCTCCACATGTCCCCATAGTCTATGCATGTGCGTGCGTGCACACACACGCGCGCACGCACACACACACACACACACACACACACACACACACACAGCTGGATTTTGCTGAGTTTAGCAGTATAAAAAGCTGAGAAATAGTGAGGAATGGACAATTTCACCATCATAGGAACAGATTGCAGGGAATGGGAACTTCCTGGTGTGTCATTGATCAGTACTCAGTGAAAGCAGCAGAAATATTTCAGAACAAGTCTGCACCGCAAGAAAAAAAAAATTCTATTATAAAATGAGCCAAAGCAATTCTGTTGACTTGCTGACAGGTAGTAGTCAGTGACAAATATGTCAAATTAATTTAATACATGTGCAAGCACTTTGAGCATCTGAATCACATGGAAAAGCGCTATATAAATGCAGTCCATTTACCATTTATTTATTTACCATCCATAATGGAACATAGATTCATACCATTATTACATTCATACAATTTTTATTGAACAACAGCTTGCAACAATTAAGCTGCCTGAATTGAATTAAGATTCCTGAATTGAAATCCAAAAGTTAATTTTAGCATTTGCAGTGTTAAAACTGGAAGCTCTGGCTCAGATCTTTGCATTAAAAGTCAAGTTTTTGTGACACTGTGGTTTAATTTCTGTTTGTAAGAGTACACACTATGTACCAGTGAAGGTACATATGAAGGTAAAACAGCATCCAGTTTGTCCTTGTCACTCAGCAGGCGTCTGCGGCTTAGAGGCGTTCCTTTGGCTTTTGTGGTCACATAGCATGTGTACTGCATCAGAACCAAAATTGAACACCACCATGTTTAGCTAAACATTGCCCCCAGTAGTGTGAGCATGCACCGTGGTAGGGACATGCAATAGCACATTTCATATAGCACCAAAATTGCACGCCAAAAAAAGATCTATAGCATGGTGAATGAAACACATTGGCAAATGGTATGAATAACCAATGTCATGTGACATACAACCCACCAATCAAATGACAATGAGCCACTCAGCCATTATATAATTGTAAATACAGTTCACTGACATAAAGGAACACATTACTTAGTGACATCACACATTGTCACCATGCAGCCTTCTCGCTTCTTTGTCAGCTACCTGCGGCTCATTTAAATAAAATAATTGGATTTGCAACCTGGGATTTGCACACAGAGGCTGCTATTGGCCCAGGAGGAATACAGATTTGCATAAAGGGAGCACGATTGGATGACTTTAGTGTAAAGTTACTGACCTGAGTCTGGTGCCACAAAAAGTTGGTTTCCTGTAGTTGGTGTAAGGATTATCAGTCCTTCAGAAAGGCTGAAAATACACGGCATCACATGAAACAACAAGTGATTTTCATTTGATTACTGTGATATAGTGGCTGAAACTGTCTCTTGAGCACCAATTTACATTACCAAAAGTAGACTGGCTGTCATTGGATCTTGAATGAAAATGAATGAATGAATGAAAACTGTTTATTTCGAACATTTGATAGAACAACAATTACAAGATAGATCAGTAAAGACAACAACAAAAAAGTTCCTACTGTGTACCCAACATGTCCGAAAAGGGGTAGGGTGAAGCATCAGCTTATTTATCCCTACCCCTTCTTCCCCACAACCAGTAATACCCTTTGCCACATATACACATAAATTCCTACACACCTAAACCGATATCAATATATATATATATACATATATATACACACACACATACATATACACATCAACATACACATATATACACATATACATATATACACATATATATACACAAACATAAATATACACCTACACATACCTACTTACATACAAAATACTATATATTTACAAGCCGAAGCAAACAACAAAAACACCCTAACCCTCATTACCCTTCCTCCTCCCTATACCCAGAAAAAACCATATTTTTGTACCGCTGTTTGAACTGGTTCATGCTTGGACATTGCTTGAGCCCCACTCCCAATCTGTTCCACATCCTCACCCCACAGACAGAAATACAGAAACCTTTTAATGTTGTTCGTGCCCACTGATGCTTTAAATTAAATTTCCCCCTCAGACTGTAATCCCCTGATCTGTTAAAAAACATATTTTTAATATTTGCTGGAAGTAAATTGTTTATTGCTTTATACACAATTTGTACTGTTTGAAAATGAACCAAGTCTGTGAATTTTAAGAATTTGGATTGTAAAAATAGTGGATTTGTATGATCTCTATAGCCAGTATTATGAATAATTCTTATAGCTCTTTTCTGCATTACTGACAGTGATTGTGTTGTACCTTTATAAGTATTACCCCATACCTCTGCACAGTACTGTAAATATGGTAAAACCAGTGAGCAGTAAAGAATGCGGAGTGAGTTGTGGTCCAGAATATGTTTCGCTTTGTTTAGAACTGAAATGCTTCTTGACAGTTTACTTTGTATATGTTTTATATGAGTCTTCCAGTTTATCTTATCATCTATTATCACCCCCAGAAACTTATTTTCATGTACCCTTTCAATATCTACCCCCTCGACTTGTAACTGAACCTGTATATCTGTATTACAATAGCCAAATAACATGTATTTTGTTTTACTTAAGTTTAATGATAATTTATTTCTGTCAAACCATATTTTCAATTTTCCCATTTCCATACTGATCCTCCTCAGTAACTCCTGCAAATCCCCCCCTGAACAAAAAATGCTTGTGTCATCTGCAAATAATACTAATTTTAATATTTTGGAAACATTGACAATATCATTTATATAAATTAGAAACAGTTTTGGACCCAATACTGACCCCTGTGGGACGCCACAAGCATTGTCCAAGCATGATGATGTATATTCCCCCAACTTCACAAACTGTTTTCTGTTACTTAAGTAGCTTCTCACCCAGTGCAACACCAACCCCCTAATCCCATACTGTTCAAGTTTATTGATTAATATGTCATGATTAATTGTATCAAAAGCCTTTTTAAGATCTATAAATATTCCAACTGAATGTAATTTGTGGTCTATGGCGTTTGTAATCTCCTCAACTGATTCTATTAATGCAAGTGATGTTGAACTATGTGCTCTGAATCCATATTGACTATCAGTAAGTAATTTATGTTTATTTATGAATTTGTCTAATCTATTATTGAATAACTTTTCTAATAATTTGGAAAATTGTGGAAGCAAAGAAACAGGTCTATAATTTGTGAAGTGGTGTCTATCCCCAGTCTTATACAGCGGCACAACCTTAGCTATTTTCATTTGATTGGGAAATTTACCGGTTTGAAATGATAAGTTACAGATGTATGTTAATGGTTCTACAATCCATTCAATGACCTGTTTTACCACCACCATATCAATTTCATTTAAATCGGTAGATGTTTTATATTTACAATTATTCACAATGTCTATAATTTCATTTCCATCCACTGCTGTGAGGAACATTGAACAGGGATTTCTTTCTATGAGATTATTATCCCAATCCTCAGGTTGGGAATCGGGAATTTTTTCTGCCAAGCTTGGTCCAATATTTACAAAAAAATTATTAAAACCGTTGACTACCTCATCCTTATTTTCCTTCTTGACATTATTATCAATGAAATACTGAGGGTAACTCTGTTTTTTATTACCATTTTTGATAATGCTATTTAATATATCCCATATTCCTTTAATATTGTTTTTGTTATTATATAATATGTTACTATAATATTCCTTCCTACATACCCGTATAATATTAGTTAATCTATTTTTGTATTTCTTATATCTATTTTCTGCCTCTTTAGTCTTTAGTTTTATGAATTCTCTATACAGTGTATTTTTCTTATTACATGCATTTCGTAACCCTTTCGTCATCCATGGTCGAGCTTGGATTTTTGTTTTCTGTAGTCTTGTTTAATTGGACAATTTTTATCATATAATGATGTAAATATTTGTAAAAAAGTTTCATATGCACTATCAACATCACTTTCACTGTATACCTTTTCCCAGTTTTGCTCCTGTAAATCCTTCTTTAGTGTGTTCATGTTTTCCTCTGTCCGCACTCGCCTGTATTTTATTTTCTCCTCTGGCTGATTCCGCCGATGGTTTCTATTATAAACGATGAAAACTGGTAGATGATCACTAATGTCATTGATTAATAATCCACTCACAGTGTTATTCTCAATATCATTGCTGAATATATTATCAATTAAGGTGGCACTATGGGATGTAATTCTGCTTGGCCTGGTGATTTTTGGATATAAACTCATACTGTACATTATACTGATAAATTCATCTGTTATTTTATGCTTATTTGGATTGAGCAGATCAATATTTAAGTCACCACAAATGAACACAGTTTTTTGATTAGTTTTTGAGAACATTTTTCCCATACAGTCAGTGAATGTTTCAATACTAGATCCTGGTGCTCTATATATACAGCTGACTAATACATTTTTGCTTTTTTCTTCACATATTTCAATAGTTATACATTCTAATAAGTTATCAATCACAGTTGTCATATTGTCTACTATTTTATAATCCATGTTCTTATCCACATACACAGCCACTCCTCCTCCACTCTTATTCTTTCTGTTTACACAATTAAATTCATATCCATCCAGTTCAAAATCCATTCCTTTATCTTCATTGATCCATGTTTCTGATATAGCAATTATGTTAAATATTTTTTTAAACTGACTTAAATATTCTTTAATGTTGTTAAAGTTTGCATATAGACTTCTGCTGTTGAAATGGATTATTGATAATTTGTTATCCGTTTTAATGATCCGATTAAACTGTTCATCTGTATAATAGCAACAACTGTCATTGATATTTGAGAAGAAATTATTGTCTGGGTCTATATCGTGCTCCAAGTCCAGTACATTGTGGTCTGTGTATTTAAATGTTCTCAGTTCTACTTTTCCATGATCAGCAATCCTTTGAGTTATATCCTTCTTGTCTCCAGATGTAGATGAATAGGTAGTAGATGAATAGGTTCCTCTGGTCTGTGTCATGGTGTTGTGATGTGTTTGTGTCCTCATACCTTATTGGTCATATCTGTCCAGATCCTCGCTTTAAGAAACACTATTGTTCATATTTGTCCAGCTCCTCGATGTTCCTTATTGCCATGACTTTTGCTTGTTCTGGTGATCCGTTCAGTTTGATGAATATTTTACAGTTTGAAGTCCATGTGTGCTGGATTTTTCCCTGTTTCTTCAAGAAGCGTGCTTTCCTGGCGATGTCGGCATTCCGTTTGGTGAGATGTTCATTGATGAATACGTTTGTCCCTTTCAGTTTTCTTCCTTGTTTTAACAGTGCTGTTTTGTTCTTTGGAACTTGGATGAGCAATCCATGAAGAGAAAACAGTCTGCAGATTTTTGAAGGGATGGACAAGTGGAAGGTTAATTATCTGCAGATTTTCAATCATTTGCAGAGCAAGACAAGGCAACTTTATTTCTGTAGCATGTTTCATTAATCGATGAGTAAATTCAGCATGTTTTACTTTGAGATCATAACCAACTATATAACAAACAAATAAAACAAATTCATCCACCAAAGTATAGAATCAAAATCCTGTTCAAGTTCTAGAATTTAGACTGTGCCATTAGACAGATGCAAATGAGACTCATGCATTTGTACAAGCATACACTAAAGCATATGCGCATAAATAGTGGTAAGCATTTTGGTGGATACTTGGAACCAAACATTTGATTTAGTTAACCATCACTGGGTTCATTATCAGGTACCTCATTCACTGGCAACTTTACTTCCTGTTTTAATGTATTAAAGCATTTTTTTTCATAATCTCTCTGTAAACCTCACTTGTCCAGGCAGAAAGCAGCTATATGACCACCTAAAAACTTCTGTTTTTTGACCACCTAAAAACTGGACCACAGTGTAGCTGAGGGTACCAGTGTATATGACAATACCATACAAACTGTGTCTGGCCATCACAGAAAATCACTAATTCTAACAAGATAAGAGTTTAAAAACTGATGTGTGGATCATAAACCTGAGAGATCACTTTGAGCCTGTGTGTACATATAATTATTGTACACTAAAAAAGAGAGCCCGGTTAAATTACTTCAATTGGTAACACTCAAATTAATTTTAGTATGTTCTAAATTAAGTTGATGTAAAAATGACTTGTGCTAATTTGGACCAACCTAATTTATTTGAGCATTACCCATTGCAGCACTTCATTAAGTTGGTCCAACAGTTTTCTTGTTGTTTCGTAGCACACCTCCAGTTGTCGTGTCCGGTACACTGTAAACCCTGAAAAGTTAGTTTGTACTCAGATGATCTGAGAAGACTTACTGAAACTCAGCATAAACCTCAGATCCTTTAAGTTTAGTTAATGCAAATGATTTCACCATCAAAATTTATTTTAAGTCCAATAAACACTGTTCTTTTGTGTAAAATCAACTTAAATGAAAATAATAAAATGTCCAACAAATTTGAAGTATTTTTTCAATATGACACACAGGTACTGATCCAGTGATCTTCAGATGTTGTATTACATTTCATGTAAGTGTCTGCCCAAGACTAAATTGTACTCAAGGAGGTCTTTTTGTTGTTGCTGTTGTTTGTTTGTTTACTGAGGCAGACTTAGATGAGACAATGGTGTTGGTGGTACACTCCAAAAACTAACACACTGGATGAAGTCAGTTCACATTTGGCAGGATTTCCATCCAGTCCCAAATATGTAGTCCCAAAACATGTCAACATGCTTTCAGTTCCAAACCACATTAACACAGTTTCTGGCTGGTTGGACCAAATCTGGTCACATTTTCTATATTGGACTATTTATTTTGAATGAGTGCAAAATATTTAACAATGTTAACTTCATTCAACAGTAATTTAAGTTTATTAATCTGATCTTCAAGGAAGCAGTGATAGCAGGATGTTGTTTTCAATGGTGTGTGTGTGTGTGTGTGTGTGTGTGTGTGTGTGTGTGTGTGTGTGTGTGTGTGTGTGTGTGTGTGTGTGTGTGTGTGTGTGTGTGTGTGTGTGTGTGTGTGTGGACAAGATAACTTAAGAACAGCTGAACGGTTTTCCTTCACTCTTGGTTTGAGCATTACTTGGGTAGATATCTATAAATGATTAGAGTTGGGAGTACTTTGTTCAAAGGTGAAAGGTCAACAAAAACTGTCCGAAAGACATGTTTTTGCAAATCTCAACAACTAAGGACCCAAGCAGGGGTGGGCAACTTGTTCCAGAAAGTACCAAGAGGGTGCAGGTTTTCCTTGTAGCCACTGATTCCACCAGGTGATTTCACTGATTAACATCACTTTGAGCAGATGGAATCAGTTAATCAGTGAAATCACCTGCTGGAGTCAGTACCTGCAAAGAAAACCTGCGCCCTCTTGGCTCTTTCTGGAACAAGTTGCCCACCCCTGATCTAAAGCATATATTGATCAGCAAAATAGTTTTGACTGATTGGTATGAATAACTTCATAATGATGAAATCATGCATCATCAAAAACCGCTACAGACAAAATGCACATTTACTTGTATGTTTGTAGAGCATGCAGGGTATGCATCAGCCTTCTGATGCCTTTCATTGAAATTTGAACCCCTCAATCCAGATTAGGTGTCTTGAACAAGGACACAGACAAGGCGCATATTTGACTTAAATAAAAAAAAAAAAAAAATAGCGTAAACTTTACTGAAGAGCTTTAACCCTATTCAGGACTTTAGTGAGCACAATATGGAGAAAGCAATTGCCACGGGGTCCAATGGACCCCAAAAGTCCCGAATATGGTTAGTCATCGTTTTCTGAAAATGTTTGAGTTTAACTTCTCAGGTTTTACAGTACAGCTAAGACCAGATGCTCTTCTTTCTCTCTGATTAACCCCCCAGCGCTCTCTCTTTCTCTCTCTCTCTCTCTCTCGCACGCGCGCGGTGTAAAAAGCCTGAACAGCTGATGTGGCGCATCAGAGAGCTGCAGCTCTGCAGGCGCTGAGAGAGAGAGAGAGAGAGAGAGAGAGAGAGAGAGACAGAGCGAGAGAGAGAGAGAGAGAGGAAAGAGGTGAAGAAAGACAAGAAAGAGCGACGGGAGAAAGAGGAGACAACCTGACCGCTCGACCGTGTGGGACGAACATTTCAAAGAGCTGCGATGTAATTTTTGGCGTTTCTTGGAAGACTGAATCGATTTTGGGGGGGATTCTTTTTGTTGCACCTTCGTTTCTCTCTGAGCGTCGGAGATTCTTTTCACGCACCTTTGCACTTCTTTTGAAAGCACCGAGGGTTTGTTGCTGAGCGATTTGTGGGAATGTGCTCCCAGCTGAGCCGTTCTTCTTTTTCTCTCTTTCTTTACTTCTTTCTTTCTTTGCTGTGGTGCTGAAGGACAGCGGAGGCTCGCGCACACAGGAGCTGTCCAGTGCTGAAAGCTGATCCGACCACTTTCTACTTACTTTCTATTTAAAGCAACGGAACAAACAAGACATTTTGATATATTTCTTTAAATTATTTTTGAAGAGACTGTTTTTATTCTTGTTTTTTTTAATTAATGTATTTATTCTGGACCATTCAGATCTCCACAGGTCTTCTAGTGGTAAAGTGCCACAAGGAAAACAGACTATTTACTCCTAAGGAATGAGCAGCACACTGAGCAAAAATACAGATTAATTATGGTACTTATTCAGAAAAAAATACAACAACCCCAGCATGCTTAAAAATGCTTTCTAAAAAAATCTCTTCAGTTTGATGGAAACCTGTAGGCTCTAAAAACAAACATTACAATAGAGTCTGGAACCTATAAGTGAATTAGTTCAGAACTTAGTTATTGCTCAGGATTGGACTCGCTTGTACATTAGTGTAGGAGCGAAGACTGTCCCATCATGCCTCGGTCATTTTTGGTGAAGAAAGTGAAGCTGGATGATTTCTCAGCTGCTGAGCTGGAGAGCTCTTACGGCCACAACCGGAGAGAAGAACTGAGTCTGCGATTTCATCATCATGACAAAGGTTAGTCATCCCCAACACACACACACACACACACACACACACACACACACACACACACACACACACACACACACACACACACACACACACACACACACACACACACACACACACACACACACACACACACACACACACACACACACACACACACACACCTAGAGTTACAGCTGCAGGCAATCATAATGTATTAGTCACATCTTTTTCAGAAATAAAGGAATCAAAGGTTCAAATGGAGGTCACCAGCCAGGCATCTTCTAAATACATAATCTGTTGTTTTGCACATTTCAGTACTCTTTTCTTCACAGTGGGTTTGTTTCCCATGCATTTTTTTTAAATTTACATTGTATAAGCAGATGTGTGACAACTCATATGACAACCAATACTTTTACTTCACTTAAGAAACTATCAGGGTTTATAAGACAGACAAAACAGTTTAAGTAATACAATGGATCTGTGACCTTTGACACAGCCGGGGTCAGCACAGTGCATTCATGAGAAAAAGGGCACTTCAGCATGACTGGACTCTGAAGACAGAGATGTTAAATGAAACATATTTGAAAGATGAAAGTGAAACGTCCCATTCTGTATGATGACCAATAGCAGCCGGTGTGTTTTAGTGGAAGAATAAAATGTGAATGAAATGGCCAGTGCTGACAAACAATAATCATATCAGTTGATATGGAGTTAAATTTGCTGGTTCATGGTTTTGCAGCAAAAAAAAAAGCAAATCAAAGTTATGATAATGCTTGTGATTTTGTTTCAGATGCATCTGTGAATGATCACATTTGTCATGATTTTTTAGTACTTTTTATAATCCTGAATTGACTTTCCACAATGCTACATATCCCCCTCCCACCCCCTCATTTTAGTTCAATTTCTGTTGTGCACCTTGAGCTGCCATTTAGAAAAGAGTCCCATATCTTATTTAGGTAATGATTTTCATAGAACAACATATTATTTTTCTGCACGAGTGACATCACTGACAGAAATCTGGCTTAAAGTACATGAGTGTGGGAGTGATGTTCATCATCATGACGTCACTCCTACATGATGTAAACACTATACTTGTGCAGGGTTGTTCATGATGCCAAAAGTGGCAGACCCAGTAAACTCGGGTTTGCCCAAATTTGACTCTGCAAGATGAGAACCTGATAGGACCTCAGTCTTCCCCAGTTATGGACCTTGCAGAACCTTTAATGGTCAACTCACGCATTTGGTAGAGCATATTGATATGTACTACATTCTACTGGAAAATGTGAGGATGTTAAAGTGTTAAAACCATAAAACTGTCTGGCTCGTTCAGATGAAAACTGGAAGAACATTAGGCTCTTCCAATTGAAACTCACACTTTAGATCTCCTCTGTAAGGGATGTTTTCTTGTCTGTTACTCTGTAGTGTGGTATATATCTAAATCTGGGCAGCACGGTGGGTTATTGGTTAGCACAGTTGCCTCACAGCAAGAAGGTTATGTGATCGATTCCCACCTGGGGTCTTTCTGTGTGGAGTTTGCATGTTCACCCTGTTTGTGTAGCTTCCCCGCTTCTTCCCACATCCAAAGACATGCAGGTTAGGTGAATTGGAAACTTTATAATTGTCCAGGTCTCCCTTGTAAAAGAGATCCTGATCTCAATGGGACTAACCTGGTTAAATAAAGGTTAAAAAAATAGATATATATATAGATATAGATACAGATATAGAGATAGATATATGCACTCAAAGGACACACTACAGAAGCTTTAGCCCAAACTGAGGCTTTAGTCTTGCTTAGTTTGGGAATCATTGCTCCTTCAGCCTGATAGTTTCCTTGTGCACATCCCAAGGTCAATTGTGTGATGAAATCCTGATGACAGAGTGAAAAAGGACACCTGTATAAAGTGGACATGAACTTTTTTGTATGTGTGATGCTGTGAAGTACATGTGTGTAACATTACAGTGTTTCTCTCGGAGCAGCAGTTGTGCACAAAGTGCCTAAAGCTTGAAACTCAAATCCCCTGTTATAAATATAACAAGAGTTATAAGAGTCTCTCTCTCTCTCTCTCTCTCTCTCTCTCTCTCTCTCTCTCTCTCACACACACACACACACACACACACACACACACACACACACACACACGCAGAGAGTGCTGTGTTTCTGTTAACTCGGCACAATTCCCGGGCAGGTAACACAGTTGAGTGAACACACACACAAACACACTCATGCACGTGCACATGTGTGGAGCAGCCAGTGATCTACAAGTGTCCAAGGCACACAAGTGTGTGTCAGTTACTGCTGCTTTGGATCAAATGTGTGATTTTTTAACTCATAGGTTTTCCTTCTCTTTCTGTCTCTTTACTTTTCTCCTTCTTTCACTTCAACTCTCCGTTTTCAGTAACAGTGTAAAAAAGGGATGGTTTATTTAGGATGTATAGTTTTTTTATTTAGTTTTTAATCTCAGATACCAGCTGGAATGCTACCGGAGCTGTTTTGAACACTTTCCACATAGAACTGAGCTGAGACACACAACACAGATGGAGGGATGAAAACTAGCTGATGGTGATGAAAAAAAAAGCTCAAGTTCATGATGTTTATATTTTAAGAGAATCCAGAAGAGAATCATTGTGTTTAATTCTCTGCAGCCAGAGAAGCCAGTTATGTGAGAGAAATCAACAAAACACAGTGTTTATTTTTTATTTTTAAGGTGTCTTTCTTTAATTAGATTTTTCAGTGGGAGTGGCTACTGCCTGTCAGTCATGCAGCACAACACAACTTGGTCCTATAATGCTTGCAAAGGAATAACAGACATAATGCAAACCAAATACTGTCTGCATCTGAAATCCACACACCACTGATTATAATAACTTTATTATCTTGGTTCGTGGAGGAAATGTGATCACTTGTGGCTGTTAAACTGAAGACTTGTCTGAAAAACATGTTTAACGGACTTCATCAAAATTTTGTGGACAGATGATGCCTGTGTCAGGAAAGACGGTGATGGGAATCTCTGTAAATATTTCTTTTGATCTCGTGTTTTATTTCCTGTCACAATTCAAAAGGTTTTCTTTTGATTACTTTCAATATCTTTATGATGTCACAAAGACTTCAAGGAAAAATAGCTAGAATTTCTTGTTGGGCAGCTGGCCTGTGTAACCCAAGACCCTATTTTTTTTTTATCAAGCATTTATCAAAACAATGGTTACAAAGGAAGGTGCAGCATGTTCTTCTTTGCTGCTCCCATGAGGTCACCACAGCAGCTCATATGTCTCCATTTCAGTGTTCCTCTGTCACACCAACCACCTGCATATCCTCCCTCACCACTTCACCATTCCCAGTGTTCTTCTCTCCATACACCCTACATCCCTCCTATGCACATGCCCAAATCATTTCGACCCCACCTCCCTTTGTCTCCAAACTGTCCTACCTTTTCTCTCCCTCTGATATGTTCATTCTTAATCTTGTGCATCCTCGTCACTTCCAACCAGAATTGCAGCATCTTCAGCTCTACACCCTCCAGCTCCATCTCCTGTCTTTTTGTCAGCATCCCCACCTCCAAACCAGACAAGATGGTCTCATTACTGTGCGATAAGCTTTCCCTTCCAGTCTTGCAGATACCCTTCTAGGAAAATAATCACTCCCGCTGCTCTTCTCCACCCACTCCATCCTGCCTACACTCTTGTATTCACCTCTCTACCACACTCACAGACTACTTAACCCATACACCTTCACCATCAATGCAAATCAGAACGGGCTTAGAGATGATCCTTGAAGTACTCCTGCCTCCACTTTGAACATGCCTACTGGACCCCTTACCACTGTCACACAGAGCTCATGTCCTGCTGCACCACCCTCACATACCTCTATGAAGCTCCAGACTTCCCTCATAAAATGCTACAACTCCTCTCTTGGCACCCTGTCACAAGCTTTCTCTAAATCCACAAACACGCAACGCAGCAACTCATACGTCTCCATCAGCGCGCTCAGCGCAAACATCACATCTGTAACACTCTTTCTCAGCATGAAACTAATACTGCTGCTCACAGATCTTCATCTCTCCTCTCAGTCTTGCTTTCCCATAACTTCATGCTACAGCAGTGAACCTTCTGCATCAGCGGTTCAGGTGCCTGTTTTATTTAAAGTTGTTTTAGTCAAATAAACTACTTAAACAGGAGTTCAAAATGAACACTTGGGTCAAACATTTCCTTACTTTACTCATGCTCTATAAAACACACACACACACACACAAACACACACACACACACACAATGAAACATGACTCATGATTCACTTCCTCTTTTCACCTCTTTCTTTCTCTTTTACTACTTTCATTTCCTTTTTCTTCCTCTGTTGCTCCGTTAATTTAATTCACAACATTAAATTAGCACGAGAGCCGTAAATAGCCAAACCACATAACCACAACCCCTCACCACACAGCTGCTCTCCTTTACTCATTTCTTGCTCCCTCCGTCTTTCTTTTTCTTTTTCCCTCATTTTTTCTTTGCCCATCTTCATTTTCTTTCTTTCCTTCTTCCTTGTTCCCCCATCTGTTTTTTCTTTCTTTCTCTTTCACTTTTCTTCTTTTCCCTTTTTCATTTTCTTTCTTCCTTCCTTGCTCCCACCATCCCTTTTTTCTTTCTTCTTCCCTTGCTTTCTGTCTTTTTTCTCCAAGGAAATTTTCCTTCTTCCTCCCCTGCTTTCAGTATATTCCCCCTCCCCATTTTCTTTCTATTAGTCTCCCTTGTTTTGTCTTCTTTTTTAATTCCTCACTTTCTTTTCACACATTTGTTTCATTGTTGCTTCCTTATCGCTTTTTATTATTTTTTCCATCGTCACTTTTCTTCTTTCCTTTCTTTCTTTCTTGTTCCCTCACTTCTTTCTTTCTTTCTTTCTTTCTTTCTTTCTTTCTTTCTTTCTTTCTTTCTTTCTTTCTTCTTTCTTTCTTTCTTTCTTTCTTTCTTTCCTTTGTTTTCTCTCCTCATTTTCTTTACTTACATTCTTTCTTTTTCTTTCTTGTTCCCTCACTTTTCTTTCTTGTTCCCTCACTTCTTTCTTTCTTTCTTTCTTTCTTTCTTTCTTTCTTTCTTTCTTTCTTTCTTTCTTTCTTTCTTTCTTTCTTTCTTTCTTTCTTTCTTTCTTTCTTTCTTTCTTTCTTTCTTTCTTTCTTTCTTTCTTCCATCACTCTTCTCACACTCTCTCTGTCTCTCTCACACGTCCCTTGTTCTCATCACATTATCGACCGACTTCTGAGCTTTTCTCAGAACTGCATCATGAAATTATATTACGAGCAACAGTATCTCCTCTGCTGGCTGCGTCTTAATGCTCACAGATTACTAATTGAAATGGAGAGCTATTGATCACTATAGATCTGTCCTGCAGACTCACGGCTGTGTGGCATCAGTCTGTCCCACAATTCAGCCTGTGGAGTGTGTATAAACTGGTAATAGGTATAATGAAGGCGATGACATCACGAGTTTGCAACCAAATGCGATTTGATGACAGCTGTGCAGAAATGTGTCATTTGGTAGGAGGGTCTGAGTCACTCAGCTTTCTTCTGGAGACTGAACAATGTGTGATTATTGAACCTACTGGAGTTGGTATGTCTGAAAACTTAAGTTTAATTGCATGAATTAAAGACTCAAATATAAAGTCAGATCAAAGGAAATTGCCAGAGTGCCCTAAAGGAAGGCGCGGAGTGTAACCGCTACTGTGTGTAAAAGTGGTGGCAGCTCTCAGGTGTGACGTGCACAGCTGGAGGAGTGTCAGCAGATCTGCAACTGATGAAGCATCTCCTCTGTGCTGACATGCTTTCCCACCTTCTTCCTCATCATTATGTCACCTCAGGTGCGGTTCAGGCACAGCTTTAAACACAACGTGCACATTTATCATTATTGTTTATGTGATCAGGTGACGTCTAAATGGCTTCATCAGAATGTAATCAGTGATCATATCTAGACACTCGATGTAAAGCAGGAATTTTTTTAATGAATAACACCTCATTTTGAGTATAGTCTGGGTTTGAAATGAGACTTGATAAAGATTCTCTCCAGAGTCTTATAAATAATCTGCAAATAATATTTTGTCTCGTATTGTGTAAATAAATAAATAAAGAGCCTGAATTCAAATATCCTGCTTTCTCACGGGTAAATGGCAGAGTAAATGAACCAGTCCTCAAGTCACACCCACCAACTCTGTATTTGGCCCATTCAAATCTGGGCTGGGCCAATCTGTGATTGGCCTGGTCACTTTGGAATTTAGAAAATTGAGATCTGTGCTTGTGATGGACATCAGACCCCTTCAGGAAAAAAGACGAACTATGGCTGTAAGTCAGAGTCTTCCATAGGCCCTGGGGTCCATTTGTGCCTGTGCTTATCTCCAGATTCTGTAGCATCAAGCGGACGAGAGTCTGAGTCACACTATGTAGTAAATATAACGCAATGCTAAAATACCCTCAGTTGGATGAGCATTCAAAACAGGAAAGAGAATGTGACCTTTTGCCCTTTTAAAAATAGGTCAAGATTATCCATCTTTAAACTTGTCCAAGGTTTGTGTCCCAAAAATGGTCCCTATGAATTTGAAGACTGTGGCAGTAATACGACTGGACTTATGCTGAGCACAGACAACAAAGGAAAGAAATAATTACACAAACTGCACAAATGAATCTAAATGATAGCCTAAATATAAATAATTCATTGACCTAAGTTACTGAAGGATGGAATCAAAACTTTAAATCAATCTGCACATCAGTATTTTTTAGGCCTGCTTCCATGAAGCTTATACAATATCTCAGGACCTCTTGGCTGTATGATCTAAAATTTGCTGTAGAGTTATTTGAAAGATACATGTTTGTATTTGTTGTAATAGAACACTGTCAGAAGAGTCATTATAGTAACGGCTAAAAATAACTAAATTCCCCCTTCATTCAGAGGTCGGTGAACAGAGAGGCTAGAAAGAGGAGAGCTTTGACTTAAATGAATCAAAGACCTCAAGTTTCTATTTGATTCACTTTAATATTTTTCCTGAAAATGGCCAGAAATGTTTCCTTTGATACCACCTGAATCACCGCTTGCTCTATCAGGCAAAATTTTTACACTGAAGAGAATCACAGGGGTTTTTTTTATGAAACTTTCAGACTTAAGTATCAAAAGAATTTAAATTCCTGCTATTCATGTTTTTTAAAGGTTTGTGTGGAACTTTAAAGAGTTTATATTACTTCTTTGTAAATTCCCGTCACTATTTGAATACAAAGTGTTTATCGCTCAGTTATTGAATTGATTTGAGTTTTCAGCTTGGTGTCTTGGTTCAGGAACCTTACCCTAAAAAATAAAGGTTCTCCGAATCAAATTGTGAGGTGATCCAGTAGGCTGATTGGAGAGCCACAGCTTAACCCAGAATCCCTATATACCAGACAGTTACAGAGGATGACTGGTCTCATTTTGAAAGATGGCTCCTACATGGTGAATTTCATCTTCTTCCATCAGGTTGCAGATATAAATTGCTGGTTTGTAAAATCAAGCGATATAAAGATATTTTGTTCCTGCAGCCATCAGATTGATCAACGGAACCTAACAAGTATTTTATGGAATTCACTCTTTTAGTACAGCTCTTTCTATAGCTTTTATTTATTTATTTATTTGTTCTTTTCCTGTTTTGTCTCTGCTAGGATGGATTTTCTTTGTGGTTAACTTACTTGCACTGATCGCTGTTTTTAGGATGAAGCACTATTGTCCCTGTTTTTTATCGTGTTTTAAGTGTTATCTGTGTGCGTGGAGAAAGTTGATTCACTTTGCTGTAAACCAAATCTACCTTTGTCTACAAATAAAGTTACCTTGACCTTGAATAACCTCCCTCTTCCTGTATTTCTTCAGGTTATGGCAGCGATTATCTAAGTCCATCTCCTTATGAAGATGTGGTGAGTGAATCATCAGCCATCTCTAAAGTGCCCTCCCCTGGCCACCCGTCAATCATCTATGGCCACATCAACAACACATACACTGGTATCCATGGCGATATCCACGGCGACTCAGACCAGCCGGATAGCCCACGATCAGAGGTCTCATCATCAGCTGGTGGATACATCAATGGGGATGCAGCTGTCAGCGAGGGATACACAGTGGACGCGTTTTTCATCATGGATGGACGATCACGGAGGAAAACCATGGAAACCCCAGAGGAACTACCCAGAGGCACACTTGCAGCGAGTGCGGCAAAACCTACGCCACGTCCTCCAACCTGAGCCGGCACAAGCAGACACACAGGAGCATCGACAGCAAGATGGCCAAGAAATGCCCGACCTGCGGGAAAGTCTACGTGTCCATGCCAGCGATGGCCATGCACCTGCTGACCCATGACCTCAAACACAAGTGCGAGGTGTGCGGCAAAGCATTCAGCCGGCCGTGGCTCCTGCAGGGCCACATGCGCTCACACACAGGCGAGAAACCGTTCGGGTGCGCGCACTGCGGTAAAGCCTTTGCTGACCGGTCAAACCTGCGAGCTCACATGCAGACGCACTCGGCCTTCAAGCACTACAAGTGCAAACGGTGCGACAAGACGTTTGCACTCAAGAGCTACCTGAACAAGCACTACGAGTCGGCGTGCTTCAAGGGGGCGTTCCCACCTCTGGGCTCACTGAGAGAATGAGGCTGACTTCAACTGGCCTCCGTCGCTAATCCTGTCCTGTTTTCCCAAGAAGTATAACTGAGCGCTACAAAGGATTTGAAAGGCAGACAAAAATAAATTAAAACATGTCCATTTTTCATCAAATCTCTCCTTTGTCTTCTCCTCTTGAAGCGGAGCAAAACGACTGCTACATTTTCAATGCATGATTTAGATTGTCACCTGCTTCAATAAGACACGTCCCGCTTCTGAGGATGCTCGGAGCGCCGCTGGAGATAAATAAAGCACAGCACATTTGGGCTTGTCACTTGTGAAGACATTTAGATCTATTTACGTCTGCAGTTGTATCATTTTTTTTCCCCCTTCAACCAATGACAAAATGACTCAGAAGCCCTGTTTCCTCAGTGACAGACTCCACAGGAAGAACGAGTGGAATTTAAAGCGTGAATTACAGCTTCGGTTTTCAAAGAGAGTCAATGAACTTTGAAAAACACTGAACTGAAATGAAAAAGACGTTGATCTGAACTTACTGCAAACCGGACACAAATGGGATCCTGTATGGGCATGGACATTGAACCTTTTTCTTTCCTTTTTTAAATCTCTTTGTTTTTGGGTTTATTTTATTTAACGTCAAACAGTGGCAAAAATGATCAAATATGCGTTGAGTTTGGTGAACTGAATTTCATGGGTTGGTACCAGATGGCTGTTACTCCTCACTGAGCCACCAGGGTATTACTTAGCAAACAGTGTTTCCTATAATTTAGTTTTCACATTTTGCTTGCAGAATGAGGTCTGGGCATTTAAAATGTCTTGATTTTCTTCAAAAGGTCAAACCTTTTTTGGGGGAGAAGAAATTATTTTTTATTTATTTAATTATTTATTTACTTGTCTAATTTATTGATATTTAAACTTTTGTATTTTTTGTATTGATTTTGCACTTTACTTTGTTGAAGGTTTTGCCTTTGTTCCAAATATGCCAAAGCATTTGACACTTTTAAATTCCTTTTTTTCTGTTTGTCTGCCACTTTAATTATTACTGCATGCAAAAAGAAGGAAAAAAAAAATCCTAATAATGGAATCTATGCCACTTTGGGACATTTTTTGCCAAACCTCTTATTAGATACAGACAAATAAGCAAAATTCTGTCTTGGGCAATATTTCAGTCATATCCAGTCGAGCAATAATGCATGATGTTTTAGCTTTGATATTTTCAAGTACCACTATCCTAATGTAGTTACGGGAAATACAAGTTCAGGGAGATAGTGAGATAATTTATGGTTGGGTTATTTCCAAGAACTGTGACCCTGTTATGATTCTTTGAAGCTTTTCCATTTGATAGTGTTCCACTTTTTGTCTGGGAAAGATCAATTGAGCACAATGTCAATTTTCCAATTTTTATCTCTTTAAATTGACTATGAAACACAATCCAAGCTTCATGTTTTTATTTACAGTTTTGTTCAGGCTTTACGGCCTGTTGGGGCTTCCAGGGATTTCATGGCACAACTCCTTTAGATGGAGGGCTCTGGGTTGGGACGTGTTTTTTTGTACATGGTTTATGCACTGCCTGCCTCACATTATTATTCTAAAGTATTGTGGAAAGTAGATGGTACTACTGTAGGCCTCTGGTGCTGAAACATGGACGAAAATACAAACTCACAAATAACACTCGCAGTGTTAATGGGCAGGGCTGTTGCTTGTTAGACTTTGTGTTGAAACCCCTGCAGAAATATTCCACATAGCACCGACAGAAACAGGAAACCCTGAACCAACTGCTTTACAACATAATCCAATGTTTCAAAGTGCTTAAAAACACTAAATGAAACATTTGTTCTGTATGATAAGTCATTGTATCAAAACAGTGCTCAAAACACCTAAGGACACTATTACTTTAAAAAGTTATTGACGTTTTTTTGCAATTTTCAAAATTGTAACTCAAACCATTGCTTCAAATAGAGGTGTACACTTTTTTCACACTGCTCAAAATGCTAAATGAAACTTTATTTGAAAGTGATTCATTGTTTCAAAATGCTTGCTACCTCAAGTAAATAACTGTTTCACACACACACACAAAAAACTCTTGAAACACTAAATGAAACATTTTCTTTGGAAAAACAATTACTCTTTCATAGCAGACTACTGAATTAAACACTTACTTTAGAAAGTGCTTCACTGTTTCAAAATGTTCAAAATGCTAACTGAAGCACAACCTCAAATTAAATAAATATTTCTTAAAAATATTCTGAGTTTCAAAACACTTAAGAAAGTTTTAGAAGGTGGTTAACAGTTGAAGAAATCTGAAAACATTAAGTGAAACATTCTTATGAGAAAAGTAGTAATTATGTCAAAACACGCAAATCACTAAATTAAACATTTGCTTCATCAAATGATTCTCCATTTTAAAACATTCAAAACATGTAAACAAAATAAAACAACTGCTTACAAAAGTAATCCATTGTTTTGGAAAATTATTCAGTATTTTGAAACATTTGAAAAACTACAATAGTAACATGTTTTGGACAATGAGCACCCCCCCCCCCCCCGACCAAACCCCCAAACAATTTCCTGGCTGCGCCCCTGTTTGAATAACGTTCCTGTTGTGGTTGTTTCAGATATTACAACTAAATGGGCTCTGTGGTTTGTGCAAAAAGGAAAAAAAAAAAAAAAAAGGACACAGATGATGTTCAAGATGTTTTGTATGTCACTGACTGTTTTTATTGGTTATAAAGAAGAAAATGTTGCAGAATTAAAGAGGACTACTCTGCAGGCAGCAGGACTAAATCCAAACCAGAATCTGGGTTTGCTTTTCTGTCACTGCTGAGAAATTACTGAGCTGATCCCAGCACAGATATAAGAACTGCTGAGACAGAAGACATGGTCAATATTTCAGCACCAGATTGCACCAACAAACACTTAGATTCTAGTATGAATTATTGTAGCCTACTATAGCCACAAGCTAGTTTACTATTGTGATATAAAGCACTTCCTTTTTTAAAGATCGTAGCACAATGAAATCATTTAGATTCAGGTAGACAATGCCTTGTATGTAGAAATAACCTCTTTCTGCTTTTTTCTACGGTGATGAATCCAATGTAAAAACAACAAGATGACATGCAGATAGCACAGGTTGTATTGCCTTCAAATGTGCGCACAAAACCTGTCTGAAATGACGCCTTTAATGTTGTGTCATTTTTATTTTAGAGCGGATGAAAGAGACTTTGTAAATAAGTGCCGACGTGACATTTGAGTATTTCTACAGAACTGTACAGAATAACAGTGATGAAGATGAAGATGATGATGATGATGATGATAATGATGATGATGGTGGTGGTGATGATGGTGGCTGTGATGATGATGATTTTTTTTTTTTCTGGAGCTTCCCACTTTGTTTTGACTTTTTCATCTCAAGGGTTTTGGACCTCCACCAGGGGTTTGAAATGATGTAAAGCACAAAGACAACACTGGGCATTTTGTTTCACTTCCTAAATAAATGACTAGTTTAACAAAAAGTCTTAATGTTTTTTTTTTTTCTCTTGCTGTCCTTTAATCTTTACTGAACATGAAGGAATACCACCTCAAACACCAACAAACTGCCGTCTACCCAGATCAAAACCACAACGCAAGTGTCAGGAGTCACCAGTGACATGCACACTATTTCTTTTCAGATATGGCTCTTAGTTGTTGAGGTATTGATAAGGTTTTCATCTTGTGATGCTACTTGGAATATATGGTTTCTTTTTACAACTACAGTGTATCTAGAAAGTATTCACAGCCCTTCATGTTTTCCACATTTTGTTACATTACAGCCTTATTCCACAATGGATTAAAGTAATTTTTCTCTCAAAATTCTACACACAACACCCATAATGAGAACATGAAAAGTTTTTTTTATTTTTTTGCAAATTTATTACAAATGAAAAAAAAAATCACATGTATGTAAGTATTGTATCCTTTGTTCAATACTTTGTTGATGCACCTTTGGCAGCAATTACAGCATCATGTTTTCTTGAATATGATGCCACAAGCTGCACCACAAGCTGCACCTATCTTTGGGCAGTTTTGCCCATTGCTCTTTGCAGCAATCACCAATTTTAATTTCTGAGAAAAACTGCACTGTAAACCTGAATACGTTTGCACAACGAAAACAACAACAAAAGAAAACAATGACCACAATTATTTTAAGTTTTGGTACTCAAAAATAAGTTTATAGAACTTAAATATTTAAAGGTAGTGTTGCATATATCTTTGGATTGCAGATAAATTCAAATCGGTAGTTTCAACTTACTTGTCCACATTAAGTTAGCCACTTGGTGTAAAGATTACTTGTTAAGTTAATTAGGATCAATCTAATTAATTTGAGTTCTACCAACTGAAGCACTTTATTAAGTCCCCTTTTTCAGTGTGCATGCAGAACATATGAGGCTGTCTCAGTTAAAAAAAAAAGGGACCAAGAAAGATAACATCTAATCAACTCCTAAAATCAGTGTCAACCAGAGATCAATCAATCAATCAATTTTTTTATATAGCGCCAAATCACAACAAACAGTTTCCCCAAGGCGCTTTATATTGTAAGGCAAGGCCATACAATAATTATGTAAAACCCCAACGGTCAAAACGACCCCCTGTGAGCAAGCACTTGGCTACAGTGGGAAGGAAGAGATGATGATTGAATATGTGAAATATAGTTGAAATATATGTCAGCACAGCAATATCAGTGCCTGTGGCTCTGTTGTCAACACAGGTTACTCACAAAGCAGAAGATCCGTGGCACAACAACCAACCCTTTTCTGGTTTCATACTGCAACACGTTTATGTTTTTGAGGACATTACATCATTATGCTCATTTAAGTTCATTTAATTCATATTAACCAAGTTTATTTTACTTACACAAAACAACAAGTACCAGTTAATTAAAATTCTAATAACCGATTTTTGAGTATACAGTGGCTTGCAAAAGTATTCAGCCCCTTGGTATTTCACGCATTTTAATTTGTTTCTGGCATGTCAAATACAAAAAATAAATCAGCCTTCTCACTATGAAAATTTCTAAAATTGTCTTCCTTAGACTCAAACTGAAAGTAAATCTCTACAACTTGATATAAATTAATTAAAAATAGAAAGGTTGCATAAGGAATCAGCCCCTTTCGTATAATACATGTAAATAATCAGTTTAATTGCCAGTTTTCTTCAGACAAGTCAGGGGATGGAGACATGAACATTTCCAAGTCACTGAATATGTCTTGAACTTTATTTCCATCAGTTATGAAGAAATACAAATAGTATGGCACTCTATGGTAAATCTGTGTGGAGTAGACAAAAACTGAGTGACTGTGCAAGATGGAGAAGAGTGAGGAAAGCCACCAAGACACCCAGACAACCCAGAAGAAGTTACAGGCTTCTGTGGCTGTGACTGGAAAATTGTGCACAGTGCATGTTATGCATTTTGTATCCCCAGTTATACAGGTTCAGGATGAAGTGGTACAGAGGAGGGTTTTCTTTCACCAAAACATTCCATCTAGGCTTGAATCTCAGATGTGCCTTCTGGCAAATTGTAGCTGAACTTTCAGGTCTTCTTTTTAGTAAACCCTCCTCTTATGCAACCCGTCATCTTGGCTTTTATATTTTTAATTAATTTATATCAAGTTGTAGAGATTTACTTTCACTTTGAGACTAAGGAAGATAATTTTAGAAATTTTTATATTGAGAAGCCTGATTTACTTTTTGCATATGAAATGCCATAAACAAATTAAAATTCGTGAAATACTAAGGGGCTGAATACTTTTTGCAAGCCACTGTATAAACTTAAAAAAATTGAGGAAATCAGCTACCTGATTGTTAATGCCTCATTCAATTTTTAACACATTTGGCAGGTAGATTAAATTTATGGATGAGAACATTTGGTTTGGTTATGATCTGTCAACAGTCAAGTTCAGATGTTCAGGGTACATTTCCAGCACAATAATAATGTCAGAAAATGGCTAATTTGATGCTGGATACTTTATTATGTGGGTCTGATGTCACTCTGCTCTCTGAGAACTGTTGATCTGGTTGTTTGCTGTGTTTGTGGATACTTCTGGATTTGAAATATTTTCATGTTAACATTTTTTGATGTTGAGTTTTCCTATGATGGATAATATAGTAAGCAAATATTCACAGTGGACAATCTTTAACAAATATGCTTTCATCAGATGCAAACAAAGCCTCCACACTATCTGTAGTTGAGAAATATTATCATATAAAATCATAATACTGGCGCATATAAGATTCTTCAGAGTTCTGTAACCTAGATTACTGATGACCACATGGGATTGGACACATCAGATATTTTACTTCTTAAGATAAATGGCCTCCTATTAAAAGGTGATTGATTTTCTCCTATTGTTGCTAAAGTATTGATTCTGTTATATTACCCTTGGTCCACAAAAAGACCCTTATTTATTTATTTATTTTTTTACATTTACTCGACCTGAAAAAAGCTTCCAGGTTATAAGATAAACTGTCAATATGTATGTTTGTTTTATATATATATATATATATATATATATATATATATATATATATATATATATATATATATATATATATATATATATATATATATATATATATATCATGAGTTGGAATGCTGTGTGAGTCCATGTTATTAGAGTTTTTATGTTATTACAGTTTTTAGAAGAACTCAACCCTTTTATTTCCTGTTAATTATGTAATTATGTCCGCTAAGGACATAATAAAATCATCTGCGTTAATTTATTTGTCTGTCTGTCTGTTAGCAGGATTACCTCAAAACTACTGCATGGATTTTGATGTAATTTACACAGATAGATATTAGACCATGGACGGCTCCATTTACTTTTGGAGGTGATCTGGATCCGGATCCAGATTCTAGGTGAAGATTTAATTTTATATAGGCTTTGAATGATTTCATCAAATATCATCATCTCACCAAATTTGCACCACAGCTAGATATTAGGGCAGGCGTGGCCAAGTTCAGTCCTCGAGAGCCACATTCCTGACACTCTGTATCCCTGCTCCAGCACACCTGAATCCATATGAAAGACTCGTTTAATGAGCCTTTCATTGGATTCAGGTGTGTTGGAGCAGGGAGACAACTAAGAGTGTCAGGAGAGTGGCTCTCGAGGACCGAACTTGGCCACCCCTGTATTAGGGCATGGAAGACTCCACTGAATTTTGGAGGTGATCCAGATCGGGATACTAGATCAAAATTTCACTTTAAACAGACTTTGAAGGATCATGTCAAAACAACTTAACATATTTTCACAAAATTTTCACCACACATTGGTGTTAGGCCTTGGAAGACTCCATTACATTTTGGAGATGATCTGGATCTGTATCCAGTTTCTGGATCAGGATATCACTTTGTGCACTTTTAAGGATTACGTCAAAACTACTACACAGATTTTTATGAAATTTTCATCACATATTAAGCCATGGAAGACACCATAAACATTTGGAGGTGATCTGGCTCCTGATCCAGATTCTAGATGAAGATTTCATTTTATATAGGCTTTGAAGAATTATGTCAAAACAACTTCACGGGTTCTCACCAAGTTTGTAACACAGATAGATATTTGAGCATTGAAGACACCACTGAATTTTGGATGTGAACCGGATTCTGGCTCAGGATTTGTTGGGAGTGATCCGGATCAATATGCAGGTTCAGCAGCAGTAAGATACAACATCACGATGTAAAACCAAGATCAGGAAGACAATATTTTGTTTCAGCTTGTGAATTAAATATCAGATTGCAAAATCTTGACCAGTCGGACCATTCTGCATCAGTATGCAATTATTGCATTGTGTTCTGGAATCCGGTGTCACAGACTGAACAGTCCCCCCTAAAAATCAGTCTGCCCTGCCTTCACTGCACATGCATCATTAACTGCGGTTCACGGATCATCACCTCGTTTCTGCTTCCAACTGCACTCTAGTCATGATCTAGCTCAGCAACAGATATCTGAAGCTTTTGTACAACAATCATTTGGACATAAATTCAGCATTATTTCATCATAAAAGACGGAGGAAGCGATCAGAGTGCTGCAGCTACACAAGCTGCTTGCTAGCTGATGCATTCACTTTGCGTCGGTCATTTCAAAGCTTTGCCTCATTTCTGCTTAAATTGGCCTTGTTTCTGCTTAACCCTGACTTTAGGATGATTTAAGAGGTTTTACCTTGTCATCTGATGGTTAATCCCATTAATCCATTTGATCGCTTTGGGTGAAGAGACTCTGTCTCAGAAGAGCTGCTAAGCTCCAAAATGATGCATGTGTAGTGGAGACAGGGCAAACCAACTTTTAGGGGCAGACCATTCGGTCTGCAACACCAGGTCACGATGTAAATCACATATCTTTTATTTTGAGTCCTCGTCAGCCCTTGGCGGACATCAGAAATCTCTGATTGCTCCTGTTTTGTAATGTTATTTTACTGTCTTAATGTGTTTATAAATTATTAAGGTTCTTGTTATCATATACACACTATTGCTATCATTATTAATATCATTATTATTACTTTATTTTATTATTACTTATTTTATGTCATTTGATTTTTAAATGGACCACAATGGAAATACAACCCCAATTCCAAAGAAGATGGGACATTGTGTGAAATGTAAATGATTTGCAAATCCTCTTCAACCTATATTCAACTGAATACACCACAAAGACAAGATATTTAATATTCAAACTGATAGACTTTTTTGTTTTTGTGCAAATATCTGCTCATTTTGAAATGGATGCCTGCAACACATTTCAAAAAAACTGGGACCGTGGTATGTTTACCACTGTGTTACATCACCTTTCCTTCTAACAACACTCAATAAGCATTTGGGAACTGAGGACACTAATTGTTGAAGCTTTGTAGGTGGAATTATTTCCCATTCTTGCTTGATGTATGACTTCAGTTGTTCAACAGTCCGGAGTCTCCGTTGTCATACGAGGGCTGTCCATAAAGTATAGGTCCTTTTTATTTTTTTCAAAAACTATATGGATTTCATTCATATGTTTTACGTCAGACATGCTTGAACCCTCGTGCGCATGCGTGAGTTTTTCCACGCCTGTCGGTGACGTCATTCGCCTGTGAGCACTCCTTGTGGAGGAGTCGTCCAGCCCCTCGTCGGAATTCCTTTGTCCTGAGAAGTTGCTGAGAGACTGGCACCTTTGTTTGATCAAAATTTTTTTTTAAACCTGTGAGACACATCGAAGTGGACACGGTTCGAAAAATTAAGCTGGTTTTCGGTGAAAATTTTAACGGCTGATGAGAGATTTTGAGGTGATACTGTCGCTTTAAGGACTTCCCACGGAGCGAGACATCGTGCAGCGATCCCAGGCGCCGTCGTCAGCCTGTTTCAAGCTGAAAACCTCCACATTTCAGGCTCTATTGATCCAGGATGTCGTGAGAGAACAGAGAAGTTTCAGAAGAAATCGGTTTCAGCATTTTATCCGGATATTCCACTGTTAAAGGAGATTTTTTTAATGAAAGACGTGCGGACGGGTCCGCGCGTCGGGACGCAGCCGGCGCGGTACGGTGGCACAGGAAAAACACCTCCGTGTTGATAACCATTTGTAAAATCCAGGCGGCTTTTGATGGCTTTCAGTGGAGTGAGTATATGAGAAATTGTTTAACAGCTCGACATGTTCCAACTTGTCCTTAAGGCTTCCAACGGAGGTGTTTTTCCTGTGGCGGAGCGTCGCAGCGGCTGCGAGCCGACGCTGCAATCCGTCCATTTCAATGGGTGACAGGTCTGGACTGAATTTACATTTTACACAATGTCCCAACTTCATTGGAATTGGGGTTGTAAGTATTTTTACTTTCTTGTGTCATCCATGCATTTCTAACATATTTACAATTATATTATGTACTTACATTGAACTTAATAATAAAATCACACACGCTTTTAATATATAGATGATTTAACACCCCCCGCTGGAAAGGCGTGCGAGTCCAGAATATTGGTTATTTATGCATCCCTTCATCTTGACGTTTATATTTTTAATTAATTTATGTCAGGCTGTAGAGATTTACTTTCAGTTTGAGTTTAAAGAAGATAATTTTAGAAATTTTTATACTGAGAAGCCTGGTTTTCTTTTTGTATTTGAAATGTCAAACAAATTACAATGTGTGAAATACCAAGGGGCTGAATACTTTTACAAGCCACTGTATATATGTGTGTGTGTGTGTGATAAAATATTTTTCATATTGCATCAGTCTGACACCATGTGGATCTATAGTGGTGCACATAGAATGTCAACAAAAAGGCCTCACATCAAGACTATCATATTTCTTACCCACAGGCTTTTCAATATGCTAATTTATGTTTCCTGTGGTACTTGAACTTTAAGCAGGTGGAAGTTTAAATACTTCATAAACTCTCATAAACTTAAATCATGTATTCAGCAAGAAGCCTGAGAAACAGACTGAAAGAATAGTATATGACGTCTATACTTTAACTAGAAGTCACTTATTTTTGAGATATCCCTTTAAAATACATTTAAAAAAATGCCCTTTTATATTTCCATTCTAATTTTATACAAATGGCAATCCCTTACTATACAGTATCGCTGAAAACACTGAGGTGAAAAAATGTCATAATGCAGTATATAATAATATTTTGACACTAACATTTTTGTCATTTTTTTCATGAATACTTTATCAGGACTGTTTTTTTTAAACATACAGTATCTATGCAGACTAACATGTTGCTTTGTTAGTTTGCTGGTACACACTCCTGACCAGGTGGTGGCAGTAATACAATAACAGGTTTGCCAACTGCTATTACAAGAAGAAGACGTTGCTAACCTGAAGTTAGCTTAGCTAACTTTAGAATTAAGTTAGTTGTCAATGATAACTTTGACAGTAACGTTATCCATTTGTTGTCGTATATTAATAATGATAAAGTTGTATGACTTCGTGAACACAGTAAAGTTTGTTCATGTTACTCACTTCACAAGAAAATGCCTCCGGCGAGGGGGAGGAACTGTTTTACATTATTATGCTAATGACTGAACATCATTTAGTTTTGCACTATTAGCTAGACAAAAGAAGAAAATTATAAGAAAAAAATACATTTTAAGATGTCACCTTGTAATGATCATTTCCCAATAAAGCACTGATTAAATACTGCAGGCTGGAAGAACGGCACGCAGGCACAGAGTGTATGATGGGGAAGAGAAGACGTGGAGCGAGACGGAGACAGGAAGAGACAGCGATAATGAGACAGAGACGGAGAAAAGATGGTGTAAGTCAGAAAGGCAGTGAGGAGGAAAGCGGTGTCGGGAGGGCGCTGCAGATACTCAACCTGAGCTCCAAATGGCTCCTTAACAAGACGCTGAGACAGCAAAATGACATTACGCACACACAGACGTCCATGTGCAAGACCGAGCATTCACATTTTAATGTTCTGTGCCCATGAGCAAATGTGCAAATTCACATTTGTGCACATGTTGCATGAAATGGGTATTAGTGTCTGGTTTCACACACGGATATGAACATAAGTGTGGTTTTTGTTTAAAATTAGCTTTTGTGTCAGTTTTTTTTTTCTTTTTAATTTACAAACAATCTGTTGTCACAAAGGCCACCTCTTTGATCTTTCAAATTTCACAAAACTGCCAAAATTGTGTTTCTACCAAAATCAAAGCATTATAATGTACATTTATTTTTTGTAACATTGCAAAATTACAGCTTATTTTAATGAAGAGAACATGTTTATCTGGAGGGAATTCCATAGTAGATATTATCTTTTCCTTTGCCGTGACCATGTAGAGTAACTGCAGGAGGAAGTGTGCGAACACATGTGAGGTTTTGAGATTACCTGTGATCTGACCCACTTGCTTGATGTGCGATCCTGGGGTGTGCACACTAACATCTGTAAAATATCTTGTAAATCACTTCCTAGGAGTTACCTGTTTTCAAAAATAGCATTTTTAGATTAAGAAGTGTTTATTTCTCACTAACATTTACAAAATATGTGAGAAACAAATTCGATTTATACAGAAATAAGCTGTTTTGGAGCGTTTTCCACCATATTGGCTTATTTTGATCAAGTGAGCAGCCAGTTGACGTCACGCTGCCTTTCTTTACTCTGACTGGCTGGCGCCTCATCCTTCCCAGCTTGCTCATGTAGGTCAGCGGAAGCCCCCATGTGATCTATGCCATCACTACCAAATATATGGTCTGATGTCTGATTGCGTGAATTTCTCCCCTTCAGGGGTAGAAATTCTAAATTGTTTCCAGACAGTGTGCATTAGGTTATCTTGGCAATATCACATTATGAACTCCTAATTTAAATGCTTATGAATAATTAATTCTAGTGGTGCCAAAGAAAACTTTTTTATGACTTAAATCTTAAAAAAACCCAGAGGCCGCACAGCTTTAAGTATCGATTAAATTTATACCCAATACCAACATCTATACCAGATTGAAAGCCCACAGGTTGACAAAACCTTTACATAAGATTAATGTATTTTGGTGTATTACAAGTTGTGCAGCATAAAATGCTTGAATGATGCTGCTTTGCAGACATATTGAACTGTTTCACAAAAACCCTCCCTGCAGCAAAACTGTTGAATGGCAGACGGCAGAGAAACTGCACAACGAAGTGCTTAGCCCAAAGTAATTTGACTCCTGCACAGGTAAATGGAAGCCGACAGAGGTCACCCACAGGTCACCCGGGAGAGGAAGAGCTGCCTTCTTGTGCGTGACAGTGGGAAATCTGCAGAGGACAGAATGGTTATAAATTGAATCCTGTCAAATTATAAGCTGTTTTCTGTTCATTAGCTCCAAAACACTCACAAACACACTGTGAAGGTGAGACATGAGTAAGGCACACCCCCGCTACCTCCCTCTTATCTTCAGACCACCAATATCACACTCGCTCTCATCCTCTTCTTCTCTTTCTTCACTTTCCAGATTGGACTTTAAGGATCCCCCCACTTTTCACTGTGCGATACACTCAACACAAAACCAACGTCTGGCATTAAAATCACTGATTTATCTTCTGAATACCAAACTGCAACGAAATCGGTAAAATTTGATTTTCCAGCAGGTGCATCATGTGAAAATCCTGATCTTTGCTTTCTTCTCACACCCACACATTATTGTTGTGATGGAGGGAAAAAGCACAATTTATAATTTTTTCTCTGCCTGTAATCTTCTTTCTCTAATGTGTCTTTTATTGCAACAGTACAGAAGAAAGCCCTCCGGTGCTACACACACACACACACACACACACACACACACACACACACACAACACACACATACACACACACACATACACAGGGTGCACGTTGCCCTCTGTTCTGTTTTGCAGCCAGTCAACACTGTTAATGCCATGAGTCACTACAACACAATTTCTGTGTTTTGTGTCACTTCTGTGACAGTTGCTCACAGAACGAGAACTGCTTTTGTATTTTTCTCTCGTTTTCAGAGAGAAGATATATTTTATGATTAGCTCTGGGCTCCTGAGCAGGCAGACGGAGAAACCAAAAAGTAGAGGAGCCTGAGAACTCAGACATTACAAATAAGGAAAGAGGAAATGGCTGTGTGCATGTGTGCGTGTGCGTGTGCGTGTGTGTGTGTGTGTGTGTGTGTGTGTGTGTGTGTGTGTGTGTGTGTGTACCCCGTTACCAGTGCTATTAAAGTTGCATTGCACAGGGCTTTTAGACAGTCAGCCAAGCAACTTTAGCTAATAATTTTTTAAAACCCTCTGTGCTTTGTGCATGTCGGGGGCTCCTCCTCAATATGTGTGCATGTGAAGGTGGTGAAACCGTTTCAATTGTCAGTCTGGTTTTGTGTAAGATCTTGGAGCCATCTTTCAGATTTTCAGATTTTTTAGATTGAAATGCTTTTCTGCAACTTCACTTTTATTTAAAGTCACTCTCAGTGTTCTTTGTGACGATATTTTCATTGTTGCTACATTTTCTACTCATCTGTGGTCTGGATAAAATAGTCACATTGTTTCACAATATCACTGCATTATCAGATGATGACTTATCTTCTTTCCTAAAGATTAAATAACATATTACATATTATTTTGTGTGCACACAATATTTGGTACTCACAAGACAATGATCTAGTGTGCACACAATATCTTGACTTCATAAGACAATTGTCTTGTGGAAACACAATAACTCAGTACCACAAGAATGATCTTGTTTTCATACAATATTTGAACTCACAAAACAATTATATTGTGTGCATGTTGTAATAACTCAGTACCACAAAGTAATTGTCCTGTGTGCACACAAAGCTTGTACTCACAAGACATTTTTCTGGTGTGCACATCATTACAACTCAGTACCAAAAGGAAATTATCTTGTAAGCACACAATAGCTTATCTTCACAAGTCAATTTATCTTGTGTGCCTACAATATCTTGATCTCACAGTTATCTGTGCACACAAGAGTAAGTCAGCACCACAAAGTAGTTATATTGTGTACAACCAATCTCTCAAGAAAATTATTTTGCATGCAGACAGTAATAACTTAGTGCCAAAATGTAATTTATCTTGTATGCACACAACAGTAATTCAGT
The DNA here is from genome assembly GCF_902500255.1 of Thalassophryne amazonica. Taxonomy (NCBI): domain Eukaryota; kingdom Metazoa; phylum Chordata; class Actinopteri; order Batrachoidiformes; family Batrachoididae; genus Thalassophryne; species Thalassophryne amazonica. Next base: position 39,106,831 of record NC_047122.1, read on the forward strand.
ACCATAAGGTACTTTCTTGTGTGCACACAATATCTTGTACTCACAAGACAGTTATCTTGTGTGCATACAATAATAACTTAGTAATACAAGAAAATTATCTTTTGTGCTCACAGTATGTTTTTTCTCACAAATATAGTATTCAGGAATTGATCATTATATCTTGTGGAAACACAAGCTGAGGCTGAGATGTTTAATTATTTCCTCTAACAACACAATATCTTTCTGTGACAAGATAAATATCTTGTGTACATATGTTATTTTGTTCTCACTTGATATTACTTTGTACACATAAAACAAAATCATGTTCTCACAAGAAATTTAACTTGAGTCCACAGAATATTGTTTCATTCCCATATGTAACAATCTTTCCTCAGATACCGTAGTGTGAAGCAGATGAGAATCTATGATTCCCACTATGTGCAGACAAGAGAATAATTGTCTTGTGCAAAGAAGATTTTATCTTGTGGATACTAGACTTTAGGTTGTACACCTAAAACAATATCTTGTTCGCACAAGAAATTTAAGTTGAGTGCACACAATAATATTTCATCACCACTACGTATTATGTTGTTGTCATAATACAATATCTTGTTCTAAGAAAATATATTAAACTGGAGTTATAAGGAGAAGAAGAGACAGAAAAAAATAAGAGATCAGTGGAGAAAAGTGTCTATCTAATATATATATATATATATATATATATATATATATATACACGAGGGCTGTCCGTAAAGTATAGGTCCTTTTTATTTTTTTCAAAAACTATATGGATTTCATTCATATGTTTTTACGTCAGACATGCTTGCACCCTCGTGCGCATGCGTGAGTTTTTCCATGCCTGTCGGTGACATCATTCGCCTGTGAGCACTCCTTGTGGGAGGAGTCGTCCAGCCCCTCGTCGGAATTCCTTTGTCTGAGAAGTTGCTGAGAGACTGGCGCTTTGTATGATCAACTTTTTTCTAAACCTGTGAGACACATCGAAGTGGACATGGTTCGAAAAATTAAGCTGGTTTTCAGTGAAAATTTTAACAGCTGATGAGAGATTTTGAGGTGATTCTGTCGCTTTAAGGACTTTTCACGGTGCGAGACGTCGCTCAGCGCTCTCAGGCAGCGTCATCAGCCTGTTTCAAGCTGAAAACCTCCACATTTCAGGCTCTATTGATCCAGGACGTCGTGAGAGAACAGAGACGTTTCAGAAGAAGTCGGTTTCAGCATTTTATCCGGATATTCCACTGTTAAAGGAGATTTTTTTAATGAAAGACGTGCGGACGGGTCTGCGCGTCGGGACGCAGCCGACGCGGCGGCACAGGAAAAACACCTCCGTGTTGATAACCATTTGTTAAAATCCAGTTGGCTTTTGATGGCTTTCAGTGGAGTGAGTATATGAGAAATTGTTTATCAGCTGGAGATGTTCCAACTTGTCCTCAAGGCTTCCAACAGAGGTGTTTTTCCTGTGGCGGAGCGTCGCGGCGGCTGCGAGCCGATGCTGCAATCCGCCCGCACGTCTTTCATTAAAAAAATCTCCTTTAACAGTGGAATATCCGGATAAAATGCTGAAACCGACTTCTTCTGAAACTTCTCTGTTCTCTCACGACGTCCTGGATCAATAGAGCCTGAAATGTGGAGGTTTTAAGCTTGAAACAGGCTGACGACGGCGGCTGAGAGCGCTGCACGACGTCTCGCACCGTGAAAAGTCCTTAAAGCGACAGAATCACCTCAAAATCTCTCATCAGCTGTTAAAATTTTCACTGAAGACCAGCTTAATTTTTCGAGCCATGTCCACTTCGATGTGTCTCACAGGTTTAGAAAAAATTTTGATCAAACAAAGCGCCAGTCTCTCAGCAACTTCTCAGACAAAGGAATTCCGACGAGGGGCTGGACGACTCCTCCCACAAGGAGTGCTCGCAGGCGAATGACGTCACCGACAGGCGTGGAAAAACTCACGCATGCGCACAAGGGTTCAAGCATGTCTGACGTAAAAACATATGAATGAAATCCATATAGTTTTTGACAAAAATAAAAAGGACCTATACTTTACGGACAGACCTCGTATATGAGACTCATTGGATTGCATTCCCATCTACAAAATATATGTAGTCCCAACAAAATTAAGTTATTTTATGTTGCATGGATGTGCTTTATTTGATTTGGGGCTACATATATTTATTAGATGGAAAGCCTACATATAATTGAATTGAGTTCATCCAATGAGCCATTTATGAGTGTGTGTGTATATATATATATATATATATATATATATATATATATATATATATATATATATATATATATATATATATATATATTATACATTAATACTGGTAAGTCAAAGCTCCGCCTGCAAAAACGGAAAAAAAAAACTGAATAAAACAGTTTATTCAGTTGGATACAATTTTATTTCTGATTATTTTTTTTTATCTCAGGATGTGTCAGTGAATGCTTTGCTGTCCCCAACATCCATCGAACAGTGTTACAGACAAATACATTGTGGTGGAAATACAACATCGTGTGTTCTTTCAGCTTTTTCACTCGGGGTCACCACAGCAGATCGGTAGATGGATCTGCACGTTGAAGCACACTAACTGCTCACTCACCACACTGCCTGACAGAAATGCAGTATAAATGTGTCAAAAATGAAGCTGGATATTAGGAGCACATACACGTGCACGCTGTGTAATCCTGCACAGATATTTCACTGTACATTTTGCCTCAAGGTGACTCAGGCCAAAATGAGCAACCGGTGCTTTGTGTGAAAGATAAAGAGGACGACAAAAAAAGAGATAGAGTGGAAAGGGGGGGCACACAGAAAGAGAGAGAGAGATTAAACCGAGAGGATGAGCGTGCACGTGTGAGTGTGTGTTGGTGGCAAAACAGAGGACAGTCTGAAGTCATTCAAGCTTTTCTTCTGCCTGAATAATCACAGTTTTGTCCAAATTTAGTTGAAGGAGACTCTGGAACATTTGGCTCTTTGACATACAGAAAGTCACAGAACTGCATCAGTTCACTTTGGCCAAATGTGTTTTTCTTGAAAATGAATAACTTCTCTCATTCCCTCTGTCTTTATCCCTCCCCTCCCTCATTTCTGTCATCTACTGTCATTCCGTTCCTCTTGTCAGGGATTTAAGATGATATGGCAGAAAGCAGCATCCTTCATAACATCACAAGTACACACACACACACACACACACACACACACACACACACACACACACACACACACACACACACACACACACACACACACACACACACACCAGAAATTTGCATTTCTGCAAGCACAGCAAAGAAGACACATCTGATCGAGTTGGGTGTCTTGTGGCTTCTTCACTAGTCTCCTTTTTTTCCCTCAGTTTTTGAGAGCTACCTGCAACGGAGCTTTACCACACCACTCCACACCTTTTGTATTCCTTAACAATAGATGTAATTGTGGTCCAAGTCATACTTGGTGACTTGGAAATGCTCCTTGACTTGTAAAAAGAAAATTGCCAATAAAACTGATCATTTATTCCACCAATAATCCTAATGGCTATGATTCCTAAATGGTTATTACAATTTTATTCATTGTTGTTCAGTTGCTTGAATGAATGTCGCCTTTGAGGTCAGGGAAGCCTAGGAACAGCTTTTGGAGTCATGAAGGTGCTGGGCAGAGGTGTTTGATGATGTCAATACGGATGCAGGAGAACAAAGACCCAAGTCTTGTCTTGGGCTCTTCTGAGGATCCTTGAGTATCACTGGAATGAGTCTGTGTCAAAATCAGCAGGTAGCCTGAGATCTAATTAGTGAGCCAGTCTTTGGACGACAGATTCAAGACCCATTTGAAAGAAAACTGAGTTCAGTTCATGACATTTTGCTGTGATTAGAAAGAAACGTGTGTGCCTGTGTTGCCAGTGAAAAGTGGGAGAAACCACTGTGGTAAATACAACCACGGCTGATTCACCCGAGGAGGTGCCTATAAAAACAGAGTCAAGATAATGACGACTGCAATAGTTTTCATCAAGACCTATTAGCCACTGTTCTGTTTTCACTTTCAGAGAAAAAGGTCATGATTCTTCATGATTAAATTTAAATTTTATGATTCAAACTGCATTTAAAGTGACAGTGTGTAAGATTTAGCGTCATCTAGTGGTGAGGTTGCAGATTGCACTGTGCCGTCGCTGGTCATGATTTGTTCCCTTTCACGTTTTTGCTTTTGTAGTGGTGACTCCGCTCCTTTGCTTTCTCTTGTGATAAGCAATATGTACAGTATGAGCCTCCATTTCATAAAAACAATTCTCAAACAGAACTGTTTGTGTACCGTGGTCCCTCGTTTATCACGGGAGTTACGTTCTAAAAATAACCCGCGATAAGCGAAATCCGCGACGTAGTCAGCGTTATTTTTTGCAATTAGTATAGATGTTTTAAGGCTGTAAAACCCCTCACTACACACTTTATACACTTTTCTGAAACAGGCATTAACATTTTCTCACTTTTCTCTCTTGTGTAAACACTCTCTTTTTTCTTCTGTGAGAGAAGATTATAAACAGACACACACAGAACACAATGCGCATGCTCTCCCTTCGCTCACTGCCTCCGGGGGTATGGATGTCGCAAAGAATCCAAGTCCTCTCTCGGTGGCCACGGAGCTCTGCGGCTGCAGTGAACATCAGCATCAAAACAGCGAGCGTAGTCTCTGGACCTGCTGCCAGATTTGGCGCAGTTCCGCACAGCAGAGAGGAGGTGAGTGGCCCGCTGCCACGTTTACCGAGCCCGCAGAAAGCGCATCGGAGACAGTGAGAGCAATTGCGGTGATGTCGATCGGTGCCGCGACTGGCCCGCCTGATAAGGACGCAGAGCACAATGCGCTATTAAAAAAAAAAAGCATGCAAAATTGCACCAAAAAAAATCTGCGAAACTGCGAGGCCGTGAAAGGTGAACCGTGTTATAGCAAGGGACCACTGTATAAGGTAGGTAGTTATAAGGTGTTTTTGTGTGTAACGTTCATCTTCTGTTTTTCTTCAGTATTCCGGCTGCGCTGCAAAAATGTGAAAGATGGAGTAAGTATGTTCCAGTGATGGGAACAGTTCCGCTAACCACTAATTAACAAAGTTAACATTTTTGTTAGCGGATTAACTTTTCAGCTAACTTTAAAAACCATCAGGGACCAATTAGCTTCTGCTTAATTTAGTTCCACTAGCTTTCAGTATGCTAACATTTTTTTTTTCTGGTAAAGTGAGTAAATTTAAATTTAAATTACCCTAAAATCATACATGTTAGTTCCTGTGTCTGAACGCAGAGAGCTAGCCAACACGTCCGGTTCACAGGTTGAAGCACACAAGACAAGAAGTTACACTGTGGACAAAAATGGTATGTACGCAGCTCAAAAGTCAGTATTTTTATTTATTTATTTTTTTGTGCATTTGTGTTTGTGAACGCAATAGAGGGTTTTCATGTGATGTATCGGTCACGTCATTTTGTGTCCCGCGGCCATTCTGGATTACGACGTGTTGGCCGCTGTGATACACTACGTGCATTTGGCGAACAATTGCAGAAGCTTCAATGTCGGTGTGAAGAAGCCTCATGGCACCGTGGCGCTGAGAGAGATCCGCCGCTACCAGAAATCCACTGCTCCCAGAATTTTATTTTACTTTACTCGGCAATAAAATTATATAAGAATACATAAAAATACTGCAGAGGATGACACAAGAACGCTTCCAATACGGATGCTTATTTACATTGTGGTCCTTGAGCACCGAGCTGCTGATCCACAAGCTGCCCTTCTAGCGCCTGGTGAGAGAAATCGCTCAGGACTTCAAGACCGACCTCTGCTTTCAGAGCTCCGCTGCGATGCTCTGCAGGAGGCCGGTGAGGCTGACCTGGTCGGCAGCTTCCTAGTTCACAATATCGCAGTGTGACACTGTAAGCCAGTTCGTTACATCACCACTAAATTCACTATCTGGTATAAGATACGGATCCACTGAACCAACTGCTACACATCTATCACGATAAATAGCTTTATCTCGAGGATTTAAAGCATCGTAATAACCGTACATTCTGTCCATTTTTCTATCACGCGCCAGCCTCCTTGTAATCCAGAATGGAGACGGCACCTGTCCTTCAGCAAATCAGTCACGTGATTGAAAACCCTCTATACAGGTGAGTCGTAGCTCCATTAATGGTTTCTAAATAAATAATATAGAGATAAACTGTGACTTCTAATACTGTGATTTAATGCTTTTGATAAAGATGATGTTTGGAGTTTCATTTTTTTATTTTTCGTGTGTTCGTTTTGTGTTTGTGATCGCCTTTGAATTTACCCAGCAGCCCTTGCAGCGCTTTAACTCAAAACTGGCTTTTATCAGTAGCTGACAGTGAGTCAATGCTAAAAGTTAGCGGTTAACGGTAACATCTACTACATTTTTAGCAGTTTATCAGTTTAGCATTATAAAAGTTAACTTTTCAGCTAGCTAATGGTTATCGATGCTAACTTTTCGGTTAGCTGTCCCCACCACTGGTATGTTTCTTCTGTACTACTGTATCAACATGGGGGTGCAAGATGGCGGCCTACATGAGAGGCCCCGCTCCTACGTAAACACATCCATTTCTTGTTGCATACAGTAATGAACAGACGGTTATGAATGCTATATTCCATTTTTGTTAATAATTACCCATAAATCCTACACAGTGTAGCTTTAAATGAATATGCCAAATATTATAAACACAATGTGGAACCACACATTCATGCTGCAAGTTCCTTCACTTCTATCCGACCTCTGCTGCCTGTCACTAATCCTTAGACAGACATGCTACATGACCTCTGACCTCTCTGTCCACATCAGCCTACAGCAAGATTTGACCCTTTGGCTGTCTGTCAACATCAAAGTCAGATTCACATAGAAACACATAACATAACTGTGTGTGAGTGCAGGATTCAGCTGTTACCCAGCAAATCCAGCAGCAGCAAATTCAAATTAAATTCATTAAATAAATAATTAAATAAAAACCCACAGGCATGCAGTGGATAAAGTAATTGAAATAACAGGAGTATTTAGAAGAATCTGAGGCACTGAATATTTTAGTTTTTCTCTAACAAGGTCAGCGGGATAAGCTTCTTGCAGGCAGTTAGCATGTGTGCGTGTGGTGGTGTAAATACGAGGTCTGTCCATAAAGTATCGTACCTTTTTATTATTTTTTTTAACTATATGGATTTGATTCATATGTTTTCACGTCAGACATGCTTGAACCCTTGTGCACATGCGTGAGTTTTTCCACGCCTGTCGGTGACGTCATTCAGCTGTGAGCACGCCTTGTGGAAGGAGTGGTCCCGCCCCATCGTTGGATTTTCATTGTCTGGAAATGGCGGAATGATTTGGGGTTTTTTTCCATCAGAATTTTTTCAGAAGCTGTTAGAGACTGGCACCTGGAAACTATTCGAAAAATTTATCTGGCTTTCGGTGAAAATTTTACGGGCTTCACAGAGAATAAGGTCTGGTAGTACAGCTTTAAGGACCCCTTTAAGGACGCTCAGTGCGCCACGCTCCGAGCTGCGACGACACGGCACAAGCCACCGGACCATTTCTGAGCTGATGGCTCTGTGGATACGAGACTGTCATGTGCTCTTTCTCTGGTTATCACAAGAGCTGGACATCAGCCATTTTCCGGCAGATTTCACTTTTAACAAGAGATTTTGTCATGGAAAGCCGCGCGGAGGCTTCGCACATCACGACCGATTCGCTTTGGAAGTGAGACAAAGGAACACCTCCGTTTCGGCGTGTCAGAGGACAAGTTTGGACATGTCTATCTCGGCTTTCAATGCTTACCAGTCCAGTAAGTATCAGTGAAATTGTGGAGAGCTGGACATGTCCAAACTTGTCCTCTGACACGCCGAAACGGAGGTGTTCCTTTGTCTCGCTTCCAAAGCGAATCGGTCGTGACGCGTGAAGCCTCCGCGCGGCTTTCCATGACAAAATCTCTTGTTAAAAGTGAAATCTGCCAGATACTACGCTAAAGTGCAGATGGGGGCACTGTTTCACCAAGTGGCAAATAAAATGGAAATGAATACAAGATGCTTGAATATTAACTACCTCCTAAATAGGGGGTTATGGTTTTGTTGTGTTGTCTGTTTGTTTGTCAGCAGGACATGCCAAAATGACATTAACTGATTTCAATGACATGTGTAGACCCTGAGCCGCCAAAGAGAAGATTATATGTTGATGTGGATCCGGATCAAGGAGCAGTTCTTGCGTTTGATCATAGATCAAAGGCAAGTAACTTAAAAAGTAATAGAAAGTAATGAATTCATGTAGATAACAATAAGTGAGTGATGTAGAATAACTACCAGATAGCAACTGGTTAACCTGAGAATAACTGACTGTAACCAAGTACCTGTAATGACTGTAAAAGCCTCCTTTGATCTGGTGTGGCCTTTGATTCTGATTATGAGTAATCCTGATTTTGCCCATCCGAACTATATGTTCAAAGCAGTCAGGACCTGCACTCTTGAATAAGAATGAAAGCTCAAAGAAAAAAGCCAATGCACCCCTTGAACCTGATTATAAGACCAGAGCAAGACAGACAGACAGACAGAGACAAAAATATAACCTTATCAAGTCTCAAAGAGCAACAGTCAGGATCAAATATCAGTAATTAGGATAAAAGATTAGCAATCAAAAATGAGTAATTAAGAGCAAAGTTTGCCAATCAGCATCAGTGATCAGCAAACAGGATCAGATTTCACTGATTAGGATAAAAAGATTGGTGATCAAAGATGAGTAATTAAGAGAAAAGGTTGGTGATCATCGTCAAAGACCAGCAATCAGGAACAAATATCAGTGATTAGGATAAAAGATCAACAATTAAATGTGAGTAATTAAGAGCAAAGGCTGGCGATCAGCATCAAAGAGCAGCAATCACGATCAAATATCAGTGATTAGGATAAATGATCAATAATTAAAGATGAGTAATTAAGAGTAAAGGTTGGCGATTAGCAATCAGGAACAAATATCAGTGATTAGGATAAAAGAGCAACAATTAAATGTGAGTAATTAAGAGCAAAGGCTGGCGATCAGCATCAAAGAGCAGCAATCAGGATCAAATATCAGTGATTAGGATAAATGATCAACAATTAAAGATGTGTAATTAAGAGTAAAGATTGGCGATTAGCAATCAGGATCAAATATCAGTGATTGGGACAAAAGATCAACAAGTAAAGATGAGTAATTAAGAGCAAAGGTTGGCGGTCAGCAGTTAGGATCAAATATCAGTGATTAGCATCAAAGATCAGCAATTAAAGATGAGTAATTAAGAGCAAAGGCTGGTGATCAGCATCAAAAGAGCACCAATCAGGATCAAATATCAGTGATTAGGATAAAAGATCAACAATCAAAGATGAGTAATTAGGAGCAACAGCTGATGATCAATTTTCAATTTATTTTCATTTATATAGCACCAAATCACAACAGATTTGCTGCAAGGCACTTCACACAAGTAAGGTCTAACCTAAGCCCCAGAGCATCATTGGTAAGGAAAAACTCCCTCTGAGGAAGAAACCTCAAGCAGACCAGACTCAAAGGGGTGACCCTCTGCTTGGGCCATGCTACAGAGATAAATTACAGAACAATTTACAAAATGAATATACAGGAAATGCTGTTGGTGCACAGGACAGGATAGACAGGATAGTAGCCAAGTGCTTGCTCACAGGGGGTCGTTTTGACCGTTGGGGTTTTACATAATTATTGTATGGCCTTGCCTTACAATATAAAGCACCTTGGGGCAACTGTTTGTTGTGATTTGGCGCTATATAAAAAAATTGATTGATTGATTGATTGACAGGATGACTGTCAAAGAGTAGGCTCAAAGATCCACAATCCGTATATAAGAATGTTAGAGATGTCAAAGCAACAGCCCTCTTATAATGAAAAATGGAAAATGTTAACCTATATATGCCCCCGACAAATTTCACTGAAATCTGTTTGTGTCTTTTTGAGAAAGAAATAACATTTAATTAATGGGAGATGGTAAAAGAAAAAACGTAAAAAAAAAAAAAGTCACTCGGGAGGAGCTCGGTGCCACTGCTCCTCCATGTCGAAAGGAGTCAGTTGAGGTGGCTCGGGCATCTTGTGCGGATGCGCCCTGGACGCCTCGCTGGAGAGGTGTTCCGGGCACGTCCCATTGGGAGGAGGCCCCAGGGAAGACCCAGGACACGCTGGAGGGACTACATCTCTCGGCTGGCTTGGGAACGCCTTGGGGTTCCCCCGGAGGAGCTGGAGGAGGTGTGTGTGGATCGGGAGGTCTGGGCGGCTTTGCTTGAGCTGCTGCCCCCGCGACCCGACTCCGGATAAAGCGGAAGAAAATGGATGGATGGATGGATGGATGTAATATAAATAATACAAGTAGCTTTCGTTGTTTGTAGCTTGCTCCTTTAGCTTAATCAGACTTTAGGTTGCTAACTTAAGCTTTATTTGACTTACGCTAACTCTGGTTAGGATTTCAAAGAGTTTAGCAAGCCAACACAGATTTGTTATCTAACTTCAGCCTTCTCTAACTTTAGCTAAGTTCAACTTTATTTAGCTTCAGCTGATTTCATTGGGGTTGCTGTGTCTTTAGGTGGCTAATTACCTACGGAATTCAGCTTTCTGTCATTTTAGCTAATTTTCAATAGCTTTTAAAAAAAAATTCTAATTCCCTTACATTTCTTAAAGTCCAAGTCCAAAATAAAGTCCAAGACATATTCAGTAACTTGGAAGTTTTCATTTATCCATCCCTGACTTGTATGAAGACAACTGACAATAAAGCTGATTATTTACAGGTATTATATCAAAGGGGCTGATTATTTATGCAACCCATCATCTTGGCTTTTATATTTTTTGTTGATTTATATCAAGTTGTAGAGATTTGGTTTTCAGTTTGAGTTTAAGGAAAATAATTTTCCAAATTTTTATATTGAGAAACCTGATTTACTTTTTGTATTTGGAATGGCATAAACAAATTGAAATGCATGAAATACCAACGGGCCGAATACTTTTGCAAGCTACTGTATTATCATTTTCTGATATTAGGAACCTTTGCTGAAAATGTTTCTGTGTCTGCGCATTCAAAATTGTTACAGGTGACAGGTGGTTATTACATTTGTAGTTGGCACACAAATAAAAAAATATGAAGTGATGCATTTACTTTCTTGATTTTGTCTTTAAAGAAAAACATTGGTGCAATTTTCAGGGCTAAGAGGAGAGCAAAAGTAGGTTTGTATCGCCGCAGCGGCTCTTAAAAAATAAAAACGAAAAGCTGACAAGGCAGAAAAGGTGGCGCTCTGATTCCTGTGCGTTTTCCTTTTCATTTCACTGAGAACTCTCTGCAACTGTTGATTCACTTTGAAGAATCACTCTTTCATTTTCAGGACTGTGTGCACTCTGTTCCCTTTGCATAATTACACTCTTACAGTGCAGGCTTCTCCTGTGCACACACACACACGCGCACACACACACACACACTTGCCCACACTACTATACAACAGGCACGCTGCACAGCTTCCTGCAGAAATTACACATTCACTTGAAGGCCTCATTTCTCATTAACCTTTATTTGTCTGGGTTAAGCTGCCTGAGAAATTGCGCTGTTTTTCATCACTTTCTCTTCACACGCTCACATCGGCGAGCTTCACTCAAAGAAATCCTCAGACGTATTTATTTTCAGCGAGGGCTCACTCCACTTCAGGCTGATTTCTTTAGAAATCCTGCAAACGTGCAAGACCACCTGAGGATAAATTCTTTGAATATAGCAGGTGAATTGTAGCTCTACTTTTCTCTCTCTCTCTCTCTCTCTCTCTTTTTTAGAGTTTTCCTGACTGAAAACATCCCTCCTTTTACAACTAATATCATACTTTCAAATAAATTAGTTTTATAACCAGGCGGTGAGAAATGAGCTTGAAGTTAATATGCCAATTATTGAGGTAGTGAGGGAGTTAGCTGGTAATTTTTGTGGCTTTCTCCTGAGTTTAATTAAGTTGTCTGTATGTTCCTGTGAAACTGCAAAGGTAGTCAGCATCTGCCCAAACATTATAAAAAACCCACTTCAGTCTTTGATGCTGCAGCTGTGGCAATTCTCTTTATAATATCCCAAAAGCTCTTTGGGGCATTTTTTGATTAACAGGCACTCTGCTATTTTTGCACAGGAAAATAACATTTTAGTGGCACTTAAATGCTTTAGCACTTAATTTATATGCAAACTTTGCACAGTTTTTAGGAGCATATTAAGCTTAAATATGGGAAGTTATAGGATCATTTCTGATGTAAGCTCCAGTTGGAATTAGTATACACAAGATAATACCTCCTGTGGGCATGCAGACATACCCCACTTCACTTGACCTATATTCAAATGATTGACTTCTGGCTGGTCTTTCAAAAATCCACCAAAGTGTGTACCACATTTGGACCAAACCAGGTTGCACACAAAAAACTGATGCATTGTATGAACTCAATTTAAGTATGTGCAGGATTTCTGTCTAATAAATATATGTAGCCCCAAGTCAAATAAAGGGCATCCATGCAAGATAATTTAATTTAATTTAGTCAGGACTGCATATATTTATTAGATGGAAATCCTGCCCATAATTGAATTGAGTTCATCCAATGAGTCATTTGTTTGTGTCATACACTAACAAAGCTGACTCATTGGATTGGATTACATCTAATAAATACGAGGTCTATTAGAAAAGTATCCGACCTTATTATTTTTTTCAAAAACCATATGGATTTGAATCACGTGTGATTGCGTCAGACAAGCTTGAACCCTCATGCGCATGCGTGGGTTTTTCCACGCCTGTCGGTTGTGTCATTCGCCTGTGAGCAGGCTTTGAGTGAGGAGTGGTCCAGCCCCCTTGGCATTGTTTCATTGCCAGGAAATGGCGGAATGATTTGGGCTTTTTTTCCATCAGAATTTTTTCAAAAACTGTTAGAGACTGGCAGCTAGAAACCATTAGAAAAATTTATCTGGCTTTCGGTGAAAATGTTACGGGCTTGGTAGAGAATAAGGAGTGTTACTGTCGCGCTCTGAAGCCGCCATCGGCAGGCTGAACAACCATTTCATTTCTAAACGGATGGCTGTCTGGATCCGTGACCATCGTGTGCCATTTCTCTGGTTATCACAAGAGCTGGACATCAACCATTTTTCGGCAGATTTCACTTTTAACAAGAGATTTTGTCATGGAAAGCTGAGCGGAGGCTTTGCGCGTCACAACCGATTTGCTGATGGAGCAAGACAAAGGAACACCTCCGTTTCGGTCTCAGAGGACGGCTTTGAGATGGCGTTCAGACACCTGTCGGTGGTTTTTCCATCGAGTGATTAACCGAGAAATTGTGGCTGTGCCTGGACATGCCAGAACATGTCCCGTGAGGCTTCATCATGGCGTTGCTTTGCACCATGCGGCACCGCTGCGACGCACGAAGCCTCCGCTCCTCTTTCCATGCCAAAAAATCCTGTAACACTGGAATGTGCCGTTCATTTCCAAACTGGACGCTGTGTTTTATCCGGGACGTCGTCTGACTAGCACAGGAATTGTGAAAAGACGTGAACATCAGCACTTTTTCGGCACATTGAGACAGATGTGCAGAGGAATTCCACGCATCGCGGCAGTGCCGCATGGCGCCAGTAACGCCGTGATGAAGCCTCACGGGACATGTTCTGGCATGTCCAGGCACATCCACAATTTCTCGGATAATCACTCGATGGAAAAACCACCGACAGCTGTCTGAACGCCATCTCAAAGCCGTCCTGTGAGACCAAAACGGAGGTGGTTTTGTCTCGCTCCAGTAGTGAATCCATCTGACGCGCGAAGCCTCCGCTCGGCTTTCCATGACAAAATCTCTTGTTAAAAGTGAAATCTGCTGGAAAATGGTTGATGTCCAGCTCTTGTAATAACCAGAGAAATGGCACACGATGGTCACGGATCCAGACAGCCATCCGTTTAGAAATGAAATGGTCGTTCAGCCTGTCGATGGCGGCTTCGGCGCGCGGCGCGCCCCACAGCCGCTGGGGGCCGTCCTTAAAGCGACAGTAACACTCCTTATTCTCTACCAAGCCCGTAACATTTTCACTGAAAGCCAGATAAATTTTTCTAATGGTTTCCAGCTGCCAGTCTCTAACAATTTCTGAAAAAATTCTGATGGAAAAAAAGCCCAAATCATTCCGCCATTTCCTGACAATGAAAATCAGACGAGGGGGCTGGACCACTCTCACTCAAAGCCTGCTCACAGGCGAGTGACGCAACTGACAGGCGTGGAAAAACTCACGCATGCGCACGAGGGTTCAAGCTTGTCTGACGCAATCACACGTGATTCAAATCCATATGGTTTTTGAAAAAAAAAATAAGGTCGGATACTTTTCTAATAGACCTCGTATATGTAGCCTCAACCAAATAAAACACATCCACGCAAGATAATGCATGGATGCCCATACTTGAATTGAGTTCATTCAAAGAGCCATTTTTTGAGTGTGGGAGACAGATTTCTTGATGTTTGTCCAAATTACTGGCAATTTTGTGCTCAACCTTCATTATAATACTGATGTTTGGTAGAAATCAGCTGTGGGACCTGGGAGGAGTAGGCCAACAAACACACCCAATAATTGGCGTTTGGCAAATTTGACATTACTGGACAATTCTCAAACCCACCTCTATATGTGTAACAGGTTTGATGCAAACTGGAGTGAAAAATGTGAATTTTGAACTTTGATCTCAGTGATCTTGAATCCATTGGTTGACCTTTGGCAACTCTGAGCTCATTGGCGTAATTCCAGAACCCACCTCCATATGTGTGCCACTTTTGGTAGACATTGGTGTGAAAAATCATAATGTTGACCGTCGAGCCCAATGGCCCTGACCTTTGCTAAAGGGACACTGGTGCGATCATCACCCTAGTATGGGCTGATAGTATCAAAGTGGCGCGTTTTCACAGTCAAGCCAACACAACTGAGTCACCTGCAGCTTATTTAGCGCAGTAGCAGCAGCCAGGGGTGCTGAAAAGGGGAGAATAAAGAGAAGTATTCTAGGGGCTCATGATTAACAGGGGCCCAGAGAGGCCCCTAATGTTGTGTGTTGGGGGGTTTGGCTGGACATTTGGGTGCTGTTTTCTTTTCTTTGCTCTCCAGGTGGTATGCAAACTGTTTTTTTCTGTGGAGAAGGTGCTGGCGGAAGAGTCCTTCACCCTCATCAGAACTATTGGCTGCACCTGTGGAGGATGTTCACATGCAGGCCTAACAACTTGCAGCACCTGTGGATGATGCTCATGTGCAGACTTAAAGACTTTCAGCTGAAGCAGATAATGAGATGGCGTTCTGCATTTAAGCCATGAGTGATTTGAGCAGAATTGCCGGGAACTCGACCTTGTGACGTTCGGTTGTGAGACGCTGAGGACCGCGCCAGGGTTTGACACATCGTGTCTGTGAAGGACGACGGGTGAGGGACACATGCTGTCAGCACACATCAGAGGTGATTATCATCTGAATAATCGTTAATAGTAATGTGGCATTTTGTTACGCAGTATATTTGAACATTGATGAGAATTGTGCAGTTTGCTTCTCACTGCCGTGGCATACGGATTGATGATCCTCCACCTGTTGTGAGAAGCTGCTCATTTACATAAAGCTTAAATTCAGACCTGAATGTGTTGCTGATAGTGTGTGCCTCTGAAGGATATTTGTTGTAGCTCTGTTGACTTACCTCACCTTTTCCGTCCTTCACAGAGTCAGTTTGTCGTATCCACCTGGGGGGTGTTCGGCGGTGAATCTGAGTCCAGAAGTGCCGGGCTTTGATCCATTTGGGTGCTGGAGAGCGCGCCGTCCTTCACCTTGCCAAGACAGCTGAACATTTCTGTTGTACACGAATTATTGCACATGAGGGGGAATAAATTTGTTTCTTGGAACTGCTTTCTGGTTATTTAGCGCTGGGCCATTGTCAGATGCTGGTTCGGTTCTCTGACCCACGTCAGCACATAACAGTAGTTCCCGGCCATTACCGGATGGACCCAGCGGCAGAAGTGGTTCCATTTGCGGAAAGAGTTCAAGAACACTTGGAGAAGATATGGGAGCAATTACAGCATCTCGCAAATCGAATTAAACAAACAGATGCCCGCGTTACGGAGCTTGCAGCGCAAGCCGTTCCGCTTCCTGCTGCTCCAGCTGCAGCATCATCGATACCGGTGCAGATAACTCCGTCACCCAGAGAGTCAGCTTCCGAACCAATTATTGGTCATCCGGAGCCTTATGCGGGAGACGTTGAAGCCCATGCAGCTCGGAAGAGCTGAAACAGCCATATTGCCCCGGTCACATAAGCGTCAAGAAAGATAACGATGACGTATCTCCAGGTGTTTTTGGACAGGCATAATATATATATATATATAAAAAAAAAAGGCAGACCTTTGGTTATTTAGTTATTTGGTTCTGTTTTTGTTTTCATGTAGGGGTTATATAGTGTTTAGGGAATTAGAGGCTGTTCTGGTTGGGTGAACGACTGGCAGTTCGGAGCTCAGCTGGACTCAGGTAATCATATGTCTTCATTATTTGACCTTAGGTAATTTTTGTTTGTGGATTGGGTCGTTTTGTTTTGTTGTTTCTTATTTCCCTGTTTCCCTACCCCAACCTCACGTACTCGAAGACCGTTTGTCTTTTGGATTGTGGGGTGGTGCAGGTTGGTTACGCTGAGCATTTCTCAGAAAACCTCTGCACCTAGGGGGGGTTGTCAGGGGTGTTTTTTTTTGGTTTGGTGGTACCCGGTTCCACTCCAGCCCCGGTGGGCCTTTGACCGTTCATCATTGGCGTTACCGGGGTGTAGTGCAGCGGGAACGTACCTCAGTCGGAGTGGCGGGCTGATCTGTGCCGTTCGCCATTTCAGTAGTTCCACCCCTTCCGATAGGCTGGTGGTATGGTCGGTTTAGGGGCACCGGACGTATTTCCGGTTTTCCGCTGCGCTTAGGGGATGGGACTGGGTTAGTTTTTCCTGTTTCCTTCCCCAGCTTGGTAGTTTTGTGCCGTTCGCCGGAATTGTACTGACGATAGGCTCTGGGAGTAATCTGGGGTCTTTCGGGGTGCTGGGGAGGGTAACAGGGTTTCCGGTTGTTTTCTTTGCCCCCGGGGTGGTTTAGTGGAGTCCGCTGGGGGTTGGATTTTTGTGTTTTTTATGTTTCCTTCCAGGTTCCACCTCCAGGGTTGATGGGACGGTCCTCTGGGGGGGAATTGATTGTGGGGCCGACTAGCCAAGTGTGGCCTGGTCTGAGGTTCCTGGGTTGTGGGGAGGGTGCGTCCTGGGGTTGATGGTACGGTCCTCTGGGGGGCGCTGTTGCTCCATGTATACCTGGGGACCTCTGTGGGATTCCGGCTTTGGTTATTACTCCTGGAACTGGCGGTAAAGGTCTTCTGGGGGGTGTTGAGCTCTGCACGTCGTCTGGAGGGGTTGTTTGTTATTTTTCTTTGTGAAATTGTGTTTGTATTGTGTTGTCGGGGCTATGTTGGGTTATTGGATTTGGGAGTTTTTCTTTTCTTCCCGGGGTTGGATGGGATGGTCCCCTGGGGAGGGTTTGGGTGGGTTTTGTATTTTTCTTGTATGTTAGGTTGTACGTGGGACTCTTTTGGGGTTTTTGTTGATGCCAGCCGGCCTTCCAGCCGCGGTGCCCTGTCCTGCTGTCTGCTGTGGACTTTGGGGGTGTTACACTGTCTGCTTCCTGTCGTGGACCCCGGAGGGAGGTGCTGTTCTCGGGCCTGGTCTGTTCGGTCGCCGGGAGGCTTCCCGTTGATGGGGGGGGTACTGTTGTGTGTTGGGGGGTTTGGCTGGATATTTGGGTGCTGTTTTCTTTTCTTTGCTCTCCAGGTGGTATGCAAACTGTTTTTTTCTGTGGAGAAGGTGCTGGCGGAAGAGTCCTTCACCCTCATCAGAAATATTGGCTGCACCTGTGGAGGATGTTCATGTGCAGGCCTAACAACTTGCAGCACCTGTGGATGATGTTCACATGCAGACTTAAAGACTTTCAGCTGAAGCAGATAAGGAGATGGTGTTCTGCATTTAAGCCATGAGTGATTTGAGCAGAATTGCCGGGAACTCGATCTTGTGACGTTCGGTTGTGAGACGCTGAGGACCGCACCAGGGTTTGACACATCGTGTCTGTGAAGGAGGACGGGTGAGGGACACATGCTGTCAGCACACATCAGAGGTGATTATCGTCTGAATAATCGTTAATAGTAATTTGGCGTTTTGTTACGCAGTATATTTGAACATTGATGAGAATTGTGCAGTTTGCTTCTCTTCTCACTGCCGTGGCGTACGGATTGATGATCCTCCACCTGTTGTGAGAAGCTGCTCATTTACATAAAGGTTAAATTCAGACCTGAATGTGTTGCTGATAGTGTGTGCCTCTGAAGGATATTTGTTGTAGCTCTGTTGACTTACCTCACCTTTTCCGTCATTCACAGAGTCAGTTTGTCGTATCTACCTGGGGGGTGTTCGGCGGTGAATCTGAGTCCAGAAGTGCCGGGCTTTGATCCATTTGGGCGCTGGAGAGCGCGCCGTCCTTCACCTTGCCAGACAGCTGAACATTTCTGTTGTACACGAATTACTGCACATGAGGGGGAATAAATTTGTTTCTTGGAACCGCTTTCTGGTTATTCAGCGCTGGGCCATTGTCAGATGCTGGTTCGGTTCTCTGACCCGCGTCAGCACATAACACCTAACACAATTATAATACTGACAACATAACATGGGGGCAGGAACATTTATTTTCATGGGGCCCAAAATCCTTGGCAGCGCCCCGACGTACAGTATTGCCACCAGCTAAAACGTCTCCTTGATGACTATGTGGACATTGCGAAGGCTAAAGATGAGGACTGTCTGCAAATTGGGCTTGTCCAACAAGTCGCTGTGACTGCTTTGGCCCAGTCCATCTCGATTGGTGTTTTTAACTTCACTGTTCCAGGTGCATTGTTGGTGTGTTTTCAGTTCGTACATACTGGGCTCAAATATCTAACTGGCCTTTAAGTATACATTTCTATAGGCTCATGAAAGCCGACTGACTCATCATGAATCATAAAGGTTTTGTGGTCTCCAAAGCGAACTGTGTGTGCAGTAACCTCAGAGCGTTTCCTCTGAGAAGATCAATATCACTGTAATGAACTGCACACAAACACACACAGACACACACGCAGACACAGGTAGTTTTCATTGTTTCGCTCAGTATTGCTTTTTGAAGTGTAACAGAGTCCGAGCTAATTTAGCCACACTGATGAGAAAAACGGAAAGGACAAAACATTTTTAAATGCGTGATTTTATTCCTGATTTGAAAATTCAGATTTTTGAAATTCAGATTTTACTGATGTGTGCATGCAGGAGTGTTCTCATAGGTGTGTGTGTGTGTGTGTGTGTGTGTGTGTGTGTGTGTGTGTGTGTGTGTGTGTGTGTGTGTGTGTGTGTGTGTGTGTGTGTGTGTGTCAGGAGGCTCCGGGGATGTACAGTTTCTCTCTGTCGTTCCCTGAGAAATCAATTCCGGCGGTTGCAGAGCTTCTCTCTCCTCCTCCAGTCTTTATCTCTTCCACTCTCACCACTTTTCCAGGCTTCTTCTCTTTTCCTTCCTCTTTCTGTTTTCTCTCCGTCTGCATCTATGTTCTTTCACGCAATTGAAGCGGCCACAACAGCATGAAAATAATTCAAGCTTCTCTGCCGCAAACAAGAAGCATGTTTACTGTGGTCCTGTGACAGAGTTGTGGATAGAAGTTTACATGCACTCCTTGTGGACATGTACTGTTCCTTTCTTTTATGGACGGGGGTGCAGAATGATTGATTATCCGTGACATTCACATCTCAATAACAAGAGATGCCACACAAGATGCTGACATCATCAAGACGCACTTTGAAACATTGCATTCTTTTAATTATTGTGAAAAGCGTGTTTTTCTGACTTTTCCGTGACCTTGACTGACCTTGACCTTCATGCTGAGATACTACTAAAAGCAGGAAAAAAAATCTAGAGCACTAGAGCGTTTCTTTGGCAATGGCCAAAACACACTAGCTACATTCTGGTAATAAAAGTAATTATTGGTGCCTGCATCCACATTCAGATTCATCTCATTACCAAAAAGGAATCAATTGTCTCCTAACAATTAACATTTACCAACTCTAAAAATTGTGTATTATTCACAAAAACAAAGGTATAAGATCAGGTCAAGTCGAGTAACTTGCCTTGGGTCTGTGCATCATGGCATCTACCACACTATAGAACCAACTTGGGTCTTGCGTGACAACCACATAGGCAGACAGCTAGTTCATCCCCACCTCCTGAATGTACCCATCACCTTGTTGCAGCCAGGTGTGCATGGTCCTTTTGTGGCCCTTTTGTGATGTTCCCTCACAGTGCAAGTAACCACTTGTTGGATTCAAAGTAATTTCAGTGGCACTCAAGGATTTTCTGCCTGGTTGGAGTCCAGGGCTCGTATCCACGAAGCAGCCTAAGGTTAAAAATAGCTCCTAGTGATGTTATTCTGAGAAAAATCTTAGAATAACTCAAATTCTTATTTCTTAGAATTTTCCCTTGGTAAGATGAAAGTTGTCCGCAAAGCACCTTACGGCCCTGTCCCACTGGCGTTTAGGAGGATTTGCGGATGGAATGCGCACAAAAGTGGCCCACATCCGCCAAACAACCGCAATAACCGTGTAACATTCCTGTATGAGTCGGCCGCCATCCGAACACGTCCGTGATCATCCACAGAGGTACGCATGTCCGCAGCCAGGATTTTTGAGCGGCTCAAAAATCCTGCTGCGGATGAGATTCGCATCACTACCTGAACATATAGTGAAGACATACGCAGGACATACACAACCAACGCGCCGCATATCCCCTGTCATCCACTGATATCCGCAACCAACGGGTTGGCGCGGCTTGGCGGCAGACTGGGACAGCGTACAAAACAGATATGACGCGTGCCCAGCACGGCCACATCACGGTCGCAAATAGTATGTCACGCATGCAGACAGAGTGGGCACGGATGGAGCGAGTGCATCACGGCCGCTGTGCCCCTCATGGGGGCGCCTCCGCGGTCGCCTTCGCTTCTGTTCCCTGTTATATCCGCTTTTCTTCCTCATGTATTCGCTGATCCACCCCGGGACATTTGTCATTTCCGCCCACCTTTGTTGCAGACGCTCAGCTTTTGTCTCCTCATTTCATGCGCAAATCCTCCTAAACGCCAGTGGGACAGGGCCCTTAGGCCTTACGAGAGCTCCTAAGGTGCCAAACTGGTAAGAGGAGGGAGGAGGACTTTTAGGAAGCCTAAGAGTGTCTTAAACAGAGAAGATGGCAGAAAAGACAGAATGGAAGCGGAGATATTCTCCATATGTAGAATGACAGTGAGTCAGTAACACACTACCCGCTTGATCTACGTAATTATTTTATGTTAATTTATTCTCTTAATGCATTTATAAATGGTTTAGGTCCTTGTTAGCATATAATGTTAATATTATCATTACATTTGTTATTATTGTTATTATTATTATATCTGTGTTATTAATATTGTTATTTTCTTTTATTATTACATCTATTTTGTCATTTGATTTTAAATGGACCACAATGGACATAAGTGTTTTCACTTTCTTGTGCCATTCATGTACTTTTAACGTATTTACAATGATGTTAGGTACTCACAATGAACGTACTAAATAAACTCACGCATGCATGTACGCTTTTAACATATAGACATTTAGCATGTGAATGATGTACGTTCAAATATTTTCAAGCTGTGTAACAATTCATTTAATTTTGCTGGGTTTCATCATCATAACAAAGTTATCCTCATGATTACACGTCTTAATGCAGTTCAAGTTATATGATCAGTTGATTTCACTGTTCATTCATGGCTAGGACGGCGGCGCGCATTTGTTTTTTATTTCCGTGACAACCAATCATAGCTCTTAGAGGACTGCGTCATTCCTTGCAATGGGGTCAACCCCGCCTCCTCACAAAGATAGGAGTTTCTGTCCCCTCCTTGCTCAGAGTTGCTCTCAGACACCTGGTGGGTCAATCTTAGGCTAAGATTCCTTGCCAGGAAATTTTAGGCTAAGTTATGAGCTCTTTGAGAGGGCTTTGAGTTGCTTCAGAGATACAGGCGCTGCTCTCACAAATATACTATAAGACAGGAAACACCAGGACTAGACCCAAACCTTCAATCTCCTGCAAAGACAGCCTTGTCATGAAACACTTCTGTCCAGCAACCTTTGACTCTATAAGGTCAGAGGCCAAGGACCCATTAATATGAATGTCAATGCTAAGATAAAATAATCTCTCTACAGTTTGACACTTGCACTGCATACGGCAGAGTCACACAGTGAAAGCCTGGATTTTATCCTTAACCCAGGATAATCAAACCATCACTCAGCTTCTCAAGTGCCATCAAGGGATTTGTTGATTCCGCAAAGATAACAGCATTGGAAGGTCACCAGCAAAGGTACCCAAGTTGCTGGTTTTCACAACCCTACCCAACGTCCACTCCATACAAGCACTGAACACAGTAGGACCCACAATCTTGTGATGAATGCTAGAAAAAGTCAGAGATACTGGCTCCACTCCATGCAGCACTCACAAAACCAGTGTATTTACTGGCTGACAGCTCAAGGATGTCCCAAAGAGTAGGCCGGTCAACGAAATCAAAGTCTTTGCAAAAATTAACATAGAGTGCAAATAAGCCCTGCCGAGGCAGCTCCAGCTAAAGTAAAGCTGAAGTGGCCCTTAAGCCAATTTCCTGTGTAATAATTTTTCAGCACGTCTTTGTCCCTTAGCTAGCTAACAAACTGTTCCCAAGCCAACTAAGAAACTGTAACTCTGGCTTAACAGGCGCAAAACAGCTGACACAACGACACACACACACACACACAAAAACACACCGGTATATTACCGCTCCACCAGGGAACCAAAGTGCTTACAGGACACACTGCAGGATTCCTTAATGACCCAAGGTGCGCGTCTGTGTGAGTGAGAGACACACAATGTATGGACACACACACAATTTTGGGCATCTGAATGAATCTGCATGTTACAGGTATGAGCGTTTGCATGCTTCTTCTCCACGTGATACTTGTAACTTTGACGGTGCCGGCTTATGCACATACGAGCGTGAGTGGATGCATGTGTGTGCATGTGTCTGTACGTTTGTGTGGATCAATAAAACTATAGCCATAATAAGCTAGCAAGGCTGCTGTGACAGTGCTGCAGCTGCCTTTTTTGAACACATACAGCACACCAGTACAGCTGTAATTTACCTCGACAGCAAAATGCAGAAGGGCCTTGTTTCCTAAAATGT
Source organism: Thalassophryne amazonica (assembly GCF_902500255.1). Taxonomy (NCBI): domain Eukaryota; kingdom Metazoa; phylum Chordata; class Actinopteri; order Batrachoidiformes; family Batrachoididae; genus Thalassophryne; species Thalassophryne amazonica. The sequence continues at coordinate 39,130,126 of NC_047122.1, forward strand.
ACGTAAACATGCAAACTGGACAGTTTTGTTCTCAGGTGGTTTAAACGAAACGTGCGGGTTTTTTATGTTACATCGTAATGAATGGTTTTGCACTAGATGCAGCAGTTAGGGAAACGTGAGGGCAGTGATTCCCAAATAGTGGGCTGCAGCCCCCTGGAGGGCCGTGAAAATACTGCAGGTGGGCCATGAGAAGTCATTCTGCCTGTTCCTTACTCCAACCCATGTCACTTGACTGATTTCTTCCAAACTTTGTATGTGGATTACTGTCAACTGGAATCCACATACAGAAGGTTTGTTTTAGCAAGGGTCAACGTCATTGTGTCAAAGGTCAAAATTCTGAGGTTCAGTTAAGCATTGGGCTTGAGACCAGAGGATCCTCAGTTCAAACCCCAACCTGACCGGAAAATCACTAAGGGCCCTTGGGCAAGGCCATAAATCCCCAAGTTGCTCCCGGTGTGGTGAGAACCTTGCAGCACAATGAAATCAGTGTGTGAGCATGTTTGTGTGAATGGGTGAATGTGAGGCATAATTGTAAAGCACTTTGAGCATCCGATGCAGATGGAAAAGCGCTAAATAAATGCAGTCCATTTTATTTACCATTCAGTCCAGTGTCCACCAAACCTGCCATGCATGGATTCCGGAATTGCCCAAATGAGATCATATTTACCAAAGGTCAATCGTTGGGGTCAAGGTCACTGGGTCAAAGGTCACAATTTAAGTTTCTCATTATGATTTGGACTGAACCTGTCTCACATAAGGAGGTGGGTTCTGGAATTGTCTAGCAAGGTTAGATTGGCCAAAATGAAACATTAGGGTCAAGGTCATGCCTGCATGTTTGTTAATGCATTGGATGAATTCAATTCAGTTATGTGCAGGATTTCCATCTAATAAATATATGTAGCCCCAATTCAAATAAAACACATCCATGCAAGATAATGTCATTTAATTGAGTTGGAACTACATATATTTATTAGATGGAAATCCTGCACATAATTTAATTGAGTTCACCCAAAGAGCCATTTTTTGAGTGTTGGCAGACATGTTTCACCTTCTACCAAACTTCTCAATAAAGGATTATCCTGAAACTACCCTTAAAGAATTCATTTAGAGAAAGGTCAAACTCAAGAAATTAAATTTTAAAGCTATCCATTCCATTTGGACAAAATGTGACACACACTTTTGTGGACCCTACATTCACCCTGTCAAGGTCAGCCAGAGGTCAGTTACTATGATGAAGGTCAAGGTCATTTAAGTTAAATGTCAAATTGCTGTAGCCCTTACAGCACTCATGCTAACAGGTATTATTAGCTTGTTAAAAAAAATAAAAATGTAAATTTTGTAATAAAGTTTAAAATAACCTCAAATTATTGTTATATGATTTTTTTTTATATAATCAAAAGCAATTAAACTAAAACATGTGACTTAAACTTTGTCATTCTTAGGTTATCTATCCTAGCTGTGCATATGGATGGAAAAAGCTTCATCTTAGTTTCATGCAGTGGGCACAGCTAACCGAAAGGTTAGCTTCAATAACCATTAGTCCACTAACTGAAAAGTTAACTTTTATAATGCTAAACTGATAAACTGCTAAAAAAAAAATTAGCGGAAAGTACCATTAACCACTAACTTTAAGTATTAACTTGGTCGCGACCACACTGGATTACACTGTCGGCTATTGATAAGCCAGTTTCGAGTTTGAGCACTGCAGGGGCTGCTGGGTCAATTCAAAGGTCCAGTCACATAACCTGCACATTCCCAGGATCCCAAACACAAAACAAATACATACACTGTCATCTTTATCAAAAGCAGTAAATCGCAGTATTGAAAGTCACAGTTTATCTTTATGTTACATATATTTATAAACCATTAACGGAGCTAGGGCTCACCCGGATTGCATTTGCAAACACAAAACAAATGCACGAAAAATAAATAAATAAAAAATAAAATCCAAAACATGGTCATTGTCTTTATAAAAAGCAGTAAATCGCAGTATTAATAGTCACAGTTTATCTGTGTATTATATTTATAAACTGTTACAGAAACGGCTCAACATCAGCTCTTGTTCATAAACAGGAACTAACGTATGATTTTAGGGTTTACAAATGTCTTTGACCGTCAGACTTTACTCACTTTACCAGCAAAAAAAAAAAAAAAATGTTAGTGGATTGAAATTTAGCGGAACTATATTTAGCAGAAGCTAATTGGTCCTCTGATGCTTTTCAAAGTTAGCTGAAAAGCTAATCCACAAATGAAAGAGTTAGCTTCGCTTATTAGTGGTTAGCAGATTAGCTGAACTGTGCCACCACTGGTTTCATGTGTCTCAAAATTGTTGATTAAAGCTTTGGGTGGGCTGGAGGAGATTTTCAGATTTCAAAGTGGGCTGCAGCATCTTTACATTTGGGAACAGCTGGTTTATAGTAAAGCTCTCATTGATGGACAGTTTGAAATTCACCTGCACGGCCGGTTAAAATGAGTGAGGTTGGAAGTTTAGTGATTTCTTGGAGGATCTGTCGCAGGCACTTTGTTGTCCGTGTGCACATTGTCCCTCTGCTACAGTCTTTTGTGCAGAGTGTGGAGTTGTGCTCTCTCGGGGTCCTTTTTGAACATTTCGTTCCAGGTAATTGGTTACAATAAATGTCTAAAGATTTGCTTCACTGCACTGCTACTCCACTGAGCATCTGACCTCTATCCTTCCTTAAAGGGTGTCACAAAATACTTTGGATAAATAGAAGAGAGCCAAAGTCTTTAATAAAACCTCCGCTTCCCCAATCAAACAAGGAGAAGGTACTGCTGATGGAACTTACAGGTTGGCAGTATTGATTCTTCAACGAGCGGCACCAGTCTTGGCGTGATTGGTCAACTGTGCGCTGTGTCAGTCGCCTGGCTGGATTGTTTTTCTTCCAAACTCATGTTGGTGATACATTATCAAAATTATGACCGTCACAACAAGGAGACAAAAAGCTCAAACAAGAATGTGAAACCTGCCCCTCCGCCACGCCCCAATCGCCTTGCAAGCCATCATGAAAATTAATTATTTTTGAATGGTGATACCATAATATATGGTTCCGTGTGGCCTTTGTCCTTGTCTAACACATAAACACTTTCTCTTTAACGAAGAATGTGCTCACTCTGGTTTTGTGCAGAACTACAACTCCTCCTTGACGGGTTGTGAGCCTGACACAGGTCATTTCCCTCCCCAAGACCAATACCCATTTACATTTGGGTGGACTGGGACAACACCGATGAAATGCCTTGTCCAAGGACACAGACGGGTAGTGTGACGGGAAATTGAACCCAGGTCTACATATTGTTAGCTCAGCTCCTCCACTGGCTTCACATTATGCAATCCAGGGATAAGTACCATTTCTTTGTCCAGGATGCCAGTTGTTCAGTACTGATTAAAGGCTCATTTGTATCCATACATCTATCCATGTGTTTGAAACAATGTAACAGTCACTGCTCACCTGCTTCAATACTTCCTTTATGTTGATGTGGAAGTTAAGAATAAGATCCACTAGAAGGCACTGTTGACCCTCTTGTAAGTTTCTGGCAAACCTACATGGTGAAGGATGTAGCTTGATTGCAGAATGGTTGCAGGTGAACAGACACAGCAGCTGCCGAGGATCAGATGGAAAGGCGGAGGAGGGAACACAGAGACCCCACCCAGCAACAGAGACACAGACTGATACAAACATGACACACCAGGGAGGGAAACCAACAAGACACACAAGGAAAGGGAAGGGCAAAGCCTAAACCCTAACATTAGGTCGACAGAGAAAACCTTGATATGTTGAACAGGTCCTGGTTACAGATTTTACTGATTCATTAGTTGCCTGAAAAAACTGTTTTCACTGGATAATCCCAATGACAAAATTACCCGAACATTCAATCACATCACAAAATCACTGAGTGGACACGCGGTTTCATAGAAAAAAGTGCATATGTGCAACACCCACTGTGAGCTTACTCAAAACAAAAAATAAAAAACAGAAAGAAACCATCCATATATCTATTGATATTCTCTCCCGTTCTTTGCAGAGTGATGGGGTTAAAGCAAAACTGACTTCATAGTGTGCTGTGATGTTTGTGATATCAATGGATAGCTCCATTGTGAGATTGAGAAGAAGAGCGGACAGAGTCATGAAGTCACTGCACAGAGGTGTTGGGTGATGGCGATACCTTTGCAGGAGAATGAAAATCCAAGTCTTTCAGTTTTTGGTGCTTTCTGTCTTACTGTATGGTTATGAGACTTGGACACATACTAGCGAGCTAAAGTGGCAACTCAATGTCTCATGTCTTTGGTCTTTGTCGCTTTGGAGGATCCTGGGGTGTCACAGGAATGACTTTCTGTCAATCAAATGGTTACTTAGGGAGTTTCAGGTGAGGTGTATCACTTGCATTGTGAGGGAATATTGGCAACAAAAGTTTGGCTATGTGGCATGTATCCTTAGACATGATCCCACATACAGGTGCTTCAGTGTTGAAGACACCAATGGCTGGAGAAAGCCAAGGGGATCAACACATTTCACCTGGCTGCAGCAGATATATTGCTACTTTGAGTAGTCGGGATTGGGTCATTTGTCTACCTGGGTGGTTCCCATCCATGACACAAGGCAGTTCTATGGTGTAGTGGACTTGCTGTGAAGTCTTGAAACTGACCCTGACTCAAGCCTGAACCTCTGGCCTGGTTCAAATATCCACTATGAGTAATGAAGGCTGTTCTTTAATAAATTGAAAAGCAGGAAAAAACGGGACAAACAACAAAAGGAGGTAGCGTGTAAGAAAAAAAATTGGCCTCTGACACCTCTGCTGTTTGAGCAAATGTGAACGTGCATAATATGCAGTTTTACTCACATGAGTGAGTGCGCACATGCACACACACACACACACACACACACACACACACACACACACACACACACACACACACACACACACACACACACACACATACATACCACAAAGAGGCAGCAGCTTGGACAGAAGAGATGAATGATGTAAGGTTATGAAATCACAGTTCAGGGTATCCGATGCTCTCTCCTCTGTTTATTGTTGTGTTTCTCCTCGGGCGAACCTCCGTCACGGCTGTCTGTACCCGTGTGAAGGCGAATCATCTGAGAGTAGCAAAGCGGTTTATTAAAGGAAAACCATTAGCCGTCTGTTTGACTCCATGCTCCTCCTTTCCATTGCCAACATGCACAAAGCCGCTCCAGTTGGCCCATTGTTGCTCCCCTCTGTTTTTATCTCTCATAGAATATACATGATGTTACCATTACTGGCGTAGATGGGAGGAAAGCGAGAGCTCATCTGATGACTCAGTGTGTGATTAGCTTATTTCCTGGAGCATATGTGTTGTGTAACTTTGTGTGTGTAAGGAGATTCTGAGAGCTGGAGTGTATAAGTTTTGTGAAACCGCTTCACAACCCGGTGGACCAATCAAACCCACAAACTCATATTTTGCTGGACTTATGGAATTTATTACCTTCACCAATGAGTTTTTTTTTTTTTTTTTGTTACCTCATGATTGCAGAAGTATATCTGAGTAAAATCTGGTGGAGAGCAGGGGTGTTAAAAGGACTCTGGGGGCCCAAAGCAAAGGGGGGTAGCCAATGCACTTCATTCTTGTCTTCAACCAAATCTTTTGTTCTCAAAAGGATGAACCAAATGCAAACTGCCTACGTATCAACATAACAAAAACGCAGCATAACGCCTTCGCTTGCTTACACGTTCTTTGACTGCATGAAGGATACATGCATTTCATAGTGCTTTATAGGTTGAAATTATGAAACATCTGGCAGCAAGCTAGTTGCAAGGACACTCATTAGCAGGGTTGCTTTACATGTCTTTGAAATCTCTTAAATTGTACATGACCAATCACAGAATCTAAGGAGGTTCTCTCTGAATTTTGGTTGCTGTGGACTATGTAATATAATACATTCACCCCAATCCTGAGCCTTCCTTTGATCTTTTATCTTTGATATCTTATCCTGATCCCTTGTGATCTTGTAATTGGGATCAAAGTTCAACTACCATGATCAACAGTCAGGACGAAGTCGTAGCAACTAAGATCAAAGATCAGAATCAAAGAACAGATTCAGATTCATAGGCCAGTGATTGTGATCAAAGATATTAATCAGGATCAAAGAGGCGTGATCAGGAAAAAAGATCAGGGTTGCATGTCAGCAATCAGATGCAAAGGATCAAAGTTGTGACCAAGAAAAAAGTGAATGGCCAGGATCCAGTGATTGTCTATCCACAGGTGTTTTTAAGGTCCAGATGCACATGATTAGTATTTGGTGAAGAAATTACAATTTGTGTTTGTGTTACTGGTGCTTTGACATCAACAGTCAAACACAAACTTTAAATAGGAGTCCAAAATCGTTCTGTCAACTTGGAAAAACAGTTAGCTAGTTCAAAAACTAATTCTGATGATGTAGTCCATGATACTTCCAAAAAAAAAAAAAAAAAAAAGACTTTGTGTAGTTCCTCAGTCCAGTGGAAAATCGGGCCAGAAATTTGTCCAGCTTTTCATCCTAACAGCTCTTCATGCATCCAGACAGCTTAAAGCATAGCGGATTTGTTTTTGTGTGTGTGTGTTACAAGAATTAGCAGTGTCATTTAGCTCCTTCAAATCGTCGTCTGTCAGCAAAACTAACTCTGCCATGTTTATCTAAATGCCGCCCCAGTAGTGTGAGCGTGTGCGGTGGTCAAGACATGCAATAGCTTGTTCCAGCTTTTCATCCTAACAGCTCTTCATGCCTCCAGACAGCTTACAGGGTAGTGGATTTGTATCGTGTGTGTAAGAAGAATTAGCAGCGTCAATCAGCTCGTTCAAATTGTTGTCTGTCAGCAAAACAAACTCCATCATGTTTAGCTGAACCCCGCCCCCACTAGTGTGTGGGCGGGGTTCGCAGCGTGCAATGGTACAAAACATATGGAACCAAATTTGCACGGTAAATGGAACAAATATTCCATGTCACGTGACATACAAAGCACCAATCAAATGACAAGGATGCACTCAGCTGTTATATAATGTCCACTATATGTGGATGGACATGCAGCAGTGCAGTTTGTGTGTTTATATTTTTATGCATTCATTTTGAATGTGGTCAGTGGCTTTCAGGCAGTGGTTTCAGTGCGGAAGGTTTCCGGTTCAAACCCTACCCCGGCCATATTTCTCTCTGTAAGGTGGAGTTTTGTCAGGAAAGGCATCTGGTGCAAAACGTGCGCCAAATCAACATGCAGATCCAACTCGGATCTGCTGTGGTGACCCTGAGTGAAAAGGGAGAAGGTGAAGGGACTTATTACTTTTACTATTTTGAATGTGGTCAAAGGATTTCTGATTTAGTTAAGTCTCACCCTGTGCAATATTAAGACGGTCCAGAGGGATTAGAAGAAAACAGGCATAAGATTGAAAAATTTCTTCTGCACTCAAACAGGATCATTTCTGATCATTGCTGTTTCCCAGGTTTGCACCTGTACCATGAACAGTATTTGCAGCAATCTGCAGAACTCAACCCCCCACCCCCCACCCACCCACCACCACTACCAACTCGGCATTCTGAGCAGTGGAGGTTGTGTTCATCTGCTTTGCATGCACACACTGGTGTGCGCGTGTGTTTTTTGCAGAGCACAGGAGACTGTTGCTGTTAAAAAAATGCACATCCTGGTCTGTTGCACAGGGGGCTGCTGCTGCTGCTGCTGCACGCCTGACAAAGTGGGTCAGTATGGACACACACACACTGAAATGCACAAGCATTTGCCAACACTCAGATTGTACACACGTGTACAAACTCAGCAGTGCCCCATTGAGAGCATTTCACTTGCATTTGGCAATATTTGCTGTACTCCAGCTGTTGCCGCGCTTACAGCCTGTGGTGCTGAGGATCATATGAACGAGGAATTGACGTAAGACTGTAGTGCGCGGCACTCAGCGGTGGCAATAATAAGAGGAGAGGAAACAAGAGAAGACAATGAAGAGGACAATAAAAGAAAAAAAAACAGGAGATGAGAATAGAACAGAGTGTTCACAGGCAAATCCTGATTATGTGGCAAATGAGCCTCTTGATTAACTTACCATTGTGTAACGAAAAGAGCTGATGGCACTTTCAGCGCTGTGTGTCCAGTATTTAATTAGATCTCAAAGACGCCTGCTACAGCTTCTCCACCCTAAGAGCACTTATTGGACCATAAAATCTAGTGTTGCATCAACTCAAAAGAACTGCAGCATGCACACATGCGAGCAGATCAAAGAGCGCGTGTCAGTAAAGTCTCTGTGGTATTTGGAAGGTCCAGGAAGAGAACGCCTGGCATGTGACCTCCCGAGAGGATTTCACCAGCAAATGTTTTGTTGGCAAAATAGAAAGCACCGTTTAGAACTTAAATGTGCAACTCCACCAAAACTGGAGTAATGAAATCTGTGTCCATCATTTGGGTCAAAAACAAGCTTCCCGTAGAAGCGATGAAAGTGATGAAACGCTTTGAAACTGTTTAGCATCCTGTAACAATGAAGACAGAGCTTAAGAAAAGTCTTTAATCCAGTTGGAAGAACACCGATGCACACAGTAAAAGTGCACACAGTGTACTACATGAATGTATTATGAAAGTATGTCAAACTTGTAAGGTCTACATGGTCTATTAAATAATAGACGAAAGGCTTTTTGGTTATTCAGGAATGAAAAAAAGTTTTGTTCTCTGAAGAAACCTGCCTGTAAATGTGATGATTCATATTTCAAATGATTGATCTATATCATATTTTTCCCTTGACAGAGCAGAACAGAGACACAGACTCTGAGTTTTTCCAGTGAAACCTGGCATTCCTCAGGGATGTTTTCTAGCTCCTACACTGTTCAATGCTTATGGACTGGGTGTTGTGTAGGGTTGTAAAAACCTACTACTTAGATGCTTTTGTTGGAAAGGAAAGTTAATTGACCTCAACTTCGTGGACAATGGTGCGGTCTTTGTGGACTCAATGGATACCCTGACTGCAGCACTTGAGAAACTGAGTGAGGAATTGGAGTGTCTGGGTTTGGGATTGCTCTGGATCAATACTAAGATCCAGGCTTTTCATAACTTTCTAGACTTGGCCATCAGAAGTGTATATGTATGTGGTTGAAAACTTGTCTCCTCAGTGACATTCATGTCTCTGGCTCCTCGAGCTATGAGACGGAGAGATGCCAGGGAAGATCTTACAGATTCATGAGGTTACTGGACAGAGGTATGTGGTGATGCCAATATCTTTGCAGGAAAATGAATGACTTTTTCTAGTCTTGGTGCCCTGTCTCAAAGTATGGTTGTAAGACTTGGATGCTATCCAGTCACCTAAGGTGACGACTGAATGTCTCTGGCACTAGATCTTTTTGGAGGATCCTTTGGGTACCACTGAATGACTGTGTATCAAAAGAGTAATTACTTAGGGAGACTAAGATGAGAGTATGACATGCATTATGATGGCGCATCAGCTTCAATATTTTGGCCATGTAGCGTGCGTCTCTATGCATGATCCACAACGTAAGTGCTAGAGTGTTGAGGACCCCAGTGGCAGGAGAAGGCCAAAGTGACGCCCACAATTCACCTAGCTGCAGCAGATAGCTGGTTAAGTCACCTTGACACTTGCACGAATTTGCTCTCCACACTGGCATGTGATCTTGCATGCCAATGAGTTAACCCGTAGTAAACTGTTCTAAGCTGTGCATAAACTGTGCAATGCCCTGCGCACAATGACATGCATTGATACTCAGTGACACGCAGTGTTTGTGAATAGACTGTGCAATGTTCACGACTACTTCACGCAAGTGGCATGAAATTTGTGTGTGCAGGAAATTTTGAATATTTCAAAATTTTCTTTGCACACTGGCACGCAGCCTTCCACAGTTTATGGCCAGTTTACTTATTGCCACGCAAGATTGCGTGCCAATGCGGGATCAAATTCGTGCAAGTGTCAAGGTGGCTTTACTCTAGAACTGTGAGGATGGACACATTGTCTGTCTGGGTGGTTGCCATCCAGGACCCAAGGCTGGTGATCATACATGCAGACAAGCACAGTGCACGTGCATTGTGAACCCTCTTATGTAAGGCAAATCTGAGTGTTTTGCTCTATATACAGCACTGGAATTTAGATGCAGTTTTTGGTGGTGTGAGCCGCAAAAGCTGTCAGGCGAGCACAAGCAGCTGCTCTGCACCTGATCATACCTTTTTTTTTTTTTAAACCAGCACACCCACCCACTTGAAGGCAGTTGGTGTTGTGATAGCAAGTATGCAGGTGCCTGGCGTAAAAAACTACAACCACACTATGTTGCACTATGCCCCGCGTTGTACAAAACCTGCAGTGATGAATCAACGAATTGATTATTTGTCAACTGTTAAATTAATTGACAATGATTTTGATCATTGAATAATCACTTTGAGGTGTTGAAAAAAATATTAAAATTTTGATTTAAGCCTGTAAATGTCAATAATTTCTTTCCTCATCTCTTCCCATAAATGGAATATCTCTGGGCACGGGATAAAACAAGATATTTCAAGGCAAGCGCTGGAAAACACTGACCAACATTTGTTTTTTACCATTTTCTGACATTTTAGGGACCTTCCACCTCATTAATTAATTGAAGAACAAATCGATCAATTAATTGATTACAAAAATAATCATGAGTGCAGCCCTATTTTGTACTTGGAAGAAGATAAATAAGCACTCCGGTTCAAACATGGAAAATGTCTTGCCTCATCCTTTAAAGATTTTAATTCCAAACCTCTGCAGTTGGAAATTGTTGTGTGTTGGGGGGTTTGGCTGGACATTTTGGTGTTGTTTTCTTTTCTTTGCTCTCCAGGTGGTATGCAAACTGGTTTTTGTCTGTGGAGAAGGTGCTGGCAGAAGAGTCCTTCACCCTCATCAGCATTATTGGCTGCACTTGTGGAGGATGTTCGCGTGCAGGCCTAATGACTTGCAGCACCTGTGGATGATGCTCACGTGCAAACTTAAAGACTTTCAGCTGAAGCAGATAATGAGATGGCGTTCTGCATTTAAGCCATGAGTGATTCGAGCAGAATTGCCGGGAACTCGACCTTGTGACGTTCGTTTGTGAGACGCTGAGGACCGCGCCAGGGTTTGACACATCGTGCCTGTGAAGGAGGACGGGTGAGGGACACATGCTGTCAGCACACATCAGAGGTGATGATTGTCTGAATAAGTAATTTGGTGTTTTGTTACGCAGTATATTTGAACATTGATGAGAATTGTGCAGTTTGCTTCTCACTGCCGTGGCGTACGGAATGATGATCCTCCACCTGTTGTGAGAAGCTGCTCATTTACATAAAGCTTAAATTCAGACCTGAATGTGTTGCTGATAGTGTGTGCCTTTGAAGGATATTTGTTGTAGCTCTGTTGACTTACCTCACCTTTTCCATCCTTCACAGAGTCAGTTTGTCGTATCCACCTGGGGGGGTGTTCGGCAGTGAGTCTGGGTCCAGAAGCACCGAGCTTTGATCCATTTGGGCGCTGGAGAGCGCGCCGTCCTTCACCTCGCCAGACAACCGCACATTTATGTTGTACACAAATTATTGCACAGGAGGGAAATAAATTTGTTTTGTTTTTGGAACCGCTTTCTGGTTATTTAGCGCTGGGTTCAGTCAGACGCTGGTCCGCTCCTCAACCCGCGTCTGCACATAACAGGAAATATTTCCAACACAAAATTCATTAACATACTGTAGAACCTTTTAGGTGCATATCTCAAACACTAATCTCAATTTTGCAGTGAGATTTTAGAGAGACTAGAGGGTTTTTAAGGCACACCTGCAACTCAGCTCCACATACCGCAGAGAAATCCAGGAACCAACCACGGCACGCTTTAACGTGGCCTTTCTGGCACAGATCAAACGAGCGATAAGCGAGACAAGAGGAGAAAAGACAAAAAGGGAAGAGAAAGAAAGCAGGGCAAAGAACTTGATTAAGAAATTGAGATTAGAGACGTGATAAAAAGAATAAGGGAAGACAGAACAGTGGAGGCTTGTAATTGGGAATGTCAATCTTTGTCCCTTTAATAAGACCTCGCTCTGTCTTTTCCACAAAGTTGAAAGGAGAGAGCAAGATGGTAAAGAACATCGAAAATGTGACTTTTGACAGCAGACTGATGGACTGACTGTCACTGTCCCACTCACTGTGTTATCACTGCATTGCACAGATTATATGGTGAAGAAGCAAACCATGCATCATCATCTCCTTAAGAGTAGAAAATTGCTCTCAAAACCATGTCAGGCAAATTCATACTTTGCATTCTGGAAATCTCAACTTTCTCTTTGTTTCTTTCTCTCAGAGTGTTGCACCATGTGTGTCTGTCTCTTCGACCCCAATCATCTGATCGGTAAAATTAATGGCTTTATTTCCATTTTATTGCCATGGTGATGAATCATGTCGTTAATCATTGTATCACCCGGGTGATGGATCGTGTCATTAATCAGGATTTTTTTTTTCCTCCTGAGTTAAAGCAGCATGCTAAAGAAAGCAAACTCACATTGGTGATTAGCAATTAACACAATCACTCACACACGGAGGCACCCAGCAGAGACGGAGCGTAGCCAGACAGGAGGGCAACGCCGTTGCCATGGCTTTAATCAAAGTGTCAGATCAGAGCAAGGGAAAGCTTCCAAGCAGGAAAACTGACTGAATTTCACCATTTACAAGTAGAGTCAGAGTGCAGCAACTGGTCAATAAAATCATTATTTTAAAAAAAGTCAATTAGTTGGACTGCACATAATACGGCGCACCACTGCAGGTGAAAACATTTGTAACTTGATGGTGATGGATAAAATTTGATTATTGAGATCAATTTTCTCGTATTTGATTTGAGTGTGTATCAAACAGAGAATGAATGTCATGTGTTGACAATCCAACAGAGACAACACATTTCTAGTTAGCATGTAGCTGTAAGCTAATTGTGAAAGGGGAATTTTCTTTTTTTTTGCACCTTCATCTTATTTACAGTGAGAACAGTCAACGCTGCACAACATTCTTAATTACTGTAATTAGGAGAGGTGATGGACTCGTGGTTAAGCTGTTGGGCTTGAGACAAGAGGATCCTCTGTTCAAATCCCAGACTGACTGGAAAATCACTAAGGGCCCTTGGGCAAGGTCTTTAATCCCCTAGTTGCTCCCGGTGTGTAGTGAGTGCATTGTATGGCAGCACCCTCACATCGGGGTGAATGTGAGGCATTATTGTAAAGTGCTTTGAGCGTCTGATGCAGATGGAAAAGCGCTATATAAATGCAGTCCATTTACCATTTATTTTCTGGAGTATAAGTTGCATTATTTTTATAGAATTTTTTTCTCTGTTTTTATTTACATCTCTGTGCTGAACTTTCAGGTGGCCTTCCTCACTTGACTCCTTCTTGCATGGTTCCTTATTTATTCCTTATTTTGAGAAGTATGTGCTCCACACAGATTTACCACAGAGTACCATACTGTTCATGTTTCTTCATCTTCTTTTTCTTTTGGTTGCTTCAGTTAAGGGTCGCCAAAGCAGATCAATCGTTTCCATCTCACCCTGTCATCTGAATCTTCCTCTGTCACACCTGCATGTCTTCCCTCACCACATCCATAAACCTCCTCTTTGGCCTCTCTCTTCTCCTCCTGCCAGGTGTCTCCATCCTCAGCATCCTTCTCCCTATATACCCTTGGTCCCTCCCTCCTCTGCACATGTCCAAACCATCTCAAACTTAATTCTCTGACTTTGTCTCCAAACTGTCCCGCCTGAGCTGTCCCTCTGATATGTTCATTCCTAATCCTGTCCATTCCCATCATTCCCAAATCAAATCATTCCCAAACAATCTTCAGCTCTGCCACCTCCAGCTCTGCCTCCAGTCTTTATGTCCGCCAAGGACGTAATAAAATCATCAGCGTTCATTTATTTGTCTGTCTGTCTGTTAGCAGGATTACGTCGAAACTACTGCACAGATTTTGATGAAATTTTCACCACGGATAGATATTAGGCCACAGAAGAAACCATTAAATATTGGAGGTGATCCAGATCTGGATTCTGGATGAAGATTTCCGTTTATATAAGCTTTGAAGGAGTACGTCAAAACTACTTCACAGATTCTCACCAAATTTGCACCACAGATAGATATTAGGGCATGGAAGACTCCACTGAATTTTGGAGGTGATCCAGATCCGGATTAGTGGATGTCAGAAATCACTGATTGCTCGTTTTGTTAGTGCAACCATCTCTAAGCCGCACGACATAGCTGGTGTCACTACACAGTAAAATCACCAGTGTAAAACTAACACTGATAGTATACATATGGTCCTACTCGGGTCAGAGTGGGGCCATATGTACACTGTCAGTGTTAATTTAACACTGGTGATTTTACTGTGTACTGTCTTGTCGACTTTCTCTTTCACGCTTGCAGATATTCCTCAGTCAAGAATCACTCCTGCCACCTTTCTCCACCCACTCCACCCTGCCTGCACTCTCTCCTTTACCACACTCTCCATTACTTTGGTCAGTTGACCCCAAGTATTGAAACGCATCTTTCACCACCTCTACTCCTTGTAACTGCATTATTCCACTGGGCTCCCCTCATTCACACACATGTACTCAGTCTTGCTCCTACTGACTTTCATTCTCCATCTCTCCAGAGCATATTTCGACCTTTCCAGACTAGACTCAGCCTGCTCTCTGCTCTCACTACAAACAACATAGTCCATGGAGACTCTTGTCTGATCTCATCCATCAACCTGTCCATCACCACTGCAAACAAGAAAGGACTCAGAGCTGATCCTTTCTTGTAATCCCACCACCACCTTGAAAGAATCTGTCATTCCAACTGCGCAGCTCACTGCTGTCACACTATACTTGTCCTGCACTACCCTCACATAGTTCTCTGCAACTCCAGACTTCCTCATACCACAACTCTTCTCTTGGCACAAACACACAATGTAACTTCTTCTGACCTTCTCTATTCTTCTCCATCAGTATTCTCAGAGCAAACATTACATGTGTAGTGTGCTTTCTTGGCATGAAACCATATTGCTGCTCACAAATCTTCATGTGTTTTCCAAGCCTAATTTCTACTATTTTCCCATAACTTCATGCTGTGGCTGATCAACTTTATGCGCCTGTAGTTACTGCAGCTCTGCACATCACCCTTGTTCTTAAAAAATAGGAACCACCACACTTCGTCTCCACTCCTCAGGCATCTTCTCACTTTTCAAGATTTTATTAAACAATCTGGTTTGAAACTCCACTGCCATCTCTCCAAGACATTTCCATGCCTCCACCGGAATGTCATCTGGACCAACTGCCTTTCCACTCTTTATCCTCTTCATAGCTGCCCTCACTTCATCCTTGCTAATCTCTTTCAATTCCTGATTTACTCTCTCCACCTCATCCAACCTTTTGTCTCCATCTCATTTTCTTCATTCATCAGCTCCTCAAAATATTCCCTCCACCTGTCTGGCCTGTCTTGTTTGTAGTGAGAACAACACACTCTCCTCACTTGTCAGCACATTACCATCTACATCTTTAACACCCTAACCTGCTGCACATCCTTTTCAGCTCTGTCCCTTTGTCTGGCAAATCGGTACAAGTCCTTTTCTCCTTCCTTACTATTCAACATTTTGTACAGTGAGCTGTATCGCTGCATCTCCTGTACTCCTTGTACCCTTCCACAATTGTTCTTTATATCATATCCACCCATTACTTCCTCATCATCTTTGTTCCCTTCACCAACATGCCCATTGAAGTCTGCTCCTATCACCACCCTTTCATGCTTGGGCACACTGTCCACCACCTCATCTAGCTCACTCTAGAAATCTTTCTCCTTCATCTCCCACCCTACCTGTGGGGTATATGCACTGATGCTATTCATCATGACCCCTTTAATTTCCAACTTCACACTCATCACCCTGTCAGCTACTCGCTGAACCTCCAACACAGTCTTAACATACTGTTCTTTTAAAATTACCGCAACACCATTTCTCTTCCTATCCTCACCATGATACAACAACCTGAAACTACCACCTATGCTCCTATTACTTCCCTTCCACATGGTCTCTTGCATACACAACCTTTCTCCTCTCCATCATACCAGCCAGCTCCCTCTACCAGTCATACTGCCAACATTCAAAGTCCCGACTCTCATTTCCACACCTCCTAGTTTTCCTCTTCTCCCGCTGTCTCTTGACATGTTCTCCTCCTCCTCTTCTTCTTCTTCTTCACCCAACAGTAGCCCAATTTCTGCTGGCACCCTGTTGGACAATGGCACCAGTAGTGGTCGTTGTTAACCCGGGCCATGAGCAATCCAGTATGGAAATTCAATTTGTACTCTGCATCTTTATTTTGGCTTGTTTTGGTCCAGATGCCCTTCTTGATGCAAGTTTACTTATTTATCCAGGTTTGGGGCCGGCCCTCAGAATGTACTGGCTGCACACCCCGTGTGGCTGAGTTACTGTTTGCATTTCTACATAACTGATAAATAACTGGTAAATATAGCCCACGACATAATGAGTGTCTTGGAAACATTCATGCATCCATTCCCTGACTTGGCTAAGGAAGCCTGGATGTAAAAGTAATGGTTTATATGTGTTATACTAAACGGTGCACTTCATTTTGGTTTTTAGATTTTTATTTCTTTTAATTCATAATGTAGAGATTACTTTTCACTGTAAATTTAAAGGGCATAATTTTCGAAATAATATAAAAAGCCTGAATTTTTGTTTTGTTTTTGATGTCCTAAAACATTTCAACCATGTAAAAGCTCAAGGGATTCACAAACTTTCAAGCAGCACTGTATGTGTTAGCAGTTATTTCGGCTTTGCAAAGAAAAATAAAATGATAATTCTTAGAGCAACTTTCCTTCATTGCACTGCAAATATATTTATGAAATAGCCCAGGGACTCACTTGACGCCCAACAGACACCCCCTGACATGTAAGACAGCTGACTTGACCACCTCAGACCATTTTATGAAATTACAGGTCAGCACTATGGAATATTGTCACCCTCCTGCTGTGAGGTGGCACAACCTTTTTAATTGTGCTCCCATCGTCCTGAATAAATTTGAGACATCCCGATTGGTGAGCAGGTCAACAAGTCAAGACGTTTTTACAACATAATGTACAGTACAAAAGCTTCACAAACTCATGCACTGAAATCAGATTGTGCATCCGCTCTTTGAAGGCACATTAAAGAAAAGAAACTGCCATCATTTATAATCAAAACAACAACTCATCTCTCACACACATACCCACACACACCTTATTTCTCTTGATAATCTCAGATAAAATTCATCTGAGATCATTGCTTCATTAGTAAAGCTCTAGTTGTTCAGATTGATTTAATTATCAAATCATTTATGCGCTGTCTGTGAGAAAGAGAGACAGAGAGAGATTATGCAGTGATCTTGGCTGACATTGATCAGGCTAGTCTAATTGGGAGCATCTAGCCGTGTAATTGATTCTGCTACACTTCACAACCAGGCGGGTTTAGCAACATCAACAACACTGATTCACATTGATGAACTGAACTACGCTGAACTAGGCAAGGCTGAGGTAAACGAAAATTAAATTAACAGAAAATGCCATCACAAGAGGGTGCATGGAGGTGGTGGCATGCAGTTTGTATGTTCCCGTAGAGTGGGCACGGGTTCTCCAAGGGCACCACAGTTTGTGTATATACATGTACAGAAAAATTAGTAGTGAGACATCCAGATGATTGCACTACCTTGCTGCCGCCAGCTTTCTCCATTTTGCTCAATGTCATCATGCAATGCTACCAACCCAATCTCACACCAAAGTAAATTAATCTATTAGATTGTGATACCGTTATGAAAAGCATCACATTTTTGCAACGGTATCATGAAATGCCGGGTGAAGTGGGGGGAGTCTATGGTTAGGGTTAGAGGAAGGGGTAGGGTTAGGGTTAGGTTATGGTTAGGACTATGGGAAGGGGTAGGATTAGAAATAGCAAAAATAAATATCTTGTTTTTGATGTAATCAATGATCTGTTGATTAAAGTCCTGTGGGCAGAATTCTCTTTTTGTGTTGTGTCGGAATGTTCCATGACGCACACCCAAATGTCCTCAGACCACTTAATGTTACAAACTGGATTTGACCTGACTGCTTTATGTACAGTCATGACACACACCCAAATGTCATCATTTGCATGCAGTCTAAACTGATAAACCAAGTGCTTCATATTTGTCTGGGACAAAAATGGAGGCACCTGATGGAACGTTTGGTTATTGCTTATCATGCTGACACAAAAATGTTCGTCACAAAGTTTTGATATAACACATGCTGCTTGAACAAACAACGCGATTACGTCACCTGCTTACCAAGTCGATGCACCAGGATTGCAGCCAATCACATAGTTCCACTGATACATATACAACCCCTGGCAATAATTATGGAATCACCGGCCTCGGAGGATGTTCATTCAGTTGTTTAATTTTGTAGAAAAAAAGCAGTTCACAGACATGACACAAAACTAAAGTCATTTCAAATGGCAACTTTCTGGCTTTAAGAAACACTATAAGAAATCAGGAAAAAAAATTGTGGCAGTCAGTAACGGTTACTTTTTTAGACCAAGCAGAGGGAAAAAAATATGGAATCACTCAATTCTGAGGAATAAATTATGGAATCACCCTGTAAATTTTCATCCCCAAAACTAACACCTGCATCAAATCAGATCTGCTCATTAGTCTGCATCTAAAAAGGAGTGATAACACCTTGGTGAGCTGTTGCACCAAGTGGACTGACATGAATCATGGCTCCAACACGAGAGATGTCAATTGAAACAAAGGAGAGGATTATCAAACTCTTAAAAGAGGGTAAATCATCATGCAATGTTGCAAAAGATGTTGGTTGTTCACAGTCAGCTGTGTCTAAACTCTGGACCAAATACAAACAACATGGGAAGGTTGTTAAAGGCAAAAATACTGGTAGATCAAGGAAGACATCAAAGCGTCAAGACAGAAAACTTAAAGCAATATGTCTCAAAAATCGAAAATGCACAACAAAACAAATGAGGAACGAATGGGAGGAAACTGGAGTCAACGTCTGTGACCGAATTGTAAGAAACCGCCTAAAGGAAATGGGATTTACATACAGAAAAGCTAAACGAAAGCCATCATTAACACCTAAACAGAAAAACACAAGGTTACAATGGGCTAAGGAAAAGCAATCATGGACTGTGGATGACTGGATGAAAGTCATATTCAGTGATGAATCTCAAATCTGCATTGGGCAAGGTGGTGATGCTGGAACTTTTGTTTGGTGCCGCTCCAATGAGATTTATAAAGATGACTGCCTGAAGAGAACATGTAAATTTCCACAGTCATTGATGATATAGAGCTGCATGTCAGGTAAAGGCACTGGGGAGATGGCTGTCATTACATTATCAATAAATGCACAAGTTTACATTGATATTTTGGACACTTTTCTTATCCCATCAATTGAAAGGATGTTTGGGGATGATGAAATCATTTTTCAAGATGATAATACATCTTGCCATAGAGCAAAAACTGTGAAAACATTCCTTGCAAAAAGACACATAGGGTCAATGTCATGGCCTGCAAATAGTCCGGATCTTAATCCAATTGAAAATCTTTGGTGAAAGTTGAAGAAAATGGTCCATGACAAGGCTCCAACCTGCAAAGCTGATCTGGCAACAGCAATCAGAGAAAGTTGGAGCCAGATTGATGAAGAGTACTGTTTGTCACTCATTAAGTCCATGCCTCAGAGACTGCAAGCTGTTATAAAAGCCAGAGGTGGTGCAACAAAATACTAGTGATGTGTTGGAGCGTTCTTTTGTTTTTCATGATTCCATAATTTTTTCCTCAGAATTGAGTGATTCCATATTTTTTTTCCCTCTGCTTGGTCTAAAAAGTAACCGTTACTGACTGCCACAATTTTTTTTCCTGATTTCTTATAGTGTTTCTTAAAGCCAGAAAGTTGCCATTTGAAATGACTTTAGTTTTGTGTCATGTCTGTGATCTGCTTTTTTTCTACAAAATTAAACAACTGAATTAACATCCTCCGAGGCCGGTGATTCCATAATTTTTGCCAGGGGTTGTAGCAGGGAAAAGACTACCTACCTGGGTGCAGGTCGACTGCAGGAATAAGAACGGCTTAGCTGTAATTTCTGGGCTCTTGGTTTGCAGCGGTGCACGTGATGTCTACTTTCTGAGAGATCCCAGTACTGTCTTAGTGACTCTGTTTTCAGTGTAGGCATCTATTAAAGTCCGTCTGCTGTCCGTTACTGAGCTTGCTCACCACATAAAACTACCAGGTGGGGTTCAAGCAGGCAGAAAAACCCAACAGCTGTTACTACTTCCATTGTCTTGTGGCTATCTACAGTGTGTCAGTGTTTTGCATCCACTGTGTGAATTTGCAGGGTACATATGATCATATTAAATTATTTTAGCATGTGCTGTTATATTTGTTTGTGTTCTCTGTGTTTGCAAGCATTTTTTTTAATTTGCAAGACATCTGCCTATTGTAGAATTGATCCAGGTATATTTGCAAATGTTTTACACATTTAATAGTGCTGTTTTAATTTGGAAGTGTGGCCTCTCTTGGCTCTGCGTAGGAAAAAAAAAGTAAATATCATGTGTCTGCATATATTAATTCAATGCACTCACAAGAATACATAATGTGGTGGGACATAAAAGGCAACACTGCAAATCCACCATTATATAAACAAGCTCAGTAACACCGGTAGATTAGCAGCCCCTTGTCCAAATGTCAATGTTAAGTTTATGGTCTGCCTGGAGCTCTGTCCCCATTAGTGTGTGCCTCACAAAATGTCTATTCCATGTTGTATTTTGAAGGAAAATGCAGTGTCTGATTAGCTGGAGGGTGTACTTTATTTTCACTTAACCATTTGGCTCCGACAGTATCCTCATCGCTGTTGTTAAATGTGTGTCCGTGAGATTCTTCTTCTTTCAGCTGTATGGGTTAAATCTTGTTGAAGTACATTTTGCATGTTGTTGTTCCTAAAGTCCAAACTGAACTGGGAAAGAAAGCTTTCAGGTTTTCAACACCTCATGCATGGAATAATTTACAGACTGAACCTTGAATGAGTTTAATGTTCTGGTTAAATCTCTTGAGACCAGATATGTTGTGTGTTGGGGGGTTTGGCTGGATGTTTTTGTGTTGTTTTCTTTTCTTTGCTCTCCAGGTGGTATGAAAACTGGTTTTTGTCTGTGGAGAAGGTGCTGACAGAAGAGTCCTTCACCCTCATCAGCATTATTAGTTGCACCTGTGGAGGACGCTCACATGTAAACTTAAAGACTTTCAGCTGAAGCAGATAATGAGATGGCGTTCTGCATTTAAGCCATGAGTGGTTCAAGCAGAATTGCCGGGAACTCGACCTTGTGACGTTCGTTTGTGAGACGCTGAGGACCGCGCCAGGGTTTGACACATCGTGCCTGTGAAGGAGGACAGGTGAGGGACACATGCTGTCAGCACACATCAGAGGTGATTATTGTCTGAATGATTGTTAATAGTAATTTGGCATTTTGTTACGCAGTATATTTGAACATTGATGAGAATTGTGCAGTTTGCTTCTCACTGCCGTGGCGTATGGACTGATGATCCTCCACCTGTTGTGAGAAGCTGCTCATTTACATAAAGCTTAAATTCAGACCTGAATGTGTTGCTGATAGTGTGTGCCTCTGAAAGATATTTGCTGTAGCTCTGTTGACTTACCTCACCTTTTCCATCCTTCACAGAGTCAGTTTGTCGTGTCCACCTGGGGGGTGTTTGGCGGTGAATCTGAATCCAGAAGCGCCGAGGCTTCGATCCTTTTGGGCGCTGGAGAGCGCGCCGTCCTTCACTCCACCAGACAAACCAAATATTTACGTTGTACACTAATTACTGCACTAGAGGGAAAATAAAATTGTTTTGTTTGTGGAACCGCTTTCTGGTTATTTAGCGCTGGGTTCGGTCAGACGTTGGTCCGCTCCTCAACCTGCGTCTGCACATAACAGTAGTTCCCGGCCATTCCAAAATGGACCCAGCGGCAGAAGTGGTTCCGTTTGCCGAAAGAGTTCAAGAACACTTGGAGAAAATATGGGAGCAATTACAGCATCTCGCAAACCAAATTAAACAAACAGATGCCCGCATTACGGAGCTTGCAGCGCAAGCCGTTCCGCTTCCTGCTGCTCCAGCTGCGGCACCATCGATACCGGTGCAGATAACTCCGTCACCCAGAGATTTGGCTTCCGAACCAATCATTTGTCATCCGGAGCCTTATGCGGGAAACGTTGAAGCCTGTGCTCCATTTTTGATGCAATGTTCTCTGGTTTTTGCTCAGTGACCGGCTTCCTTCTCTTCTGATGGTAGTCGTGTCTCATATGTGACAAATTTGCTCCGAGGTGACGCTTTAGCTTGGGTCACTGCGTTGTGGAGTAATAACTCTCCATTGTTAGGATCCTTTAATGATTTCTCCCGGGAGTTCCGCTTGGTTTTTGACCATCCGGTGAAAATAAATACCGTTGCCCAACGGTTGCTGAATCTCAGGCAGGGGAGGCGGAGTGCGGCGGATTATTCCGTGGATTTCCGAATTTTTTCTGCTCAGTCCGGTTGGAATGCCGCAGCTTTAAGAGGAGTGTTTGTAGATGGTTTGAACGATCCATTAAAAGATGAGCTAGCAGTCCGTGACGAACCAAAAGATTTAGATGAACTAATATCTTTGGTTATTCGTCTAGATGATCGGATAAAGGAGCGTGGACGCGAGAGAGGATGGACATCAGAGCGGGTTTTTTCGTCTCGGGGCTTTCCCCGACACAGAACTGGGCTGCCTCTTCTTCGCCCCACTGAGACTCCTCCAACGGGACCACTGGCTCCTCTTGCGGATGAGCCCATGCAGCTCGGACGAGCTGAAGCCGCCATATTGCCCCGGTCACATAAGCGTCAAGATAGTGATGACGTATCTCCAGGTGTTCTGGGACAGGCATAAAAATGGACACACACAAAAAAAAAAAAAAAAAACCCTTTGGTTGTTTAGTTATTTGGGCTATTTTTTTTGTTTTTTTTTTGTAAGGGGTTATAAATTGTTTGGGGATTTAGAGGCGGTTCCGGAGGAGTGAACGACTGGCAGTTCGGGGCTCGGCTGGACTCAGGTAATCGTTTGTTTTCATTATTTGGACTTAGGTATTTTCTGTTTGAGGATTGGGTCGTTTTGTTTTGTTGTTTTTTATTTCCCTGCTTCCCTAACCCCAACCTCACATTGCTCTGAGACCGTTTGTCTTTTGGGTTGTGGGGTGGTGCAGGTTGGTCACGCTGAGCGTTTCTCAGAAGACCTCTGCACCTAGGGGGGGGGGGTTGTCAGGGGCATTTTTTTGGGGTTTGGTTAGGGCCCGGTTCCTCTCCAGCCCCGGTGGGCCTTTGACCGTTCGTCATTGGTGTTACCGGGGTGTGGTGCAGCGGGAACATACCTCAGTCAGAGTGGTGGGCCGATCTGTTGCCGTTCGCCATTTCGGTAGTTCCACCCCTCCCGATAGGCTGGTGGTATGGTCGGGTTGGGGCACCGGACGTCTTTCCGGTTTTCCGCTGCGCTTCGGGGATGAGACCGGGTTAGTTTTTCCTGTATCCTTCCCCAGCTTAGTAGTTTTGTGCCGTTCGCCAAAATAGGGCTAACGATAGGCTCTGGGAGTGATCTGGGGTCTTTCGGGGTGCTGGGGGGGTAACAGCGTTTGCCAGTTGTTTTATTTTGCCCCCGGGGTGTTTTAATGAAGTCCGCCGGGGGTTGGATTTTTGTGTTGTTATGTTTCCTTCCAGGTTCCACCTCCAGGGTCGATGGGACGGTCCTCTGGGGGGGAATTGATTGTGCGGCCGATTAACCAAGTGTGGCCGGGTCTGGGGTTCCTGGGTTGTGGGGAGGGTACCTGCATATTGTTCTGGGGGGGGTTGTTTGTTATTTTTCTTTGTGAATTTATGTTTGTATTGTGTTGTTGGGGCTGTGTTGGTTTATTGCATTTGGGAGTTTTTCTTTTCTTCCCGGGGTTGGATGGGACGGTCCCCTGGGGAGGGTTTGGGTGGGTTTTGTGTTTTTCTTCTATGTTGGGTTGTATATGGGACTTGTTTGGGGTTTTTGTTGATGCCAGCCGGCCTTCCAGCCGCGGTGCCCTGTCCTGCCGTCTGCTTTCTGTCATGGACCCCGGAGGGAGGTGTTGTTCTCGGGCCTGGTCTGTTCGGTCGCCGGGAGGCTTCCCGTTGATGGGGGGGTACTGTTGTGTGTTGGGGGGTTTGGCTGGATGTTTTTGGGTTGTTTTCTTTTCTTTGCTCTCCAGGTGGTATGCAAACTGGTTTTTGTCTGTGGAGAAGGTGCTGGCAGAAGAGTCCTTCACCCTCATCAGCATTATTAGCTGCACCTGTGGAGGATCCTCACGTGTAAACTTAAAGACTTTCAGCTGAAGCAGATAATGAGATGGCGTTCTGCATTTAAGCCATGAGTGGTTCAAGCAGAATTGCCGAGAACTCGACCTTGTGACGTTCGTTTGTGAGACGCTGAGGACCGCGCCAGGGTTTGACACATCGTGCCTGTGAAGGAGGACGGGTGAGGGACACATGCTGTCAGCACACATCAGAGGTGATTATTGTCTGAATGATCGTTAATAGTAATTTGGCATTTTGTTACGCAGTATATTTGAACACTGATGAGAATTGTGCAGTTTGCTTCTCACTGCCGTGGCGTACAGACTGATGATCCTCCACCTGTTGTGAGAAGCTGCTCATTTACATAAAGCTTAAATTCAGACCTGAATGTGTTGCTGATAGTGTGTGCCTCTGAAAGATATTTGCTGTAGCTCTGTTGACTTACCTCACCTTTTCCATCCTTCACAGAGTCAGTTTGTCGTGTCCACCTGGGGGGTGTTTGGCGGTGAATCTGAGTCCAGAAGCGCCGAGGCTTCGATCCTTTTGGGCACTGGAGAGCGCGCCGTCCTTCACTCCGCCAGACAAATCAAATATTTATGTTGTACACTAATTATTGCACTAGAGGGGAAATAAAATCGTTTTGTTTGTGGAACCGCTTTCTGGTTATTTAGCGCTGGGTTCGGTCAGACGTTGGTCCGCTCCTCAACCTGCGTCTGCACATAACAAGATAGTCTTTAAGTGTTTGGCTGTTAATTACTTTTATTGTTGGAACAGTTTTGCTGCTATTTTTGTCTCCCTGTAAAAGTGATCCCTGAGCTCAATGGGACTAACCTGGTTAAATAAAGTCTAAATAAATAAAAGAAGTACTACAGCAGAACTGCACAGATAATCCCAGAACAAATGCTACAATACAGTTTCCCAGTATGAACTAACAATAGGATTTTTTTGGCTGGACAACTATCACGGCTCTTGTGGTATATATGTTAAACTAATGTACATATCCATGTACATTCATATTTGCCATTTTCCCCACTTCAAAAACCTGCAACAACAATTATTCTCTTCCCTCGGTGTCGACACAGTTTACTCTAAAACATGCTACCAATCACTACTTTAATAGAATATTGCAAATGCGCTTATTCAGCAATCACATCATTTTTATGCATGTAATCTATAGATGCTGCTTATTTACACGAAGAGTTTCCAGTAGGGCTGAAACAAATATTCAACATCATTGACAACGTTATCAAGGAAAAAAAAAAAAAGAGTCATTTCATTGTTGAATATTCTTCTCAACCCATGAGACTTATTGTAACATCCAACAATATCTCATATGCTTCAGCTGGGTTCAATTAGATTAGCCAAATGCCTGACGCAGCATAAAGGAAGTACATTCATAGTATAGCTATGGTCTAAATAAAATGATGGAGGTGAACCATGCAGATATAGTACGGTGTGGGACATTTTAAAACCCTACAAACAAAAAATGCTATCAGGTGCAATACGTACAAGGCAGAATTAATGTACTCAGTGAACAAAGTTTGCACGCTTGGGAGAATACGAAAACTAAAACACTCTGGTGTGGAACACACCGCCAGCAGAAAAACTTAAGTGTGGTTAAGAAGGAGGCAGCTAACTAAAATAATGTAGGTAAGTGAGCTACATAGGACAATGTTTGTTTTTAAAATACTCCTGTGAGAAAAGTGCGTTCATTTTTTACTTCAAAGAATATTTTATTTGATGCTATTTACATCTATGCTATTTTGATGCTATTTTTGCAGATGATGTACTTGTGTTACGTAGAGTCAGTTTTGACATAAAGCATGCACCGCCAGTATTTAGCAGCTAGCAACCAAAATGCTGAATGTATGCCAACACGTATGTAGAGTATTTACAATATTTCTCAATCATTTCAAGATTAGAATTCTTTTGATTTGTTATAATTGCTCTTACATCATAAGTTTAAGACAACTCTTGTAAAACTGATTTCAATACATCAAGCCATTATTTAAAAGAAAATGCTAAAGTACCTGCACTAAGATATGCATTGCACATTTGAACAGAATGCTGGAACTGCATTGCGGGATGAGCTGAGTGAACTGAAAATGTCTTTTCCGAGACTGCCATTTTAACACACCTGGTTAATTTAAAAAAAAAAAAGAAAAAACCTGAGTAAGAGTAAAGCACACTGGCAGGTCAGCACAATACAGTGCATATGCAATGTGTGTGTGTGTGTGTGTGTGTGTACACGCTCAGGATTAGTCATGCTCTTGTGCCTCTGCAGCACTACTTTCTGCCTTACATCACACTCACACACCTGCATCCATCTGGCCGCCGGTCCCCTCTGATAGCAGAGGTGTGAAACAGAGAAAATCAGTTGACGGAGGGAAACGGAGAGAGAAACAGAATGAAGGAGGGGATATTAAAGTGAGCCAGAGAGGAGGATAAATGGACAAGGGGGAGAGAGTGATACAAAGAAGCAATAGAGAAAGACAGAGAGGGAGAGAGACAAAGTGGGAGAGCGATATTAAACACCAGGGAGCTAACGGAGCAAATTCACCTGCCTACTCTCTCTCTCTCCCCTTTTCACCCCATTCCTTCTTCCTCTATCACTTATCCTCTCTTTCTCATGCCATCCCTCCCACCCTCTGTCTCTTTCCTGCTACTCCCCTAATTATCTGTTCATTTTCCTCCTCTTCCTCACTGCCCCCTCCACCAACAGCACCAGAAACCAGGTTGACCTTAATGAACAGATGAAGATGGGAGGAGAGCGACTGCATCTTGGGAGCTATGGAAGGGCTGGATCAGCACATTTTGGATCAGTGTTTGTTTACTCAGGACTACCCCATGCGAGACTGTCAGATTGTATATATTTTTTTTTTCCCCTTTTTATGTACCTCTGACAGAATACTATTAGGTATAAAGATCATTTGGATGATGCTTATCCGTTTTACGCCTCATTTAAAACAGGGAAGGGAGGGGCGTCATGAGTGTTTATGGAATTTCGTTAGTGGATTGATGCGTTAAGGTAACAAAAATGAGGAGAAACACTTGAGTACACAAGTATGCCACATTAAGAAAGTGTAGCCCACTGTGCTGCTCACACACATAAGTGAAAAACATATTACTGCTGCAGGTGCTGAGAAGATGCAATGCAAAACTGCAAGTATATTTAAAAGTTCTTGAACGTGCCGGTTCACATTTGCAAGTTTCATCTTGCACAGTCTGGATACAAATTAATCATGCAAACCTCTCAACATGCACAGATTCGGTCCTCAGCATGGTTCCCAATGTGTTATGGATGCTTAATGATGTTTAAAAGAAATTATTATTTCTATATTAATTATTGGAAATAATATTTAATTATTTATCAGATGTCTGCATAATGTGGAGTGATGACACCTTACTGAAACAAGTGGATGCTACGTATTAGCTCAGAAGAAAATTACTTATTTGTAACCATAAATATATAAATATATCTTTTACATACCAATGACACATTATACGAGGTCTGTCCATAAAGTATCGTACCTTTTTATTTATTTTTTTAAACTATATGGATTTGATTCATATGTTTTCACGTCAGACAAGCTTGAACCCTTGTGCGCATGCGTGGGTTTTCCATGCCTGTCGGTGACGTCATTCGCCTGTGAGCACGCCTTGTGGAGGGAGTGGTCCCGCCCCGTCGTCGGATTTTCATTGTCTGGAAATGGCGGAATGATTTGGGTTTTTTTTCCAATAATCGAGGTTTGTGCCTCGTCGTCGCAGCTCGGAGCGCGGCGCACCGACCTTCCTTAAAGCTGTACTAACAGACCTTATTCTCTGTGAAGCCCGTAAAATTTTCACCGAAAGCCAGATAAATTTTTCAAATGGTTTCCAGGTGCCAGTCTCTAACAGCTTCTGAAAAAATTCTGATGGAAAAAAAACCCCCAAATTATTCCGCCATTTCCAGACAATGAAAATCCGATGACGGGGAAGAGCTGGGCATGTCACAACACGACTTCAACACAGTGGCGCTTTTGCTCCGCCATCAGCTTTGTGCCGATGAATTTCGCTGCAACTCTTCATGGCAAAATCTTCTGTCACAGTGGAATGTGCCGAAAAAGTGCTGATGTCCACCTCCTCCGCAATTTCTCGGATAGTCACACGACGGTCCCACATCACCACAGCGTTCACTTTGGAAATGATCCGGTCATTTCAGCTTGTTGATGGACGACCGGAGCGCGGCGCGCTCTCCACCATTGCGTGGCCATCTTTAAACTGGTTGTACTGCTCCTTAATCTGTGTGATGCCCATAGCATCGTCACCGAAAGCCATCTTAATAATCCGAATGGTTTCCACCTGGCTGTCGCCCAGTTTCTGGCAAAATTTGATGCAGTCGCGCTGCTCCAGTCGTTCCGCCATTTCCTTGCAAAGAAAAAAACGACGACAGACTCCACCCATCTTCACACAAAGGCTGCTTACAAGCAAATGACGCAATCGACAGGCGTGAAAAAAATCACGCATACGCACGAAGGTTCAAGGTTGGCTCATGCAAACACACGTGATTCAAATCCATCAGGTTTTTGAAAAAAATAAAAAGGTCGGATACTTTTCTAACAGACCTTGTGTGTGTGTGTGTGTATATATATATATATATATATATATATATATATATATATATATACATATATATACATACACACACACACACACACACAACCCCAATTCCAATTCAGTTGGGACGTTGTGTAAAATGTAAATAAAAACACAATGAAAAAAGTGCGTTTACACATAGGCAAGACGCATTACGAATGTCATATCTGCATCATTCTTGGCACATTCCTGACATTCTCAACGTGACTTAACGCATCTGAATAGGTTTCTTAATAGCACGTGTTGGTGCGCGATAGTCGCGATTTTCGTGGAGCATGTTTTTGGCTGTCAAAAAAAATCTTCCACGAATGTCACCCACCACCCTCATTTCGCCTCATGTCGTGCGGGTCGCAACTGAGCGTGTTGATCCGTCTTGATTAGTGATGATCCTTAATAGAGTGTGACAGCGTTCTTTTCTGACGTGTGCACAATTAAACCCTGCTGCACTGCATTCATTTTCATTGCTGCAGTATGCTGAAGGAGGACAGTGACGCCAAGTCAGCTAAAAGTCTTGTTCCAATGCTCCTCAGTGCGCTCCTGCAGGTGTTCCACCTGCTGCATGTGCCTGATGTTTGGGAAAACGAGCGAGATGAGAGCCGCGTGAAGCCACACATCTGGCTCTGTCTGTCTACTCCTCCTCTCTGTGCCACTCCATGGCACAGAGCCCAACGAAGCATGCAGTCACAAAGTTCTTCTGCTGTGGCTGTTGAGGAAAAACCGAAGCAATCTGAATTGTTCAGCAGCTGATGGATGAATATGGGCGTGTATGTGGAGACAATTCGCCTCATTCACAACATGACAGAACATAATGATGCCCTGTTACGTGCAACAACGCGGAACATTATTCTTGACGGTGCATAATGGTTCCTGATAATTCTCCAGCAACACGTACCATTAACTGTAACGCGTGGTAACAGGTTGCAGCAGTTCCTGAGGAGACCTGATGCCTCTGCTCCGAATCATCACATTCGTGATCAGTGGCCAAGAATGTATACTTTGTGGCATTCCTGACTTGTCGTCATTATGTGTAAACACAGCATAATGATTTGCAAATCCTCTTCAACCTATATTCTATTGAATACACCACAAAGACAAGATATTTAATCTTGAAACTGATAAACTTTAGTGTTTTTGTGCAAATATTTGCTCATTTTGAAATGGATGCCTGCAACATGTTTCAAAAAAGCTGGGACAGCTGTATGTTTACCACTGTTACATCACCTTTCCTTCTAACAACACTCAATAAGCGTTTGGGAACTGAGGACACAATAATAATTTGTGGAAGTTTTGTAGTTGGAATTCTTTCCCATTCTTGCTTGATGTACGACTTTCAATGGGTGACAGGTCTGGACTGCAGGCAGGCCAGTCTAGTACCCGCACTCTTTTACTACGAAGCCACACTGTTATAACACATGCAGAATGTGGCTTGGCATTGTCTTTCTGAAATAAGCAGGGACATTCCTGAAAAAGACGGATGGCAGAATGTGTTGCTCCAAAACCTGGATGTACCTTTCAGCATTGATGGTGCCATCACAGATGTGTAAGTTGCCCATGCCATTGGTACTAACACACCCCCATACCGTCACAGATGCTGGCTTTTGAACTTTCTGCTGGTAACAGTCTGGATGGTCTTTTTCCTCTTGTGTCTGTAGGACACAACGTCCATGATTTACAAAAACAATTTGAAACGTGGACTCATCAGACCACAGCACACTTTCTCACTTTGCGTCTGTCCATTTCGAATGAGCTTTTCTGGATGTTGTTGATGTATAGCTTCCGCTTTGCGTGGTGGAGTTTTAACTTGCACTTGTAGATGCAGTGACGAACTGCGATGTAGCGACAAATGCGTTCTGGCGCCACTGGGCCGTTCCCCTGGTGGTTGGTTGTACTGCCCCGGTGGCTCTGGTGGCTGCCCTTCCTGGCCCCTGTGCCCTTCCGCTGCCCTTTTTCTCCTGGTTTCTCCTGGAGCCCTGCGGCCTGGGCCCATTTCTGTCATTGCATGCAGTCTGCCGTATGGCTTCCGACGTGCTGGAGTGGTTCACATCATATGGTAGGGTTCTGTACTTTTGTCTTGGCCCAACACACCACCCACAGTAGTGATCGGATATTTAGCTGTGATCTGGGTCTGCGTGGATGGTTGTGTGTTTGTGGCTGTCACCACAATTCGGTTTTGGGTGCTCTTAAGGGGATCAAGACTCCGGTGTCCTAGATTAGAGTATGGATGCTCACTAATTAGATAACATACTTACTGTCACTACTTGTTCATGTGTGGTTGGTTGTCCTGGGAAGTTGTATAGTTGGGGCCCCATCTCCTCGGTGTGTCACTTTTAATCATTTCAGTCATTGCCTTCACCACTTGTCTTTCGTTCTTGTTTGTCTTCATGTTGTTATGTGGGCCGGCCTTTCCTGATAGAAGTTGTCGGTTGGCTTTGAGTAGGATGTTATAGGCTGATCGGGAAGGGCATATGGGGGGGTCACACATGCACACCACATTAACTCACGCACTAAATACCTTCTGTCTTGCAAGAATAAATTGCATATATGTATATTAATGTACATAAATGGTTTTGCCAGTGTGACATTTACCATTACTATATATGCAGACGGGGAAAAAAGAAAAGAAAAAAAGATGTAGCGACAAACTGTGTTAACTGACAGTGGTTTTCTGAAGTGTTCCTGAGCCCACTTGGTAAGATCCTTTACACAATGATGTTGGTTTTTATTGCAGTGCCGCCTGAGGGATCGAAGGTCACAGACATTCAATGTTGGTTTTCGGCTTTGCCGCTTACGTGTAGAAAGTTCTCCAGATTCTCTGAATCTGATTATATTATGGACTATAGATGATGGAATCCCTAAAGTCCTTGCAATTGAATGTTGAGAAACATTCTTCTTAAACTGTTGGACTATTTTTTTAAGCAGTTGTTCACAAAGTGGTGATCCTTGCCCCATCTTTGCTTGTGAACGGCTGAGCCTTTTTGAGATGCTCCTTTTATACCCAATCATGACACTCACCTGTTTCCTAAAAGGTGTTCTTTGAGCATTCATCAACTTTCCCAGTCTTTTGTTGCCCCGTCCCAACTTTTGTGAAACGTGATGCAGGCATCCACTTCAAAATGAGCAAATATTTGCACAAAAACAATAAAGTTTATCAGTCCCAACGTCCCAACTTCTTTGGAATTGGGGTTGTATTGCAAATCCTTTAAGTTTACTTTATGCAAATGATCTCACTTATTTATTGAACTTATTTTAAGTTCAATAAACATGGTTTGTTTGTGTAAAATCAACTTAAATATAAATAATAATAAAATGTCCAACAAATTTTAAGTTTTTTTAAATGGACTTCATTTATATAGCGCTTACCATTTACCATTTATGATGACTTTGAAAACATGTTTTATTCATTAGTTATTCCTTATTTTTTGACTGTAACTGCTACCAATATCATTAGCTTGGTTTTATTTACAAATATTTCACTTGAATCATGTAACATCACTTTTTGACTACAACAAATTGTCCTTTAACATTAACCGTGTGTTTCTTAACAAACAGGTCACTGGCAGACATCTCACTGAAATGTAACCTGTGGACTTCAGCATTACAAAATATACAACACCAGGAACAGAACTGAAAGTGTCCATCACTAAGCCCGGTCCCACTGGGGTTTAGGAAGATATGCGCATGAATTGAGCACAAAATATATTTGGGTATATTTGCTAATCATCCGCAATATACGTGAAACATGCTTGTATGAGTTGGCCGACATCTGCACAAGTCCGCAATTATCTGCAGAGGCACATTTTTCCGTTGCCAGGATTTTTGAGCTGCACAAAATTTTGGTTGCGGATGACATACACAATACAAACTCAATACATAATCTATGCGCTGTATATCCGCCGTTATCCGCTGATATCCGCAACTGACGGGGTATTGCGGCTTGGCAGCGGACTGGGACAGTGTGTAAAATGGATATATAGTGTGTCTATCACGTCCACATCACAAACTAAAATTATTTTTAGCGAATGCATACATGAATAAAGCGTTTATATTACATCTGCTTTGCATCTGATTTGCGGACAATTTGCTAATGCACAACAAACACTTCATGTAATCCCAAAGTACTATATAAATGTGGCAGAAGTCGACATACTTGCCAGTCATTGCCGGTCCAGCTGTAG
This sequence comes from Thalassophryne amazonica, assembly GCF_902500255.1. Classification (NCBI taxonomy): domain Eukaryota; kingdom Metazoa; phylum Chordata; class Actinopteri; order Batrachoidiformes; family Batrachoididae; genus Thalassophryne; species Thalassophryne amazonica. The sequence continues at coordinate 39,163,308 of NC_047122.1, forward strand.
AGACGTACAGATGTAGTTATGGATCTCCCAAAGACATAGTGTGAGAGTTGCTGCCATCCAACAACATACCAATCAACTTGTCAACTTGTCCAAGTCCAGGAATGACTTCCAGGACCTCATCGACAGCAGCGGCTTCAGGGGGTGGGGTGGGAGACCTGGCCATATCTACTGCTGGAGGAGGTGGGGTGGGAGATGGAGCCCTCTCTTCTGCATCATCAGCAGCCTTCTTCCTCTTCCTCCCCTGCTTCTTTGACGTTGGTCATGTAGACATGTCGTGGTGGTGTTGGTGTGAATAGTGGCCCGAGTGCACTTCTTTTATGACCGCAATGCAGATGCTGCGCATGCAACCACTATTTCCGCAATACGTGCGCAATGCATTCTAATAGTTAGCGATGCATCCGAACCGTTTACTCAATACATGCGTTATACATCCGTGATTGTTCATTATATATTCACTATGCATTATTAATATATCCGTAATTCATACTGAGACATTTGTCATTTTTGGCCAATTTTGTTGCGGACGACAACGAACGCCCGACTGTTGTATACTCAATTCATGCACAATTAATCCTCTCTCCAGTGGGACCGGGCCCTTACTTTACTTATGTCTGTGAGCATTAAGCCTTTTTCTGAAAATGTGAGGGTCAGATTCATTTTTATGAAGCAAAGATTTGTCCCATCCAGTCTATGACTGATGCTGAGACCCTGATTCATGTGTTTGTCTCTTCTAGATTGGACTACTGCAATGTTCTATTTTCTGGTTTACCACAGTCCAGTATTAGGGATCTCCAATTGGTTCAAAATGCTGCTGCCACACTTTTGACACGAAGCAGAAAGTTTGGCCACATTACACCCATTTTGGCATCTCTTCACTGGCTTGAGATCAGATTTTAAGGTTCTGCTACTAGCCTATAAAACTGTTCATGGACTGGCACCTCCTTACCTAGATGACCTAATTAAACCCTACGTACCATCCCGGGTTTTGCGTTCTCAGGGTTCAGGACTATTTTGTGTCTCTAGGGTGAATAAAAAGTCTGCGGGTCACAGAGCTTTCTCTTATCATGCCCCTGTTCTGTGGAATGATCTCACTACATCAATAAAACAGTCAGATTCTGTGGAGACTTTCAAGTCCAGACTTAAGACGCACTTATTTTCCCTTTCGTATGGCTAGCATACTGGCATAGTGTGTTACTATGCTTTTTACTCTTTTAAATTCAATTTATTAGGAAACGGAGCGGGCCGCGGCCTCAACTTTATCTAAATTCTGGGTCTTTTAGTGAAGGCTAGGGCTAGTGGCCGGTGAATACCTTAGTATTTCTTTTTTCTTGTTGCTTAATACTGACAAATTATACTGTATTTGTTATCTTTCTGCTGCCTAATTCGTTTTTTTTTTTTTTCTCTCTCTCTGTTTGAGGTGCAGCTCCATCCAGAGATGGGTGTGGTACCTGTGTGCTTGCTCTGGGGGTTAGTAAGGTTAGACTTGGGTGAAGCCTTGAGGCAAATTTGTGTGATTTGGTGCTATATAAATGAAATAAATTGAAATTGAAAAATTGAATGAAAAGAAGCTTCTCTGCATTATCAGCTGTGAGCCTGTTTCTGTTTTTATCTACAATGTGCGACATTGAGCTAAACAGCCTTTCCACACTATTTTTTTAAAAAACCTTTAATAAAATACGTACAGGTAACATACACAAATACATACCGTAAATGTTTTTTTTCCCCCCAAAGGTGGAACATGTAATATGGATGCACATGGCGTGCACGTACACACATACATGGTGTTGCACGGCACCTCCGCTCTACATGGAAGCAAAACGGAGTAATTTCAACATTATTTTATTTCTTTCTTTCTTCTTTGTAGATCATGGGATAATTTCATTGCGTGAATAAACGCCTGTTGCCTGTGGAAACTGACATTAACTAGGTGCTGTGACTCTGTCAACTTCTGGCACAAAAGTGCAGCTCATGGGGAGGAGAGGAAGAAATTCAACAGACGGATTACACCTGCAGCGGAACAAGCCGGTCTCCCATCGGCCTGGGCAGCCACACCAAGGGCTGAAACACATCAACCTGATGGACAACCTCCGCCTCTGAAACTGTGATCTGAGTGGCAGAGTGCTGAAGTCACAGAAGAACTTTTTTTCAGCCACGACAATGAATTAAAGTATTTTCAGATGTTGTTTTCCAAACTCAAGAGGTTTTATGTGGATAATTTTTCTTCAGGATCATGTGATGATGAATTCCACTGAAACAAAACAGGTAAGACTTCATATTTTACTCCGTGTATGAATTTTCTCCACATGAGGACTGCGGCTTTCAGCCAATCAATGGACAGCATTGATGGACATATTTCGATTTATGAATAAATTACATGAAAGCCTGTAAAAATCCATAAATTACGGAGTGTGTGTGTGAAAATCTCCCATTGAGAGGTTGACATCACGCTGCTGTAGAGTATCAGGTGTCATAGTATTCAACTAGTTTTATGATTGCAATTACAAATAAATGAATACGAGATCGGGCCGATACCCGATACTGGTATCCGGATCAGTGCATTCCTATATATATATATATATATATATATATATATATATATATATAAAACAATTTTTAATTTAAGTAATATGTTTGTCTGTTATGTAATATTGCATAGACAAGCCACCTGCTGGATGATAAGAGCATGCAGGATTGATGATCAATTAGGAGCAGGTGTGGTTAGTGAGGGAGGCAGACAATCCATATAGAGATGTACTAAATCAGAGAAGTAATGTGTTATTTTATGATTGCTTCACAGTGGTTGTGTTCTAACATGCAAATAACACAGGCACAAGTCCACTCAATCCTCAACAAAAATTTTGTATGAATGCTGCCAAAGAGGACAATTCGTCTTCCCCTCTGCATCTTTCTCAACATATGTGTGGTTCTGACATTACATGTTGCTTGAAATGAGCTATCAGTTTATTTTATTTTCAAAGTCTGAGTCTGGTGGCCACTGCTGCTTGTCTTATTCTTTTTGTACTTTTAAGTGTGAACACCCCCTAAGCCAGAGTTTTGATTTTATATGCATGATGTCCTTTTGTGTCTGCAACTTGTGAGATAGACCTCTTGTGTTTTTATAGTCGTTTGAACAACTAGCGATGATGCTTGGCATTGTGAACTCTTTTTTTTTTCTGAACTTAGTTGAAAAACCTCACTAAGGACCAGTTGCACATCCAGAACTGGCTGTTTTCAAAAGCTCTTGACAACAGAAATTCATAGTAGCCTATAAGAAAGAGCAATACAGACTGGAAAGTGACAGATTCTACACAAACTAATGCAATTACTGCACCAGTGAAGAGATATGTCACCATTAAAACACTGCAGTGAGTGTCGCAAGTTGGATGCTATGATGCAGCATTTGTCCAAAACATACTGTCGGTAATACTCAATGTGACCACAATACATATTTGTCTATGTGGAAGGTCTCCCCCCATCCACATTTTGTTGTTTTGTTTGTGTCTGTATTTTGTTTTTGCCCAGCTATTGAAAATTTAGGATTGCTTAGCCTTATTGGAGGTTTTTTTTTAATGCAGTATCAGAATATTTGCAATCATGAACAGAACCCACAATCAGTAAACAGCTGAAATGGTTTTTTGTACAATTTGAAGACACACAGTTGAAGTTATTGATTTGGCACAGCTTGATCACATGTTGTAAGTGATTGCATAGCATATGGCATGTAATTTTCAGTACTTGCTGTTACAGTTTTGCGAAGGTACTTCATATGCTATGGTATAATGGAGTATGGTACAATCTGGCATGATGTAACATGGTATTGTATGGCACACTATGATGTGGTTTAGTATGGCATTTTGGAGCATTGGTATGGTATGGCAAGCTATGATGTGGTATGGTATGGCATTGTGTAGTGTGTACGTTATTTTGTGATATGGTGTAGTATGGTGTATATTAGTATTTATGGTATGTCATTGCACGGTTTGGTATGGCATGCATGGTATGGTGTAGTATGGTGTGATATTGTGTAGCATGGTGTGGTACGGTGTACTGTGGCATAGTGTAGCTTGGTAGGGTATGGCATGTTGTGGCATACTATACTGTATAGTGTGGCACAGAGTGATATGGTATGGTGTAACATACGATATAGCATGATATGTACACTATGATATGATATAGTGTGCCATGGCATGCTATTTTGTGGTATAGTATAACATCATGTGCTAAGGTGCAGCATTGTATGGTATGGCTGGGGCAGGCCATACCTCAGAGGGTACAGCAGGTTGTCTAAAAATGGGGTGAAGGGGTCGAGTCCTGGTTACACCTATTGGTCGACGTGTCCTTAGACAAAACACTAAGGCCCATACTGCAGTGTCCTGATTATGCCATAGATTTAAATTCAGGTCTAGAGCTGGTGCTGCTAACCTGCCCATGTGGTTGGAGGCAGATTTAGTCCTCCAGGTCAGGTCTGGGAACATTCACCAGGGCTGCGACTTATGAGTCACTGTATCTGCCACACTACAGAACCGCCTTGGGTCCTGGATGCCAATCACACACTAAAGAAGGCAACATGGAAACAGCTTCCAGTAACGGTAAAAGCACTGACCCAGCTCAGAACCAAAAAGATGGTGATAAGGTGTGATCCCATAGCAATGTAGCAGCACGTTTCTTAACCCAACATTTTTGTGTTGTACACACATAATTGCACTTATCTATGATGCTTGTCCCTCTTTTACCTTTTATGATGACAGACTTTTAAGCCATGATGTCACAACCTCGGCTGAGAGTAGCGACCATACGCCAATTCAGCACATCACTTTTTCAGGTTTTGCACAAATAAACAATACTGCACTGCCACAACCTTTCATGTCTGCAACTTGTGAGATAGAACTCATGTTTTTTTTGTAGAGTGCTGCTTTCACATTTCACTTATAAATAAATGTATCCTTTGTAGCAACGCCTGTAATTCCAACTTGCTCGAGAATATTTGTTTCATGACGTGTGTTTATTATTTTGTCCGGCTCTTGTAGATACGAGTAATTAAATGGCAGGTACATTTTTACCACTCTTTAGTCCCTCCTGAGTCATTCTGTGGAGTTTTGCATTCTTCTTATATCCTTTCTCCTCGCTCCCTCTGCAGAGTGACCTCACTGAAGTCTGGCCAGTGAGATAAGCTCACACCTTTCTTTCCTGTCCAGTTCTCCTCATCCTTCCCTCTTTACTTCCCCTCCTCCTTCCACGCTCTGCCTCTTTCTCCTCGTTTGACTTTGTCTCAAACCCGTCTTGCATCTTTCTTTCTTTTTTGAACATTTCGTCTTCCCTTCGCCCTCGTCCTCTGTTTGTCTTTCGACCCACATTAACACATCGTGGATCTGTCAAGCAAAATATACTTTTCTTGCCAGCTGTGTGCGCCTGTCAGACGGAGATTTGTGCTGACTGGTAAAAGATTCATGACCCAACAAAGCTCGTGAGGCCCACACACGCATGATTTTAAGACCGAGTGAGTCTGCACATTTAGAGCTTCACAGAGAGAAAGGCTTAAATGAAAAGCAAGAAGTAAACAGAACGATCTGATGAAGAATCAAAACGTTGTTCCTGCATTGGGTGTGAGCTTCATCTGGCCCCACACTCAAAAAGCAAATAACTTGCTTAGTGAACATAATAAAATTGTGTAAAGTATTTCCACCTAAATAAAATATGTTAGCTTAGCCAAAAACAATTTTGTTGAGTGACCTAAATGTAAATTTGTTGGGTCAACATGGTTCAAGTCAACTAGATTTGTAAGGGTAGATGTAAATAAAAAAAACAAAAAGTCCCTTCAGCTGCTCCCTTGTTTTGCACTCAGGGCCGCCACAGCAAATCCAAGGTGGATCTGCATGTTGAATTGGCACAGGTTTTACGTAAGATGCCCTTCCTGCCGTAACTCCACATTACATGGAGAAATGTAAAAGGGATGGGGTTTGAACCAGGAACATTCTGCACTGAAACGAACTGCACTAACCACTCGGCCACCACCTCTGCCCTGTAATGGCAAATGTAACACACTGATGTAATTTTCTTGAGCCATTTAAACTTGTTTGACATGATTATGAGCTACTTAATTTTATAGGGGAGTTACGGCTACTTTTTAAAATAGTATATTACATGAATAAATTGTGCTAATCCAACAAAGCAAAGTTAAGTTGACATGTAACTGTACTATTTTAAAAAGTAGTTGTAACTACTCGTATCCTATTAAATTAAGTAGCTCGAAATCATGCCAAACAAGTTTAAATGGCTCAGGAAAATTACATCAGGGTGTTACATTTACCCTTGCAGGGCAGGGGTGGTGGCCAAGTGGTTAGGGCACTTTGTTTCAGTGTGGAAAGTTCCCAGTTCAAACTCCATCCCTGCTACTTTTCTCCATGTAATGTGGCGATGCAGCACGAAGGACATCTGGTGCTGGTGCTAATTCAACATGCAGATTCACCTTGGATTTGCTGTGGCGACCCCGAGCGCAAAACAAGGGAGAAGCTGAAAGGACTTACTTCTTTTGTTGTTACATTTACCCATACAAATCTAGTTGGCCTGAACCATGGTAATTAAGTAACAGTAACACAAATTCATCATGTTGACCCAACAAATTTACATTTAGGTCACTCAACAAAATTGTTTCTGGCTAAGTCAACACATTTTACTTGGGTGGAAATACTTTCAATAAATTTATTATGTTCACTGAGCAAGTTATTTCTTTGAGTGCACTTGGAATCTTAAAGATTTTTTTTAGTATATATTATCAAGAGTATGTTTGAATCAGCAAACTCTATTATGCACCCCTGCCCCACTCCAATATAAAGCACAGTAACACTAAACAACTTAGATAAACAGGGCTCACACCAGTGAGTGTTGGGGATGAGTCAGAACAGTTTTTGCATGGAATGCGACAGGGCTTCTTCAAGCACTTTGCATACTTCCTGGAACTTTTCAAAGCTTTGTTAAAACTCTGTTAACCTTTTTGCTTATACTCTTTGGTGACCAGGTAATAAAATAATGAATGCATAACAAACCTAACCATGAAAGACATCAGCAGCCAATTGTCCAATTACTTTTAGGGAGAAAACAATGGGGAGCGACACAGAAAAAGCACCGTCAATCTTAAAAGGTAGTCCTGATATCCTTGGAAGAATTTTGTCTCGATTACAGTGGATTTATCCACAGGAATTATGCTGGTTCTTATTATTTTCCCATTATTATCATCACATATATAAACATTAGTAGTTCTAATCATTAATGTTTGTTGTGTACTTGTACGAGTGCGTGAACTTGAGACGCTCTCTCATTCACCTGACTGTGGCGTGAGAGCCAAGCATTATTTCATGTGAATATGTTCGACTCCCTCTCTGCTCCTACACAATCAATAGTCATTACACTCGGAGCGAATTGATCTCTCAGTGCCGTTTGTCGATTCCTCGGACTAAATCGGCGTCATAAGAATCCCCGGCTCTTTCAGGGGCTGAGATCATCAGGTGAAGAAATGTTGTCCGGGAAGTCATGCAGGACATGCAAGGCGACGCCGCCTCACCTTAACACCTCAGTTAGTCGACTTTGTAAACAGGAAGGCAGAAATTGTTTCCATATTCTTTAGGAAGAAGTTGGGGAATGCATTTGATTTTCTGCCTTCTAACACACAAGGAAATTTGTCAGTTTTCACTTCCAATCGGCCATAAACTGAAACAGTCAAAAATATACAGCGGAAGACAGCTTAAGCTGATAGTCAATTTCCTAGCCCAAGTGGAAGTGCGGCGGAATGACATTGAAATGGGATTTCAAGTAATGTCACGTCCAGAGCAGTGACAGCGTAATCAAACCTCAATGCTCGGACGTACTTATTTATGGCTTAATCTGTGGTCACGGATATGCTTTGGATCATACACACACACACACACACAAATCTGTTGCAATGATACAAAAAAGTGATGTTTCTACGTTGGAAGAAGAGCTGTATTTTTCCTTTGCATGACCAGCCTTCTTGACAGAATTGAAGCTTTGTTCTTGATTGCAGCAAAACAGTTTGTGTGCATCTCCTCTTTTATTGTGAATGTGGTGCGTGTGACAATCTTGTGACAGCAATTCCACGTGCACCATAAAGGCGTACCACATCGAGAGTACCATCTTCAAACCAGTGCAATGCACCCGCCATGACAAGTTTCCACCTAATGCAGTAAAATACCAGGGCCCATATCCACGAAGCAGCCTAAGGCTAAAAACAGCTCCTAGTGACGTTATTCTTAGAAAGATCTTAGAATTTCTCGAATTCATAGACATTTCTTATGGCCCATTCACACATAACACGACGTTGGACAAAAGAAGCAGAAACCAGAAGAAAATCCATGAACAAAAATGAAATGGGGAATCGCAAAACATTCCACCTGCTGTCAGAAGGGAGACACAGTCAGACAGGCGTACACGATACAGCGGCTTTGTGCACAAACACAGTGCAAGCAGCTGGAGCATGTGGCACCACAACGTGCTGCTGCCGTGGAGAAAAAAAAAATGCACATCATAAAAGAACACTGCAATTTCTAATATAAAATCCCTCTTATCAAGCAGACAATACAAGTATGATCCTTCTGTTCCTCTGTATATAACCCATGGTCATAGACGTACAGTCATGAAATGACATGACTGAAGCAGTGCACCCTTATCATGTCCACACCTGCTGGCCTGGCATGTCCAGCCAGCCCCGCGTGCATGTCCAGCAAGCGGTGCACCGAAGGACACCGCATCATGTGGACCATAGCTCACGTGGGTGATGTGACATTCAGATCACCAGCCAAGTGTACTCATGATCAGATGGTCCTTTTCACATGGGACAGCCTGCCGATGTGTGCTCTGTGCACTCGCCCCAGCCCTTTGCAAAGACGATATATGTTTTGATGTATTTCCACATGAGGACAGCAAGCACACGCACGCGCCACATGGTGTAGAGTTGTAATGTCATGTCCTTCAAAACACAGAACATGTTCTCCAGCTGTGACTTGGGGGTCCAGAGATCTCAACAGCTGCTGCTGTTTTCTGACACGCCCACCTGTCGTTCAGCCCACAGAACAAAGTGTCACTCTCTGTTTCCGTGTTCTGTGATTATTTGTTTTAGTTATTTGTTATGTAATTGTGTATGTAGTTATTGTAGTAACTATTCATATACTTGTCCTGGCTCTGTTCTCTGTGTTTTTAATTTAACACGTGTGCACTGAGCCGTCATTTCCAGTCGTCAGTTAGTAGCTGGTCGGAGATCAGCTGAGAGGTGCCTTCCTGTGCTGTGCATGCTCAGACATGGCTGGCCGGTCCCCATGTGATCTTGTGTGTACATAAATATCAGTATGTCATGGATGGATGGATGGATAGCTTTATTATCATTGTCATTACAACATGTGTTGGGGGGGAGTTCGGCACAGCCACACCTATGTGTGTTGCTTGGTGATGCCACACTCGTGTGGCACTTAGACAATTTTCACAGACAGCTCAAATGTGGTCATCTGCTCTCTACTCTCAAGCCGGGAGTGTGAACAGCCCCGCCTTTTCTAAGTGTCCAGCAAGTGGTGTTGGATGTTCATGTGGGGCACCTGGAATTTGGCCGACCCCTGCCAAGAGGGGGGTCGAAAGGGCACTCGCTGTCTTTCGGCCGCTGGTGTGGGTGAATGATTGTGGCAACAGCTGTACGAGGTGTTTGAGGCGGCTCCCATTTTTCACGTGTGGCATTTGACTCCTCCTTTGTGCGCCATTCTGCCTTAATCGTCTTATGTGTGAAGAGGCCATTAGAATTTTCCCTTGGTAAGATGAAAGTTATGTTTAAATATTTTCAAGCTGTGTAACAATTCATTTAATGTTGCTGGGTTTCATCATCATAACAAAGTTATCCTCATGATTACACGTCTTTATGCAGTTCAGGTTATATGATCGGTTGAGTTCACTGTCCATTCATGACTAGGAGGGCAGAGAACATTTGTTTTTCTTATGTCTCCTCCCCTTTCTATGACAACCAATCACAGCTCTTAGAGGATTGCGTCATACCTCGCAACGCGGTCAACTCCACCTCCTCACAAAGATAGGAGTTTCTGTCCCCTCCTTGCTCAGACTTGCTCTCAGACACCTGTTGGATCTCTCTTAGGCTAAGATTCCTTGCCAGGAAATTTTAGGCTAAGTTATGAGCTCTCTGACAGGGCTTTGAGTTGCTTCGCACATACGGGCCCAGATTTACTGGGTGCCCATGGGTGTCTTGGTCTTAAAATGATTTATGGTTATGAATAACTGAAATAAAAAAAAAATGACATACGATAAAAGGAAAACCTAATGGAATAGAACAAAATACCAACAATAATAATAAAGATCGGGTGGTCAGAGGATGATGAGGAGGAAGAGGAAGAAGAGTTACAAGAGAAGCTCTAATGTTTCACCTCAGGGAGCTGTGCTGGATGACAGACCGCTACTTTCACTTGCTTAATTTGATGCTATGTTCTAGAGTTGCAACAATTAATCAACTATTAATCGATTATTAATTAAACCACTGAATATTTTGGTAACTGATCAAATGTTTTGACTGTTTTTATTTAATGTTCAGATTTCCTGATTTCATTTTTTTTTTACATGTGAATACTTGCTGGTTTCTTCAGTCCTTTCTGAGAGTTAACTGAATATATTTGGGTCCTCCTTAAGTTTTACAAAACACTGATTAATAATTTTCACCATTTTCTGATGTTTTATGGACCAAACGATAAATTAATTAATCCACAACCTAATCAATCAATCAATCAATTTTTTTATATAGCGCCAAATCACAACAAACAGTTACCCCAAGGCGCTTTATATTGTAAGGCAAGGCCATACAATAATTATGTAAAACCCCAACGGTCAAAACGACCCCCTGTGAGCAAGCACTTGGCTACAGTGGGAAGGAAAAACTCCCTTTTAACAGGAAGAAACCTCCAGCAGAACCAGGCTCAGGGAGGGGCAGTCTTCTGCTGGGACTGGTTGGGGCTGAGGGAGAGAACCAGGAAAAAGACATGCTGTGGAGGGGAGCAGAGATCGATCACTAATGATTAAATGCAGAGTGGTGCATACAGAGCAAAAAGAGAAAGAAACAGTGCATCATGGGAACCCCCCAGCAGTCTACGTCTATAGCAGCATAACTAAGGGATGGTTCAGGGTTACCTGATCCAGCCCTAACTATAAGCTTTAGCAAAAAGGAAAGTTTTAAGCCTAATCTTAAAAGTAGAGAGGGTGTCTGTCTCCCTGATCTGAATTGGGAGCTGGTTCCACAGGAGAGGAGCCTGAAAGCTGAAGGCTCTGCCTCCCATTCTACTCTTACAAACCCTAGGAACTACAAGTAAGCCTGCAGTCTGAGAGCGAAGCGCTCTATTGGGGTGATATGGTACTACGAGGTCCCTAAGATAAGATGGGACCTGATTATTCAAAACCTTATAAGTAAGAAGAAGAATTTTAAATTCTATTCTAGAATTAACAGGAAGCCAATGAAGAGAGGCCAATATGGGTGAGATATGCTCTCTCCTTCTAGTCCCCGTCAGTACTCTAGCTGCAGCATTTTGAATTAACTGAAGGCTTTTTAGGGAACTTTTAGGACAACCTGATAATAATGAATTACAATAGTCCAGCCGAGAGGAAATAAATGCATGAATTAGTTTTTCAGCATCACTCTGAGACAAGACCTTTCTGATTTTAGAGATATTGCGTAAATGCAAAGAAGCAGTCCTACATATTTGTTTAATATGCGCTTTGAATGACATATCCTGATCAAAAATGACTCCAAGATTTCTCACAGTATTACTAGAGGTCAGGGTAATGCCATCCAGAGTAAGGATCTGGTTAGACACCATGTTTCTAAGATTTGTGGGGCCAAGTACAATAACTTCAGTTTTATCTGAGTTTAAAAGCAGGAAATTAGAGGTCATCCATGTCTTTATGTCTGTAAGACAATCCTGCAGTTTAGCTAATTGGTGTGTGTCCTCTGGCTTCATGGATAGATAAAGCTGGGTATCATCTGCGTAACAATGAAAATTTAAGCAATACCGTCTAATAATACTACCTAAGGGAAGCATGTATAAAGTGAATAAAATTGGTCCTAGCACAGAACCTTGTGGAACTCCATAATTAACTTTAGTCTGTGAAGAAGATTCCCCATTTACATGAACAAATTGTAATCTATTAGACAAATATGATTCAAACCACCGCAGCACAGTGCCTTTAATACCTATGGCACCTATCTAGGCAACCTAACCAACAGCTTAACTGATAATGAAAATAACTGTTTGTCGCAGCCTGAGGAAATATGTTTAAATTTATTTTCTGGCTTTTTGTGTGTCAGGAAAAGTTTGAAGCTGTGTGCAAGATTTTCTTCCCTTTTGTTTCCGGCCTTGCCAATTTTGGCCGCTTCATATCCTATATGTTGGTATTTTTAAAATTGGTAAAATAAATACATTGTATGACAAAAAGTTGAATGCAAGGATGAAAGTTATTGATAGCATTTATCATTATGATTTACTGGTAAATCAACTAATTGGAAAATAATCAGCAGACTAATAAAAAAATCAATCATTTCATTAAAAATAAATAAATTGACAGATTAATTGACTACAAAAATAATTGTTAACTATAGCCCTACTTTGCTCGCATAAACTTTTCCTCGCCAGAAAACCTCTCCTTTATGAGTTCACCATCTAAAAAGGGATGTGCCAGTTGCTGGAGCACCTGTCTCTTAAAAGCAATGAAAGAAGACACTTTGATTAATTTATTTAATGTTATGCCCAAATCTAACTACAACCCCTTTTCCTCCTGCACCATACTTTGTGCTCAGATTATGCATTGTGTAATAATGAACGTGTGATTTTTCTGTATATATGTCGCACTCGCAGAACCTCCCAAACTAAAAAAACAAAAAAACAAAAAAACGTGACTTACACTTCGGAAAAAACTATTGCCCCAAGAGAATATTGGTGCTGGTCAACTCTACTGCTAATAAATACACGTTCGTTTTGCTAAATGTGGTTGATAATGAGCAAGGTAAGTACCCCCAGGTTTTTCTGTCGACTGCAAACCAGGAGTTTGTTCTTGATGTACGTCCCCCCATTTCCTTTATACAATAGATAAGCCATGGGCCAGCATGGTCCCGCATACACCCCCCCCCCCCCCCCCCCCCCCCCACTACAACCCTATAAATTTGGTGTCATTACAAAGGTTAGGCTGTCTTGATTACAAAAATAACTGGTAACAGTAACAATACTGGGACTCACTATGACATATAAGCACTTTTAATGACCCAAACAGGCATTTTATTTTGCCTAGCCAAAATCAGAGTGTATGCCGTCATATAAACCCCCATGTCGAAGGTTCTAATGACATACTCTTGACCTACTTCATATGTGGCATCTTCTGCGATTTGCAGGCATTCTTTGACAGTTCTGTATCCTGTAATAGGGCAGTTAATGACAAGGTAGTAAACCAGTGTTGTCATACGTCATAGTGAGTCCCAGTATTTTTACCGTTACCAGTTATTTTTGTAATCTAGACATCCTAAACTTTCTAATGATAATGAAATGAAGAAATTAGCTTAGCAATTATACATAAAAGTTAAACTAATTTTCTTCTCCCATTTTTGCTCAGATGACCACAGCAGATCTGGTGTGAGTCCACATGTTAAGTGCAAGATCTATACCACATGCAAACTTAACTTCAGCTACACCACTGTGCTGCTTTCCACCATCCTCTGTCTTACACAGCCTACACCCAAACGCACACTCGCTCGTGCTCCTTCATGATGACAGCTACATCAGAATGAAAGAGAATCGCTCAGCCAATCACTTTATGGTTTTATGGATCATCTGTCAGTGCGGCCATTAGACTGCCAACTTCTTGACATTTAGCAACAAATTCATATTTCTCACACCCACACAGACACACACACACGGTCACCCTGTTGGTGCTCAATGGTTGAAGTACAGCCTCACAAACTCTCACTGAACGCTTGTTGACATTTACCAGCTCTACAGATTTGCCCGCAAGGCGGGTATTTTTTAATAAAGGACATAAGATAGATCACCGCGACTTAAGACAGATTGATCCCTTGCTGCCATAAAGCAGGTTTCACTGTCTGTGAAAATGCGCTTATATGCAGTGTGTGCAGACAGACCAGACAGATCCAATTCGAGCAGAAAATTTACTTGCCGTCTTCTTGTTGGCCTCCTCTCCGCAGCGCATATTAATTAGATTATGTGAAGCTGATACATCGTATGAAAGCCGGACCACCAAGAGCTAGTTTTAAAGATTAACGAGACTTAGCTATGACACATTTTAAATGAGTCTGTAGAGATAACAGAATATTCTCGAAACCCACTGTTGAACTGGAAAACTGGTCAAAGGAAAGTTTTGCAAAATCACAAAAAGCCCCAGAATATAAAACTTTTCCACAGTTGCACTTAGTTGGAATTTTAGTGAATAAAAATATGGCTAAAATAAATGCTGAGAGAAAATGATTCAAACCCATTTCACCCTGGACAGGATAGAATCAAATAGAGTGTGTGTGTGTGTTTTTGTATTGTGTATTATCTTATATTTGCTCTCGTTAAAGTTTCATAGAAGTCCTCATAAAATCGGTATAACGAGGGTGAAAATTAAGAAAAACAAAAAATGAAATGTTGTTCGTGTGTGTATGCGTTACCTGCATTCACGCACGTTTTTCTCTCTGGTGCGCTCTATTCTCACTGCACCCGACCTCCAAAAACTAAAAAAAGACCACGTTTGTTAATTCCTAGGTAATAATTATTTGGGCTTCTTCCTCAATAAATTACAGTCTGTATGGTCCCAATCGTTTTATATTTTTGTATCATAGTTTGTACCGGTGTTCGTAATACTATGAATCTTTTAAAGATATCTGTTAAAGAGGACCCCAAATTGCAGAGGTCTCAAATTCTGCTATGGAAGTCTTGTGGTGGGGATCCTAACAATACAATGTGATAACTGGATATATACGACTCTTGCATCCCAAGGACCAACTGGAAGACCTTGACCACATCAATGATAAATGCTACAACAGACTTAGTGTAACACAGTCTGAAACCAGATTCACACTCATAACCACATCATGAAAGTATCAGCGTGTGAGCAATGTATCTTGCATCACTGTATCAATAAACCCCAAATGCTGTTTATTCAATATAAGAAGCAATACACAGAGACCCTGCATTGACTCTAGCCTTTAAATATGCCCACGCCCAGCAGGTGCCAGCGTACCGCATGTCTGTCTTTTAGTGTGGACTCTGGAGCATGAGGCTTTGAAACACAGCCAAACAGTGTTTTGATTTTGTCCTTACAAAATGACAAATGCTGGAGATCTACTGGTTAAAGCTTTGGGCCTCAGACTAGAGAATCCTTGGTTCAAAACTCAGCTAAGGGCCTTTGGGCAAGGTCCTTAATCCCCTAGTTGCTCCTAGTGTGTAGTGAGCACTTTGCATGGAGCACCCTGACATCGGAGTGTGTCTGTGTGAATCGGTGAATGTGATACATAATTGTAAAGCGCCTTGAGCTTCTGACGCAGATGGAAAAGCACTATATGTCATGTTTTGGCCCTGGTCCTGCCCAAAATCATGTTTTTCCCCCAGTCTTCGCCTGTTTCCCTCTCTTTGTCCTTTTGTCTGGCCCTGAGTGTTTATATTGTTTTTTCTTTAGTCATGGCTTAGTCCTTGCCTCTTATTTTCTTGTTGCTTAGTCATTCTGTTTATCATGTTAGGGTTTGGGGATTATCTGTTATTCTTCAGCCACTTGTTGAGTTCTTTTCTAGTTTAGTCTTTGTCCTTTATTTTCTCGTTGTTCAGTCATTCTGTTTTTAATCACATTAGTTTCTCATGTTTATCTGTTATACATGTTGAGTTCTGTTCTAGTTTAGATCCAGCCTTTTGTTTTCTTTTGTTCTTTTTCAGTTCTTACATTTGTTAATTCTGGTTCTCTCACAATTGGAGTTTAGGTATCTTCATTTCTTAGATGTTTGGGATTCATGTTGTCACTGTCACATTCCTGTTATTGCTGCTTTTGTCTGACATGCCCACCTGTCACTCCACCCTTGTCTCATCTCGTCTGGCCACGCCTTCCTCCCTGCACCCAAACCTCATCATGCCCTGATTACCCTCTGGAGCTAAACCCCATGATTTCCTCAGTTCAGTGCTAGTTCATTGTGCATCCTGCCTCCTTCCAAGCCTACCATAGTTCTGTTTTAGTCTGTGTTCTTGCCGTTCTTGACCCACGCTTGTTTTTGACCACGTTTTGTCTCAGCCAGTTATCCTGCTTCTCCGTGTCTGAACCTCGCTTGCTTTCTGACCGTGTTTTTGCCGCCTCCTATAAAACTGTTCGCCAGTGCTGGAACTCTGCTCGTTGACTGACCACGCCTCTGCCTCACGACCACCTGTATGTCCGCCTGTGTGATAGTCATCTTGTATACCGACCTCAGCCTGTTTTTTTTTTTTTTTTTATTAAACCTTTTTCTAATTCCCTCATCTGTCATGAGTCTGCATGGGTCTTCACCTTTCCTGCTGTACTATGTCAACAGTTCCAGACACTAGATAAACGCAGTCCATTTACTATACCACCAAATTATTTTGCCATCATTTCCATCTATTCTTTGATTCTGATTTTTCTTTCCCATTTTCTTGTATATTTTGTCCTGAATTTTGGTATGTAGTGTGCAACATGTTTCTTCCTTCAGTTACTAACTTGTTAGTTGACACTGCATCCAACCCGTAGCAGACGTGTCCATGGAATATCACATAGGTAAAATAAAATTGCCTTTTCAATTAACGTGGTGCATCAAAGTTAACTATTAACTAATGAGTTAATCTTCATTCTGTATTTTTTTATTTTTTTAGTATGGTGAGACACAAGATGACAGCATTTATTGTTGCAGAGTTATTGCTTACACAAGGTAGCTGGGATGGACTCCCTGACCCACCCACTCATTTAGATTTTTGCTGCATGAGCCCTATTACCAGTGCAGGGAATAATGATTCAAGCGTGTTTGAATGAGCACACCAGCCTGTGACGTTTGCACAAGTCAACACCAAGCATTAATTCAAATTAAGTGATTTTCTTATGGCTCAGCAGTTGAAACTGAGTGCTGCAGCTCCTGTTATTGGCGGTATTAAGGCTGTTGGTAATTTTATATACAAGTGCACGCACGTTTCACCAGAGAAACAAACAAACCATCATAAAGTCCTCTGGAGCAGCTGTTGTCCTGAGAATACGCAATGTTTCTGTCACACACATTGTGCGCTTTCACAAAAGCACTCTCCTGGATTGTTCGCCCTACGCAGCCACACAGAAAGCCAAACTCAAGGTTTTGTTTATTTGCAGAGAATCCGCCATGCACATCTTCAGTGCTGCTTAGGGTAAGAACCGATAACCAGTGCATCAGTAGGGGAAGGAGGCAAGTGTTGGAGGGGGTTCGTGGTCATCAGTTAGCGGTGAATTAAGACCACAGCGCCCTGCAGACGGCTCTGCGCATAAATTGAGACTTGCCCTCTCTTCACATCTGCTCTCATCTCTGATCAGACCCACGTTCACCTCATTAAACATCCTCAAGGGACCTCGGCTACCTCTCGTCTGCCACAAACACGTCCACCAGATGTCTTTTCTGCAGCATACACTATACGAGAGCTTCTTACTGCAACTCGTCTCTCGCGTCCCTTAACCTCCAGCTTTCTGCCTCACCCCCGTTCTCTCCTCTCCATCGGGGGTTCAAGTCAAACAGATGTGCTAACCTTTTCCCACTGCTGTACAAAAAAAAAAAAAAACAAACAAAAAAAAAATACATACACATTTCTGACCCAATTTCTTCAAGAAAAATACATGCAAACACAAAGGAGGAGGCACGATTAGCTTTTTGTAAAAAAAACTAAACAAAAACCTCCCAGCAGTGGTTGGCACAGTTGCGCTCTCTTGCAAAACTAACTTTAGCAAATTAGCGTCTCAGCTACCATTAGCGCACCAATCAGCTAGCACTAAATTTAATTCAGCTAACTTTAAAGTCCACTATAAAAACAAAAACAAAAAAGTTTAATTGTCCAAAATGTATGTTTGTTTCTGTTGAAGCTTAAAAGGTAATTTGTACTAACAGTGATTAAATGATAATAAAAGTTAGCATCTTGCCATTGTGATTAAAAACTTGTAGTGAAGTTTTGTGCAAGTCTTTCTGTTGCATTAGTTAGCACTGCCACTGGCAGCCTTGTCTTTGCTTCCTCTGTGTTCCCCAAGTCACTTTGCAGACATACAGTAAAGCTACAGCCACATTAGCTAAAATGACAGTGATACGCAGTTGGCTTTGTCACTTGATGGGTGTTCCCAGTACACGCACACTACATCTCTGTAAAATGTCTTGTAAATCACTTCAGAGGAGTTATCTTGTTAACGTTTACAAAATATATGAGAAACATATTAGATTTATACAGAAACATAGCTGTTTCAGAATGCATTCTGCCATCTTGGATTTTTTTTTGTTCACGTGAACAACCACTTGGCACCCGCGGCATATTCACTCAGACCGGCAGTTGCCATGGAGCATCGCCCCGTATTTGCACAAAATACTCTTCATGTCTATTGTGGACCTGCCTAATTGGCAGTAGAGCGACCGTTTGTCTTGCCACCACAAAACAGCCACTCTGATTGAAATGAATTGGCAACTCATCACTTAGCCTGTCACTTGCAGCTAATGTGACTGTAGCTTAAACCATGAGGAACCAGGTAAGGCGGCCACCTGATCATATCATCCTTATATCCAAATGCGTTTGATTTTGGATTGACTCATCCACATAACTAATTTTATATAATAAGAGTTAGCATTTAGCAGTAGCTTCAGTTAATTTTTTTGGCCTAGGTTTTTCTTTTTGGTTCAGGATTACCAGTGCGTTCTCGTCAGCAGCAGGAAAAATGTCATAGCCGTCGCTATAGCAGAATTCTTGTTGTCTGCAATGACAGACTGTAGATGGTGATGTGATGAGACATTTTTAATCAATGAAAACAACATATCTGGTTAACAGTCTGCCTCTTACAGCCAACATGTAAATGCAGCATTTCCCTTTCAGTTAGCAGATTAGCTGATGCTAAACTCGCTTTTTGCTAACTGGGACCACCACTGTCCCTCAGCAGGTAAACGTATTTGGCGTACTGTGATTCAAAGGGTCAAGCACACCTAAAGGTGAGAAATCCATTTAACAGAAAATGATGTCACATAATCTGAGTGACATTAAAAAGAAACATAAGAAGTGTTACTCTCCATGATTTATTCAGTGTTCTGCTTCACTGAAAAAGTGGCTTCACCCAATCATAAAAACCTCAACAGAACATTACAATGTGCAAAAAATTATATGTTCAAGGATATAGTTTGCATCAAACTCACTAAACCACACACAGAAGTGCCACATACACTCAAATAAAGGGGTCGTATTTTACATAAACACATTTGGTGTGAGGAAAGCTGTGCAGAAATTTCAAACCTGAGAACTGTCGTCAGATTTGTAACTACAGAAAAACTAAAAAAAAAAACCCACCAAACACCATCTTAAAAAGCAGATACCTTTGGCAACAGTAAACAAACAAAAAACTTCAAATATAAATAAACCTGATTCAACAGAAGCAAAATGACAGTGATCACTTCAAATTCATATGCTGTAATAAACAATAAAACTGATCATGTTTGTCAAATTTTGACAATGTATGACAAATGACTCAATTTTATTTAGGTATAGTGATAAAAAGTTTAACCCCTTAACGCCCAAATTTATATAGCTGTATATAAAAAAAAGTTTTGTGTGTGTTTTTGCCTTTAAGTAGATGGTAAATAATGTTGAGATTATTAATTTCACTTTTGCACAAAAACTAGATAGTAATATTGGGTATTCTGGTAATGTCTTTATGTTATAATAATAATGATGGTATGTTGCAAATTTGCGACAACAGGCATACAGGTCAATTTGTTAAGTTGCATATTTGAGTCAGAGATTGTAGCATACAACCCCTGGCAAAAATTATGAAATCACCGGCCTCGGAGGATGTTCATTCAGTTGTTTAATTTTGTAGAAAAAAAGCAGATCACAGACATGACACAAAACTAAAGTCATTTCAAACGGTCACTTTTTTAGACCAAGCAGAGGGAAAAAATATGGAATCACTCAATTCTGAGGAATAAATTATGTAATCACCCTGTAAATTTTCATCCCCAAAACTAACACCTGCATCAAATCAGATCTGCTCATTAGTCTGCATCTAAAAAGGAGTGATCACACCTTGGAGAGCTGTTGCACCAAGTGGACTGACATGAATCATGGCTCCAACACAAGAGATGTCAATTGAAACAAAGGAGAGGATTATCAAACTCTTAAAAGAGGGTAAATCATCATGCAATGTTGCAAAAGATGTTGGTTGTTCACAGTCAGCTGTGTCTAAACTATGGACCAAATACAAACAACATGGGAAGGTTGTTAAAGGCAAACATACTGGTAGTCCAAGGAAGACATCAAAGCGTCAAGACAGAAAACTTAAAGCAATATGTCTCAAAAATCGAAAATGCACAGCAAAACAAATGAGGAACGAATGGGAGGAAACTGGAGTCAACGTCTGTGACCGAACTGTAAGAAACCACCTAAAGGAAATGGGATTTACATACAGAAAAGCTAAACGAAAGCCATCATTAACATCTAAACAGAAAAAAAACAAGGTTACAATGGGCTAAGGAAAAGCAATCGTGGACTGTGGATGACTGGATGAAAATCATATCCAGTGATGAATCTCGAATCTGCATGGGGCAAGGTGATGATGCTGGAACTTTTGTTTGGTGCCATTCCAATGAGATTTATAAAGATGACTGCCTGAAGAGAACATGTAAATTTCCACAGTCACTGATGATATGGGACTGCATGTCAGGTAAAGGCACTGGGGAGATGGCTGTCATTACATTATCAATAAATGCACAAGTTTACATTGATATTTTGGACACTTTTCTTATCCCATCAATTGAAAGGATGTTTGGGGATGATGAAATCATTTTTCAAGATGATAATGCATCTTGCCATAGAGCAAAAACTGTGAAAACATTCCTTGCAAAAAGACACATATGGTCAATGTCATGGACTGCAAATAGTCCGGATCTTAATCCAATTGAAAATCTTTGGTGGAAGTTGAAGAAAATGGTCCATGACAAGGCTCCAACCTGCAAAGCTGATCTGGCAACAGCAATCAGAGAAAGTTGGAGCCAGATTGATGAATAGTACTGTTTGTCACTCATTAAGTCCATGCCTCATAGACTGCAAGCTGTTATAAAAGCCAGAGGTGGTGCAACAAAATACTAGTGATGTGTTGGAGCGTTCTTTTGTTTTTCATGATTCCATAATTTTTTCCTCAGAATTGAGTGATTCCATATTTTTTTCCCTCTGCTTGATCTAAAAAAGTAACCGTTACTGACTGCCATAATTTTTTTCCCTGATTTCTTATAGTGTTTCTTAAAGCCAGAAAGTTGCCATTTGAAATGACTTTAGTTTTGTGTCCCGTCTGTGATCTGCTTTTTTTCTACAAAATTAAACAACTGAATGAACATCCTCCGAGGCCGGTGATTCCATAATTTTTGCAAGGGGTTGTATATGCGACGATGGGGTTAAAGGGGTTAAAGACAAAAAAAAAAAAAACCTGAAAGGTTTTTTAAATGTGAGCAGTGATACAAGGACCAAAAAAAGAACAGCTACAGTTAAAAAAAAAAGAAAGATGAATGCAAGTTGTAACAGACTAAATTTATTACTCTCAACAAAGTGATGAAACCGCTGCCTTTCTATGTAAAACTAACATGTTTTCATATATTATGTAAAAGCTAGCGAGAAATAAACACTTCTAAAACTGAAACTGCTGTTTTTGTAACCTGTTAACACCTCTGGAGTGATTTACAAAACATCTCGCGAACGTCAGTGTACACATGCATCACACACGGTCAAAGGTAACTTCCGGCCTTTCCGAAAGCTCATGTATGCTCACTCGCACGCGCTTCTGCAGACGCCGTTAAAAGCTACATGCTCATACGGCTGAGGGTATTTTAGCATTGCACTATATTATTAACTTTGTGTTACTACTTTTGCAACAGTTTGTACACAGTGTGTCCAAACTTTTGCCTGGCAGCGTATATGGCAACGAAACATTTTTAAGTCAACTTTGGATCCAAGATTCACATTTAAAAGCAATTAACATTTTTAACAGCTTGAGATTCTTCTTTCATCTTTTGTTGGTTTGATTCAAACTAATGATTTATCATCTGCAGCATCTCTCAAGTTGAAACTACTGAATGTGTTGGAAAGCCAAAAGCCAAAGGCAGCAATTAAACTCTCGTTACTCTCTGGCACCACCACTTGCTTGCTTCGTGAGTGTGTGAACACAAATCCTACTTCATAACATGTTGATCACAGATACCACGTCAAAGGCGGGGGGGGGGGGGGGGGGGGGGGGGAACAAAAAATAATCAAACATGAAAAATAGCTTATGATTGTGTTTCATATTAATGACCTGAGTCCTAGCAACAAAGACAAATTAAGGGTAAAAATTACAGCAAGTGGTAACCAACTCACCACAACACAACTTCCCAGCTGCAGCAATATTACAAATTAACCTTCCTGTGAGTCACTACATGCAGCAGAGTTTATGAGAACGAACTGGATCACATTTAAATTCACATCAGATTGATGACTTTTTAAAAACCAAACAAGAAAGACAGTCAAATACACACATTTGCTGGGGTAATAACCACCAACTACTGTTCAGAAAGAAGAGGGCAGCCAGAATTCTTAATGATGTCAAAAGGCAAGAATGTTAATGTCAGACATCAAAGGGAAATCTCTCTGTGTAAGAAATGAAAAATGATTAAAAAGAAAAATTAAATTATTGTGAGGCAGACCAATATTTTGAGAACCTCTCTGAGCCTCTCCTACAGAACATCACTCAAGAAAATGCTTTCAAAATTTAGACTCCATCATATAAACAGAGGGTTGAGCAGATAACCTCCAACCCTCTTCTAGTGGTCACAGGGTTTACTCTTTTTTATGATGTTTGGTAAGAAGACATTAATGTCTATTAGCCATGTAAACATCCAATTATTCTTTACAGGCAGAACGTTCTGGGCATCCTCATCACTTGCCTAATGATGCAGGATCAGCAATATATGCCAAAGACTTCTGGGATGGTTAAATACCCAAAAGATCGATTCGCCAATTTTTAATCCATTCTCATTTTAATTCCCACAGATCGATTCATACATCCAAAGATAGATTTTTTTTTTTCCCTAACAAAGATCAATTATACAGTAGTGTTCAGAATAATAGTAGTGGTATGTGACTAAAAGATTAATCCAGGTTTTGAGTATATTTCTTATTGTTACATGGGAAACAAGGTACCAGTAGATTCAGTACATTCTCACAAATCCAACAAGACCAAGCAGTCATGATATGCACACTCGTAAGGCTATGAAATTGACTTAAGCGTGTGCATAGACTTGGATTCTGAATGGAATCCAATCAGAAAGACTTCTGATTGGATTCCATTCAGATTGGAATCCTTCATATAAATGGACTTCATACGTTTCATTCAAAGTAATTAAGATGATTGGATGTTTCACCTGCTGTTCTGAAAAGAAACCTGTCGGACTGTTGATTACGTGCTGCTGATGACTGCACTGCCTAATGTTCGTGTGATCTTCACTGATCACAATCACAGCAACAATCCTGAAGCTAACAGACTGATTGACAAGTCTGAAGTAATCACATGTGTAATCCTTCTCAGACCACGGTGTGTCTGATAACATGATTTCTGGAGTCATCTGGATTTATACATTTACATAAAACGCTATCCATGTGTGTTGCCTACATTTTGAGTTCATTTTCTTCTGCTGCTTCCTGTTGATGAGGATTTAATTTTGTGGACAAGAAAGCAGATTACACTGAATTCAACAGGTTAAACCGTGCATGAAGGTCTGCAGAATGTGACAAGACTGTGTGAGGCTTCAAATGATTTTTGGCTATATTTTAGCGAGAGCTAGAAGCTAAAAATGATAATGATAATAATAATGATAATAATAAGTCTAACCCAAAATGTTTGATACTTCATGTGAAATAACCTGCACTATTTTTAACCTGATGCCAATGATGAGTTAGAAATAATATCTTAATGTGATGCAGGTAGTAAATCAGGGAGAAATAAATAAATTAAATGTAATTTACTCCATCACATAATGTGCTAGAAAAATAAGCCAAATTATACCCACATAGTGCAGAGTTAGGTTAAAAAAAACCTGAAGAAAAATATGATAATGAGAAGAACGCAGCACAAATAGTGGAGCTCTGTTGACGGTTGTTCAGGGTGAATGCTGGTGCAAACCTGCTAAATATTTTAAGAATGCAAAAGTACTGGTGTGTTGCCTGTGTTAATTCAGCACCATTCAGCCACAGCAGATAGAAAACTGCTTCACAATATAAATAAATAACTTTTTTAAACGTGTAATTTTCAATACCCCCATACAAAATACATCAGCAGCCCACGTTTTGCACCGTTACACACTAACTGACTGCAGCGTTGTGACATTTGGGGGCAGAGGTTTGACAGCTCATTTTCTGTCATATTCTAAATGTAACTCAGACACCTGAAGTAAAGCAATTAACAGCAGTGACTCACAGGCTAAATCTCTCTCTTCATCACTTCCTCCAATTTCTGTCCTACCGTCCCCCACCTTTTTTCCCCTTCCTGCTTAGAAATGAAGCTTTCAGTGGAAAATGCCACTCTTTAATAATTTGTATTCACGTGTCATCGTGCAGAGACTTTTGGTTCTCAGATGTGGCTGCTGATCCAACAAGTGCCCTAAAAACACCATCAACAAGGTGCAGCAAAAGCGAGCGCGACAGACCGAAAGTGACTCGTCAGCCAAAAGCCAACACACATGCGAAAACAGGAACATGACAAGAGCTTGATTTAAAAAATTTAAACAAAATGATCATTTGTGAGTCTCACACATGATGCCGACAAACAAATGCTGATTGCAGTTGAGCAGCAACAACTTGTTGGCACCAAATATTTAAACACCAGTTTTTGTTTGCTGCTGCATATCAGCAGGGAAGACGAGCCTCAAATCTATGTGCATGTGCACGCTTGTACAATGTCAATGCAGACACGGATCTGCTGATACTAAGTAGCAGTGTGTCTATCAGTCACATCAAAACAGTTGGAGCAACACCTCAGGTCCCCAGTCCAAAGCTGTCTGAGCCACAGCAAACACAGCGGCGCCAAGTGTAGCGGACAGTCCCCACACCGCCATCTTCACCATTCTGTTCCCCTTCCCCCACAGCTGGCCTCGGTCCCGCGGCAAAAATGGTTCCAGTTGGGAATGACAAAAAGCTACAAGAACAAAACAAGAAATGGGTCAGACTGAATGGCTCAAAGAAGAGAACGAGAGGAGGATAAACTTTGTTCTACTGCAAAGAATAAAAACAGAAGTAGAACAAAGAAGAACCAAAGAACTAAGAGAAACAAGGAAAGGTCAACTACTCTATAACCTTAGCCAAATAATAGCAATTCACCATTAAATTAACTGGAGAGAAGCCAAATGGATAAATCCTCCTTAAATCACAAGAAAATCGCAGTACTATTATGTGGCAGCAGAAATTGACTGCTACACAGACCACCAAAAAAAAAAATAATAAAATAAAATAAAAAACTGGTCTAAAGTCTAGCGCAGAGTTATTCTAGTGTTTATATGACAATACTCATACACCCCTTACATAGGCAGGTTGAAAATGCATGTACACTCTGATTATATGCACAAAGAAAACATTAAATAAAAATAAATACTACCAGACAAATACACTATTTTCCTTAACTGCTTCACCTCAGGGAGCTATGGCGACTGATCTCCACAGGCACGCTTGGTTGCATTAGAATGTATGTGTTCACCTGCCAGGAAAGCACTCACTAGAGGTGGCATTGAACGCACTGCACCCATAACAAACTTTGAATGCAGATAACATGCCCTCTGAATAGCAACATGGAGTTGCACACAAAACAAATGCACTATGCACCATAGATCGGACCCGTAGCCGGCATCATACCTGTCAGGATTACTGATTTCCATTCACTGTTGACACATCAGCCCTCTGTCATGCACGGCAGCCTGCTGCTAATTGAATTTAGATAAAACTTTTGGGAATGATATGCATCACTTTTATCATTACACTGCTTGGCCTCCAGGGAATGCTACATCTTATTATAGATGGCCTATACATCATGTCAGAGGCCACTGTGAGATTTTTCATAAAACCTCAGAGAATAATGCATCTCCATTCTGTTCAGGCATATTCAAACTTGCACTGAGTGGTCTGATTTGTTTACTCGATATTGATTTGCCAAAGGGGTGAGCGTTTGTACAGGATTGAATATTTACTGCTGCCATGAATAAAACTACGTTCCCACATACAGCAGCATATAATGCCTGAACGTGCACATCAAATATTTAGTCCTTTCTCTAACGATTTTGTTTGGGTACAAATGTCTGATCTCAAAATCTATATCCCTACACTTCATACAGCGTCCAATGAAAACTTCAATTTTATTCATGGCTTTACTGTGTCGGTTCTTCAGCTCCTTCACAGTCTGTAATAAAGTTACAGTTAATATTTTTACCATGTCTGGAGTTTTTGGCACCCTGAGCCTTGGTAAGGCGTTGGAGAACAGAGTCTGGCCTCTGGTGGATAGTGGAGCGCTGAAACGCCTGAAATGTGCTGATGGAGAGACTGGAGCGGGAAAAGACATGAAGAAAGAGATAAAACAAGAGTTAGTTGGTGATGGAGAAGAAGGTTAAGCATGAACAGCTGGACAGCAATGAGGGTACAGGCCGCTAAAGAGAGATGACAGAGACCGATAGAAGTAGCTAAGACACTAATGCGAGTGAAGCATGATGGGGCAACACTGTATCTATCAGTCAAAAATTATCTAAGGGACATTCCTGCAGAATCACTGAATGTAACATTCTTAAGATAATGCTGCTGTTTGGTTTGCCACAAGGTATTATTCATAAGTACAGAGGGTTTGCAATTTCAGTGTAGCACACTGCAAGCACTCCCTGAGTCAATGTTGCCACTTGATGTTCAAAGGATGCCGGATTCTGTTGCTTTCCAAAGGATCATAAGGTGAAAAAAGTGATTTCATCCATGAAGAATGAAAACAACCCCATGTGCTCACCCTAAAATGCTATATCAGCAAGCACTGACATCACATGCAAATCCTTTTTACTGAACTTATAAATTCCTCACCTTTTGCGAGACTGCAGTGCGGCATTTTTGGCTAGTAAAGAAGGAGGATACTGGTCAAAAAGGGCTTGGGACTGTCCAATTAGAAGTTCATAAGGAAGGTCCTGGGGGATGCGAGACAGAACGTGGTGGACCATGGCCATATCACACTCTGTCTCTTTCACCTCCTTCTCTCGATACAACACAATCTGAGGAGGAGAGTTTGAGGAAGAGTTAGAGTAAATAAACTGCCCTGATATAGCACTTTTCAATGTAATGCAGATGCTAAAAGTGCTTTATAACAATGTCTCACATTCACCCATTACATACTGTCATGGAAGGTGCCCAACTGCACATTGTGAGCAACCTGGAGATTAAGAACCTTGGTCACAAGCCAACCTGTTTGACCTTTAGACCAGAGGTCACCAACCCAGTTCCTGGAGGCAGGGGCTCTCCAGCAGCAAGGCTGGTGACCCCTGCTCTAGACCATTAAAAGTTTCAACCATTAGCCTGTATAAATTTTAGCCCAAACAGGGATTAGCCAGCCAATCGTAAATGTGATCTTATTTAGGTACATCTATTTAGTCCTAAGAAGTCCTAAGAAGGCAAAGAGTTAATATTTCTCACTCTCTCATCTGATCATTAGGTCCTATCTAATAAGCCGCTGGCTTCACAGTGCTCAGCAAGACATTCTATTTGTCCTGAGTGACAAAACCTCTTTTCTGCGGCGTCCACACAATCTCACCGTAGCAGCAAGGTAGATGGGCATCAGGGGGTGTGAGGCCAGGAAGAAGTCGTAGAGTCTCAGGGTGTGTTTGAACTCTGACAGGACATGACCATACCATGTGATGAGCCACGACAGCGCAAAGATGGTTCCCACCTCTGCTCTGTTAGCAAGAAGTAAACAGAAATTAGAACACAACTTAGGGTACTACTGTCCAATTAATTTTTGGTCAGGGTCCCTACATTCCTGCCAAAATGTGGTGTTAGTGAACTTCAGTATGACACATGCATTGGCACAAAACCTGCCTGACAGAAGCAATAGACAGTAAACCAACTCATTTGCATACTATAGTAAGATGAATGTAAACCAATGGGAGCACAGCACATCAGCAAATCAAATCGGGGGGTGTAAAAACTGAATGAACATGAAATAAACAAAACAACAAAAACACTGAGGTCCTTTCTTTACAGCTCACACCTTAGCCAAATACCAAAAATGGCCCAATTGTAGGCCCATCAGACACTGAAGCTGCAAGATTCTCTCCTGATTCATCAATTTGCAAAGAATCTGCCATATGAAAGTCAAAGAAAAATACACCAGCTTTGCCTTTGCCTACCCTCCTAGACTCTCCCCCGACGTCCTTCTCTGTTGTCTGCTGACATAAATAGGTAGTTATTTTTGACAGAGTTTCAACTAAATTGGAGGCAGTGAGAGGGCTGTTGATAAATATTAGATAGGAGCATTTGTGGAGGAAGGAAGAAGAGCAGAAGGAAAAGGGGAAGACATGCAAAGAGAAGACAACTGATGGGTGATTGAGGAGAACACATGATGGGAGGGTGAAAGAGCAAAATAAGAGGAGGAAGCAGCAGAAAGGAGAGAGGAAAAGGGATAGAATTAAGGAGGTAAGGTGAAGAGAAACTGCAGACTTTGAAGTGAAGGTTGTTTATCCTGCAGTTTTTCTTTTAGCTTTAAATCTACTGTCCTGTTTGTGAGACTGTGCAGGGAACCAGCAAATATGGAGGCTGCCACCAGTACATCAATTACAAATAACAAGGAACAAAGTCACAGAGAGGACACCCCACTCTTCCCAAACCCCAATGCTTGTTGTTGTGGTTTTAATGGATTTCAGTATATATTACTTTTAACTGCTTGCAATGTTTCCCACATTTGGTCCCTGTGAACCACACGACTGCATCTTTCTTTGTGTTACACGCAACATGTCCCAGATGCTGACTGGCTAAACACACCTGAGTCACCTCCTCAGTTGTGTGTGAATCAGATAAGAATGGAAAAAACAGCAAACAACAACCTCTGAGGACTCACTGTTCGATAGAACTTTGAAAGTGTAAACATGGTGCAGACCTCAGCTTGTCAGAAAAGCCCCTGAAACAGCTGTAAGACCGCCTGACACCAGAATTCTCCACTGATTGGTTTTCAATTTGTTCCCAACTCAACAATTAAACAGCCATCACCTTTCTGTAACTGAAGAAAATCAGTACTTGGATGCCCTCTAGTGGTTATAAGTACCTGATCATGAAGTCATAGAGTTCAGCATCTACACGCTCCAGTATAGGCATCAAGTAGTTTAAAATGTGTTTAGTGCTATCCATCGTAGGGTCCATGAAGTCCCTGTCAACAAACAAGTCAAAGACGAATCATAAACATACTCGTATTCTTGGTAAAATTTAGAATATTTCTGCTTAATTATGGATGGGAATTGTGAAAATTTTATTGATATGGATGCCATCATCGATTCTGCTTATCAATCAAATTCTTTATCAATTCCTGCTCAATTTTCTGTGTGGAAAAATGTCAGACTACACAGGTTTTAGCATCAATGCAGCAGTTTTCCTTCTTGCTAGATGCAGAATTTGATATCATGAGAGAGAGTTGTTACGATGCACAACTGCAAGAAAAACATGCTGGCATTGATCAAAGGAATGAATAATGTCAAAGACATAAATAGACCCCAAAAAAAATTGAATTAGTTCTCCACTGGAACTGGTTTTCCTTGTTGCTAGATTTTTAGACTTAGACCTGAGTTTTTACAACATGGAATTGTACAGGGAAAAAATACTGGCACAGATAGAAGGAATGTGTTAATGTATCAAAAACATTTACAACCAGGGCCTGAATATGATCTCTGTACTTAATGTGCTCCATTGTGTGAGAATTACCAAGTTGACTGATTAGTGAAAAAGAAATCTACTGACATTGTCCTACTGACTTTGCTGTTGTATGCCCTCTATGCTACATCTTGAAGTCAAACTTGTCTAGTTTACAGAATCTTACATATATTGCATGTGATACACGTTTCTTTTCTGAGCAGACAAGATGGTTTCCAAACTAATTACCATATTTCCTACTGTAATTATGTTTTTTTTTTCTAGTTTTGGAGTTTCTGTGACTTCTACTCCAGTGCAACTTATATACAGAAAAATCATGTATTTGTTATTATTAATAATAACAATGCCTATTTATGTAGGGCTTTGCCAGGAAGCAAAACACTAACCAAAATAAACTAACATTGAAAAAATTATTGCCAATAATAAAATGCATGCTACAACAATGCAAAAAATCCCAAATTAAAGAGCTGATAATACAGACAAAAGGTGGGACTTATACGTACTCTGGGAAATTTATGGTAACAATGCCATATTACTTCAAAGTCTTAAAATTGCTGGGTACTTTGAATAAAGAGATTCAGAGGAACATGAAATACTACCTGAGGTGATAAATGGACAGTGTGTGCAACATGGCAATGGCCATCCGTTCCCCAACCACCAGCAGGAGAGTGACGGCCACGTCATGATAACCCTGGTAGTAGTGGAGCTGAGGGTTACATTTCAAAACCTCCAGTATGATGTCAATCAGCTGCTCCTGAAGCACTGCTCTCTCGCCGGCTGGCATACCTGAGGGAGTCAAAGTACCAACTGCTTATCACGCCGAAGCATTGACCAGGGAAACACCCATTTCTGCCTTCAATATCAGTGAGTCAACATAAGTCGATTCAACTCAGGTTCACAATCTGTTTACAACAAGAGTTTGGTAAAGTCCTACAGTTCATTAATTATTAACCCTTGGTAGATATCTGAGTGTTGGTTGCAAACGTTCATGTATGCTATGATAAATGACAACCAGAGCTTCAGTGCACCTTGACACTGATTCTTTTAGTCTCTGGAACATTACTGGAGGGATGGGACACCATTATTCCCAAAGATATTCCCTCACTTGGGGTATGACGGTGGTGGTGGTGGCAGAGTGCTATGTAACGCATTGATCCACAATCTCCCACACAACAGGCTTAGATGTTTTTTAATGATTTGCTGATTTATGTATTGTATTCCATCCATCTTTTTAAAAACATTTTAAAAACCTTCACAAAAGTGCAAGCATGTCAAAAGTGCATATGAATGTGACCACTCGCAAAAACCCGAACAATCACAAACCTTCAATACTCCTAAACCAACCACAAGCCCTACAAAATAATAATAATAAAAAATCTGAACTTGATTTTTTTCAAGTTTTAAGAAAAACATAAGATCTTTCAACCAGAGAGAAATGGATGGGGAGTGTGGAGCTTTTCAAGATAATAATATTCTGTGTCGTGCTAACAATAAGGTAAAAGCAATTACATCCACCTGCTAGCTAGCCAAGGACACATCGGAGACTCCAGGAACTGCAAAAACAGTGATTTTGCAGACAAGGTTCCAGCCAGACTCCAAGAACGTGACAGATAACATCAAAATAAGAAATCAAATACGTATGGCAGAAGTTTAGGGCAAAGAAAAATGGCAGGCCATATAAGGAAGACATACCAGTAAAATTATGAAAGATATTATCCTTAAAAAAATAACTGAAACATTTAATTCCCCTCTTACCCCATAAATGAAAGGCAATGTCTAAAAAGGAAGGAGGGAAGAGGTGATTATTACATAATGGGCCAAGAGCAGAAGCTGAAATATATCTCAACTGAAGTTGAAATTGACACCATATTTTAAGAGAGGCGACTACAACAAGATTGTCTGTGTACTGAGACAGGGACACAGGGAGAGACAAGAAAAATAATAAGACACGGAGATACACAAGTGAGCTTCTAACTGACATCAAGTTACATGAAGATATTTTAGCCAGTAAATGTATTTTTGAATGTTAGCTGCCCAGTAGTAAAACGTCCAATTAGGTAAAGACAGACCTCCACTGAGCTGACATTTTTGTAGTAATGATTAATGAACCCTGGAAGTTTTACCTCCCCATATGAATAAGGAAATCATTTGATCAATAGATTTAAAAAAGGTAAGAACAAAGGAATACACTGAAAAAGGTATTAAAAAAAAGGGGGCTTAGTTAACAATACAATACAGCCATGTGGAAGTGTCTGCATTTAATTTGTCCTGTATTATCTTCAAAAATAACACACAGACCTTTAGGAAACCTCTTCATGGATCTCCTGACATCTAAGACTACTTGATTATAGTCCTTGTGGTTCTCTCTCACATCTCGACCTACAACAGATAAAACCTTTGTGCTATTAGTATCAACATCCTACAATAAAGAATTCACTGAGGCTGTTTATTTTAATGACAGTTATTCATAGACAAAGATGATGCTTTAGTCATACAAACCAGGTTTATGTGGTAGATCATACACATTGATGTTCAACAGTTTGGGCCACACCTTTCTTCTTAGTTCATCGGTGAGAAGTCCTCCTTTAGTGGCTGCTGCTCTCCTTAGCATCTCAATGTCCACTGGATCACTGTTCAAGAAAAAAAAAAAAAGCAGAACTGTACACTTCACTGATAGACCAAAAAATAAAATAATAACAACAACAGTAATCATGTTAATGAACCAAATGAGAGAATCGCATTAATTCAAAAATTCTTAAAACCATTGTGGATAAAGTGCCCAATAACTGTTTTTCCAATGCAAGTTTTCTACATTCAGAATTTAAAAATAATTTAAATTCTTATTCACCTTTATAAAGTTTTTTTTAATGGTTTATTTAACAATTCAAGATTGTTAAATTTGTTGTATTACAAATTTTATATCTGACAAAAACACCGTGGTGTCTGCCCTACAATGAATACTACACCACATTATTTTTGTGCATTTTTCTGGATTGCTGTCTGACCATTATATGAAGGAAGACAATCGCTTAGCTTCCATGTGCCGCCTCCTACCAAGCCTAGCTAAAGCCCTCATCCCACTATCCCTTTGAGGAATGCGTGTAATTTCATGTGTGAAATTAGCTTAGCTGAGTGCGATGAAGGTCACTGTCTATGAATAAATACAATACAATCTAATTGTGAAGTGCTGGATTATGGGAGCAGAGGCATTCCCACTTGGGAACAAAGAGGCCGTGGCCTTTAGCTCTGTTGCTAAAGGAATGGAATTTGTACAATGGAACACACAAATCTGACTGTAATAATATAATAATAATATTTCAAGGCAGATTACTTGAGAAAAGCCAGTAAAATGTGAGGATTTGTGTCATTTGAAAGAACATGTGGCACTGTGGATTAATATAGAGAAGGGTTTGATTCCATGTTCATCCTTTACGACACACGCATGTACTTGGGTTAGACACCTCATACGCATCGTCCCAGCCAACCCGACTGTAAATGGTCAACCTTGACTTGGGAAGTCACCTGCGATGCACTGGCACCCCATCCAAGGGAAATCACAATCTGCTTCACAAAACAGTATCCAGGGATAAGCACCAGTCCAGTGAAAAATAAGGGCCTGTGTAGAACTTACTTATAATTGTCTAAAAAGTGAGCTAAAAATCAATTCTGCTGCATCTCAACTACAAAACAATAAATCTGTGTGAGTTTGCTCTTGTACCATTGTTTCTTTGCACCTGTGAGCACATTCTGAATGCTCCTCTGGAGAACAGGTCATTTATTCTCTTCTTCCTATGCTGCCATGGTATATTTCTTCAACTTTGTAACTGGACAGAGCTGACCATCTTTGACTGGTAGTTTCTAGGGAGTCACTTGTGGACAATAAACTGTTCTTCATTATGGCCTTTTACACTTCTGTTTGCCAGCTAATGTCTTTCAGAGCATTCTCTATCTTCGCCTTGTTATTCTGTGTTTATTCTGCCTTTATCTTAGTCTTCTTTATCTCAACCTCCAGCTTTCTCCTTTATGATTGTGTTTATACTTTCTTTGGCTTCTTCTCTTGATTGTGGACCCAGATGTTGCAGTGGCACACAGGATATGATCTCATTGTTTTCTGAGGTGCCAGTAATGGGGAACCTCCGCAAGCATCTCTTCTGATGGCACACTGTCAGTAAGCTGTGGGAGTCTGGTCTGGGGGTTGACGATGCTTATTCAGGCCATGAATCTCATCTGCAGCTCAGTGAATTCAGCTGTCATGGGTGTTAACAGCTCTTCCTCCACATGATGCTAAGTCACACTATCACGGCACCTCTCCCTCTCCAAAAAACACATACATCATTAGTCATTCACATAAGCATGTAGTGACTTTCAAATTTGGACCAAATCATACAAACAAGTCACCAAATGAAGAATTTGCTTCAGATTCCTCCAAAAAAAAAAAAAAAAAAGAAGGTAAATAACACAAGAGGACAGTCACAGTGACATCAGTTCCAACCTATTCAAAGCTTGATGGATCTCTGCCAGTTTCTGCTTCCTTCCAGAGTCTGGTTCTGGGGAGGGGGAAGAGAGAAGAGGGTGATGAAAGATACAGGAAAAAAATACAAGATAAAAAAGAAAGAGGCAGAGGTGAGTAAAGTGTAAACAGAAAATAAATTGTACAGAAGGAAGTAAAGCAAGAAAAAGCCCAAAGTGAAACAGACAGGCATAGGGAGAGAGAAACAGAGAAAGAGGTAAGAGGTAACAAATAAATTTTGCCAAAGTTAGTTCATGTAGGCTTAAGCCTAATAATTGGCACACTGTTTCATATTAATTTTGGGATGTACAACAGGTGCTTTGCATTATGAGAAATGAAATTCTTACTTAAGCCCAAATGTTGCTTGGCAAAATCTTCATACTAAAGGATTATTAACAGAGCGCAAGGTCTGTACAGGAAAATATCTGACTGAGGTGTCGACAGTACAGACCGAGCGAAATAATTTGATTATTATATGGCTGCTTGGAGATGTGTTTTCATCTTGTTGGTCTTCATTTTACATGTCCACTTTAAGCTTGTTTGCTGTTAATTTCTCCAGTTCAAACTCGTCAGTGTTGAAGTGAAATAAAATTCGCTATGGTCCCCTTTCGTAACTGATAATTTCTTTGTTCGCTTTTAGTTTTATTTTGCTTTTAAATTTCTTATTTAAAGAGGGATTTGTGTGTCGCCTTGCTTCCTGCTGAGTCCTGCCTCTTTTTCTGTCTGTTTTCCAGGTGGCATGCTGCGGAGCTGATCATCACAGCTGTCACTCATCATAACGTGCGCGAGAAACTCAGTCCTCGCCTCCAGAGATCCCGCACCTCATCAGCTCTGTGGGCTCCCACCTGGCTTTGGACTTCATCCTCACCATCTCCACTCCGCTCGGATCATTTTAAACAAAGTTGCAAATGTGATACGCGTTCCAGACTGATTGTCATGGAAATCACCCAATCAGAGCGCGCATACCATCGCAACCATATAATAATAATAATAATAATGTTATCCACATTCAATGGAGTAAATTATGAAACCCTCATTGTTGAATTAATTTCTGTGATCATAATTAATTAATTAAAGCTGTAGACAATATGGCGTAATTAGCCATTAAAGTTTTTGTTTTACAAAAATGAAGAGTTTTTTATGAATAAATGTGCATATTAAATTGTGGAGCTAATCTGCATGTGAATTATGAATCACTTTTCAATCTTTAGTTATAAACACATCAGCTGACAGCCTGTGTTGCAGTGGTTAATACTCTTACAACAAGGAGGTCTTGCATTCAAGTCTGTGTGTAGTTCACATTCACTATGCTTGACTAAGGTGGTGCATTTGTCTGCAGATCTGGAGTTGTGTCAGGAAGGGCATCCAGCAAAAGTCTTGTGCCAAATCAGATGTGCATAATATGATTAATTTGAGTTCCATATGAGTTGGATTTTTTTTTCTTACTGTTAGACAGCAAAATGGGACATTCCATTTCTTAAGGTATATCAGGTATGTAAGTATTTGGAAAGTGACAATTTTTCAATTTTGCCTCTGTATACCACCTAATAAAGTTGAAATAAAACAACCAACATATGCTTGTTGTGTAGACTTTCAGCAAAAATACTGCATTAACTATTTAGGAATTACAGTCACTTTTACGCATAGTCCTCCATTTTACACAGGCCATTAGTAACTGGACAAACTAAACATCAGGAATAATACTAAGAAAAATCATCTCTTTTACAGCATCTTAACAGAAGAGGCGAGACTCCATAGCTGATAAATGGCTATGGAAAGCAACACTCTCCGTAGCCGGCAATCAATTCACCATGTTGAAGTTTCAAATCCCGCAAAATCTCGGAAGATCTCAGAAAGGTGGCTTTCACTGTGATGTGTGTGTGTGTGTATATATATATATATATATATATATATATATATATATAAAAAAAATTATTATTATAATTATAATCATGGTTTCACCGCTACGGAGAACCGTTAAACAGCTAAGAAAGGAGATGGATATGTGAACATTTCCAGAATGCCTACAACTTCATTTACAGCAACCATTAAGAAATACAACAAACGGAGTTGCTTGATATATCTGTATTGGAAAATTGGATGCAAAAGTCATCATTTGTAATTTGCACAATTTCAAAAATGGTGTCACTGTCCAAATTCTTATATACCTGACTGTATCCTGAGCTTGAAGAAACTGTCACTTATTCAGATGATTTAGCCCAGGAAGGGGCAGAGGGTGTATAAAATGTCACACTTGGCTGTCCACAATATGCATCCTGTGTCTGTGAAAATTCCAATATAATGAAAATTACATGCACAAACAAGCATTGTTGCAGTTATAATCCCCATATGCAATGTTATTCATTTATCCCAGTGTGAAGTCTGAAGCCCCGTCACACATAGAAAGAATGTGTAGGGACCAGGCTGAAACGGCAAATATTGTCATAATCGGATGCAGTTGGGAGGGAAAGAGGTGTGGTCAGCCGTGTCAGAACGCATCCAGATTACCTCATCCAGACCTACACGATGGCATCCAAAGCGTATGTGGACAACAGGTAGATGACAGACTGCCATCAGATGGCCATAAAAGGCACTGAAGACTGCCCGATGTCCAAACATCTGGATGACATTTTTGCTCACTTCAGGAGCACAACGCAAGTCTGTACATTGCGATGTCAGTTTGATTATCACATGGGATTTATTTTTTGCAGCACACAGACGCCTGGTGAAAGGCTTTTCACTACAGGCTGTTGTTTGGATCCTGTGCGGTCTGCACTGTCCTGGTTCCATGCTGGAGGTGAGATCCATATTTAATAATCTTGTCATGGTCTGGTGAAACAGTTCCACGTCACACATTCTACAGAGTTTAGATGGTGAGCAGGTAATAACATGTATATTACAGTGGTGAGATCCGTTCAGCTTCATGCCTGACATGCACTATGACGCATTACTGCTCATGAGATTACGGAGAGGCGCAGCAGCACACGGTACTTTCGGTTTGATTGCGCATTGCTCACACCCACTGTATATTATGAATGCATGCCACATACATGTTATTACATATCAACCACTCCTTTGCCCTCCCTGGCCGGGATCCAATGGAGGTGGACATCTGTGGCACAACATGTCGGTAGGCTTTGCTGTGACTGATCGATCTCAAAGCTCAATCAACCGTGATCAGATCATTTCAGATGCTGTTTTGATGCCATCAGAATATGTCTACTGCGATCAGATGACGCAAAAACTGCATATAGATCGCAGTCAGATGTGCGTGGCACCTCGATGGCGCCAAGATTGTTTTGAACATGTGCAATACACTTGGGACAGCTGAGCAAATGGGACCAAATATGTAGATGTTCACAAACTGCTGTCCGTTGGTCTTCAGACCGCACCTCAATATTTCCAGATTGTGGCCGGATGTGTCATTCTGACACAATTCAGCCTCAATCGGCGTATGTGTGATGGGGTATGAGAATTGTTCAGACTTTGCACTCTGTGGGGGTGCTTTTCCAAGTGGATTTACATTTAAGTTATCTTGACATATTGTGATATTACATGATTTCAGGCATATTGTTCATTGGCCCAATGGTTAATCCAAAACCCAAACGACAGCAGGTACAATAATTAAAGGGTAATTTACACCCATCTGTCCCCTGTCTGGTTTCAAGCAGATCAGTTCGGATAACAAGATGCCACGCAAGCAGTACTTGAAGATAGACAGACAGAAATAAATAAATAAATAAGTTACGTGGACAACAAAATAATATGCCATTTCATACAACTTTGGTAAAACAATAAACAAACAACTCTTTCTTATTGCCCAATGTTTAGATGCCTGTTGTCACATTAAAATTCACACGTTTCTTCGCAACATGGAGTTCTGGTTACAGTCCACTCGTGGATTAGTTACCGTAAAGAAACAGCTTTTTTTCGGTTGCAGGAATAGATTTGTGTAACTTAAATGTTCATTTTTCCAAATTTTAAGCATTACCTTGGTTGACTTTACCTCTTGTTACAGACCCGTTCACAGCGACACCTCCTGCGTGACATTTCTTCCTCTTGGACTTTTTCATCGCCTTTTAAAACTTTCTGAAAACCTACGATGCTTTTGGTGGATTAAACGTAACAACAAAAATGACACAGCTCGTTCTTAAAAGGACTAAAAACGCGGAAAATGTCAGCAACCATACCAATGTTGCTTACCAGCAACTAAGTCAACCTACCGTGATGTCTGCTTATACGCCGCAATTGGTCAGATATGGCACGAGTCTCTTTTCATGGACGTCATTGGCTATTCGCCGCGCGCCTCATCACATCATGAATGTAGTTTTTTTTCGATCGTGGACGATCCATACAATATTACATGAGATATATAATATACAGTATTGTACAAAAATGTTAATCACGCTATAGGTGATGATTTTTAAAAATGCAGTATTTCATTTTATGTTAGTAGGTCAACAGAAGAGCAAATGTGACAAGTCAAATATTATAATAAAATCAAATATGGGAGTGTTTCCAGTAAATAAAATAAATTATCAAATTAAAATCTTGGCGTTTTTGTAAGTGTAGTGCTTGGGTCATATAAACGCCACAGAAAGTTGCTGATTATGACTAAAATAAATTTATAAATCACACATTCTATAGGAGACAAGTTAGAAATGAGGTATTTTTAACAGTAAAAATTATCCAACTGAATTATTACTTATCTATAAATATTAAGTATTAAAGTAGCTTTTCTTATTATACAGGGTGACCCCCCCCCCCCCCCCAAAAAAACAGAACCCATAAAAATTGTAATAAATCCTCAAAAGGCTTAAGCTTCAGTCTGTATATGATCATTCCCCAAAGTTTCCAATAGTCTTCCCCAACATATCTTGGTCAACCAAGGACAAGACATTTCAAATGATGTGATGTGTTTTTGTACTTATATTGTTACTTCTAGCATTAATTTATTTCCAACAACACCAGATCAAATTTGTTGTATGTGAGAACTTACTTGACAATAAATTTGATTCTGATTCTGAATTTGATTCTGATGTCAGTCATTTTTTGCATCCATATTTCACTATTTTATTACACTGACCTCCAACACCTAGAATTATAGCTACTTCTTCAATCTTGATATTTGAAATCCAGCTGGTGTCCAGGGCTATAATTCAATACTTTGATACTTTTAAATAATATAAAATATGATGTGCTGGATACTAGACATAAATGAAACATTTTAATATTTATGTGTAAGCATCCCACACCCTTATTAATAATTATGTAGGCAACTTGGAAATTGATGAGCTAATAAATCCTTGTCTGATCATCAAGGAGTATCAAAATGTCATAACCTGATATTGACATGAGATAAAGAATAAAATGGCATAAAATTTATTATAGACACAAATTAGCATCTTTATGTTTATATTAACATGCTATGTAGCGTCACCCTGCTGCCCCCAATTTATTTTCTGCAGACGCCACTGTTTGTTAATTCTCAGATAAACTGGGAGATGAAGTGGCATATAACTCCGTTTGGAAAGGGGGATTTTCATCTGAACACTGAGATCTGGCAACTCAGCTAACAAACGCACTTTGAACAGCAGTGATGATAAACACGTTTTCACCAGCACCGACACAGTCCAGACAACCTGTAATTTAAAATAAATAAATAACACCCACAGAAACGCATGGCAGTGGTTTGCCGAGCAATGTTAGACAGATAAAAAAAAGAAGCCTGCCGCTGAAATGAGCGACAAAGCCGAGAAGAGAGGGCCTTCAGCCCGCAGAAGACGGACAACCAGCTCCAGCAGCAGAGCGGCTCCCGTGAAACAAGCCAACGGGGGCAAGTGGCTCGAAACCGGGGAGAAAGCAAAGCATCATCACGCTAAGGCGAAAACAGACGAGGTGTTAAAGCATGCAAGGAAAAACGACAAGGAGAAGGAGTGGGAGATACTGGGGCAGAAACAGCCCACAGACAGCCAGAGGACGGCGGAGAGCCCCGCGGAGGACATCGACGAGAGATTCAGGTGAGCTCGTCTTTTCACTATCACAAAGTTAAAAACCCGGGGATTAAACACAACTCGCGTCCTCACCTTTTGTATCACTCCTTTAAATTTACCCAAATTGCTGTCGATAAATCCTGCCCCTACCAATATTGAATTGTGGATAATACCTTAATTAATTGTTGAGTGTTTGTCCATTAGTTAATTGGTTTCTTTTCTGGGGGTTCGACTTAACGACAGGCTGTGAACGCCGCATAACGACAACAAGCGACCTTGTTCGGCAGAGGTCGAACGAACGGACACATTATTTTTCTTTCGTATCCACAAAAGTGAAGGTTCTGACCAGCGTTTTTTCTTGTTTCCTAAAATAGACCACGATTACATTATCGGCAAACCAAGTTGCGCCAAGATCGTCTCCCCCTCACACTACTGCTGCATTCAGTGGAAACTCAAGGATTCCCGTTTTGTGGCTAGACCGTTTACCCGTTACTTTCTGTGGATGCATAATGTCCAGTGTGTGCAAAGTTTCACCTGTTTTTATTCAGTCTGAAATTTGCCTCAGGCATGTTGAAAGAAAATGTA
The DNA here is from genome assembly GCF_902500255.1 of Thalassophryne amazonica. Classification (NCBI taxonomy): domain Eukaryota; kingdom Metazoa; phylum Chordata; class Actinopteri; order Batrachoidiformes; family Batrachoididae; genus Thalassophryne; species Thalassophryne amazonica. Next base: position 39,204,575 of record NC_047122.1, read on the forward strand.
TACCCTTTGTAAGTGGATTTTAGGCGATGCGTGGCAGATGATGTGACAAGATAGCAGTTTAGCAACTTTAACACATTATGAATTTGAGTTCTTGTTTTGCAACTACAAGAGGTGACAAATCTCTTGTAGTTTTCTGTTCCGTGCACATATTTCACACAACTGGATGGCAAAAAAACAGACAAAATGGGTCTGCCATGGCCACCTAGGTCTCCAGATGGCGTCGTGTGTAATACAGTGTCACTCTACTGAGATGACACCCCCCATACCAGATTTGTACACTTTCTATCTGCGCATGCACACTCTCAGGTAAAATCAGGTTTACAGGCTGGTTATTTTTCTCCATAAATTGAAACCAGCTCTCAGCCCTTTTCACACGTGGAAGATTAAACTCAGTACAGAACAAACTTCCCGTTATTTGAGGAGACAAGATCAGAATTTATTGTCATTAAACCTGATTTATGTATGTGAATCTGTGTTTTTATAAGTTTAGAATGATCCCTTCACATTTTGTTGGGAGCGGGGCCCCCCTCACGGATCCCATGTTGACAGCATTCCTGCTACAAAAGGAATTCATAATTCTCAGGTTACTCTTCCACATCTGTATTTTTAGAAACTAATATGTGCACTTCCAGCTCTTAAGCCCCTTTTACACCGGACCAACGTAGGGTTGCGTAATGTGGCGTACTGACTACGCCGAGCTTATGCAGCCCTATGTGGCAATACGCTGAAGGATGCAAAGGGGTCCGCGAAATGGATGCAAAAAATTAAATATATTTAAATTAAACTCTTTAAAAAATTAAACATGGTTATTATTTTTTTTGCAGACATTTGGCGTAGAGCATTGGACGTAGTGCTCTGTGCAACACTCCGCTACTGTATGCAACTCTACGCAACACTGTGCAGTGCTGCTGTACACCATGCTTGTGCAGTTGTGTGCTACCCTACACCAGTCCAGTGAAAAATCCTTTTAAGTTTTTTATCAGTACATTCCTGCATTGCTAGATTTTATTCATCCCGCTGGACTCTGCTGAACTTTGCTGGCAGTGAAGCTTCAAAAACACAGAAGAAGAAGAGGCAGGCCAAGCTTCCCCCTGCATGCAACATACACAGCCATTCGTGCTTGATAGATACACAGCACAATGCAACTCTACGCAGGCCCGGTGTGAAAGGGGCTGGAATCGGTTGAAGATGAGTGTGTGAATAAGTGCACTTCCAGGTTTGGCTACAAGTTCTACTGGTGAACTTTAGCTTTGGTTCAAATGTTTTGTGTTATGTTCTCAGTCAAATGTTAGTAATGAGTTCAACCAGTTTTACTTGACTTGTGTAGTTGTGTGGATATAAATATACTACTGTGGATTGGATGGATCCCACTCTCTTACAGGCTGATATTCTGCCACATATCATTCCATCAAAGTGTCCAAATGCATTTAGAGGGAAACAGACTGTGTCTTTGCTTTGCATTCTGATAGCAATGGGCCCGTTAATGATTAATAAGATCTAAAGTCTCTTTTGCCCTCCAGAAGGGCAGCTTTACCACTAAAGGTCATAAATAATGTGGAGACGTTGGACAGAGTCCTTGATCACCAGACAAGAGTCTCAGTGGTTTAGCTGTGCTCAACTGTTCAAATGTATCTCCATAAAGGTCTCCAGAAAAGTCAAAGAAAAATCAAAGTCCCAAAGTGACAGTTTTTATTTGCCGACAAAGCAAGAAAAATTCACTGGATCAGCTTTGATTTACACTGGTTTGCGGTCATCTTAAATACTGTGAAAAGGGTAATTTCTCCACCCCAGAGGGTAGTCTTTTCTAAATATAGCAAATCTTACATCAATAAAAAACTGTTGTAGATGCAGAGGTGGAAAACTCCAGCTTCAGAAAGTACATTCCAACCACATATTTGTTCCATTGTCCTAATAAACCAGCTGACTGTAATTAGTTCAGCTCTTCAGGCAGGTGGAAGAGCTAATTATTGAGATCACCTGTTGGAGGTGCACAGGTAGAAGCAATACATGATTGGGCTTTTACTTTCTGAAGCTGGAGTTTTCCACCTCTGTTAGAAGATATCATTTTTCAGCCGGTACCAGGGTTTGGTGAGATCACTTTTCTGGAAAGTACCCGGGTCATGGAAATTCGCCCTTTAAAAAAAAAAAAAAACTCAAATTATCATAAATTTCTGCTGGTATGTTTGATTTATTTCAATATTCCTTTTTTAAATAGTGCTTCACTCAGATTTTCACCCTTAATTTCAAATTGTTGCCCCATAGCTTTTTAAGTGTGTGTGTGTGTGTGTGTCTGTGTTTGTGTATATATATATATATATATATATATATATATAAAACATTTTTCACACAACATGTTTTTGCATACAGCGTTTGAATATATCTTCTAAATGCTTTTACCTAGTCTGTGCAAAAAGAGCTTATACTTATCCTTCTAAACATCTGTTAAATATTAGCAGTAATACACAACATAATCATCTTCTGGCATTTGCATATCATCATAACGTGTTTGTTATTAGCACATCGCTTGTCTTTGGTAAAAATTATACCACAATATTACTACATGGGGACGGTCTGTAGACGTACAGACAAATGCTACATTTATTTATTTCCTTGACATCAAATCAAAATGCAGCAATGTAATAATAATTGTTGTTGTTTATACAAAAGTATAGGAATGTGTTTTGTACCATAGAAACTGTTAGAGAGGTGGACTGCAGCAACTAATTATTAAATTAATCAGCATTTTTTTATTTATTTCTTTTTTGTAATGATTAATTGTTTGGAGTCTCTTATAATATCCAAATTCTCTGATTTCCACTTCTTCGGTATGAACACATTCTGGTTTATTTTACTAGTTTTTTGATTCCTATCTGGCAGTAAGTTGAGTATCTCTGGGTTGTGGACAAAACAAGACATTGAAGGCATCACCAAGGGCTCTGGAAAACACTGATCGATAGTTTTCACAATTTCCAGATATGTTATGTACCTAACAAACAATCAGGAAAATAATCAATCCATTAATAGATTATGAAAATAATTGGTAATTGCAGCCCTACACCGGAGGATTATTGGTTTGATTCCCTATGAGACAGGAAACTCACTAAGGTGCCCGAAATTGAGCAACATCCTTTATCACCAAGATGCTGACGTGTGTGTGCGCATCACTGTAAAGTATTGCATATCTACATCAGATGGAAGAGTGTTGTAGAAATGCAGTCCATCTACTTGCAAAATAAAGTCAAACTCTTGAAAATCCAAGCTCAGGCTTGCAGGCCCTTGATGTGTATGTGATACAATACAGCGTGAGTGTGATGATTGTTGTGTGAGCAACACCAGAATGGTGAAATGAAGCGATTGCAACAGTTTAATTGGAGAAGTGCCAATGACATGAGCTGTCACTGACTCACTGTAGCTTCCTCTGTATCATTATTATAACCACCGAAGCACATCTACCTTTCTAGATACACGTTCCTCTGTTGCTGTGGTCTTGTGCACATCTGCCTTCAGAAATCCATGACTAAACCCATCTTTGCATGCTGCTCTTTTTTACTTTGAATCCTTAATCGTCATTCAGGCTCTTCTATCATTTCATCTCCTTCTCTCTACACTGCTGTTCCTCCATATGCCATCTACTCTTTCTGTCCTGCTTTTTCTGTTTTCCTGTCCATTGTCTTTCATCTAATCCATCATCTTTCATAAAATCCATCGGAAAAATGATCCCAGGTCTTTATAATACTCTCTGGCTTCCACCTTCAAGAAAACCTCTCACAGTTCTTTCTACAGTACCAACAAGATTTTGCCTCATAAATGTGACAAAGTGTAAGTAGCAAAATGTTCACTATAGAATAATTTAAACGCACATGACAGACAATGTACACACAGTCTGGCTGCAACTAAGGATTATCTTTGTAATTGATTAAGCGTTTGATTATTTTCTCAACAAATTGATGGTCAATAAAAATATCAGAAAATGGTAAAAAAAAAAAAAAAAAAAAAAAAAAAAGACCCCAGAATGATACTTTCAAATGTATTGTTTTGTCCACAACCCAGAGATATCCAGTTTACTGTCACATAGGAGAACGTAGTAAAATAAACCAGAAAATGTTCACATTTAACTGTCTGAAATCAGGCAAATTGGATTTTTTTCCCCTCTAAAACAAATGGTGCAAAACAGTTAAGCAGCTATCAAAATAGTTGTTGATTAATTTAATAGTAGATTCGCAATTTGTTAATTATTTCAACTCAAATGCACAGTAAACCTTATTTTGAATTGGACCAAATACACCTGAACACTAAATCAGCTATAAAAGGTTCCTTCAGCTGCTCCCTTGTTTTCACTCGGGGTCACCACAGCAAATCCGAGGTGGATCTGCATGTTGAATTGGCACAAGTTTTGCGCTGGATGCCCTTCTGGCATTCATTACATGGAGAAATGTGGCAGGGGTGGGGTTTGAACCGGGAACCTTCTGCACTGAAACCAAGTGCACTAACCACTTGGCCACCACCCCTCAAGAACACAGTTGATTTTACACGATATGCAGTGGAACCAAATACATGATGGACACATTGTTGATTTAACACTGTGAAATTCACTGTGTAAGAAATAAATTACATTTTAACATTGACTCTGTTGAAGCCAGCAGTCAGATGGTCGGACAGCACCTGCCTGCTCTTTAAAATACTGAAGGTATACAACCAAGAACCATGAAAATAAAAAATAAAAAAATGTGTTGGAAAGAAATGACACCTACTTTCTGTTAAAAGGTAAACTATTCAGTTCATATAATTTGTTTCATATAAATGTAAAAGAAACATACAGTAACTGAAATGACTGTTCAGTGCTCTTGGTTTTATGAAAGAACACACCTAAAAGACATTTGTAACATTATGGGACTGTTTCTTTGTAGATGTCATGTCCTCCAGGAGTCTCTCCTGAGCTCAGCCAGCGGCTTCAACAACTACAGAGGAATCCTCAACTGGTGTGTTGTCATGTTGGTGAGTAAAGCCGCTTGAGTTTTTCATAGGAGTAGAACGATAAATCGCATATCATGATGATCATATCGTGGAGCCTGTTTCTATTATTATGTATTTATTTTTTAATGAATGGAGCGTGAACAGGGGTGTAATAATGTATCGAATTATGATGAAAGCATCATGATGTACATTGAATCATGGAGCTTCTCTGTTCTTAGACCTCTGGATTTTAGTACTAAAAATCCACTGCCTTGTGACGTCAATATTTATGATTTAATTCTGTGTTACACACCAGCACTAAGTATGCTTATACAACCCCTGGCAAAAATTATGGAATCACCGGCCTCGGAAGATGTTCCTTCAGTTGTTTAATTTTGTAGGAAAAAAAGCAGATCACAGACATGACACAAAACTAAAGTCATTTCAAATGGCAACTTTCTGGCTTTAAGAAACACTATAAGAAATCAAGAAAAAAATATTATGGCAGTCAGTAACGGTTACTTTTTTAGACCAAGCAGAGGAAAAAAATATGGACTCACTCAATTCTGAGGAATAAATTATGGAATCACCCTGTAAATTTTCATCCCCAAAACTAACACCTGCATCAAATCAGATCTGCTCATTGACATTGACCCTATGCCATGACATTGACCCTATGTGTCTTTTTGCAAGGAATGTTTTCGCAGTTTTTGCTCTATGGCAAGATGCATTATCATCTTGAAAAATGATTTCATCATCCCCAAACAGCCTTTCAATTGTCCAAAATATCAATGTAAACTTGTGCATTTATTGATGATGTAATGACAGCCATCTCCCCAGTGCCTTTACCTGACATGCAGCCCCATATCATCAATGACTGTGGAAATTTACATGTTCTCTTCAGGCAGTCATTTTTATAAATCTCATTGGAACGGCACTAAACAAAAGTTCCAGCATCATCACCTTGCCCAATGCAGATTCGAGATTCATCACTGAATATGACTTTCATCCAGTCATCCACAGTCCACGATTGCTTTTCCTTAGCCCATTGTAACCTTGTTTTTTTCTGTTTAGGTGTTAATGATGGCTTTTGTTTAGCTTTTCTGTATGTAAATCCCATTTCCTTTAGGCGGTTTCTTACAATTCGGTCACAGACGTTGACTCCAGTTTCCTCCCATTCGTTCCTCATTTGTTTTGTTGTGCATTTTTCGATTTTTGAGACATATTGCTTTAAGTTTTCTGTCTTGATGCTTTGATGTCTTCCTTGGTCTACCAGTATGTTTGCCTTTAACAACCTTCTCATGTTGTTTGTATTTGGTCCAGAGTTTAGACACAGCTGACTGTGAACAACCAACATCTTTTGCAACATTGCATGATGATTTACCCTCTTTTAAGAGTTTGATAATTCTCTCCTTTGTTTCAATTGACATCTCTCGTGTTGGAGCCATGATTCATGTCAGTCCACTTGGTGCAACAGCTCTCCAAGGTGTGATCACTCCTTTTTAGATGCAGACTAACGAGCAGATTTGATTGATGCAGGTGTTAGTTTTGGGGATGAAAATTTACAGGGTGATTCCATAATTATTGCCAGGGGTTGTAATAGGACCGAGAAGAAAATTAGTGCTATGTTTTGTCTTTTGACATGTCCAGATATAAACAGCGGGAATTAAAAGCTGACAATCTAAACTGTCTTCTCATACTAATTTTTTGATGTCCAACCCAAAAATCATCAGCATATAGCACAAAAACAAACGAGTTGCCCTTGTTCCAAAACTTTCAGGTGTGAAGGACTGTAAGAATTATTTGAATATTAGTTTGAGCTCCAAAAGTAATTTTTTTTCTGATGCTGTAGTGTTCGATCTTTTCAAACTATTATTCAGTTGAGTCAAGAATCAACTCTGAACTGATCTTTGATCTGTTTTATGCTATGATTTTTCTTTGAGTAGCTTTGCTATGCTTTTTTGTCAACTGCCTGGTAGCTTTCTCATAATGTAAATAAGAAATGGAGACATTAAGATTAAAATCTCATGCTTGATACAGAATGTATCATACTTTGTTAAAGTTAAATTTCTGGGTTCACTAATGTGCCACAGTTTTGTTTTGTTTTTTTTGTTTGTTTTGTTTGTTTTTCCCCACAGCTGAAGTCACTTAAGGACAACAGGCCCCCACAAAAATAATCCTTTGTTTTAGTTGGCCCGCTTTTTACTCTGGTGTGTTTATCCTAAAGCAGCCCGCTGTGCACGTCTAATAACACTTAATATGTTGATAAGAGTGGACGATACTAATATCCAGTTAACGTTAATCCTAATGAAATAGATATAAATTGACTCAACATTAAAGTCACACACTAACCATGTGTGCATGTTTGTGCATGCACGTCGTGCACCTACAGTGTGTGCAAGAGCATATAAATGCATGTTTATGTACTTGCATGAAAGATAATTGTAGTCCTTTATATTGTTGTAAGGAAATATCAGTGTAGTTTTGTGTGCATGTTTAAATCTAGCATAAATCTGTAGTTCTGTGGCTGGATTAGTCACATATTTGAATGTTGATACTATTGTGGTCTCCAAGGACAGTTAGCAATACTGCTTGGGACATTTTGGTAAGGTCTGCTTGATTAGACTAGGACTGATAAGTGAAACATAGAGGTTTGTGCATGTGTGACATGCACAATAAAGAAGCTACATTGTGTACGTTGCCCTTAATTACCAAGAACATCACTGCCATCAGTAAAGTGCTAGTTGTATGTTCCAATAGAGCAGGTATTGGAGATATATATATATATAAAATTGGCACAAGTTTTACGCTGGATGCCCTTCCTGACGCAACTCCAGTTTCACCTGGAGAAGCACTCGCAGCCGCTGGTGTTCCAAAGAGGTCTCCCATCCAAGTACTAACCAGATCCTGCTCTGCTTAGCTTCTGAGATCTGACGGGATCAGGCTGACATACGAGTATATATATATAAATAAAATTGTAATTAATTCAGATTTACCATATGTATGGTACATGGACTGTATTAATTTAGCCTTTTTTGAGTGTCTGTATCAGATGGTAAAAGAGCCCATTAATATGTCAGGGTAAACATTCTGCAGAGATATGCAGGATAACGAAGGTGTTTATAATGATTAGGGAGTGCACGGTGCACAAATCATTCCTGAGGAGGCGTGCAGATAACTGGTGCTTGTGCATGCTAAAAATAAATAATGTACAGCAGAACACTGAGGGAATCACTTTGCAGAAGGAATGTAATGATGGCAGATTGCAAGAAAAGCGCTTCCCTTTGTGTTTTAGCTGTGTATTATTTATTTTTAGTACACATGAGCACCAGTTATGTGCATGCCTGTTCCTGAAGGTGGTTTTCTGAAATAAAGCATCATACATCCTGGGCTTTTACACAAACTGTTCCCATTGACTGTTCAGGTTAAATTAATTCTTCTGCTGCAAACCCGTCATCTAGTAAACACATTTACAGTACATTGACCTATTTGGCAAACACAATTTAAAATGACGCAAATTACCCTTTCTGAGTGCATGGTGCTCCTCAGGGATGTGTTCTGGCTCCTACACTGTTCAGTGCTTGAATGGAGTGAATGTTGGGTTGGGTTGTGGAAACCAGCGGTTTAGGTGTTTTTGTTGGTGAGGAAATGCTTACTTACCTTGACTTTGTGGTTGATGCTATGAACTTTGCGGTGTCAGTGCTGGATACCCTGATTGCAGCACTTGACAAGGTGAGTAAGGAGTTAGTGAGTGGGATTGCAGTTGTCCTGGATCAAAACTAAATTCCAGGCTTTCAATGTCTTCCTTCCATCAGAAGTGTATCTGTATGTGGTGAAAGTTTCAGTACTTGTAGAGACATTAACTGAGCTGCAACATTCATGTCTCTGAATCCTAGACCTTAGAGGTCAGGAGACGCCTGGAAAGACTTTATGGAGTCATAAGGTTAAGGGTAGGCATGTTTGGCATTACTGATACATTTTTAAGTGAGTTATAGTGTAACAAACACTGTGGCTCATCCAGTCCATTGTTATAGGTATAAGACTGACTGCTCAAGAGGCTGTCGTATTTTTAGAAATACTATCTACAAAATCTGAACTTTCTCTGACACACAGCAAACAGCAGTTGGCTCTAGGTTAATTGGTAAACTAAAATGAGTACTAATGAAGCAAACTCATAATTGCCAGTGTAGAGGAGGTTCTGTTTTTGTCAGTAGGATATGTCATGCTAGTTGGTAGGAAGGCAGACCTTTGGCCGATAGAAATGACTGATTTGAACAGTCTGAGTCCTGCTGAATCATACAGCCTGTGCAGGCCACAGGCCGGTGTATTGTGTTACATATGGTGGTGATCACTTCTTGATGTTGAAGGTTACTAAGCCAGAGGTTAACGATGAGGGAATGTAATATTGACACCACATTGTTGCCAGGTTTTGTGTGTTGAGTTGTGTGAACGTGTGTTAAGTTGAAACATTCCACAGTCTCAACAGCATAATCTGGGCATGTGTCATGTTTCTTCTGATCTTACTGTCTTTAAAGTAGTAACACTTATATACTGAATATGACTACCATAAAAATAATCTAAACATCTATATTGTGCATGCAGCTTTGTCTTATATGGAGAGAGGATAGGTTCGTCTAAGAAGGTTTGATAAGTGATGAATGCAGTAAGAGTCCAACCTTGAACCTTAATCAATAATATAACAATATCCCCATTTTATGCAGGCAGCATGAAAAGGGAGAAGTGTTAGATAATAATAACAAAGACAACAGTGACAAAATCAGAAATCATCTTCTTCTTTCGGCTGTTCCCGTTAGGGGGCGCCACAGCAGATCAATCCTTTCCATTTCATTCTGTCCTCTTTATCTTCCTGTCACACCAACCACCTCCATGTCCTCCCTCACCACATCCATAAACCTCCTCTTTGACTTCCCTCTTTTCCTCCTGCCTGTGATTCCATCCTCAGCATCCTTCTCCCTGTATACCCTGGGTCCCTCCTCTGCACATGTCCAAACCATCTCAATCTCTCCTCTCTGATTTTGTCTCCAAACCGTCCCACCTGACCTGTTCCTAAAGCCCCTTTCACACTGGGGCTGCTCCCAGTTGTGTCGTGTGTCATTATGACGACGCCATGTGGAAGCAACTTGGTGCGGAGACGATGCAGCTCAGCGCCACAACAGCGTGAGGGACGCAAACAAAAAATCATATTTAATTTTTTTTGCGTCCTCTGCTCGACGCAGAATTAAGTGGTTTCAGTGCAAGTCAGAGCAACAGGACGGTACTCAGCGTGACTGGAAGCCACACCCTCACAAGACGATGTTACCCGATGCCAGTTTATGATTTCTGCTGTGTTCCATTGTTCCCGCAGTATAAATCACGCAGGATTGTTTTTATACCATGTACTCAATGCAGTAAAAACTACACACTAAAAAAAAGACCACAGAAAAAAAAATGCTGATTGCAGCTGCTGCTCCTCTCTGTGTGGAGCTGTCTGGTGAAGAGAGGGACTGTGAAGCAGCTTCTTCTCTCACAAATGTGTTTAAATAAAATCCATAAAAGTCCTGCTTACAGACTGATTGCCAGAGACATCCATTAAAAAGTACGGACATCTCTAGTCCACTTACAGACAGTTCGTTCACGCGCGCACATGTGAACAATAAAGAAAGGAAAAAATAATTTGTCTGGCTGCAGGCATTAGTTCCTTGTTTTCCCCTCAAACTCTCATCACTGTGTTTAAAAAAGGACATAAGTCCTGCTCACAGACTGATTGCCAGAGACAGGACATGTCAACATCAAGTAGAACTCCAGACATCTCCACATTTGCTCAGGGACGGTTCGTTCGTGTGCACGCGCGCATCTTACGGTCAAAGGAGGAAAGATAAACTATAACAGAACTCAGAGCGCAGACCTGCAGCTCAGCACAAGAACATATAAAGTAGAAGAGAAGTCAGAGTGCAGTTTGGCTGCAGACAGACTGTGCGGCTGCGTTCTCACCTCCTCTGCCCCCTGCTGCGCGCACCTGACGCAGAAATTCCTGCGTCGTCATGACGCAACTGGGAGCAGCCCCGGTGTCAAAGGGGCTTTAAGCCATACAACATAGCTGGTCTCACTACTGTCTTGTAACTTTCCCTTTCACTCTTGCTGATATTCTTTGGTCACAAAATCACTCCTGCCACCTTCTCCACCCCACTCAACCCTGCCTGTACTCTCTTCTTCACCTTTCTACCATACTCTCATTACTTGGACAGTTGATCCCAAGTACTTAAACGCATGTACTTTCACCACTTCTACTCCTTGTAACTACTACTGACTTTCATTCCCTTCTCTCCAGACCATATCTCCAGCTTTCCAGGCTAGACTCAACCTGCTCTTTACTCTCAGTACAGATCACAATGGCATCTGCAAACATCATAGTCCATGGAGACTCCTGTCTGATCTCATCCGTCAACCTGTCCATCACCACTGCAAACAAGAAAGGACTCAGAGCTGATCCTTGGTGTAATCCCACCTCCACCTTGAATGAGTTGTCATTCTTTCTGCGCATCTCACTGCTGTTACACTGTCCTTGTACATGTCCTGCACTACTCTCACACACTTCTCTGCTACTCTCTTCATACAATAGTACAACTCTTTTCTTGGCACTCTGTCATAAACTTTCTCTAAATCGACAAATACACAATGTAACACCTTCTGACCTTCTCTAGACTTATCCATTGGTATTCTCAAAGCAAACCTTGCATCAGTTGTGCTCTTTCTTGGCATCTTGCTGCTTACAGTGTTCACCTTTTTTTCTAAGTCTAGCTTCTACTACTCTTTTCCATAACTTCATGCTGTGGCTGATCAGCTTTATGCCTCTGTAGTTACTGCAGTTCTGCACATCAGCCTTGTTTTTAAAAATCAGGCAAAATCTGAAATAATGGTATAAAATTCCATCTTAATCAGATGTAATTTCAATGTTGCTTTTTGTGTTTGTGCAGCAAAAAATACACATAACTTCAATAATAAACAGGTGTTGGCATAAGTGTTTATAAGTGCAGAGCTTTAACAGTCATAATGATAGTTTATAATGTAATCTGTGTATTGCTGCTCTTTTGTGAATAACAGAATTCTTACAAATCATACACAAGATTTGTAGGTGAGTTTGCTCTGGTTTTAAAAAGTAAAATGTTTTGCATCTAATTGTGAAATGGTCTCAGCCATTAAAAGAGAAGTAAATCCTACTTCCCCAGCCAAGGCCAGCAACCATTTACAATTGGGTGGACTGGGACTATATAGATCAGGGGTGCCCAAGTTCCATCCTCGAGATCTACCTTCCTGACACTCTTAGTTGTCTCCCTGTTCCAACACACCTGAATCTAATGAAAGGTTCATTAAAAGCCTGCTAACAAGTCTTTCATTGGATTCAGGTGTGTTGGAACAGGGAGACAACTAAGAGTGTCAGGAAGGTAGATCTCGAGGACTGAACTTGGGCACCTCTGATATAGATGAAGTGTCTTGTCCAAGGAAGCAGACAGATAGTGTGACTGGGAATCAGACCCATGCCATCATATAGGTAGCCCAACTGCTAAGTAGAAGGTTCACAAATACTATTTGTTTACTGGTAATGCTTTGAACTTATGTCTGTCTTCTGTTTCAGGTGCTCAGTAATGCCCGCCTCTTCTTGGAGAACCTTATAAAGTGAGAATAAATGCACAGCATAGAAATACACACAAACATCTAATCCATTGTAATGTTGATTTTTATGTCAGGTTTAGCAAAAACAATTTTTGACAAAATAGTTTCAGCTAAATATTGTTGGGGTCATGTGTTAACGATGGTCAAAGTTCCACAATTCTGTTTATGTATATAGTGGTGCAGCTTAGCTAAAATTTCCATTAAAAATTGTTCCTTTTGTGATAAAAGCATGGAATTGATACAAATTATTGGTGAGTTGATAGCATTTTTTAAAAGGAAGGTTGGTACCATCTGTCATGCTTAGTTATCATGTTACAGGGTAACATATGTCATACATCATAGAATCCAATGCACGTCGACCTTGTTTGACCTTTACTTTGCAGACCAAGCATTCAACACAGTCAAAACTGTTCCATTTATTAATCCTTTTATTTCAACCAATAATTTGCATCACTTTTTACCAAAATTGGAGCAACTTTAACTTTTGACCCCTGTATAAACTGAAACTGATCTTTGTCACCATTTTTGCTGTGTTTACCCCATACCTCCAGAACATTCCGTCATAGATAGTCAAACTATACCTTTTTGGAATCATTAAGATCAGACAATAATGTGGTATAGTTTCAACAAGATTGGAGCATTTTTAAATTTGACCCTGTGTAATTCTTTATTGACCCTGTGCTTGTTAGCGGTCAGCTCCGGCTCCGGGATTCCTCCGCATCCTGCCAAGAGAGATTAGTTCATTTCGAATATGTGTGCCGAATTCCATGCTTTTATCACAAATGAGTATTTGTTTTGCTATGCTGCCCCACTAATAGACTCAATGCCTTGTGGTTGCTAAATCTGAAACAGGTTGTTTCATATGTGTAAATTGTGTGTAACAGAAGGTAAAATTTTGTTACTTGCATGGGCTTTTTCTGTTATGATCACAACTGTATGTTCTTTGGTTTTTTTACACCCACTGATAAAATTAAGAGCACACAAACCCCTATACAGTGGTCCCTCGGTTATCACCGGGAGTTTACGGTTCTAAAAATAACCCGTGATAGGCGAAATCCGTGAAGTAGTCAGCTTTATTTTTTACAATTATTCTAGATGTTTTTAAGGCGTAAAAACCCCTCACTACCACACTTTATACACTTTTCTCAAACAGGCATTAATATTTTCCTACTTTCCTCTCCCTGTGTAAACACTCAAGTTAAAACCTTAGTAGAAAAATAAGACCAACCTGTTTTCAGGCCCAAACACTTTGTTTGAGAAATGAAAATAGAACATTTTCCTATAAATAATTATGATGGCTTTTAGAAGTAACAAATTAATTTTAACGATCAACCTCGTAGGTTGAACACATAAGAAATTATTAATAGTGACTGACCAGTATTTCACAGTACCTCTGATCGCGCCTCTTCGTCCTGGCGCCGCTCCGCTGTCACGTCTTTTTCCACTGAGTGACACCTCGGTGCAGGTGTCTTTTTCCGAGTGAAGAACACAGTTATGGGTAGTTGTTGCCGCTCTTTTTTCTTCTGGGCGAGAAGATTCTTATAACAGGCACATGCAGAACACAATGCACGTGCTCTCCCCTTTGCGGTGCCGCGACCCGGCCTGCTTGATGAGAGCAGAACACAATGCGCTTTAAAAAAAAAAAAAAAAAAGCATGCAAATTTGACTAAAAAATCTGCGAAACTGCGATGGCCCGCGAAAGGTGAACCGTTTATAGTGAGGGACCAACTGTAAAGTGACAGCTAGTTATTTTAATGGGGAAACATGTTGTTTGGAAACTAAATGGCTACATGCTTGACTTATTTTGGGTCCTCTATACATAGGTGCTCTGTGCAGCACACACATAGGGTCTGTTGGAGAGGGACAGAGTCTTAAAGCCATGGCCATATTCCTGATGGGCCCCTCCCTTCAGAATGGGTGGAGGTGATGAGCAGCAGCTCTTTTCCACTTAAAGCGACAGACACAGGAAACGACAAAAGTTTATGGCCAGCAGGTGGCCTTTTTGTCATAAGAGCTTGAGAATTAAGCTGCTCAAACTGAATTGCAGCAGACATGCATTTGATTCTCCAACTACTGCGCTGTTATGTAGTTGTGCCCAAAAACATGTAAAAGTGTTCAGATTTTTGTTGCTTTTTGTTTCAGTAATTGAATGTGTAAAGCCATTACGTATTCTCCTTTATATTCTTCACAGTGAAAGGTTTTCATAACTGTCAGAAGTTCTTGAGTGGTTGCCCACTGACCTTGTGGTTTGATTGTGTCTCTAACTAGTGATTCTGATTAATAACCGCAGATGACAAGTTTCCATAAAGGAGCAATAAAGGATATTTTTAGAAAAGAAACGGTTGAGCTAATTAAAGGTCCTCTGCACATAAAGAGATAAATGTCTGCTTGTTTTTCCTCTCTTATTTAGGTATGGTATCTGGTGGACCCCAATCCAAGTTGTGTCTTTGTCCTGAAGGACACCCTATAGTTGGCCAGCAGCTTGCCTGATTATTGGTAGGGAGCTCTTATTTTACTCTCTCTACGTCTTCTAAATAAATGGAGAGTGAGTCTGCCCATTGTCTTCTTGTGACCTTAAGATCTGAATTTCAGATAAGTGGTCTAATTTGTACACTTCAACCAAGGCAACACTGTGGAGAGAAAAAAAATTATGGGTTGTCCCAGATAAGTGATCTGACCACTCAGACCTCAGTCATTATTAATGGGCTAGATGCCCAGGAATGGCTCATATAAACATAATGTCAGTGTGCAATCAAAAGAACACACTTATTTTAATCTATGACAAGGAGGTTATGTTTCACCCGAGTGTGTATCGGCTAGTTGGTTTGCATTGTCACCAGGGTTATTCAGAGTTCCACAGAATGAAGCTGTTAATTTTTTTTATGCAGATCCAGAGACAGATCCAAGAATTCAGCATTTACAGGTTTTTTTTTTGTAAACTTAATGTAATTGAGGGACTTGTACAAGGAGACAAACACAGCAAACGCTGATTGATCATTGTGGGAATCAAACTAGGAACACCAGTTGCTGGACCACATGTGATGGGCGGACCATCTGAACCAGGCACTAGTTTCAATTTACGTTCAGCTCTCAGTTTGTAAATGTTTGTTACAGTGTAAATTGTTTGTAAGTGTGAACGCACTTGGGCTAAATGTCATACAGGTCCTTTATATTGGTGTTGTAAGTGTACGTAATAAGAATCTTTCTTCTATCTGGTTTTGTGATGTTCAATAACTGAAAAACTGTCCCTTGTGTGTTCAGTATCTAATGTCTTCATCTTGTCGGCCTTGTACACGAGAGCACGTCTGGCCTGTGGTAAGGTTTTAAAACAAATTGTGACGATTGTAGTGCAAATTTAAGTTAAGCTGCACTTAAATAAAATTTGTGACAATATTTGAGAAAACTCCAATTTTTATTGTTAGTGATGAATCTTATTTGCATAAGTATTAGAGAAACTATTAAAACAGACTAGGTTTGCTTTCAAAGTTGACTATTTGTTGTCTTACATGAAGTGACAGCTACCTGCATGAAACAGTTTGATGTGACCTCCAGACATCTGCACAGTTATTAAAGATTGTTACCTTCACTCTTTATACCCGTTCTAACTGATAACAATGTTACTGACTGACATTAAAGGATCTCATCTCAAAACATGATAAAATGCTTGCTTACACTTCACAATAAGGGTACATTAAATGACATTAGTTCATGCAGTGATAAGCATGAACTAATAGTGAATTAATGGAAACTGATCTTTAGTAATATTACTAATGGTGTTCAGTCTCTATAAATGATTGAATACATGAATTAATACCTTATTTATCATGAACACATTAATAAATGATTGGGATGATTATCCCTATTGCTGTTTTCATTAATGTTCCATTTTTTTTGTGTAAGCCCTGTAAAATGTTGGTGAAAGCTCTCTATAGTTGCATGTAAAACACTTTATGTTGTTAATAATACTTTTCAGCTTCCCTTTGTTTTGTGGAATTGTTTCTAGGGTACGATATCCGAAACGACAGGATTGATGCTTCATATTTTTAACTTGGCAGTGCTGCTGATTTTTCCTGCAGTTACTGTGCTCACGGTGCCTTCCATGACCCCAGGTGCATGTGACACACGCCACATTTCAGCGTTTGCCTGCTGAAATTGCTTGCTTTTCTTTGTTTTTTGTTTTGTTTTTTTGGTCTCCAAACTGAACATTTTAGTACATTTTTGATGTTTATCTTTATCTCATTTGACTTTTCCACATAAACAAATGGTTTTGCAGACATATTGATTTTCTGAATGTTGAAATGTGTGTTTTATATGTGTGTGTGTGTGCGCACGTCAGTGGGTGGCGTGATCGCCTTAGGAATCTACACTGTCCTCTTTCTTAAACTGTACTCATATCGGGAGACCAACAGGTGGTGCAGAGAAACCAGACAAGCCACGGCCAAGAGACTGACACGATCACACTCATGTAAGCATCTGAACAGCTCACACACACAAAATCAGCAAAATATGCGAGCTTGTGTTGTATTTCGCTGTGTGAGGTGCTATTGAGCAAGGCAATGATCCCTTTTACAGCCTTTTATCGGAGCTGCTTATTTACCAGCAGCCAGCTTAAGACTAAACAGGCTTTTACTTAAAGAAGGGTTTTTAATTTTTATTATGTCCATCAAGGACGTAATAAAATCACAGGTGTTTATTTGTCTGTCTGTCTGTTAGCAAGATTACGTCAAGCTACTACACAGATTTTGATGAAATTTTCAACACGGATACATATGAGGCCATGGAAGAATACATTCAATTTTGGAGGTGATCTGGATCTGGATTCTGAATCAAGTTTCACTTCATATAGATTTTGAAGGATTACATCAAAACTTCTTGATGGATTCTCACCAAATTTTCACCACTGAAAGATATTAGACCATGGAAGATTCCATTAAATTTTGGAGGTGATCTGGATTCTGGATCAAGTTTCACTTTATACACTCGTTGAAGGTTTATGTCAAAACAACTTCACGGATTCTCACCAAATTTGCATCACAGATAGATATTAGGGCATGGAAGACTCCACTGAATTTTGGAGGTGATCCGGATTGTGGATCAAGGTTCCCTTTATATAGGCTTTGAAAGATTCTTCACAACAACTTCACAGATCAGATTCTTACCCAATTTGCACCACAGATAGATATTAGGGCATGGAAGACTCCACAGAATTTTAGAGGTGATCCGGAACCGGATTGGCAGATGTCATAAATCTGTTTGCTCTTGTTCTTTATTGTTTTCCTGATTTTTTAAAATCAGTGTTTTAACGTGCTTGCTTTGTGAAGCATTCTGTGATGTCTTATCTGTGAAAGGTGCTATAGAAATAAAATGTACTTACTTACTGTGGTCATGCTGTTAGTGTCATCTAGTGGCTGCAAGCAAACAATTATGAAAGTAGAAGTGAGTCGTGAGCGGATTCAAACTTGTGATGACTTTCTTTGCTGACTTTCGTGAAGACACACAAAGAAATGTTATTTTAATGTTGCAATGATAATGAAAATGGTTCCACTGGCGTTGAAAAATGTTGATGTAATATTTTATAAAGTGAGCATATGAGAATGTCATTGCCTGATTTTCCATGGTGCCTGTTTTAGGTCCATCTGTGGCCCCAGTTAAATGGTTCAACGCTTCATGCTGAGGTTTCGTACCCGGGTAACGTGACTCACAGAGGTAAGCAAATAATCCCAACACCTGCATTGATTAAATCTAGATGTAAATCTGTGTTTAGTATAAACACAGAGCAGTTGATCATTTAAACCTGGGGTGGGCAACTTGTTCCAGAAAGGGTTTGCATTAATTTACACAAAATTGCAATTATTTCCCCTTAAAGACATCAGACTGGCCGCATTTTCCTTCATGCACATCTTTATATATTTTGCTACAATTGTGTAAAGTTCGACTGATCTAATGTTTAATTCAGGGGTGGGCAACTTGTTCCAGAAAGGGCCAAAATGGTGCAGGTTTTCTTTGCAGCCACTGACTCCACCAGGTGATTTAACTGATTTACT
Source organism: Thalassophryne amazonica (assembly GCF_902500255.1). Classification (NCBI taxonomy): domain Eukaryota; kingdom Metazoa; phylum Chordata; class Actinopteri; order Batrachoidiformes; family Batrachoididae; genus Thalassophryne; species Thalassophryne amazonica. Next base: position 39,223,243 of record NC_047122.1, read on the forward strand.
GACTCCATCTGCTCAAAGTGATACTAATCAATGAAGGAAAATGCTGCCAGTCTGATGTCTTTAAGGGGAAATAATTGCAATTTTGTGTAAATTAATGCATTCTATGATTTTGATTCTCCTCTCCTAAGCAAGATCCATATGATTGCGTACATGAAGAAAATAATATCAGTCCAACATCTTCAATGGGAGATAAATTGTGTAGCTTTCATTTGAGTTTCCAGGTCCACACCAGACCAATAGTCCAACATTCCTCAGGATACAAAGCTGGAAAGAATCTGAGAAACAGTATTCGAAGTTGTGTGTGTAAACATGCACACTGAGCAGCTGGTTTGAACATTTCCCTTCAGACATGTACTACTTTGTGTTTGCACCGACCCTCTGCTACGAACTCAACTTCCCACGGTCACCTCGAATACGCAAGAGGTTCCTGATGAGAAGACTCTTTGAAATGGTGAGCGGGGACATTTTAACAAATCACCCACAGACACACGTGGACACACGTCAGGTTGTGACTTACTGTGTGTGTGTGTGTGTGTGTGTGTGTGTGTGTGTGTGTGTGTGTGTGTGTGGTGTGTGTGTGGTGTGTCAGCTTTTTTTTCATACAGTTGTTGGTGGGATTAATACAGCACGGTACATGTGGCACACAACTACACAGCCAAACATTCAAGCAGATGTCGTAGGTTTTGAAATGTTGATTGTTTATTTATTTGCGTCATTTTCAGTGGATGGTTCCCACGATACAGAACTCGATGAAAACCGTTCCAGGTGTGTACACTCACACACACTATGAAAAAGGACGCCCACATTTGTCTTACTTTGGAAGGAATGCGGCTGCTTACGGTTTGTCTGTACTAAAACTGTGCGTTTGGACACGAGTGATTCTTTCCAGAGTAACGGTGAACTTACACGAGCATGCCTGAGACTCACGCAATAGCACGAACCTGCTGTTCACAGTGGGTGGGAATGCCCTTCTTTGCTCTACCGGCTGCCAAATGCTCTGCGCTGGATGCTGTGTATATAAAATAATTATTTTATGGCAGATTAATCATCCATCCATCCATTTTCTTTCGCTTTATCCGGAGTCGGGTTGTGGGGGCAGCAGCTCAAGCAAAGCCGCCCAGACCTCACGATCCACACACACCTCCCCCAGCTCCTCCGGGGAAACCCCAAGGCGTTCCTAAGCCAGCCGAGAGATGTAGTCCCCCCAGCGTGTCCTGGGTCTTCCCCAGGGCTTGCCCGGAACACCTCTCCAGCGAGGCGTCCAGGGGGCATCCGGAAAAGATGCCCGAGCCACCTCAACTGACTCCTTTTGATGTGGAGGAGCAGCGGCTCGACTCCGAGCTCCACCCGAGTGACCAAGCTCCTCACCCTATCTGTAAGGGAGCGCCCAGCCACCCTGCGGAGGAAACTCATCTTGGCCGCTTGTACTCGCGATCTCATTCTTTCGGTGATGAGCCAAATCTCATGACCATAGGTGAGGATCGTAAATCGAGAGCTCTGCCCCCCTACTCAGCTCTCTCTTCACCACGACAGTCCGATACAGCGACCGCATCACTGCAGATGCTGCACCGATCCGTCTATCGATCTCACGCTCCATCCGTCCCTCACTCGTGAACAAGACCCCGAGATACTTAAACTCCTCCACTTGAGGCAAGGACACTCCACCGACCTGAAGAGGGCAAAGCACCTTTTTCTGGTCGAGAACCATGGCCTCTGATTTGGAGGTGCTGATCTTCATCCCGGACGCTTCACACTTGGCTGCAAACCACCCCAGTGCACGCTGAAGGTCCTGATTTGACGAAGCCAGCAGAACCACATTGTCCGCAAACAGCAGAGACGAGATTCTGTGGTTCCCAAACCAGACCCCCTCTACACCCTGGCTGCACCTAGAAATTCTGTCCATAAAATAATGAACAGAACTGGTGACAAAGGGCAGCCCTGGTGGAGGCCAACATGTACTGGAAACAGGTTTGACTTACTACCGGCAATGCGAACCAAGCTCCTGCTGCGGTTGTACAGGGACCGGATAGCCCTTAGCAAAGGACCCCGGGCCCCGTACTCCCAGGGCACCCCCCACAGGGTGCCCCGAGGGACACGGTCGAACGCCTTATCCAGATCCCCAAAACACATGTGGACTGGTTGGGCGAACTCCCATGAACCCTCGAGCACCCCGATGGAGTGTGTAGAGCTGGTCCAGTGTGCTGCGACCAGGACGAAAACCACACTGCTCCTCCTGAATCCGAGGTTCGACCATTGGTCGAATTCTCCTCTCCAGTACTCTGGAATAGACTTTACCGGGCAGGCTGAGGAGTGTGATCCCCCTATAGTTGGAACACACCCTCCGGTCCCCACCACCCCCATCTGCCAATCCAGAGGCACTGTCCCCGATCGCCACGCAATGTTGCAGAGGCGTGTCAGCCAAGACAGTCCCACAACATCCAGAGACTTAAGGTACTCAGGACGGATTTCATCCACCCCAGGAGCCTTGCCACCGAGGAGCTTTCTAACCACCTCGGTGACTTCGGCCTGGGTAATGGATGAGTCCGCCTCTGAGTCCCCAGTCTCTGCTTCCTCTTCGGAAGACGTGACGATGGGATTGAGGAGATCCTCAAAGTATTCCTTCCACCGTCCGACAACATCCCCAGTCAGGGTCAACAGCTCCCCACCCTGCTGCTTCCGCCTCCTGAGACGCCGGACGGTTTGCCAGAATCTCCTCGAAGCCGACCGATAGTCCTCGTCCATGGCCTCTCCGAACTCCTCCCAGACCTGAGTTTTTGCCTCTGCGACCGCATGGGCTGCGGCACGCTTGGCCTGCCGGTACCTGTCAGCTGCCTCCGGGGTCCCAAAACAAAGATAAGTACAAAGATAAGTAGGACTCCTTCTTCAGCTTGACGGCATCCCTTACTTCCGGCGTCCACCACCAGGTTCGGGGATTGCCGCCACGACAGGCACCAGAGACCTTGTGACCACAGCTATGAGCGGACGCATCAACAGTGGAGATGGAGAACCTGGTCCACTCGGAATCCATGTCTCCAACCTCCCCCACGATCTGGGAGAAGCTCTCCTGGAGGTGGGAGTTGAAGACCTCGCTGACAGAGGGTTCCGCCAGTCATTCCCAGCAGACCCTCACGATACGTTTGGGCATGCCAGGTCTGACCGGCTTCCTCCCCTCCCAGCGGATCCAACTCACCACCAGGTGGTGATCGGTCGACAGCTCTGCCCCTCTCTTCACTCGAGTGTCCCAGACACATGGCCGAAGGTTAGATGGTACGACTACAAAGTCGATCATCGACCTCCGGCTCAGGGTGTCCTGGTGCCACGTGCACTTATGGACACCCTTGTGCTCGAACATGGTGTTCATGATGGACAAACTGTGACTAGCACAGAAGTCCAACAACTGAACACCACTCAGGTCTCACTGTCGCCGCCCACGTGGGCGTTGAAATCCCCCAGGAGAACAATGGAGTCCCGAGTCGGAGCGCTATCCCCTCCCAGGGACTCCAAGAAGGTCGGGTACTCTGCACTGCCGCTCGGCCCGTAGGCCGAGACAACAGTGTCCCCGACCCAAAGGCGTAGGGATGCGACCCTCTCGTTCACCGGAGTGAACTCCAACACATGGCAGCTGAGCTGGGGAGCAATAAGCAATGCGATCCCAGCTCTCCACCTCTCCCCGTGGGCAACTCCAGAAAAGTGGAGCATCCAGCCCCTCTCCAGGAGTTTGGTACCAGAGCCCAAGCTGTGAGTGGAGGTGAGCCCGACTATCTCTAGTTGGTATCTCTCAACCTCCTGCACAAGCTCAGGCTCCTTCCCCCCCCAGCGAGGTGACATTCCACATCCCAACAGCCAGGGGGCTGTGAGCATGGACCCGGCCGCCGGGCCACCCGCCCTCGACCGCCACCCAATCCTCTCTGCACCCGACCCACATGGCCCCCTCTGCAGGTGGTGAACCCATAGGAAGGCGGGCCCACGTCGCTCTTTCGGGCTGAGCCTGGCCGGGCCCCATGGGCTAAGGTCCGACCACCAGGCGCACACGCGCGAGCCCCAACCCCAGGCCTGGCTCCAGGGTGGGGCCTCGGCTTCGCCATACCAGGCGATGTCTCAGTCCTTGATTTTTTTTTTTACTGGTCATGGAGGTTCTGAATGGATTAATCATTTTTTAAATAATTTTTTTTCTGCAAATTGGCCGTTGAAAACTGCTCTAATCACTTCCTGAATTACAGAGGAGGCTGCAGCCGTAGATGTTCGCACGCGCGTGCGCCTAGCTACCTGCAGTAAGCATTTTGACCCATCTAAAAAGGTAATTATTTGTCATGTTTACATTGTCATGGCTTGGTAAAACAGTTGCGTGTTCTTTCCTTCTTGTGTGCAGCTGTTAAAGTATGTTTATAACAGATTTAACTTCTTGTTATAATCCTTCAGATGAGCTGCGCTCTGATGCGATCCGCTGACATCACCACTCGCTCTGTTCACTTCTTTACTCCACTTGATGAGCTGCAGGGAGTGTTGGAGATAGATCGCACCACATAGCACGGCATTTGTGTGTGAAAGATTTTTTTGAACATTTCAAAATTCTCTGTGCAATAGCACGCACCGGCGCCCCACTGGCATCCTGTCTACACCCATTAAAGATGAGCTTACTATCTAGCACGACACAGGTCGTGCTATTGCATAAATAATCAAAGGCATGCTTGTGTCAGTGGACCTGAAGAAACAAAAATACTCGGGTGAACTGAAAACATTTTGTTCCTTGTGTCACTTGCAGGAAATGAATTTTTCTCGGATGGTGGAGCGCCTGTTGAAGCTGGCTGTGAGTATCACAATATGTATCCTCTTGTAATATTTTGTTCTGGGGAAATTTTAGTCGATCTTTCTGCACATTTAGTCTATGACCCTGACGCCAATTTGACCTAACGTTACCGCTTAAGAGGACTAATTAAGGATTAAACTACGAGGAGCTGTGCATTATACGGTCGGAATGCACGACGCAGAGTCTAAAACACCGTAATAATGCACGGCTTCGAGTTGTTTAATCCGTTTATACAATGGTCCCACACAGTGAGCTAACACACAAATATTTATTTAACAGAACTTGATAAAAATGTGTGAGTATTTGGGACTATTTTATGTTTTCTCTCTGATGCACTTACCGAGTCTGTGGGCTCGCGCCGCAGTGGGCCACTCACACCGCCCCCCTCTCTGCTGAGTGGAGCTGTGGCAAACTGGCAACAGGTCCAGAAACTATGCTCACTGTTTTGATGTGGAGCCCGCAAGGATAGAACCATTCTCTTCTTCTTTCCCGTCTTCAATCTTGTCCAGTTCATCCGATGTTAAATCTTTACACCATTGCTTTTGCTGTTCTTCTCGTCTGCTCTCCTCCTCTTTCCATTCCTCAAACATTTTATTTTGGCCACAAATATTCAAATTTGCTTGGAAATACATGTTTTATCGCGTTTCTGTCATTCACCTGTCAAAACACAGCTGATCTGCACCAAGTGATTTGCGTGTTGCTATGGTGACAATCAGAGCGGAGTGATTATAACAGTGTTTAAGTCGCCGAACTACGTGTGCATATATACGAAAATAATGCACGCCAGTTAGACATGGAATTCTCACTGACCATGGTATAAACAACACTTAAAATCCAGCCTCTGTTTCCCAAGACCTGCACGAAAAATGTATGGTGGACATCACAGGGTGGTGGTTATGGTCAGGTAGGGGTCAGTGAAGGATTACACAAGGGTATATATTTAAAGATGCTCAGGGACTAATTGCTGACTGAGTAACAAATACAGAACACTTTAGCACAGGTTAAATTAGGGGGGTGGTGGAGGATTTTTGGAGCAATTGCATAACAAAGAACTTCATAAAGTGACACCATTTTGAACTAGGAAAGCAAACCAACCACCATGGATTAGAAAAACTTGGACATAATGAGACCTTTGATCATTTTTACCAATAGAGCCGCACACCAACCACACTGGGTCTTCACTGATTTATAATCGTATGTGAGGAAACCTGTTCTTATTACATAATACCTTGCTCTTGGATGACCTACATTTGAATCCACATTGCCCAAAGTGCAACTTTTGCTAAATCTGGTCATGGATTTAAAAAAAAAAAAAAAAAAAAAAAACTTCACACAGTGGTAAGATGTCTGGGAAGGAAAATTATTCCAGTCCAACTTCTTCAAGAGGTGATTTTTTTTTTTTTTTTGTAATACCTCATTTGTCACTTGCATGTACAGTAGTGTTCAGAACAATAGTAGTGCTATGTGACTAAAAAGATTAATCCAGGTTTTGAGTATATTTCTTATTGTTACATGGGAAACAAGGTACCAGTAGATTCTCACAAATCCGACAAGACCAAGCATTCATGATATGCACCCTCTTAAGGCTATGAAATTAGTAAAAAAAAAACGTAGAAAAGAGGGTGTTCAGCTGCTGCTGATGCTACAAACTCAAACTATTATGTTCAAACTGCTTTTTAGCAATCCTGTGAATCACTAAACTAGTATTTAGTTGTATAACCACAGTTTTTCATGATTTCTTCACATCTGCGAGGCATTCATTTAGTTGGTTTGGAACCAAGATTTTGCTCATTTATTAGTGTGCTTGGGGTCATTGTCTTGTTGAAACACCCATTTCAAGGGCATGTCCTCTTCAGCATAAGGCAACATGACCTCTTCAAGTATTTTGACATATCCAAACTGATCCATGATACCTGGTATGCGATATATAGGCCCAACACCACAGTAGGAGAAACATGCCCATATCATGATGCTTGCACCACCATGCTTCACTGTCTTCACTGTGAACTGTGGCTTGAATTCAGAGTTTGGGGGTCGTCTCACAAACTGTCTGTAGCCCTTGAACCTAAAAAGAACAATTTTACTCTCATCAGTCCACAAAATATTCCTCCATTTCTCTTTAGGCCAGTTGATGTGTTCTTTGGTAAATTATAACCTCTCCTGCACGTCTTTTATTTAACAGAGGGACTTGGCGGGGGATTCTTGCAAATAAATTAGCGTCATACAGGCGTCTTCTAACTGTCACAGCACTTACAGGTAACTCCAGACTGTCTTTGATCATCCTGGAGCTGATCATTGGGTGAGTCTTTGCCATTCTGGTTATTCTTCTATCCATTTTGATGGTTGTTTTCCATTTTATTCCACATGTCTCTGGTTTTTTTTGTCCATTTTAAAGCACTGGAGATCATTGTAGATGAACAGCCTATAATTGTTTGCACCTGCGTATGATTTAATTTAATTTAATTAGCTTATAATGCGCCAAATCACAGCAAAAGCTGTCTCAAGGCGACTTACATAAAACAAGTCATCATAAAATTGAATAAATAATTAAAATGAATAAAAATTCAAATACATAAATAAAAACAGCAGTAAAAGAATAAAACAAATAAAAATAAAAACTATCCATAAGAAATACAATAAAAATAGGTTTTTAAGTCTTGACTTAAAATGTCCACAGACTCAGACTGCCTCACGGTCGCAGGAAGACTGTTCCACAGGGTGGGTGGCACGATACGAAAGGCTCTTTGATCTGCTGACTTCTTCTTCACCCTGGGAACACAGAGAAGTCCTGCATTCTGCGACCGCAAAGCCCGGGCCGGCACGTAGAGTTCCACCAGATCAGCCAGATAAGATGGCGCCAATCCATGAACAACCTTATAAGTCAATAACAAAACCTTAAAATATGCTCTCCACAGAGACAGGGAGCCAGTGCAAAGATGCCAAAATGGGTGTGATATGTTCAGACCTTCTGCTACGTGTCAGAAGTCTGGCGGCAGCGTTCTGAACCAGCGTAAGACCCCTAATGCTGGACTGTGGTAACCCTGAAAATAGAACATTACAATAATCTAGTCTAGAAGAAACAAAAGCATGAATCAGGGTCTCAGCATCAGCCATGGACAGGATGGGGTGGATCCTCGCTATATTTCTCAGATGGAAAAAAGCAGTCCTAGTAACATCCCTGATGTGGAGGTCAAAAGACAACGTAGGATCAAAAATTACCCCAAGGTTCCTCTTTTTGTCCGTATGATGTATGACACAGGAATCCAGGCTGAGCGCCAGCTGGTCAAAGTGATGCCGATGTCTCGCTGGACCAAGAACCATCATTTCAGTCTTATCAAAGTTTAAAAGTAGGAAGTTACTAGACATCCAACTTCTCACTGATAGAAGACAGTCCTCCAGGGATTTTATGGGAGTGAGATTTCCCGCAGTTATTGGCATGTACAACTGAGTATCATCAGCATAACAATGAAAGGCAATCCCAAAACTCTGCAGTATACGCCCAAGGGGTGCCACATACAGGGAGGAAAGCAAGGGACCTAAAACAGATCCCTGTGGAACCCCAAATCTCATGTCAGCAAGGTCAGAGGTAGTGCCATTATGCAAGACACATTGAGAACGAAGAACGACTGGACAGATATGACGTCAACCAGGCAAGGGCACTTCCAGTAATCCCACAAAAATTCTCCAACCTATTGAGCAAAATATGATGATCCACCGTATCAAACGCAGCAAGCAATAAGTTTTCCCCTCTCCAATCAACTTTTTAATCAAACTATGCTGTTTTTCTGAACAATGTCTTGAATGTCCCATTTTCCTCAGGCTTTCAAAGAGAACAGCATGTTCAACAGGTGCTGGCTTCATCCATAAATAGGGGACACCTGATTCACACCTGTTTGTTCCACAAAATTGACGAACTCACTGACTGAATGCCACACTACTATTATTGTGAACACCCCCTTTTCTACTTTTTTTTTACTAATAGCCCAATTTCATAGCCTTAAGAGTGTGCATATCATGAATGCTTGGTCTTGTTGGATTTGTGAGAATCTACTGAATCTACTGGTACCTTGTTTCCCATGTAACAATAAGAAATATACTCAAAACCTGGATTAATCTTTTTAGTCACATAGCACTGCTATTATTCTGAACACTACTGTATAAAGAGACATGTTGGGCTCTTAAATATGGAGTTTGACCAGCTGGTTAATTCAGGCATTTAATCAGAAATTATTTACTACCACTGATTTATATCATGCATCAAACCGGTGTCCTGTCCTGGGTGTACCCCGCCTCACGCTCTATGACTGCTGTGATAGGCCCCAGCCCCCCGCGATCCTTAACTGGACTAAGCGGTTGAAAATGAGTGCGTGTGATTTATATCAGTGGTAGTAAATCATTTCTGCAGCTAGTGTGGCATAGCAGGGTGTCAGTTTGTGAGCTTGATCTCAAAGCTCTAGGTCCTATTTGTCCCCCCTCTGCCCACAGCTGGTTCAGGTCTGGGGTTCTTGATGAAAAGTGCTGATCAGGTCTGGCTGGAGCAGAAACGGAGACTAAATGTGCAGATCCTCTATGATTAGGACTGAGGCGTGCCGGTAAACTCGGCGTGCTCAGATAACCTTTGGAACTTGTATCGTGATCTGCTCTACTTTGCTCTCACAGGTTCCCAATCATCTTATTTGGTTAATGTTCTTTTATTGGTTCTTCCACTCCTGTATGAACTTTGTGGCAGAGCTGATGCAGTTTGGGGACAGAGAGTTCTACAGGGACTGGTGGTGAGTAGAGAGGCATTACACAATAAGACATGAAAAAAACACAGATTGCAATTATAACCCCCTATTACAATAAAGTTGGGACATTGTGTAAAATGTAAATAAAACAGAATACAATGATTTTCAAATCCTCTTCAACCTATATTCAATTGAATACACCACAAAGACAAGATATTTAATGTTCAAACTGATAAACTCTGTTTTTGTGCAAATATTTGCTCATTTTGAAATGGATGCCTGCAACACATTTCAAAAAAGCTGGGACAGTGGTATGTTTACCACTGTGTTACATCACTTTTCCATCTAACAACACTCAGTAAGCGTTTGGGAACTGAGGACACTAATTGTGAGTGTCATGATTGGGTATAAAAGGAGCATCCCCAAGAGGCTCAGCTGTTCACAAGCAAAGATGGGGCGAGGATCACCACTTTGTGAACAACTGTGTGTAAAAATAGTCCAATAATTTAAGAACAATGTTTCTCAACGTTCAATTGTAAGGAATTTAGGGATTCCATCATCTACAGTCCATAATATAATCAGAAGATTCACAGAATCTGGAGAACTTTCTGCACGTAAGCAAAAAGGCTGAAAGGCCAACATTCAATGCCCGTGACCTTCAATCCCTCAGGCGGTACTGCACTAAAAACCGACATCATTGTGTAAAGGATCTTACTGTGTGGGCTCAGGAACACTTCAGAAAGCCATTGTCAGTTAAGACAGTTCATCGCTACATCTACAAGTGCAAGTTAAAACTCTACCATGCAAAGCAAAAGCCATACATCAACAACATCCAGAAACGTTGCCACCTTCTCTGGACCCGAGCGCATTTGAAATGGACAGATGCAACGTGGAAAAGTGTGCTGTGGTCTGATGAGTCCACATATCAAATTGTTTTTGGAAATCATGAATGTTGTGTCTCCAGACAAAAGAGGAAAAAGACCATCCAGATTGTTACCAGAGCAAAGTTCAAAAGCCAGCATCTGTGATGGTATGGGGGTGTGTTAGTGCCCATGGCATGGGCAACTTAAACATCTGTGATGGCACCATCAATGCTGAAAGGTACAACCAGGTTTTGGAGCAACACATGCTGCCATCCAGGCAACGTCTTTTTCAGGGACGTCCCTGCTTATTTCAGCAAGACAATGCCAAGCCACATTCTGCACGTTACAACAGCGTGGCTTCATAGTAAAAGAGTGCGGGTACTAGACTGGCCTGCCTGCAGTCCAGACCTGTCTCCCATTGAAAATGTGTGGCGCATTATGAAGTACAAAATACGACAGAGACCCCAGACTGTTGAAGAACTGAAGTCATACATCAAGCAAGAATGGGAAAGAATTCCACCTACAAAGCTTCAAAAATTAGTGTCCTCAGTCCCCAACGCTTATTGAGTGTTGTTAGAAGGAAAGGTGATGTAACACAGTGGTAAACATACCACTGTCCCAGCTTTTTTGAAATGTGTTGCAGGCATTCATTTCAAAATGAGGAAATATTTGCACAAAAACAACATTTATCAGTTTGAACGTTAAATATCTTGTCTTTGTGGTGTATTCAATTGAATATAGGTTGAACAGGATTTGCAAATCATTGTATTCTGTTTTTATTTACACAACGTCCCAACTTCATTGGAATTGGGGTTGTAACATTAATGTTTGAGGGGGAAAAAATTAAGATAATTTGTTTCTCAGTGCATGCTTAAATCAGTAAACAAAGTGGATATGTTTCACGCTGTATATTACGGTGGGCAAACTCAGAAGATTTTGTGCTTTTTCTGAAACTGCCATTTTCAGAAGCGTGCTGCACGCTTCCTGTTTTGGAATGAGGCTCCAAGTAGATGGACATCTCATCTGCTTAGCAGCCATGTAAATTACTTTTAAATTGTTTGTGGTTGTAGAATAATGGTAGAAATGCATAAAACAACTGGAAATTCCAGATCCTGACAATTGTTTTGGGCACTTAGATTTCAATGTGGTCCAGGTCTGACTACAGATTTGTCCACCTTCGCATAGTATGCAAACATATGCACAGTGTGTATTGTAATCATATATAAGCATTTCTCAAGCAAATAATTTTTCATGGTGTTATTTGTTTATTCACTTCAGGAACTCTGAAACTGTCACTTATTTCTGGGCCAACTGGAACATCCCAGTTCATAAGTGGTGCCTGAGGTGAGCAATGAAATCCTGCAATACATTGTAAGTAATGTGTACTGCTAAACTGAGGATTATTTCAGAAACAGACTGTACACTTTGCATAAATGCTTGATATATGCAGTAAATTATTATTTTTTAAATCAATGTAATTGTAGTTGGAATGGATTCAGCAAGAAAACAGAAAACACTTAATATTTCCTACACAAATGTTTTACATGCTGAATGCATTCCAAACCAAAATTACATTGATTGTTGAGTTTGGCATGACATCTACGAGGTCTGTCAATAAAGTATAGGTCCTTTTTATTTTTTTCAAAAACTATATGGATTTCATTCATATGTTTTATGTCAGACATGCTTGAACCCTCGTGCGTATGCGTGAGTTTTTCCACGCCTGTCGGTGACGTCATTCGCCTGTGAGCACTCCTTGTGGGAGGAGTCGTCCAGCCCCTCGTCGGAATTCCTTTGTCTGAGAAGTTGCTGAGAGACTGGCGCTTTGTTTGATCAAAATTTTTTCTAAACCTGTGAGACACATCGAAGTGGACACGGTTCAAAAAATTAAGCTGGTTTTCAGTGAAAATTTTGACGGCTGATGAGAGATTTTGAGGTGATACTGTCGCTTTAAGGACTTCCCACGGTACGAGACGTCGCGCAGCGCTCTCAGGCGCCGTCGTCAGCCTGTTTCAAGCTGAAAACCTCCACATTTCAGGCTCTATTGATCCAGGACGTCGTGAGAGAACAGAGAAGTTTCAGAAGAAGTCGGTTTCAGCATTTTATCCGGATATTCCACTGTTAAAGGAGATTTTTTTAATGAAAGACGTGCGGACGGATCGCAGCGTCGGCTCGCAGCCGCCGCGACGCTCCGCCACAGGAAAAACACCTCTGTTGGAAGCCTTAAGGACAAGTTGAAACATGTCCAGCTGTTAAACAATTTCTCATATACTCACTCCACTGAAAGCCATCAAAAGCCGCCTGGATTTTACAAATGGTTATCAACACGGAGGTGTTTTTCCTGTGCCGCCGCACCACGCCGGCTGCGTCCCAACGCGCGGACCCGTCCGCACGTCTTTCATTAAAAAAAATCTCCTTTAACAGTGGAATATCCGTATAAAATGCTGAAACCAACTTCTTCTGAAACTTCTCTGTTCTCTCACGACGTCCTGGATCAATAGAGCCTGAAATGTGGAGGTTTTCAGCTTGAAACAGGCTGATGACGGCACCTGAGAGCACTGCGCGACGTCTCGCACCGTGGGAAGTCCTTAAAGCGACAGTATCACCTCAAAATCTCTCATCAGCTGTTAAAATTTTCACTGAAAACCAGCTTAATTTTTCGAACCGTGTCCACTTCAATGTGTCTCACAGGTTTAGAAAAAATTTTGATCAAACAAAGCGCCAGTCTCTCAGCAACTTCTCAGACAAAGGAATTCCGACGACTCCTCCCACAAGGAGTGCTCACAGGCGAATGACGTCACAGACAGGCGTGGAAAAACTCACGCATGCGCACGAGGGTTCAAGCATGTCTGACGTAAAAACATATGAATGAAATCCATATAGTTTTTGAAAAAATAAAAAAGGACCTATACTTTATTGACAGCCCTCGTATTTGTATTATTATATAATCAAACAATGTATGTGAACATTTTGTTGTCTTCACCGTAAACTGCCAATTGTGGTGATGTTTTCCACATATCGACTCAGCGACTATTGTAGTTTGTCTGTAGTTGTTGTTCTTTAGATCAACAGTTCTCAACTGGGGTCCCTGGACCCCTGGGGGTCCACGAGCCTTAGCTTGAGGGTCCGCAAAATAATTTGTAATAAATTCTTAAAGTTATACTGTATCGTTTAAAAAAATAGCATAATCACATGCAGGGACCGCTGCGCCAATAAAACAAACATAACAAACCAATTACTCCCTATTACCTCTGGGTCGATAAAAAATCTCATGATTGACACATCACGTAAATCTGTCACGTGTCGCTATCATGTACCAGTTGCTTTACTCATGAGGCAATTGGTGCACAGCTCCTGCTGAGCTGCTTAGCATTTCTAGCTGGCGACAGTGGACAAATATTTCAGTATGTCCACTTCATCGAGTGATACTAAACCCAAACCATCTAAACTGAGAAAATATGATGTTATACTTACTTTGGATTGATTGCGAACAGCGACAGAAGACCAAAATGTGTGGTGTGTCTTCAGGTGCTAGAAAATGAAGCCATGAAGCGCGCCAAGCTAAAGTGGCATCTCATTCCAAAGCACCAAGAGTGCAAGGACAAAACAAACTGTTTTGTTTTTGTTTTTTTTGTCAAAAACATGAGGAATATATAAAGCAGAAAACACAAATGGTGAACTTGGACACAACTTTAGAAGAAGCACAGAGGGCTTCTTATTTAGTGGCTCAATGGATCACGAAAACACAATATAGAGTGGGGAAAATAAGGCTCCGTAAGAAGCATTTCAAGGTCCTGGAGTGACCTGGCCAGTCTCCAGACCTGAACTCAATAGAAAATCTTTGGAAGGAGCTGAAACTCCAAACCTGAAAGATTTGGAGAAGATCTGTATGGAGGAGTGGACCAAAATCCCTGTTGCAGTGTGTGAAAACTTGGTCAAGAACTACAGGAAACGTCTGACCTCTGTAATGACAGACAAATGTTTCTGTACCAATTATTAAACTCTGTTTTTCTAGGTGATCAAATACTTATTTTATGCAATAAAATGCAAATTAATTATTTAAAAATCATACAATGTGATTTACTGGATTTTTTTTTTTTTTTTGATTCTGTCTCTCACAGTTGAAGTGTACCTACAATAAAAATTACAGACCTCTCCATTCTTTGTAGGTGGGAAAACTTGCAAAACTGACAGGGGGTCAAATACTTATTTTCCCCACTGTATGTGTATAAAATAATAAAAATATTCACGACAAAGCTTAATAATTAATAAGGTTATTATGCTGTTCATTTTGTGAATAAGGGGAAATAAGTTACATTAATGTTATAAGAAAGCTTTAAAATGGTTTTGAAATTAACTTTCATTTGTGCCCATTTTGGTACTTTTAATTTTCCTGAAAGCTTCAAGACCAACAGCTTGAAAAATGTTGTGAAGTCAAAATTGTATTTGAGCAAATCACCCTGTGTGTAAAATGATAGAAATGTTACTAAAATTATTAAAATTGAATTTGGGTGTGTTCATTTCTATGAAACCAATGTTTTATATTATTTAGTTAAAAAAAAAAAAATCATTTCTATGGCATCTGGGATCACAAATAGTAGCAAACATATGTTTATTGGTGTGAGGATTATGAGGGGGTCCTTGAACAATTTTTTTTTCTGTTTTAAGGGGTCTGTTGCCCCAAAAGGTTTCAGAACCCCTGCTGTAGATGATCTGAAGCAGGGGTGATGAGCTGACTTGTTTATGACAGATGACAAAACAAACGAACAAAAAAACACCACAGTTCCACTTGTGCAGCTCCTTGTCACATCTCGGAGTCCTGCATGTTGCACTGCATGTACAGTGATTCCCTTTTTCAACATTTTTGTTACAGCCTTATTCCAAAATGGAGTAAATTAATTTTTCCCCTCAAAATTCTACACCTCAAAAAATATACTATACGAGTATATATATATATATGTGTGTGTGTGTGTGTGTGATGCACCTTTGGCAGCAATTACAGCCTCAAGTCTTCTTGAATATGATGCCACAAGCTTGCTGCACCTATCTTTGGGCAGTTTTGTCCATTCATCTTTGCAGCACCTCTCTAGCGCCATCAGGTTGGCTGGGGAGCATTGGTGCACAGCCATTTTCAGATCTCTCCAGAGATCTTCAATCAGAGTAAGGTCTAGGCTCTGGCTGGACCACTCAAAGACATTCACAGAGTTGTCCTGAAGACACTCCTTTGATATCTTGGCCGTGTGCTTTGGGTCATTGTCCTGCTGAAAGATGAACCATTGCCGCAGTCTGAGGTCAAGAGCACTCTGGAGCAGGTTTTCATCCAGGATGTCTCTGTACATTGCCGCATTCATCTTCCCCTCAATCCTGACTAGTCTCCCAGTTACTGCTGCTGAAAAACATCCCCACAGCATGATGCTGCCATCACCATGCTTCACTGTAGGGATGGTGCCTGGTTTCTTCCAAACATGACACCATTCACACCAAAGAGTTCAATCTTTGTCTCATCAGACCAGAGAATTTTGTTTCTCATGATCTGAGAGTCCTTCAGGTACCTTTTGTCATGGGCTGTTATGTGACTTTTACTAAGGAGTGGTTTCTGTCTGGCCACTCTACCATACAGGCCTGATTAGTGGATTGCTGCAGAGATGGTTGTCCTTCTTGAAGGTTCTCCTCTCTCCACAGAGGAATGCTGGAGCTCTGACAGAGTGACCATCATGTTATTGGTCACCTCCCTGACTAAGGCCCTTTGCCCCCGATCGCTCAGTTTAGACGGGTGGCCAACTCTAGGAAGAGTCTTGATGGATCTGAATGGCTTCCATTTATGGATGACAGAGGCCACTGTGCTCATTGGGACCTTCAAAGCAGCAGAAATCTTTCTGTACCCTTCCCCAGATTTGTGCCTTGAGACTATCCTGTCTCAGAGGTCCACAGACAGTTCCTTTGACTTCATGTTTGGTTTGTCCTCTGACATGCACTGTCAGCTGTGGGACCTTATAAGTAGACAGGTGTGTGTCTTTCCAGATCATGTCCAAAATCTCAAACATTTTTCACATTGTCATTATGGGGTATTGTGTGTAGACTTTTGAGAAAAAAAAATCCATTTTGGAATAAGGCTGTAACAAAAAATGTGGAATAAGTGAAGCATTGTGAATACTTTCCAGATGCACTGTCATGTTCTGTCATGTTGTCATGACAACCAGGCATCTTATCACCCGGTGTTGAGCAAGTCAGCCTTCTTTTCCTCATATGTATTTCATCCCTGAGGCTAATCCTGTCAATATTACGACATCTGGACAGTGGAAGGAAGACAAGGAGACTTGGTGGTGGAATGAAGAGGTCCAGGAAAGCATAAGGAGAAAGAGGTTGGCGAAAACGTTTTGGGATAGTCGGAGAGATGAAGAAAGTAGACAGGAGTACAAGGAGATGCGGCGTAAGGCGAAAAGAGAAGTGGCAAAAGCAAAGGAAAAGGCATATTGCAAGCTGTACAAGAAGTTGAATAGTAAGGAAGGAGAAAAGGACTAGTACCGATTGGCCAGACAAAGGAACAGAGCTGGAAAGGATGTGCAGCAGGTTAGGGTGGTAAAAGATGCACATGGTAATGTGCTGAGAAGGTGGAGGGAATATTTTGAAGAGCTGATGAATAAAGAAAATGAGCGAGAGAAAAGGCTGGATGATGTGTTGAGAGTAAATCAGGAAGTACAAGAGATTAGCAAGGAAGAATTGAGGGCTGCTATGAAGAGGATGAAGAGTGGAAAGGCAGTTGGTCCAGATGACATTCCAGTGGAGGCATGGAAATGTCTAGGAGAGATGGCAGTAGAGTTTCTAACCAGATTGTTTAATAAAATCTTAGAAAGTGAGAGGATGCCTGAGGAGTGGAGACGAAGTGTGCTGGTTCCTATTTTCAAGAACAAGGGTGATGTGCAGAGCTGCAGTAACTACAGAGGCATGGGAAAGAGTAGTAGAAGCTAGGCTTAGAAAACAGGTGAAGATCTGTGAGCAGCAATATGGTTTCATGCCGAGAAAGAGCACTACAGATGCAATGTTTGCTCTGAGAATATTGCTGGAAAAGTACAGAGAAGGACAGAGTTACATTGTGTGTTTGTGGACTTAGAAAAAGCTTATGATAGGGTGCCAAGAGAAGAGTTGTGGTATTGTATGAGGAAGTCTGGAGTGGCAGAGAAGTATGTTAGGGTAGTGCAGGACATGTACAACAATAGTGTGACAGCGGTGAGATGCGCAGTCGGAATGACAGACTCATTCAAGGTGGAGGTGGGATTACACCAAGGATCAGCTCTGAGTCCTTTCTTGTTTGCAGTGGTGATTGACAGGTTGACAGATGAGATCAAACAGGAGTCCCCATGGACTATGATGTTTGCAGATGACATTGTGATCTGTAGTGAGAGTAGAGAGCAAGTTGAGTCTAGTCTGGAGAAGTGGAGATATGCTTTGGAGAGAAGGGGAATGAAAGTCAGTAGAAGCAAGACTGAGTACATGTGTGTGAATGAGAGGGAGCCCAGTGGAATAGTGCAGTTTCAAGGAGTAGAAGTGGTGAAAGTAGATGAGTTTAAATATTTGGGGTCAACTGTTCAAAGTAATGGAGAGTGTGGTAGAGAGGTGAAGAAGAGAGTGCAGGCAGGGTGGACTGGGTGGAGAAAGGTGGCAGGAGTGATTTGCGACCAAAGAATATCAGCAAGAGTGAAGGGGAAAGTTTACAAGACAGTAGTGAGACCAGCTATGTTGTATGGTTTAGAGACGGTGGCACTAACAAAAAGACAGGAGGCAGAGCTGGAGGTGGCAGAGCTGAAGATGTTGAGATTCTCTTTGGGAGTGACAAGAATGGACAAGATTAGGAATGAACATATCAGAGGGACAGCTCAGGTGGGACGGTTTGGAGACAAAGTCAGGGAGGCGAGATTGAGATGGTTTGGACATGTGCAGAGGAGGGACCCAGGGTACATAGGGAGAAGGATGCTGAGGATGGATCCACCAGGCAGGAGGAGAAGAGGGAGACCAAAGAGGAGGTTCATGGATGTGCTGAGAGAGGACATGCAGGTGGTTGGTGTGACAGAGGAAGATACAGAGGACAAGGTGAGATGGAAACGATTGATCTGCTGTGGCGACCCCTAACGGGAACAGCCGAAAGACAAAGAAGAAGAAGATACTGAATAGTTTCAATCAAAACTTAAGTCACCTTTTATTCAGTCACAATTTGAATAAATTTTCATCTCATTTTATTAAATTTATACTGATGGCTTTTTAAAAGTGCTCTCCAAATACGGTTGCAGAAGTTTGGGCAGCCCTGATAATTTTCATGATTTTCCTTTTATTAATCATTGACTGTCTGGATCAGAAATTTCAGTTAAATATATCATATAGTAGACGAACACACTGATATTTCAGAAGTGAAATGAAGTCTCCAGTATTTACAGAAAGTGTGCAATAATTATTTAAACAAAAATGGGCAGGTGCATAAATTTGGGCACCCGTGTCATTTTATTGATTTGAATACATTTAGCACTAATTACTGGAACACAACATTGGTTTGGTAAGCTCATTGGGCCTTGACCTCCTTACACAGGTGAAAGGGTATTTAAGGTGGCCATTTGCAAATGTTTCCCTCCTCTTTGCATTTCTTCTAATGAGTGGCAACATGGGAGCCTCTAAACAACTCTCAAATGACCTGAAAACAAAGATTGTTCAACATCATTGTTTAGGGGAAGGATACAAAAAGCTATCTCAGAGATTTCATCTATCAGTTTCCACTGTGAGGAACATAGTGAGGAAATGAAAAACCACAGGCACAGCACTAGTTAAGGCCTGAAGTGGCAGGCCAAGAAAAATCTCAGATAAGCTGAGCAAAGGATGGTGAGAACAGTCATAGTCAACCCACAGACCTGCTCCAAAGACCTGCAACATGATCTTGCTGCAGATAGTGTCTCTGTGCATCATTCAACTATACAGTGCACTTTGCACAAGGAGATGTTGTAATACAGAGGAAGCCATTTCTGTATACACACCACAAACAGTCACTTGAGGTATGCTAAAGCACATTTGGACAAGCCAGCTTCACTTTGGAATAAGGTGCTGTGGACTGATGAAACTAAAACTGAGTTATGTGGACAAGAGGCGGTATGCATGGCTGAAAAAGAACACAGCATTCCAAGAAAAACACTTGCTACCTACAGTAAAGTTTGGAGGTGGTTCCATCATGCTGTGGGGCTGTGTGGTCAGTGCAGGTACTGGGAATCTTGTTAAAGTTGAGGGTCACGTGGATTCCAGTCAATATCAGCAGATTCTTGAGAACAATGTTCATGAATCGGTGACAAAGTTGAAGTTGCGCTGGATCTTTCAACAAGACAATGACCCTAAACAATACTCCAAATTTACTAAGGTATTCATGCAGAGGAACAAGTACAACTTTCTGGAATGGTCTTCTCAGTCCCCAGACCTGAATATTATTGACAATCTGTGGTGTGATTTTAAGTGGGTTGTCCATGCTCAGAAACCAACAAACCTGACTGGAGATGTTTTGCAAAGAAGAATGGTCCAAAATATCTTCAGCCAGAATCCAGACTCTCATTGGAAGCTGTAGGAAGCATTTAGAGGCTGTTATTTCTGCAAAAGGAGGATCTACTAAATATTGATGTATTTTTTTCTGTTGGGGTGCCTAAATTTATGCACCTGACTAATTTTGTTTAAAGAATTATTGCACACTTTCTGTAAATCCTATAAACTTCATTTCACTTCTCAAATATCTGTTTGTCTGCTATATGATATATTTAACTGAAATTGCTGATCCAACCAACCAATGATTTCTAAAGGAAAATTATCAGGGATCCCCAATCTTTTACAAACGACTGTAAATGTAATTTATTTTTATTTTAATGAAATTCATTCATTCCTGTGTTTCACAGACACTTTTATAAGCCAATGTTGAGGAAAGGGGTCAACAAGTTTCTGGCTCAAACGGCCGTCTTCCTGGTGTCTGCGTTCTTCCATGAGGTAAAACTGCAGCAGTTTTTGATGCCTCATCTATTTCTGTGCTCCAGTGGTTAGGTGGAGGTATGCGCACTGAGTGCGCTTCCATGTGTTTTTCTTACTCTGCCATTCTCTATGTGTCAGTATCTCGTGAGTGTTCCTTTGAAGATGTTCAGACTCTGGGCTTTCATGGGCATGATGGCTCAGGTGAGACACGTTCTCTTCCTCAGCTGATAAATGCATCTTATCCTAAATTTGGAGGGAGACACTTTGACCTTTAACCTTTAATCTGTCCAGGTTCCTCTGGCTTGGTTTGTTAGTCGCTTCCTCAATGGAAACTACGGCAACGCAGCTGTGTGGATCTCACTCATCATCGGCCAGCCTGTCGCAGTGTTGATGTACGTCCATGACTACTATATTATTCATTATGGGACCACGACATAGTATTGGACAAAGACACACTGACGGGAATCATGTTTCCCTGCCAAAAGGACAATCCCATGGAAGAATGTAGAGCCAGTGAAGCGGAACTTGATGACTAAACTCAGACTAAGATGCAGCAAAAAAAAAAAAAAAAAAAAAAAAATTCACATTGAACATGAGTTCTGGATGACAGAAAACAATAATGTCTCATTTGTGCTCATTTTGAAGCAATATTTCATGTTTTATAGGAAATCTGCACTTTTCAACAAGCAGTTGTGGTAGATATATAAAATTGGGATTCAGTCACTACTGTCCCCAGTGTCTGTGCAGTTTGGTTATTAACGATCCATATGTGACCCACTGGAGCCACCCTGAGCAAAAAGGGAGGAGCTGAAAGAAACAAGATTTATTATGTGAAAAAAGTTAAGTTGAGTCCCTACATCCAAACACTCATCTTAAATTTTTTTGGCTACACTGCCATGTGGATGGAACAGGACAGAGGAAAAATTTGTACATCCAAGTGGCTTTAGGGAAAGTTTAATTGTGCTTTTTTTGCGAGATGAGATTCCATTTTTTGCCAAAATCAAGTATTGTGTCCTAGGCTATCACGTCTGCTTTTTGTTGTTGTTGCATGTTCTGTATAAATTTCCTATATTACTCTTTTTGATGTAACTATATCAAATATTGTTTTATTTTAAAAAATAGGATACCAAACATGAAGAAATACTAAAGGTGTTTTTGGGAACATGCGGGTATGGATGGCAACAGCCACAGTTGCACAGACTTGTTTAATTATTGAATCAAAGCAAATGGTGTCATCTCGCTTTGATTTCACTGCTCACTTTTTGGCTGTCATGTTGTACTTTAACATTATTTGATGCCTAAAATGTGTTCAGGGCTTGAGTTGAGCCATATTATGATTTCAATTTGTAACCAGACATTTGAAAATTAGGAAAATCAGTGTTCATTTTGTATAAAAGAGATTTTGAATGTGAAACATTTTCAAAGCATTTGACTGAAATTCATTTGTCAGGTTTGATAAAAATGTATTATTCTGTAATGTAAGTTGTCTTGTTTTCATTCATCCTCTAGAAAATAACTTAGTTTGCAGGTTATTGCAGACTCAAATCATCTGTCCATCCTTTGTTTTAAAAAATATGCAATTACAGTTGTGTTCAAAGTAAGTGTTTTAAAAAGTGAGTAAAGCTCAAAATCCGTAAAATAGCTTTTATTTACATACACGCAAATGCACTGGGAACACTGCACATTGTATTCCAAATATAAACATGAAGAAAAATGTTAGAAAAATTTACGACTTGACAAAGTGAGGAAAAGGGAAAAGTTGTTCAAAAAAATAGCAGTGTCTGCATTTTTCTTTACAAACTCAAACATTTACTGTACAAATAAAAAATGCTTTAAGATTTAGTTTTCCTGTGAATCACTGAACTAATATTTAGTTGTGTAACCAGTTTCTGAGAACTGTTTCATGGAGTTGACCAACTTCTGGCACGTGTGAACAGGTATTCCAGCCCAGTTCAATTGGACTACATTCCATAATTCCTCTGCATTTCATGGTTTTGCCTCAAACTGTACTTTAGCAGCAACATGACCTCTTCAAGTGTTCTAATGTATTCAAACTGATCCATGATCCCTGGTATCCCCAATTCATGCTTGTTGCACCAGGCTTCACTGTCTTCACAGTTGCTCAAATTCAGTTTTTGAGGGTCATCCAACAGACTGACTGCAGCCCCGAGACCTACAACCCCAATTCCAATGAAGTTGGGCCGTTGTATAAAATGTAAATAAAAACAGAATACAACAATTTGCAAATCCTCTTCAACCTATATTCAATTGAATACACCACAAAGACAAGATATTTAATATTCAAACTGAGCAAATATTTGCTCATTTTGAAATGGATGCCTGCCACACGTTTTAAAAAAGCTGGGTCAGTGGTATGTTTACCACTGTTACATCACCTTTCCTTCTAACAACACTCAATAAGCGTTTGGGAACTGAGGACACTAATTGTTGAAGCTTTGTGGGTGGAATTCTTTCCCATTCTTGCTTGATGTACAACTTCAGTTGTTCAACAGTCCGGGGTCTCCACTGTCGTATTTTGCACTTCATAATGCACCACAAATTTTCAATGGGCGGCAGGTCTGGACTGCAGGCAGGCCGGTCTAGTACCTGCACTCTTTTACTACGAAGATACGCTGTTGTAACACATGCAGAATGTGGCTTGGCATTGTCTTGCTGAAATAAGCAGGGACGTCCCTGCAAAAGATGTTGCTTGGATGACAGCATGTGTTGCTCCAAAACCTGGATGTACCTTTCAGCATTGATGGTGCCATCACAGATGTGTAAGTTGCCCATGCCATGAGCACTAACACACCCCCATACCATCACAGATGATGGCTTTTGAACTTTGCACTGGTAAGAATCTGGATGTTGTTGATGTATGGCTTTCACTTTGCATGGTAGTTTTAACTTGCACTTTTAGATGTAGCGACAAACTGTGTTAACTGACAGTGTTTTTCTGAAGTGTTCCTGAGCCTATGCGGTAAGATACAAAATTATGTCGTTTTTTTTTTTAATACAGTGCCACCTGAGGGATCGAAGGTCACGGGCATTCAATGTTGGTTTTCGGCCTTACTGCTTACGTGTAGAAAGTTCTCCAGATTCTCTGAATCTTCCGATTATATTATGGACTGTACATGATGGAATCCCTAAAGTCCTTGCAATTAAATGTTGAGAAAGACTGTTCTTAAACTGTTGGACTATTTTTTTCACGCAGTTGATCACAAAGTGGTGATCCTCACCCCATCTTTGCGTGTGAACAGCTGAGCCTTTTGGGGATGCTCCTTTTATACCCAATCATGACACTCACCTGTTTCCAATTAACCTGTTCACCTGTGGAATGTTCCAAACAGGTGTTCTTTAAGTATTCATCAACTTTCCCAATCTTTTGTTGCCACTGTCCCAGCTTTTTTGAAATGTGTTGCAGGCATCCATTTCAAAATGAGCAAATATTTGCACAAAAACAAAAAAGTATCAGTCTGAACATTAAATATATTGTCTTTGTGGTGTATTCAATTGAATATAGGTTGAAGAGGATTTGCAAGTCATTGTATTCTGTTTTTATTTACATTTCACACAATGTACCAACTTCTCTGGAATTGGGGTTGTAAAAAGAACAATCGTGTTTTTGTCAGTACACTAAATGTGGCGCTATTTCTTTTTAGGTCAGTCAATGTGTTCTTTGGCAAATTGCAACCTCGTTTTTTTTTTTTCTTTCAACAATGGGACATTGGGGGGCTTCTTGCCCATAGCTTGGCTTGACATAGGCATTCTTTCATGTCTTTCTGGCTTAGCAGCCGATCATTTTCTCTATATGTTTTCCCTCACCAATGAACTTTTTAATCAAAGTGCACTGTTCTTCAGAACCATGTCCAGAATGACCCATTTTACTCAGTTTCATAGTGAAATTCCTCTGAAAAAATAAAAGCCTGCCTTAAATAAGCGGCGGGCATTATGGCCAAAAAAAAGATCACATTTGGCCGAGTCGCTTTTTTATCCCCCCAATTCCCGAGTGTATCTTAAAATCCTAAAGCCTGATTTATGCTTCTACAGCGCTGTAACTTCGTGCCATGTAATGACATCAATGTGCGGGACAATTTTGAAGTTCTCCATCGTATCTTTATGAAAATTTTCTGGATTAATTTGTCCCTCACTGAGCTCATCTTTCTACAATCATCTACCTCCAAATCACAGGTAAGGTGTACAATTAACTCCTTGAATTGCAGGTCATTTGAGCATCATTTTCTGACTTTGTGTTGTGAAGTCTGTCATATTTGTGGTCTTCTCTGCCAAACGTATTTGATCCGTGATCAAAATGTAATCAGCGTGCGCACTGCAAAAATATTTAAGATATGACTGAAGAGGAAGGAGTAAAAAGTGACAAATCACAGCCCTTTGCAGTGTCTTATTTAGCATCAGGCTGTGGGTCCCAGGTCTGAGCCCGATTTGGAAACAAATGAATGGCCAGGCTTTTAAACGAGGAACTATGGTACCCACTTTCCTCGAATCGGCAAGTGTCAGTGCTGAACTTAATTGCATACCTCCGTTACTGGGAATGTCCAGACTGTTTTGCCTGCGAGGTGTTTTTAATGGAATGCATTGCGATGGAGTGGGACATCTTGTGCGATGTGAGCGAAAATCGGTTTTCCATCCGGTATATACTGTGTTTATTACATGGAAAACCATGCAAAAGCATTGGGACTTTTGTTTTTTTTCCGGTGAGTGCGAACTTCCGGAAGCTCTACTGCTACAAGGAAAAAACAAAACAAGAAAAACCCAAGGAATTAGACAAACATCTGCATATCCAACAATCGTGTGCAATATTCAAGATCAGAAAAATCATTTAATGAGAAAAATGTGAGCCTCACCTTGGATTTTTGGCTCTGGTCAGGCAGGTAAAGTTTAAACTCTGCTGGAACTTCATCCTCCAAATACAGCCTATCAGAGAAATATACTCTTCGTATCCGACAATTAGCATGGATCTGAAAGAAAAACAGACTGGAGTCAGAGATGAGGTGTACTGAGATTACACACACGGCAAGCACACTCAAAAATACTACAGAAGACTAACTTGTACACGCAGTGTCTCCATGTAGTTGGTTCCATAGGCTCTCCTGGTGAAATCTGAAAGGTTGAACTGTATCTGGTTCCAGCCCTCATCCAGTCTCATTGGCATGGTGCAGATGAACGGCTTCACACGTGTGGTGCTCTGATAGTTGCTAGCCCGAAACCGCCGTCTGACATTTTTATCATCTAATACCTGACAGGGATTTAATCCAAAAAAAAAAAAAAAACACCAACCATGAGCATCGGGTTGCTGTATAGTTATAGGAATATTTGTTTATCTCTAGGTATGAAGTAATATCGGTTCTGTGGTCTACCTGCACTTCAAAGGTAAAATACTTCTTCACATTCTTGATAATCATAATCAAAAAAGGAAGTTTGATGCCCAGCGTCTTCTTGGGGTCTGCAGGGCATGTTATGTATGTGGTACTGGAGGGAGGAGAAAGCAGCTGACTTGTGACTGACATCTTTAGCGTGAGGTGACGTGATTCAAACAGAAACAAACTCACCTGACGTTCACTCCCTCCACCTCCAGCACCAGTGAGTGGATGTCGTTGTCTGTTACTCTCTTTATGTGGCCGTTTCTCACCTGTGTGACCAAACATTTCTTTTACGTCTCATACAGAGATTCTCAGCATATTGTGCTGTCCCACAACTAGACTCAGTGACATGCTGAGCAAACTGCTTCTAGAGATCCACTCTTTGCAGTCTGTGATTGGACAGTGGTATGACTGCATGTCCCACTCACAGAGGGTGCTGTGAAAAAATCCTGGTGGGAATCCTGCTGTTGTTGCAAATTACAATGATGATAATTCAATAAATCTATCCATCTTGAGAATACAAAAGTTTCTGTTCTTGATATTCTACTTAGCAATGATATTTTCATGAATACCTTTAATAAACCCATATGTATGTACCATTAAAGCCTACAAGTTTTTTTTTTTTAGTTTATCATCATTTACAGTTTATCATTAACAATCGTGTCAGTCTATTGAAAGTACCTTCATCTCAAGCCCTTCATACACCCAAGCAATTTTGAGCAATGGTGTATCATATACAAACGATACAATATATTTACATCAACCTATGTCGATGTTTGGTCCAAGGCTTTGCCTTAGTTATATTAATAGTTGTTGCCATCCATCTACATAGATTTGACTGTACAACTGGAGAAAAGGTGCTGGTTTATCTGCATATACGGATACAGTATATACACAACATAACACTGAGATTACAGGCATCCAACAGACGGGGGCAGCATTGTACCAATGCGACATCCACACTTGTTATGGAAAGGAAGGTTGCTAAGTAACAACCAAATAAAACAGACCTTGTGGCTCACAATTCCTATCAGTTATACGTATAACATATGATTATGAGGAATTTAGAAATTGAACATGCCGTTTCCCTCCATTTATAATCACCTGCCTCCTTAAAATTTTTTGCATGTTTCTGTGCAAATTTTGAAGTTGTGAATGATGGGTTTCAAAATATCAACAGTGAGCTGAAGTTTGTGGATTTGGCAGCAATTGTTCAAAATCAGTTATATTTTTATGTAATTTCAATTTGGTGTAGTTTCAAATGAGCTCTTTTACTGGAATAGATAAAAAGACATACACAAACAATTCCTATTTCAAACATAATGTCAATCTTTCATAACGTGTAGCTGCCCTACCGCCTTATCAGAGTAAAGTAACTAGTTAACTAACAAACACGACTGTCGTAATTTAGTAAAACAAGGAGTTAAAACTGAAACAATTAAACGACAGAAGACACCTGATGTGAATATGGCTAAATTAGCTTCTCCGGAAGCTAGCATTATAGTCACTGCTCACCTTTTTGTCCCATATCTGAAGAGGTTTGCTGCCAATACTGTATAAAATTGATAAAAAAGCCGCTCTGGAAAGTGTTTTTAAACATCGTCCTTTCTACTTCTCTGATGCGCTAAAGATTGTGAACTCAGCTAGACTAATTCTTCTTCGGTTGAGAATTTCTGGCAAACTCCACGCAGCAATAGTGTATTGCTGCCCCCTACAAGTCAGTTGGAGAATTCTATGCTTCTTCTTTGTGTTTCTTTTTTTTCCTTCATGTAGTTGGCGTCCAGCCCAGCTTAATGGTGCTTTATCGCCACCGTGTGCTTTGGAGTGCAGCTCAGGCGAAATGCACACTTCTTAACACCTAGAAACTAAAAAGCCGCGCAGTCCAGACTGGAATATGTTCCCGCCCTCTGTTAGTAAGGATTCCCCTTTTGGTGATCTGATAAATGGTAAATGGACTGCATTTATATAGCGCTTTTCCATCTGCATCAGATGCTCAAAGCGCTTTACAATAATGCCTCACATTCACCGTGATGTGAGGGTGCTGCCATACAAGGCACTAACTACACACTGGGATTAAAGACCTTGCACAAGGGCACTTAGTGATTTTCCAGTCAGGCTGGGATTTGAACATAGGATTTTCTGGCCTCAAACCCAATGCCTTAACCACTTGACCATCACCTCACAAATAGGTCTCATGAGAAGTCTAGATTACTTGGTTATACTGACTTGCTTTCTTTGACTTATTCTCAGTATTTTGTGACTTATTGTACCTTTAATGAATGAATGAATTTATACAGCACACATTGGTCCAGAACAACAAAAAACTTACAACAAAAGACAGAAAGAAAATAATTCAACAATGCACCCATGTGCCTGAAGCAGAGCTTGTAAACGCCTACCCCTTTAACCAAAAATAAAATGTAACCATTTATATATAAAATTATACATATACCCAACATAACTAATACAAAATATACATTAATCCATGAGTATGATTCTGAGCAGAAAGAAAAAACACAAACATGCGAGCAGCAGTGCACAAAATCAATAAACAGAAACAATAAACCTAATTTAACATGCCATTGCAAGTAATGAAATCATTTTTATAGAGCTTTTTAAAACAAACTACCGAATGATTTTATATTATCTGGGCAATTATTTCAAATAGTTACACCCTTAACAGAAATACAATGTCTTTTTATGGTTGTTCTGAAATAATAATGTTCCTTGTAAGTTGTTGCTGGAGTCCTTCATTCCAAACAGGTCCTGGACATGTCGTGGCAGAAGTCTATTTTGCACTTTGAACATGATTTGTACTATAATGTAATCAATCAAGTCCCAAAATTTTAAAATATGCAAATGGACAAAAAAGATTAGTTGGCTTACAATAAGGTGTCTTACTGATAATTCTTATAGCTTTCTTTTGAAGTAAAAATATAGGATTTGTGTTAGATTTGTATGTGGTTCCCCAAACTTCAAAGCATCAGGAATGTTTCTGTACCCTTCCCCAGATTTGTGCCTTGAAACAATCCTGTCTCAGAGGTCTACAGACAATTCCTTTGACTTCATGCTTGGTTGTGCTCTGACCATGCACTGTCAACTGTGGGACCTTATATGTAGACAGGTGTGCATCTTTCCAAATCATGTCCAATCAACTGAATTTACCCCAGGTGGACTCCAATTAAGCTGTAGAAACATCTCAAGCATGTTGAATGGAAACAGCATTTTGAGCTTCATAGCAAAGGCTGTGAATACTTACGTACATGTGATTTCTTAGTTTTTGGGTTTTTTTTCCATAAATTTGCAAAATGCTCAAAAAATGTTTTTCACATTGTCATTATGGGGTATTGTGTGTAGAATTCTGAGAAAAAAAAATCATCCATTTTGGAATAAGGCTGTAACATAAAATGTGGAATAAGTGAAGCACAAGGAGAAAGAAGAAACAAGATTTATTATGTGAAAAAGTTAAGTTAAAAAAGTTGAGTCCCTGCATCCAAACACTCATCTTAAATTTTTTTTTTGTGGCTACACTGTCACGTGGATGGAACAGGACATAGGAAAATTTTGTACATCCAAATGGCTTTAGGGAAAGTTTAATTGTGCTTTTTTTTTGCAAGACGAAGTTTCATTTTTGCCAAAATCAAGTACTGAGAATGTGTCCTGGGCTATCAATTCTGCTTTTTGTTGTTTAATTACTAAATCAAAGCAAACAGTGTCATCTCGCTTTGATTTCACTGCTCACTTTGACTGTCATGTTGTACTTTAACATTATTTGATGCCTAAAATCTGTTCAGGGCTTGAGATGACCCGTATTATGATTTCAATTTGACCAGACATTTGAAAACTAGGAAAATTAATGTCTTCATGTTGTATAAAATAGAGGTTTGGAATGTGAAACATTATCACAGCATTTGACTGAAATTCATTTGTCATGTTTGATAAAGTTTATATTCTGTAATGGCAGTTGTCTTGTTTTCATTCATCCTCTTGAAAATAACTTGTTTGCAGGTTATTATTGCAGACTCAAATCATCTGTTCATCCTTTGTTTTAAAAATATGTAATTGCAGATTTGTTCAAAATGATAGTTTTAAAAAGTGAGTAAAGCTCAAAATCCATAAAATAGCTTTTATTTACATACACGCAAATGCAATGGGAACACTGCACATTCTATTCCAAATCTCAATATGAAGAAAAATGTTAGAAAAATTTATGACTTGACAGAAAGTGAGGAAAAGAGAAAAGATGTTCAAAAAAATGGCAGTGTCTGCATTTTTCTTTACAAACTCAAACATTTACTGTACGAACAGAAAAATGCTTGAAGATTTAGTTTTCTGTGAATCACTGAACTAATATTTAGTTGTGTAACCAGTTTCTGAGAGCTGTTTCATGTCTGTTTCATGGAGTTCCAATTTCGGTATTCTTTCATGTCTTTCTGACTTTGGTTTCCATTTTAAAGCATTTGAGATTATTTTAGCTGAGCAGCCGATCATTTTCTGTACTCCTTTATAAGTTTCCCCTTGCCAATCAACTTTTTAATCAAAGGACACTGTTCTTCTGAACCATGTCCAGAATGACCCATTTTACTCAGAGTTTCATAGTGAAATGCATGACAACCAGCATGTACGTTTGCTGCCTTTGGGCACCTGTAAGGATCACAGAAAGAAAAATGCAGATACTATTTTTTTTTTTTTGAAGAGCCTAATATTAC
Organism: Thalassophryne amazonica; assembly: GCF_902500255.1. NCBI lineage: Eukaryota > Metazoa > Chordata > Actinopteri > Batrachoidiformes > Batrachoididae > Thalassophryne > Thalassophryne amazonica. Next base: position 39,253,714 of record NC_047122.1, read on the forward strand.
TTTTTCTTCCTTTTCTGTAAAGTAATGAATTTGATACATTTTTCTTCATGGTTTGCTTTAGAACAGAATGTGCAGTCTTCCCAATACATTTGCATGTATGGAAATAAAAGCTATTATAAAGGTTCTGAGCTTTGGACTGCACATGAACTTGAATTCTACCCATACCTGTGATTCTGCCATATAATTAACAAGTCGAGTTACTGCAATTAAAAATGACTGATTAGAACAGCACTCAAACTTTAGTACAAAAACAAGTTACTCATGTAACAACATAAGCTTACACATGAACTTTATTCAGCCGGCTTCAAAGGAACAAACACAACAACCAGCGCAAAGTGTTGACACTCACACACAAAGAATGTAAGATGTTTCAACACAAACTTATTTTGGTCCAGACCGAAGCAATAGCAGCACAGTGTGAATAAACTTCCTTTTAAAATGCTGTGCAGATCACAATTTCTTGTAAATATTAAGTTTCACTGACAAACTGAAAGTATCAACAGCTGGTGTGTAACACACACTTCAATTTAAATACTGCTTTCATTCAACATTGCATCCACACTTTTATACACAAAACAGCTTACTTTACGGTAACGACAGTAAAACTCTCAATGGATTCAGGTGCACCAGTGAATTTTGTCCGTTACAATCGAAATCTGTTATATGCATAAAACGGACAAAATCTGTTATATTTATGTAATGGATTAGCTACAATCGGGAGGCACCGAACAATCTACGGGGAATCCTGAATCAGGACCTATGTAATTTCATGTCAAAAATTCCTCTGAAAAAAAAATAAAAGCCTGCCTTAAATAACCGGTGGGCATTATGTCCATTAAAAAGATTACATTCGTTCAAGTCACTTTTTTCCCCAATTGCGGAGTGTATCTTAAAATCCTAAAGCCTTATTTATGCTTCTACAGCTCTGTAACTTCGTGCCATGTAAAAACATCAACGTGCGGGACAGTTTTAAAGTTCTCCGTCGCATCTTTATGAAAATTTTCTGGATTAATTTGTCCCTCAATGAGCTCATCTTTCTACAATCATCTACCTCCAAATCACAGGTAAGGTGTATAATTTCCTCCATGAACTGCAGGTCATTTGAGCATCATTTTCTGACTTTGTGTTGTGACGTTTGTCATATTTGTGGACTTTTCTGCCAAACATATTTGATCTGTGATCGAAATGTAATCAGTGTGTGCACTGCAAAAACTTTTAAGATATGACTGAAGAGGAAGGAGTGAAAAGTGACAAATCACAGCCCTCTGTGGTGTCTTATTTAGCATCAGGCTGTGGGTCCCAGGTCTGAGCCTGATTAGGAAAAAAAATTAATGGCCAGGCTTTTAATCAAGGAAATATGGTACCCACTTTCACAGGCTTTGTCTGATACATACAAGGTTTTTTTTTTTTTAATGGAAATGCATTGCAATGGGGCGGGACATTTTGTCCAACGTGAGTGAAAATCTGTTTTCAATCCGGTATATACTATGTTTATTACATGGAAAACCACACAAAAGCATTGGGACTTTTGTTTTTCTCCAGTGAGTGCGAATATCCGGTTCATATGATGACGGTTTAGACGGGTTTTACTGTACATTAAACATAACTAATTAAATGCACCTACATATATAAAGTTTTACCTATTCAAAATCAGCATGACATTTGCATTAAAAATACCAAAGTTGTGTCTAAAGCAGATATCATTAAGTGGGAATTACACACACAAGAGGCAGATCCGGAAGCTCTACTGCTGCAAGGGAAAAAACAAAACAAGAAAAACCCAAGGAATTAGACAAACATCTGCATATCCAACAATCGTGTGCAATATTCAAGATCAGAAAAATCATTTAATGAGGAAAATGTGAGCCTCACCTTGGATTTTTGGCTCTGGTCAGGCAGGTAAAGTTTAAACTCTGCTGGAACTTCATCCTCCGAATACAGCCTATCGGAGAAATATACTCTTCGTATCCGACAATTAGCATGGATCTGAAAGAAAAACAGACTGGAGTCAGAGATGAGGTGTACTGAGATTACACACACGGCAAGCACACTCAAAAATACTACAGAAGACTAACTTGTACACGCAGTGTCTCCATGTAGTTGGTTCCGTAGGCTCTCCTGGTGAAATCTGAAAGGTTGAACTGTATCTGGTTCCAGCCCTCGTCCAGTCTCATTGGCATGGTGCAGATGAACGGCTTCACACGTGTGGTGCTCTGATAGTTGCTAGCCCGAAACCGCCGTCTGACATTTTTATCATCTAATACCTGACGGGAATTTAATCCAAAAAAAAAAAAAAAACACCAACCATGAGCATCGGGTTGCTGTATAATTATAGGAATATTTGTTTATCTCTAGGTATGAAGGAATATCGGTTCTGTGGTCTACCTGCACTTCAAAGGTAAAATACTTCTTCACATTCTTGATAATCATAATCAAAAAAGGAAGTTTGATGCCCAGCGTCTTCTTGGGGTCTGCAGGGCATGTTATGTATGTGGTACTGGAGGGAGGAGAAAGCAGCTGACTTGTGACTGACATCTTTAGCGTGAGGTGACGTGATTCAAACAGAAACAAACTCACCTGACGTTCACTCCCTCCACCTCCAGCACCAGTGAGTGGATGTCGTTGTCTGTCACTCTCTTTATGTGGCCGTTTCTCACCTGTGTGACCAAACATTTCTTTTACGTCTCATACAGAGATTCTCAGCATATTGTGCTGTCCCACAACTAGATTCGGTGACATGCTGAGCAAACTGCTTCCAGCGATCCACTCTTTGCAGTCTGTGATTGGACAGTGGTGTGACTGCATGTCCCACTCACAGAGGGTGCTGTGACAAAAATCCTGGTGGGAATCCTGCTGTTGTTGCAAATTACACTGATGATCATTCAATAAATCTATCCATCTTGAGAATACAAAAGTTTCTGTTCTTGATATTCTACTTAGCAATGATATTTTCATGAATACCTTTAATAAACCCATATGTATGTACCATTAAAGCCTACAATAGTTTTGTTTGTTTTTTTAGTTTATCATCATCAATCGTGTCAGTCTATTGAAAGTACCTTCATCTCAAGCCTTTCATACACCCAAGCAATTTTGAACAATGGTGTATCATATACAAACGATACAATATATTTACATCAACTTACGTCGATGTTTGGTCCAAGGCTTTGCCTTAGTTGTTGCCATCCAACTACATAGATTTGGCTGTACAACTGGAGAAAAGGTGCTGGTTTATCTGCATATACGGATACAGTATATACACAACATAGCACTGAGATTACAGGCATCCAACAGACGGGGGCAGCATTGTACCAATGCGACATCCACACTTGTTATGGAAAGGAAGGTTGCTAAGTAACAACTAAATAAAACAGGCCTTGTGGCTCACAATTCCTCTTATTATAAGTTATACGTATAACATATGATTATGAGGAATTTAGAAATTGAACATGCCGTTTCCCTCCATTTATAATCACCTGCCTCCTTAAAATTTTTTGCATGTTTCTGCGCAAAGTTTGAAGTTGTGAATGATGGGTTTCAAAATATCAACCGTGGGCTGAAGTTTGTGGATTTGGCAGCAATTTTACAAAATCAGTTATATTTTTGTGTAATTTCAATTAGGTGTATTTTCAAATGAGCTCTTTTACTGGAATAGATAAAAAGACATACACAAACAATTCCTATTTCAAACATAATGTCAATCTTTCATAACGTGTAGCTGCCCTACCGCCTTATCAGAGTAAAGTAATTAGTTAACTAACAAACACGACTGTCGTAATTTAGTAAAACAAGGAGTTAAAACTGAAACAATTAAACGACAGAAGACACCTGATGTGAATATGGCTAAATTAGCTTCTCCGGAAGCTAGCATTATAGTCGCTGCTCACCTTTTTGTCCCATATCTGAAGAGGTTTGCTGCCAATACTGTATAAAATTGATAAAAAGCCGCTCTGGAAAGTGTTTTTAAACATCGTCCTTTCTACTTCTCTGATGCGCTAAAGATTGTGAACTCGGCTAGGCTAATTCTTCTTCTTCGGTTGAGAATTTCTGGCAAACTCCACGCAGCAATAGTGTATTGCTGCCCTCTACAAGTCAGTTGGAGAATTCTATGCTTCTTCTTTGTGGTTTTTTTCCCTTCATGTAGTTGGCGTCCAGCTTAATGGTGCTTTATCGCCACCCTGTGCTTTCGAGTGCAGCTCAGACGAAATACACACTTCTTAACCCCTAAAAACTAAAAAGCCATGCGGTCCAGACTGAAATATGTTCCCGCCATCTGTTAGTAAGGATTCCCCTTTTGCTGATCTGACAAATGGTAAATGGACTGCATTTATATAGCGCTTTTCCATCTGCATCAGATGCTCAAAGCGCTTTACAATAATGCCTCACATTCACCCTGATGTGAGGGTGCTGCCATACAAGGCACTAACTACACACTGGGATTAAAGACCTTGCACAAGGGCACTTAGTGATTTTCCAGTCAGGCTGGGATTTTAACATAGGATTTTCTGGCCTCAAGCCCAATGCCTTAACCACTTGACCATCACCTCACAAATAGGTCTCATGAGAAGTCTAGATTACTTGGTTATACTGACTTGTTTTCTTTGACTTATTCTCAGTATTTTGTGACTTCTTGTACCTTTAATGAATGAATGAATTTATACAGCACACATTGGTCCAGAACAACAAAAAACTTACAACAAAAGACAAAGAAAATAATTCAACAATGCACCCATGTGCCTGAAGCAGAGCTTGTAAACGCCTACCCCTTTAACCAAAAATAAAATGTAACCATTTATATATAAAATTATACATATACCCAACATAACTAATACAAAATATACATTAATCCATGAGTATGATTCTGAGCAGAAAGAAAAAATACAAACATGCGAGCAGCAGTGCACAAAATCAATAAACAGAAACAATAAACCTAATTTAACATGCCATAGCAAGTAATGAAATTTTTAAAACAAACAAACTACCGAATGATTTTATATTATCTGGGCAATTATTTCAAATAGTTACACCCTTAACAGAAATACAATGTCTTTTTACGTTTGTTCTGAAATAATAATGTTCCTTATAAGTTGTTGCTGGAGTCCTTCATTCCAAACAGGTCCTGGACATGTCGTGGCAGAAGTCTATTTTTCACTTTGAACATGATTTGTACTATAATGTAATCAATCAAGTCCCAAAATTTTAAAATATGCAAATGGACAAACAAAAGATTAGTTGGCTCACGATAAGGTTTCTTACTGATAATTCTTATAGCTTTCTTTTGAAGTAAAAATATAGGATTTGTGTTAGATTTGTACGTGGTTCCCCAAACTTCAAAGCATCAGGAATGTTTCTGTACCCTTCCCCAGATTTGTGCCTTGAAACAATCCTGTCTCGGAGGTCTACAGACAATTCCTTTGACTTCATGCTTGGTTTGTGCTCTGACATGCACTGTCAACTGTGGGACCTTATATGTAGACAGGTGTGCGTCTTTCCAAATCATGTCCAATCAACTGAATTTACCCCAGGTGGACTTCAATTAAGCTGTAGAAACATCTCAAGCATGTTGAATGGAAACAGCATTTTGAGCTTCATAGCAAAGGCTGTGAATACTTATGTACATGTGATTTCTTAGTTTTTGTTTTGTTTTGTTTTTCATAAATTTGCAAAATGCTCAAAAAATGTTTTTCACATTGTCATTATGGGGTATTGTGTGTAGAATTCTAAGAAAAAAAATCATCCATTTTGGAATAAGGCTGTAACATAAAATGTGGAATAAGTGAAGCACAAGGAGAAAGAAGAAACAAGATTTATTATGTGAAAAAAGTTAAGTTAAAAAAGTTGAGTCCCTGCATCCAAACACTCATCTTAAATTTTTTTTTGGGGGGGGGGGGGGTGGCTACACTGTCACATGGATGGAACGGGACAAAAACAAGTTACTGATGTAACAACATAAGCTTACACATGAACTTGATTCAGCCGGCTTCAAAGGAACAAACACAATAACCAGCGCAAAGTGTTGACACTCACACACAAAGAATGTAAGATGTTTCAACACAAACTTATTTTGGTCCAGACTGAAGCAATAGCAGCACAGTGTGAATAAACTTCCTTTTAAAAAGCTGTGCAGATCACAATTTCTTGTAAATATTAAGTTTCACTGACAAACTGAAAGTATCAACAGCTGGTGTGTAACACACACTTCAATTTAAATACTGCTTTCATTTAACATTGCATCCACACTTTTATACACAAAACAGCTTACTTTACGGTAACGACAGTAAAACTCTCAATGGATTCAGGTGCACCAGTGAATTTTGTCCGTTACAATCGAAATCTGTTATATGCATAAAACGGACAAAATCTGTTATATTTATGTAATGGATTAGGTACAATCGGGAGGCACCGAACGATCTACGGGGAATCCTGAATCAGGACCTATGTAATTTCATGTCAAAAATTCCTCTGAAAAAAATAAAAGCCTGCCTTAAATAACCGGTGGGCATTATGTCCATTAAAAAGATTACATTTGTTCAAGTCACTTTTTTTCCCAATTGCGGCGTGTATCTTAAAATCCTAAAGCCTTTTTTATGCTTCTACAGCTCTGTAACTTCGTGCCATGTAAAAACATCAACGTGCGGGACAGTTTTAAAGTTCTCCGTCGCATCTTTATGAAAATTTTCTGGATTAATTTGTCCCTCAATGAGCTCATCTTTCTACAATCATCTACCTCCAAATCACAGGTAAGGTGTATAATTTCCCCCAATGAACTGCAGGTCATTTGAGCATAATTTTCTGACTTTGTGTTGTGACGTTTGTCATATTTGTGGACTTTTCTGCCAAACATATTTGATTTGTGATCGAAATGTAATCAGTGTGTGCACTGCAAAAACTTTTAAGATATGACTGAAGAGGAAGGAGTGAAAAGTGACAAATCACAGCCCTCTGTGGTGTCTTATTTAGCATCAGGCTGTGGGTCCCAGGTCTGAGCCCGATTAGGAAAAAAAATTAATGGCCAGGCTTTTAAACAAGGAAATATGGTACCCACTTTCACAGGCTTTGTCTGATACATACAAGTTTTTTTTTAATGGAAATGCATTGCAATGGGGCAGGACGTTTTGTCCAACGTGAGTGAAAATCTGTTTTCAATCCGGTATATACTATACTATGTTTATTACATGGAAAACCACACAAAAGCATTGGGGCTTTTGTTTTTCTCCAGTGAGTGCGAATATCCGGTTCATATGATGACGGTTTAGATGGGTTTTACTGTACATTAAACATAACTAATTAAATGCACCTACATATATAAAGTTTTACCTATTCAAAATCAGCATGACGTTTGTTTGAAAATACCAAAGTTGTGTCCAAAGCAGATATCATTAAGTAGGAATTTGCCACATTGTTGCAAAAACAAGAGGCTCCAAATGAGGGATGAGTGCAGATCCGAAAGCTCTACTGCTGCAAGGAAAAAACAAAACAAAAAAAACCCCCAAAGAATTAGACAAACGTCTGCATATCCACCCATCATGTGCAATATTCAAGATCAGAAAAATCATTTAATGAGGAAAATGTGAGCCTCACCTTGGATTTATGGCTCTGGCCAGGCAGGTCAAGTTTAAACTCTGCTGGAATGTCATCCTTCGAATACAGCCTATTGGAGAAATATACTCTTCGTATGCGACAATTAGCATGGATCTGAAAGAAAAACAGACCGGAGTTAGAGACGAGGTGTATTATTACACACACACACGGCAAGCACACTCAAAAATACTACAGGAGACGAACTTGTACACGCAGTGTCTCCATGTAGTTGGTTCCGTAGGCTCTCCTGGTGAAATCTGAAAGGTTGAACTGTAGCTGGTTCCAGCCCTCGTCCAGTCTAATTGGCATGGTGCAGATGAACGGCTTCACACGTGTGGTGCTGTGATAGTTGCTAGTCCGAAACCGCCGTCTGACATTTTTATCATCTAATACCTGACGGGAATTTAATCCAAAAAAAAAAAAAACACCAACCATGAGCATCGGGTTGCTGTATAGTTATAGGAATATTTGTTTATCTCTAGGTATGAAGGAATATCTGTTCTGTGGTCGACCTGCACTTCAAAGGTAAAATACTTCTTCATATTCTTGATAATCAGATTCAAAAAAGGATGACCGATGCTCAGCGTCTTCTTGGGGTCTGCAGGGCATGTTATGTATGTGGTACTGGAGGGGGGAAAAAGCAGCTGACTTGTGACTGACAGCTTTAGTGTGAGGTGACTTGATTCAAACAGAAATAAACTCACCTGACGTTCACTCCCTCCACCTCCAGCACCAGTGAGTGGATGTCGTTTTGTCTGTCGCTCTCTTTATGTGGCCATTTCTCACCTGTATGACCAAACATTTCTTTTAAGTTTCATACAGAGTTTCTCAGCATATTGTACTGTCCAACAACTAGATTAGGTGACATGGCGAGCAAACTGCTTCCAGAGATCCACTCTTTGCAGTCTGTGATTGGACAGTGGTGTGACTGCGTCCCACTCACAGACGGTGCAACTCCGAATGGAATCTGGTTTCACATTCTGCGAATTTATCAAGGTGGTAGTGTGGCATTTCCAAGTAATTGAACATCTTGGACTTCATTTACATCAACCAATAAGACATACAACCTAGAGCCACACAATATACTGGTTGGTCAACATGATCGGCCAATATGAGTCTGTCACAAACATCGGTGTTGGCATTATATTTGCAAATATAAAAACTTACCAAATAAACAATGTGGAAAAACAGTTAAATGGCTGTTAAATAATGTCATTACATAGTCAGTCCATCAGTGGGCGTTGTTCACAATGCTGTCAAGCATGGCTGGAACCCCATCACCATTTACTCACATTAGCGAGCTGCAGATGCAAAGCCACCATCTACCATTCATATTCAATTACAGTGGGTGATTTCCAGTGACAAGAGACAAGTGGCCACTATGTCTCAAGTTAGGAAAGCCCAAAATAGACAAGAAGTCTTTTTATGCAAATGTCGAGCGATGCAACACTGTTAATCTGAGTGAAGGCAGAGTAACGTACACTGTGCTAGTTGCTTTGTTGCACCAGTCTCCATGCAAGAAGGAGACTGATTAGGGAAGCCACCCATGACTCTTCTGAATGAGTTATGCTTCTGTGGCTGTGCAGTGTGCACAGTGCAAGTGTTGTCGCTTCCACCACCGGTCACACATTCATGGTATAGGTTTACAGAGAAGGATTATTCTACAAGAAAACAGATCAAATCTTGGCATCTCTGATGTACCTTCTGGCAAAAAGCTGAACGTCTACACTACAAACACATCTTGATTGTGTTGTTTACACTCCAATGTGGCAGTATGCAATGGAAAAATGATTCTGAACATCGAGTGAGGCTGAAGGGTGATGACAAAAAATAAATAAATCCAACAAAGCCACCTGCATCATCCACAATGAGGACCCATAAAGCCGATGGGCGCTGCCATTCTGAATGGTCACATGTGCAGTCCGCTTCATCTGCCACGAGGACCCGGTCGCAGCAACATCACTTCTGGTTTGTTTTCATGTCAGATCAGTGTCCATTTTAAGGACACCTAGAACCAAAGGTCACATGATGTGATCTGAAATGGCATTGGGTAACAACTGACTTGGTCACGACAAAAAAACAAACAAAAAAAAAACAACAACAACAAAGATTTGGTCCCGGAACGTCACTTCCAGTTCACTACTGCATCAGATCAGTGTTCGTGCTCCTTCATCCACCTGAAGGAGCCATAGAACCAAAGGTCACATGATGTGATCTAAAATAGTGTGGGTGAAGAACTGATTCGGTTCCGACAAGGAATAATAAAATTAATAAAAAAAAGTCACTTCTGGTTTGCTTCTGTGTCAGATCAGTCACCTGCGTTGCTAAGCATGATGCTAAAACCTCACAGACTGACTGCCTGGATGTGTGACTGAAGCAACAGACCAAAAATGCATCTCAGATTTCAAAGTAAGTAGTGGGTACTGCTGCCCAAACAATTTAAATTTAAGCAAAAAAACAAAATTAAGCTGGCTTTGAATACCCAGTGGAGCTGTGACATGTTTTGTTTTCATGTGCTGTTTTAACTTTATTGTATGTGTGTTTTGTATATTTAAAATGGTGGAGGGGCAAGAGAGCCCTGGTTGGGGCTGACGGGTTTAGCCATGCTAATGCTTCCCAGAACCATTTTACTGAAAAAAGTCTGATAGACCTAAATGACATGGTGAGATGGTGAGGAGATTCCAGGCATGTGAGAGGCAAATAAAGAAAAATCTTAAAATGGCGGGGGGTCTAGAAGGCCCTAATTGGGGGGTTTTAGCCATGCTAATACTACCCAGAACCACTTTACTCATAAAAAAAGTCTGAAGGACCTAAATGACATGGTGAGATAGTTTGGAGCCTTCTTCATTAATGTCGGTGACATAAACATATTATTTAATGTTCAGGGTTCTTGCCAGCGCAGTTGAGCATAGGGGGCCCAATGCTGTGATGTTGATCCCCTATGCTGTGATATGGGCCCCTGTGCTGTGATTTAACTAGCATAGGGGGGCTTTTACGTCTATGTTTCTTTTTTAAAGGACTTGTCGCACATTATTTAACTTCTCAGTTAGCAACACAAAGTGGCTTTCAAAATGCAGGAAAATGTTTCAAAGGGTTATAAATTTCAAAATTGCCTGCGGACCCTCATACAATACTCACGCCTGCAACGCTCGTCACATGGCTATGCCCCGCTAAGTTCCCCCATGCTGCGAAAAAATCCTGGTGGGAACCCTGCTGTTGTTGCAAATTACATTGATCATTCAATAAATCTAAAGTTTCTGTTTTTGATTTTCTACTTAGCAATGATATTTTCATGAATACCCTTAATAAACCCATATGTATGTACCATTAAAGCCTACAATAGTTTATCATTAACAAATCATGTCAGTCTATTTAAAGTACCTTCATCTCAAGCCCTTCATACACCCAAGCAACGACATTATATATTTACATCAACTTGCATCGATGTCCAAGGCTTTGCCTTAGTTATATTAATCCTCTCCCTCCCAACTCTTCTGTACTTTGCTGCACGGTGAAACCATCTGATAAGACCTATGATTAAGTTGTGCACATATCATTCATCACAGAACCTACTGTGGACAAACTGTATTTGCATGAATTACTGACCAATTCCCATTTAAGTCAAAATGGGAGCCTTGCTACTGTCAAGACATGAAGTTTGTAAAATGTGTTAAAAAAAAAAGATTATAATTTTGCCTGGGAGGAAAAGGATTAATAATTGTTGTATGTATGGACCTGGCTGTACAACTGGAGAAAAGGTGCTGGATTATCTGCATAATACGGATATACACAACATAACACTTGGACTAAAACTGAGATTACAGGCATCCAACAGACGGGGGCAGCATTGTACCAATGCACCGTCAACACTTGTTATGGAAAGAGAACGGTTGCTAAGTACCAACCAAATAAAACTGAAATGTAAATATGGCTAAATTAGCTTCTTCGGAAGCTATTATTACAGTCGCTGCTCACCTTTTTGTCCCACATCTGAAGAGGTTCGCTGCCAATACTGTATAAAATTGACAAAAAGCCGCTCTTAAAAGTGTTTTTAAACATCGCGCTTTCGGCTAGGCTTCTTCTTCGGTTGAGAATTTCTGGCACACTACACACAGCAATAGTGTATTGTTGCCCTCTACAAGTCAGTTGGAGAATTCTATGCTTCTTCTTTGTGTTTTTGCCTTAATGTAGTTGGCGTACAGCTTAATGGTGCTTTATCGCCACCGTGTGCTTCGGAGTGTAGCTCAGACGAAATACACACTTCTTAACCACTAAAACCTAAAAAGCCGTGCGGTCCAGACTTAAATATGTTCCTGCCATCCGAGTTAGTAAGGATTCCCCTTTAGCTGATGTGATAAATAGGTCTCATCATGAGGAAGAAGTCTGGATTTCTTGGTTATGCTGACTTTCTTTGACTTATTCTCTGTATTTTGTGACTTCTTGTACCTTTAATGTCCTCTTTAGTCCGTACTTTGTTCCCTATCTTTCCTGAAACTCACCATGATATGAGCAACTGACTCCTGTACTGGACACTCCTCACACAAACCTGCTAGCTAAATTGCTACCATGTTACTTTCAGAATTCTATTTAAAGGACATCTTGCACAGAATTAGCAACAACTCAGATTTTGGCTGTTAAAGGTCATGCAATATACCTGCATTAATTTGTGCATACGTCAATCAAAACAATTAGCTATGGAGGCTGCTGAAAACAGTACTCATCACTCATTTTTATTGACAGCATTTACATCACTCTGAGCAAATGTCCCAACACACGCTGTTGGAATGTAGGGAAACTGCTGCTAAAGTTAAGAACAGAGCAGCAGATTTAATTGCAAAGTTAATATAAGTGTGATGTCATGTCAGGGTGACACGGTGGAGAGTCTCACGTGTGCATTCATGGTGGCAACGGGATCATAAGTGTCGGCGTCTGGGACAGAGCGCAGACTCTTTGCACATTTGGATCTGAAACCTGAGAGAGTCTCTCAAAAAATTAAAAGAATTGGTGGTGAAGTGCATCACCTCCTCTCTGTTCAGAGCACACTGAATGAACAGACTGGCGCACGCACAACGCTTGTGCACATCAGCAAGCTGGTAGGAAGTTCTGATGTTCCTGAAAATAAGGTATTCCCAACTTTTTCCAAGCATCTGGTTGCAGGTCCACTGATCTGAATGAATGCTGAGCCATCACTTTGGTTGGTCAGTAGTTTCATGATCTGACATTGCAACATTAATTTCCCTCTGTCTGTTTGCCATTGTGCTGCATCTGCGTTTGTTTAAACCACCATCACCCGCTGAGAAATGCAGAGTAAAAGGTTTTCCTGAAATGCACCTGCTGACTCACTGAAGAAGAGGCTTAATTTGCAGTAAAGTGCGTGACCACTGATCATGACCAATGTGCATAGACAGACTTACGATCATGAATATTTTGATGCTGTGTTGTAAAATAACATGCAACATGTCCTTTAAAGAATAATGCCACATTCTCACAGGCATGCAGCCCACCACATCCACATCCACCTCTTTTCAGTTCTTATTTATCTAAGAAACAAGGGTGACCGTTTTACTTTTTGCCAGTGAGTGTTAAGACCATAAGGTTTAAATTGTGGAAAGACCAAGATACAGTGCATCCAGAAAGTATTCATAGTGCTTCCCTTTTTCCACATTTTTCCCACAACACCCCATAATGACAACATTATTTTTTTAATTATTGCAAATTTATTAAAAAAAATTAAATCACATGTACAGAAGTATTCACATCTTTTGCTCAATACTTTTTTGATGTACCTTTGGCAGCAATTACAGCCTCAAGTCTTCTTGAATATGATGCTACAAGCTTGGTGTACCTATCTTTGGCAGTTTTGCCCATTCCTCTTTGCAGCACTTCTCATGCTCCATCAGGTTGGATAGGGAGTGTCGGTGCGCAGCGATTTTCAGATCTCTCCAGAGATGTCCAATCGGATTCAGGTCTGGGATCTGGCTGGGCCATTCAAGGACTTAGGGTGTGCTTAGGGTCATTGTCCTGCTGAAAGATGAACCGTTGCCCCAGTCTGAGGTCAAGAGTGCTCTGGAGCAGGTTTTCATCCAGGATGTCTCTGTACATTGCTGCATTCATCTTTCCCTCATTCCTGAGTAGTCTCCCAGTTCCTGCCACTGAAAAACATCCCCACAGCATGATGCTGCCACCACCATGCTTCACTGTAGGGATGGTGCCTGATTTCTGCCAAACATGATGCCTGGCATTCACGCCAAAGAGTTCAATCTTTGTCTCATCAGACCAGAGAATTTTGTTTCTCATGGTCTGAGAGTCCTTCAGGTGCCTCTTGGCAAACTCCAGGTGGGCTGCCATGTGCCTTTTACTAAGGAGTGGCTTCCGTCTGGCCACTCTACCATACAGGCCTGATTGGTCATTGCTGCAGAGATGGTTGTCCTTCTGGAAGGTTCTCATCTCTCCACAGAGGAATGCTGGAGCTCTCACAGAGTGACCATTTGGTTCTTGGTCACCTCCCTGACTAAGGCCCTTCTCCCCTAATCGCTCAGTTTAGACAGGAAGCCAGCTCTAGGAAGAATCCTGGTAGTCAGAACTACTTCCATTTACAAATGACGGAGGCCACTGTGCTCATTGAGACCTTCAAAGCAGCAGAAATGTTTCTGTACCCTTCCCCAGATTTGTGCCTTGAGACAATCCTGTCTTGGAGGTCTAAAAACAATTCCTTTGACTTCATGCTTGGTTTGTGCTCTGACATGCACTGTCAACTGTGGGACCTTATATGTAGACAGGTGTGTGTCTTTACAAATCATGTCCAACCAAATGAATTTACCCTTGGTGGACTACAATTAAGCTGTAGAAACATCTCAAGGATGATCAGTGGAAAGAGGATGTACCTGAGTTCAGTTTTGAGCTTCATGACAAAGGCTGTGAATACTTATGTAAGCATGATTTCTTAATTTATTATTATTATTATTATTTTTTTTTTTTTTAATAAATTAGCAAAAATCTCAACCAAAACTTTTTTGCACATTGCCATTATGGGGAATTGTGTGTAGAAGTTTGAGGAAAAGAATGGATTTCATTTGTTTTGGAGTGTGAAGGTTGCAACATAACAAAATGTGGAAAAAGTGAAGCGTCGTGAATACTTTGCGGATGCACTGTACAACACCTTTATTTCAAGGTACAACAACAACCAGCATGTTCAAATAACAAAATTAACTAGGACTGCAAGCAGTCATGGGCGGGCCCTCGCATCCCTGCACCACTGCTCCCGGGCAAGCACGATTTCTGTTCAGGGGCTGTCCCTCATCAAACATGTGATGTTTCAAGTCAATCAGACAATGCATGAAGGAGTTATGTTTTGATGTTCCATGGTGAAGGGTCAAAATGGTGGTGCCATAGCGGCCAGACCCTTTGACATACAAAAAAGCTTTTAATAACCTTTGATCAGTATAGTCTCTGGATGATCTGAAAGAAATTTGAAGTGCATTGAACAAAATCCCTAGGAGGAGTTCATTCAAATACAACTTGTGGAAATCACCCCAAAATGACACGACAATTCAAAATGGTTGACTTCCTGTTTGGAGTAGACCAATGGTGCAAGAGACTTTTTTGTATGTCTAAGCAAGTCTTACATGTGTACCAATTTTCATCTCCCTACTCAAAAAAAAAAAAAAAAAAAATGGGGGTGCTGTAGAGGCATTTTACCCCGCCCATGGGCGATGCCCTGATCACATGTAAGAGGTTGTCATTCTTGGCCTGTGTATCAATTTTCATGATGATATGACAAAATTAAAGCCATCAAAAGGAAAAAAATAATTTCATGGCGAAGGATCGATATTCAGCACACAGCCACACGGACGCCATTACTCATAGCTTCACGGCGATCATAATGTACGTTCACCAACTTATTCTGCATGTTTTAGAAGTGTAATGAAGTTGATGGGGCTAACTATGTGACATCAGTACCTGTTAAAGTATAAATAGGACATTTCCTTTTACCATGGGGGGGTGTTATGAGTTAGGTGGGAAGTTACTATATGGGGATGTTTGGAGCCCTCATCATGTCCAGCAAGTTTGATGGATCTACGATGAAGTGAAATGGCGTGTTACAAAATGCTCTGCAAAGTTTGACGGACCCAAGAAGCCACGCCATTTCACCTACAGAATAACTTTAATAACTTTTGATCAGCATGGGGTCATGATGATGTGTACCAAATTTGAAGATGATTGGATGAAATCCCTAGGACAAGTTTGTTCAAATGTAAGTAGTGGAAATGGCAAAAATGACCTCAAAATCGAAACTTCAAATCAAAACTTCCAAACAATCAAAAATGTCCACTTCCTGTCAACATTTTATCACTACAAGAGAGGTGCTTTTGAAAATTTGTAGGGGGTGCCATTTCACTATGAGTATGTGCGCGACCCCCAAAATATCGACTTTTGGATCCGGCCAAATGACTTAATAAAGTTTGTTGAGTTTTTGAGCATGGGAAAGGGGCAAAATTGGGGTGTGAAAAGTATAAAGAATAACTGAAAATTTGTAGGGGGCGCCATTTTGCCATTTCGCTGCAAGCATGTACTTGACCCCCAAAATCTCAAATTTCGGATCTGGCTGAATGACTTTGCAAAGTTTGGTGAGTTTTTGAGCATGGGAAAGGAGCGAAATTTGGGATTGAAAGTGTAAAGAATAATAAATAAATAATAATAAGTAATAATAAACAACGCGATTTCAAGAGGGTCATCATCGCTCGGGCCCTAATAAGTGTAATTAGTGTAATGTTTCTTATACGGAAAAAAAAAAATCATGACTGATAATAACTCAACAATACAATTGCAAATACTTGATTACATATTGTTTTGTTTTGTTATAAATTGTTTTCTTTTAAATTGTTAAAAAAAAACTGTAACCAACTGGAAAGGAATTTCCATTAATTTAGAGGCTAAAGAAAAACAGTGAAGGAAAGCATCAAGTGATGCAGTGAATGGGGTCAGTGAGAGGGACAGCCATCTGTCATTTCTGTGTATATATTCAAATGTCTATTTCTTTTCAACTGTATTCAAGTGCCTGTTGTCTGTTGAATGATCTTTTTAGTTGTGTACAGGGTTGCACTGGAAGGAGTAATCAGCACAGCATGAACAATTTGTGTCATGTCGTACTGTTGTACATGATTTATTGTGCTCATTTGTCTATTTGACACAACACTAAAAAAATGACTCATTGGATGAACTCAATTCAATTATGTGCAGGATTTCCATCTAATAAATATATGTAGACCCAACTCAAAAAAGCACATCCATGCAAGATAATTTAATTTCATTTAGTTGGGATGCCATATACTTTTTTAGATGGAAATCCAATCCAGTGAGTCCATTTTTTGAGTGTATTTTACTTGCTTGGTGGCAGAAGGGATTATTTATTAATCATTTTTATTTGTATTGATGGGCTTCTTTTTTTTTAAAGCGTAACATCAGGCCTACAGTATTTTCATTGGACTAGGAATACCCAAATATTTAAAACTAGCGGGTACGCCAGGCGCTGCCCGGGTTAACCTGTTTTAGACATAAGCCAAATGCCAATCATTTTAATCAAAACAACTGCCCAACATTTGTTTTTGTAATGTTGATGTCTTATAATATAATAGTTAATGGGCTAAAGTTTGTCCAGCAGAACTATAAGAGGTGGACTCCCCAAACTAAGTGGAAATACTTGGTTAAAAGACAAACACATTTGAAGTCCTTCATTCAGACTTTGTTTTGCAATCAAGTTTATAACAAAATTACACACAAAAGGTAGGCAACAGTAAATGTAAATATCAATGAATCAAAATTGAGGTAGTGGTGTATTTCACCATTTTTACAAACAGATGAATGTTTTCAGACAGGAAGGCAAACTGGGTTGTACAGGACAGTCAGGTGCTTAACAGTTGAGAACATAAAGTAGCTGAAGGAAGGGATTAAATAAACAGAGATGGCCAACACATATACAGGGCTGGAAATTTGAATCTGCCTGTTGTCACAGCCTCAGCCTAAGCATGTTGTTGTTTTGCTGAGTGTGCTGTAGCTGTGCTGTGCTGAGTGTGCTGTAGAAAGGGATTAAATAAACAGAGATGGCCAACACATATACAGGGCTGGAAATTTGAATCTGCCTGGTCATACCCATAGCCAGCTATTTTGGGGGTAATTTTCAGTTCAACTTAAAAAAAAATAAAAAAAATAGTACCACTTTGTTCCCCATGTCATGAGGACATAGTTTGGGTGTTTATCCCGGACAGACAGAAAGACAAACAGAAGTGACAGCATGAAAAGCACATGGTACAACAATGTATGGTCTTACATAAACGGCTATTTTGGGGGTAACTTTCAGTTCAACTTTTTAAAAAATGGTACCAGTTTGTTCCCCATGTCATGAGGATTCAGAATATATATAGTTTTTAGGGCAACATATTATAGTTTGGGAGTTTATCCCGGACAGACAGTCGTAGCCCTTTATGTATATAGATATGATTTTAAGTTAACCACTCTATAGATGTATTCATACTTGTTAATGACAAGTAAAAAGAAAATATCACTATTTTTCCCTCGTTGCTCTATTTGTAAAAATGTATGTAAATTTGATTTAAAGCCACAGTCTGACAGCATTGTAAAAACAAAACAACAACAAAAACAAAAACAAATGAAAAAACCTGCAAAAAGCAGTTTGTACTTTGTGTGTGCATTTTTCTCTGTCCCGTTCTTTTCTAAATGAGTTTGTCGTATTTATTTATAGAGACAAACAGAGGTGGAGGAGAATATATACTTTTACTTCAGGTCCTCTCAGTGTGAGACCACACACAGATGGCTTTAAATAAACTTTACTGAAAACCTTTTTGAATTAAACAAGCCAGCCTCTCATTCCTCGCACCATCTCTAACAAGTCTATTTCCTTATTTATTCACTTCTTAGTTCTTAAACATTCAAAACAGCAGAATCAGTAACAAAAGAATAAACCAGGTGTGAGGATGAATCAAAGAATAGAGCGTGAGAGAAAAAGACAAAGATTGGAGGAAACAACAGGAGAGATTGATTAGGAAGAGAAAAAAAGAGATTTAATGGTACACTGTTCACTGGAGAAACTGTCCCGCCCAGATAGGTTCACATCCCAATTCGTCTCTTTCTCACCAGGCCACAAGCGGAACACAGGACACACAAACTGAAGAAGGAGACGGAGTGTGAATCTACTGGAAAAGGACTTTTCCTTAATTTATTTCTCACACCATCAGCAGGTAGGTTTTAACATCAGAAAAAAACAAAGAAACCGACATGATTCACTTCAAATATAATGAGCTAAATGAGTGTTTCATGTATTTTTCATGGAGATGCATTGATTTAAGTCTAAGAATTTAGGGAGACGACTTCATAGTATCACAAAAATCTATATATACTGGTGAGACTTAGAACTCTGTCTTGCTTTATGATGTCACACAGACATATAAACCCAAGTTTAAAACCTTCTTTGGGTACTTGGTAGAGGTATGCACATTCCGAGTACCCATTGTGATTTCTAACAAGGCTACAATATGTGAAACAACAGATATGTTACTGTTCAGATAATACTGCTATATCCATTTAAAATCTTAGTCAAAACTATACTTTTTTATCGACTATTTTGATTTTGAGCCTGTCTTTAGCACTCAGATGTGTATGCAGGCCCCAGGCCATGTTTTACATCACTGTCATGTATGATGATGAAGAGTGGAAAGAGCTTCCTCGGAAAGACGTGTTCACAGTTTGGTGCTCATCTGTCTCTGGTGTTTATAAGGAGGATGACATTTTGGCCAAATCGAGTGTCTCTGTCAGAATTTTTTTTTTTTTGTAACATAGCAGTGCCGTCTGTGGGAGAGGGGCTTTACTTTCCAAATCCTGCATTATAATAAATAATAAAGCATTTACTCATCATTTGGTCAAATATTATTCAAATTTTTGAAAATGATATTGAACAAAATATGATTCCAACCTACCTAAATTACAATATATTTAATATGGTTTCACTTTAAAATGCTAGTGGTCACACATGATACTGAAACTGTAATCAAGCTCTACACAACGACCACCTCAGAATATGTAGTGAATGATGCTCCATCAATACTACTTATGATTTTTGTATGCCAGAAAACACAAGCAATCTGTTTTTCCTCAAATCAAATAATTAGAATAATAAATAATACAAGAATGTCTGAAGAACATCAGCAACATTACATCTGGAAGTAGTCCAAATAAGATTTTTGTGGTCAACTATCAAATCTGAGAATTATTACCTTTACTTGCCACGTTTCTGTGTAGGCTCTCAGTTGTCCAGGTGGTTTCCATAGTAGAGAAGCTTGAATCTTTGACTGGACTGGGTTGCTTGACGCGAGGATGTTTCGCTTCAAATCACAGAAGTTTCCTCAGCTAAAATTCTTGCTCTGGTGGTCTGACTTCTGTCTTGACTCTTGTAGAGAAGAATAATCAAGAAGTCACAAAAGCTGGAGTTTTAAACCTAACCTAACCAGACCCCTCCTACCGAGAGGCAGACTGCTATAGGCTGGTGACTAAACAATAGCTCTAATTAGCACCTATTGTGCTGTAGTTAGCACCCTCCTAATGCCACAACAATAAAGTCACAAATTGGGTCAAATTGATACACCAAGCGTCCTTGTAGAATAACTAGTAAAGCCAAACTAGTTTGTGATTTAATTCAGGTAAATTCAGTAACAGCTAACATAGTATTTCCATGTATGCTGAGGATATGCTGCTGTTTCTGCATAATTTTCCTTTCGTGGCTTCTTGGTACAAAATATCACTGATTCCTCCTTTATTAATATAGGACTAAACCAACTCTGATTTATTTTCTTTAATAGGCTTTTGTGGACAGCCTAATCCACATCGATGAGAAGACATAAACTCGGTAATGTCTAATAGCTCTCTTTTACAAAAACAGAAAAAAATTATATTACAACACCAATTCAATGAAGTTGGGACATTGTGTAAAATGTAAATAAAAATAGAATACAATGATTTGCAAATCCTCTTCAACTTACAACAGCGTGGCTTCATAGTAAATGAGTGTGTGTACTAGAACGGCCTGCCTGCAGTCCAGATCTGTTGCCCATTGAAAATGTGTGGCGCATTATGAAGCGAAAAATATGACAACAGAGACCCTGAATTGTTGAACAACTGAAGTCGTACATCAAGCAAGAATGGGAAAGAATTCCACCTACAAAGCTTCAACAATTAGTGTCCTCAGTTCCCAAACGCTTATTGAGTGTTGTTAGAAGGAAAGGTGATGTAACACAGTGGTAAACATACCACTGACCCAGCTTTTTTGAAACATGTTGCAGGCATCCATTTCAAAATGAGCAAATATTTGCACAAAAACAATCAAGTTTATCAGTTTGAACATTAAATATCTTGTCCTTGTTGTGTATTCAACTGAATATAGGTTGAAGAGGATTTGCAAATCATTGTGTTCTGTTTTTATTTACATTTTACACAACGTCCTGACTTCATTGGAACTGGGGTAGTACAATCATAAATTACACTATGTAACACAATTTTTGTTCCTGGCTTCTAAGTGTTATATTTCAACTGCTTATGTCTAAAGTCTATGGAAAAATGACTACATTCAGCACAAACTTTGATTTAATTTTTTTTAACGTTCTAGAAAGTTCTAAAAGTTTCTTGAAATTCCTAGATAATTCTGGAAACTTCTAGAAAATTCTGGACAGTTCTAGCAGTTAAAGAATATTCTAGAAGACTACTCAGTAGTAGTGAAGGCAAATCGAGAATATTCTTGAAAACAGACAAATTTCAAAATATCATTGTCCTGATCACAGAAGCAAATTTTCTGTGGAATAACAGCTATTTTCTATTTATTTAAGGCATAACAGGTTAGGAAAACACACTGTGTACCCAGGAACAAAACAAAAATAAAAATTTGTTACATAGTGTTATTATAACACCCCAGTCTCATCAGAAACCTTTGAAATAGCTATGATGAATTTATCACAGTTATGATGTCACAAATATCCTACAAACATACACAGTACTAAATATGGGCATATTAGACCCATATATAACAGCATTTTTGTATTTTATATAAATTGATTGTCCCTTATTTTTGTATTCATCTTGCATTATATTGTCTATTTTTGCTGTATTATACTAAACTTCCCCTTACATTGCTTTGTACTTGAGGAAAACTTAAACTTTTCTCCTCTGGGCACATATGTCTCTCCTGCCTGTCAAAGATGAACCTGCTCTTGATTCATTCTTCTCAACAAATGGAGAGCGTTCTCATCAACATCAGCTCCACATCCACAGTTGGAGCCCTTCATGCCACCTTGACCCCTAACCCAAGTAACTGCAGTGCCTGGGACCAGCAATGGGGGGTGCAATACGTGCACAGTCTAGCACAACTGAACATGCAACTGTATCAAGACTTCTATGCTGTTTGGGTCTCTCTTATGGTAAGATTTTTAAAAATAAATAAATGATAAATAAAAGAAGATATAGAGAAAGGGATTGTGCCATTTTATTTTATTTTTTTTTGGGGGGGGGGGGGGGGCACAGACCATAATAAACAAATGCATGAAGTGAGATATCAAATATACAAAAGAGAAAAAATATGGGGAAAAATATCAACCCTCAGTCACAGACTTTAAAAAGCAAATTATGATCTATATTAAGTAGACAGAGAATCTTCCTTCATAAGTTCAAAACCTATTCCATAACAGAGTCCCATCATCCATTTCTCCTTTCAGTCTGTTGAGCATACACTCATATGATGCCGTCTCCACAGCTGCCTCCATCCATTCTTCTCCACGTAGAACATCGGATGTTTTCCAGTGTCTCCGGATGATTCTTGAAGCTGAAATTATACCAGTCAGAATAACTGAAAATGCAGATTTTGAAATATTAGTCACTTGGGACTGGGATTGAACTCAGCTGCCAGGGTGCTAACTCACACCAAGCCCTGGCAGCACATCACTCCCACCCTCAAGAAACTTCACTGGCTCCCAGTCAAAGAATGCATCAGCTACAAAATCCTCCTCATTACCTATAAATCACTTCATTCACTGGCACCCAAGTACATCACTGACCTTGTTCACCCCTGCTCCCAGTCACGGCCCCTGCGCTCCACCAGCAAGGACCTACTCTCTATTCCCCGCACCAGACTCAGAACTTTTGGAGATAGGGCTTTCTGTGTAATTGCCCTTACCCTTTGGAACAGCCTGCCCCTTCTCATCCGTTCTGCCACTTCTTTGACACAGTTCCGAAAGCACCTCAAATCACATCTCTTTTCTCTTGCCTATCCTCCCTAAATCCCCTCCCACTGCCCTCTACCTCCCTCCTCCCACTCTTGTGAAGCAACCTTGGGTATCATGAAAGGCGCTATAGAAATCCAAGTCATTATTATTATTATTATTATTGGGATTGATCTGACAGGTGAAGTAACAGTAGGGGAGCTACAAAATAATAATAATAAAAATTTTTATGCATGCCAACGCATCAGAACTAGAACTAGACCACAGCGCTCATAGAGCGCAAACCTCTGCCAACACTGGTTGCACAAAATTTTACCTTGGAAAGAATTTCCAAGGTAAAAGTCCTGTTAGAAGTGACTTTCCATAAGATAAATTAGATGTGATGAAATGTCAGGAGATGTAATTAGGTTGTGCATTGATTTTTTTGTGTTTCTGAATTCTTTTTCACAGAACATTGGTTCTCTCTGCTATGCACAATTTCTCATTGCTTTTTGGCACTTGATTTCTGACTGATAACTGGAAGACAAACAGGTATAAAATTGGAACCTCCATCCAATTTTGGTGGTGTAGGTACCGACCCTTTTATTTTTTTTTAACTATATGGATTTGAATGACGTGCGATTCCACCAATCATGCTTGAACCCTCGTGCACATGCGTGAGTTTTTTCACGCATGTCAGTGACGTCATTTCCCTGTGTGCAGGCCTTGAGTGAGATGTGGTCCCGCCCTCTCGGCTGAATTCCAATGTTTCACACGCTGCTCGAGACGGCGCGCGTTGCTTTATCAAAATTTTTTCGGGACCTGTGAGGAATATCCGAGTGGACACTATTCGAGAAATTAAGCTGGTTTTCGGTGAAAAGTTTAACGGCTGATGAGAGATTATGGGGTGTTTCTGTCGGTGTAAGGACTTCCCACAGAGCAGGACGTCGCGCAGCGCTTCCAGACGCCGTCGTCGGCCTGTTTCGACCTGAAAACCTCCTAATTTAAGGCTTAATTCACCCAGGACGTCGTGAGAGAACAGAGAAGATTCAGAAGAGGCCGACATGAGGACTTTATGCAGACATTCCACTGTTTAAGGACATTTTTTAATGAAAGACGTGCGCGCAAATTCGCCGAGTCGTTTCCGTGATGACTCAGCGAATCTGTGTGCGCCGCGACAGGAAAAACACCTCCGTGTTGAAAACCATTTGTAAAATTCAGGCGGCTTTTGATGGCTTTCAACAAGTGAGTAACTGAGAAATTGTTTAACAGCTTGGGCATGTTCCAACTTGCCCGTTAAGGTTTCTAACGGAGGTGTTTTTCCTGTCGCGACCCCCCGCAGTCGGGTCCGGCCCGACATGCGACTCTGCCCACACGTTCTTTCATTACAAAATGTCCGTTAACAATGGAATGTCCGAATAAACTCCTCATGCCGACTTCTTCTGAAAGTTCTCTGTTCTCTGACGACTTCCTGGGTCAACAGAGCCTGAAATGTGGAAGTTTTCAACTTGAAACGGCGAGACGCTGCTGCCTCGAAGCGCAGATCGCCGTCAGGCGCCGTGGGCCGTCCTTACGGCGACACTACCAGACCAAAATCTCTCATCAGCCGTTAATTTTTACCGAAAACCAGCTGAATTTATTGAATGGTGTTGTTGTGCCTTACAGTTTTGAAAAAATTTTTGATCAAACAAAGCAGCAGTCTCTGAGCCATTCCTAAACAATGAAAAAATCAATGAGAGGGTGGGCGACTCCTCACTCAAAGACTGCCCACAGGCGAATGATGTAACCGACAGGCGTGAAAAAACTCTTGCATGCCCACGAGGGTTCAAGCATGTCTGATGTAATCACACGTGATTCAAATCCATATGGTTTTTGAAAAAAATAATAAGGTCGGATACTTTTCTAATAGACCTCGAATTTTGGTGGTCATTTTGAATTTACTCATTGTGTTGTGTGAGTGTGTGTGTGATTGTTTCTTGCTTCTGGAACTGAATGAACCCCACGGGAGTTTGGACCCTCAGATATGATGGTCACTGACGGATCGTTTTGATGTCTCGGAGACAGGTGTGTAACTGTTTGATGCTGGTGTTCGGGGTGGTCCTCAACAGTCTGGCCCTCTGCGTGTTCTGTGGATCCACTAACCAGTCGGCCTCTGTGGTTTACACCATGAACCTGGCTGTGGCTGACCTGCTGGTGGCGCTGTCCCTCCCCGCCCGCATTGCCCTGTACCACAGTGGGGGGAGCTGTGTGGCCTGTGCCTACGTCCACACCTTTAGCTACTTTGTCAACATGTACTGCAGTATCCTCTTTCTGACCAGGTGGGTGGGACACGCCTTGCTGCAGTTACCACAGTTTGTATGTTTTTGTGTCTTTGTCTTCATTTCTCATGTGGGCTACGTTTCCAGTATCTGTATAGATCGATACCTTGCTGTTGTACATGCAGCCAACACTCTCCATCGATGGAGGACTGCAGCAGCGGCCAGGTGGATCAGCGTCATTGTTTGGCTGACAGCAGTTGTGGTCACCTACTCTTTCCAGGTGTGGTCATGAGCACTATAGACATAACCACATACACATTTTAAACTCAACAGCTACAATCACTATTTTCTCTTCTATTTTGCGAGATTTTTTTTGTGCACCTGACCTTTCATTGTCCTAGTACAACTTTTGTTGCTGTTCTTATTCTTATTCTGCCAACAGCAATACAAAATAACATAATTTCAGTTTCTATATTCTGTTTATAGTTTTAACCTGTAAAATCAAAAGGTGTAACTGTTTTTCTCAACAAAGTTCTGTTGAGTGGGACCATTTTTGAAGGATGTACAGTATCTCCTCATCACGGTTTCAAGGGTTAGCTACTAAAGTGCAACGATACATTGCGTATCGTGATAACCTTTTCGTAGGACTTGTATCGAAGAGTATCACAATACAATGAAAAGTCAAGTACTGAATGGAAGAAATCATACATGATTTACAAAATACACATAAGAAACGATTAACATCATGGATTACAATTTATACTTCAGAATAACTTCTTTCTTTAGGGCCCCTTCACACATAGTGTGAATGTGGTCAAATTGCACATGAAGCAGGAATCGTATGCAATACGCGTAAAATCGTAGCTGCCTCCAACGCCTCGTACACCTGTTGCTACAACTATTTGTGCACAGCAGTGGCTGAAAGACAGAGTGTGTGCTGTGAGAGCCCATCGAACCCTCTTGCGGCAGGTGTAGGCTAAATTCCAGGTGACATGCACACATATCTAACACCGCTCGCTTGGCACTTAGAAAATGTGTGGCCATGCACGTCATTAGCACGAAAACAGTCAGCAGATTATCACTGTCAAGCTGGATGTGAAATTTGTCTAAGTGCCCACACGAGTGTGGCTTTGCAAACAGCAACACACATGTGGTCTGCATGTGTGTCGCACATGTGCGTGTGTGTCATGCTCCCTCCCTCCGAACCACATATGGCATACGTGTGGTTTGCACTCCCCCCGCTCCCCAACACATGTGGCGTGCCGGGGAGGGGAGCACACTTGCATAAAATGCTGATATATATATATGCTGCACAGACATGATCACATGGGGGCCGGACAGGCAGGCCAGAGCACACACAGGACAGTGAGGTGCCTGTCAGCTGCTGACCAGACACTCACTGACAGCTCATATAACACAGACACACAGTGACATGTTGGTGTGTGCGCTGAACTGACAGGGGGTGTGTCCACCCACAGGAACAGCTGTGGACATCTGTGGATCTGGACATCATGGCTGGAGAACGCGTACTGTGTTTGGATGGACATGAACTAACAACTGCCCACTGTGACGCGCGTGTCTGCTTGCTGTCCTCATGTGGACATACATAAAAACATATATCGCTGTTGCAATGGGCTGCAGCGAGCAAGCGCAAGCTGTGCACATTGACAGGCTACCCCAGGTGAAATGGCCTTCAGATTATAACATGCAGCGGGCGATCTGAATGTCATGTCACCCACGTGAGCTCTGCTCCACATGACGCGGTGTCTGTCGTGTGGTGCACCGTCCACAAGACATGCGTGTCAGGCCGGACACACACGTGGGGCCGGCCAGCAGACGTGGCCATGATAAGAGCGCTCTGCTTCATTCATGTCATTTCATGACTGTACGTCTGTGACCATGGGTCATCGACAGAGGACCAGATGGTTCATACTTGTATTGCCCACTTGATAAGAGGGATTCAATAAAATGGGCTGTTTTTTTTTAAATACATCCATGTCCTTCTTGATATCAGGCATTTTCCTGCACCTTTTACAGGACAGCAATGGTAGCTCAGTGGTAAAGCTTCTGACTGGTAATCAGAGCTTTTGGAAATTGCAGGTTCAAATCCCGTGGGTGGCATGTATTTTTTATTTTTCTATTCTCACAGGAGCTGCGTGATGCAGCTGCTTGCACTCTGTTCCCGTGTGCATGAAACTGTCGCAGTGGCATCATTCACACATGCCTGCCAACTCGAGGTTTTTGTGGTTCCCTCATACGAGGTGTTCTGCTGTGATTCGCCGTGATTTCTACTTATTCGTATTATGTGTAAAGGGGCCCTTAAGGTTAAATGTTCATCACAGATTTCCGTGTTTTGTGGCGTATACGTCGCACCGGAGTCTAATTCGCACCTGTTTAAAAATGCTTCTTGAAGAGGGAAAACCCATACATAAATCGCAAATTTTCTGTATGATCAACTCTTTAATTTGGGATTTTTGTGCATTGTTGTAGCATTCTTTTATTATTAAAAGTTTTCTTTTATTATTTGAGTTTATTTATAATAGTCATTATAACTACTATTATCCATCCATCCATCCATCCATTTTCTTCCGCTTTATCCGGAGTCGGGTCGGGGGGCAGCAGCTCAAGCAAAGCCGCCCAGACCTCCCGATCCACACACACCTCCCCCAGCTCCTCCGGGGGGAACCCCAAGGTGTTCCCAAGCCAGCCGACAGACGTAGTCCCTCCAGCGTGTCCTGGATCTTCCCCGGGGCCTCCTCCCGATGGGACGTGCCCGGAACACCTCTCCAGCAAGGCGTCCAGGAGGCATCCGGAAAAGATGCCCGAGCCACCTCAACTGGCTCCTTTCGGCATGGAGGAGCAGCGGCTCGACTCCGAGCTCCTCCCGAGTGACTGAGCTCCTCACCCTATCTCTAAGGGAGCGCCCAGCCACCCTGTGGAGGAAACTCATCTCGGCCGCTTGTACTCGCGATCTCGTTCTTTTGGTCATGAGCCAAATCTCATGACCATAGGTGAGATTCGGAACGTAGATCAATTGATAAATCGAGAGCTTTGCCCCCCCACTCAACTCTCTCTTCACCAAGATGGTCTGATACAGCGACCGCATCACTGCAGATGCTGCACCAATCCGTCTGTCGATCTCACACTCCATCCATCCCTCACTCGTAAACAAGACCCCGAGATACTTAAACTCCTCCACTTGAGGCAAGGACACTCCACCGACATGAAGAGGGCAAAGCACCTTTTTCCGGTCGAGAACCATGGCCTCAGATTTGGAGGTGCTGATTTTCATCCCGGACGCTGCCCCAGTGCACGCTGAAGGTCCTGATTTGATGAAGCCAACAGAACCACATCATCTGTAAACAGCAGAGATGAGATTCTATGGTTCCCAAACCAGACCCCCTCTACACCCTGGCTGCACCTAGAAATTCTGTCCATAAAGATAATGAACAGAACCAGTGAAAAGGGCAGCCCTGGAGGAGGCCAACGTGCACTGGGAACAGGTTTGACTTACAAACAGCAATGCAAACCAAGCTCCTGCTGCGGTCGTACAGGGGCCGGATAGCCCTTAACAAAGAACCCTGGACCCCGTACTCCGGGAGCACCCCCCACAGGGTGCCCCGAGGGACACGGTCGAACGCCTTCTCCAGATCCACAAAGCACATGTGGACTGGTTGGGCGACCTCCCATGAACCCTCGAGCAGCCGATGGAGCGTGTAGAGCTGGTCCAGTGTGCCGTGACCAGGATGAAAACCACACTGCTCCTCCTGGATCAGAGGTTCGGCTATCAGTTGAATTCTCCTCTCCAGTACTCTGGAATAGGCCTTACCGGGGAGGCTGAGGAGTGTGATCCCCCTGTAGTTGGAACACACCCTCCGGTCCCCCTTCTTAAACAGAGGGACCACCACCCCGGTCTGCCAATCCAGAGGCACTGTCCTCGACCACCACGCGATGTTGCAGAGGCGTGTCAGCCAAGACAGTCCCACAACATCCAGAGACTTAAGGTACTCAGGACGGATTTCATCTACCCCAGGAGCCTTGCCACTGAGGAGCTTTCTAACCACCTCTGTGACTTCGGCCTGGGTAATGGATGAGTCTGCCTCTGAGTCCCCAGTCTCTGCTTCCTCTTCGGAAGACGTGACAATGGGATTGAGGAGATCCTCAAAGTATTTCTTCCACCGCCCGACAACATCCCCAGTCAGGGTCAACAGCTCCCCACCCGCACCATAGACAGTGCTGGTGGAGAGCTGTTTCCGCCTCCTGAGGCGTCGGACAGTTTGCCAGAATTTCTTCGACGCCGACTGATAGTCCGCCTCCATGGCCTCCCCAAACTCCTCCCAGACCTGAGTTTTTGATTCTGCGACCGCACGGGCTGCGGCACATTTGGCCTGCCGGTACCTGTCAGCTGCCTCCGGGGTCCCACCTACCAACAAAGACAAGTAGGACTCCTTCTTCAGCTTGACGGCATCCCTTACTTCCGGCATCCACCACTGAGTTTGGGGATTGCCACCGCGACAGGCACCAGAGACCACAGCTACGAACGGCCACATCGACAATGGAGGTGGAGAACATGGTCCACTCGGACTCCATATCTCCAACCTCCCCCGGGATCTGGGAGAAGCTCTCCCGGAGGTGGGAGTTGAAGACCTCGCTGACAGAGGGTTCCGCCAGTCATTCCCAGCAGACCCTCACAATACGTTTGGGCCTGCCAGGTCTGACCGGCTTCCTCCCCTCCCAGCGGATCCAACTCACCACCAGGTGGTGAACGGTCAACAGCTCAGCCCCTCTCTTCACTCGAGTGTCCGAGACACATGGCCGAAGGTCAGATGATACAACTACAAAGTCGATCATCGGCCTCCGGCTCAGGGTGTCCTGGTGCCACGTGCACTTATGGACACCCTTGTGCTCGAACATGGTGTTCGTAATGGACAAACTGTGACTAGCACAGAAGTCCAACAACTGAACACCACTCGGGTTCAGATCGGGGAAGCCGTGCTTCCCAATCACCCCCCTCCAGGTCTCACTGTTGCCGCCCACGTGGGCGTTGAAATCCCCCAGGAGAACAACGGAGTCCCGAGTCAGAGCGCTATCCCCTCCCAGGGACTCCAAGAAGGTCGGGTACTCTGCACTCCCGCACGGCCCGTAGGCCGAGACAACAGTGAGAGACCTGTCCCCGACCCGAAGGCGTAGGGACGCGACCCTCTCGTTCACCGGAGTGAACTCCAACACATGGCAACTGAGCTGGGGAGCAATAAGCAATGCGACACCAGCTCTCCACCTCTCCCCGTGGGCAACTCCAGAAAGGTGGAGCATCCAGCCCCTCTCCAGGAGTTGGGTACCAGAGCCCAAGCTGTGCGTGGAGGTGAGCCCGACTATCTCTAGTCGGTATCTCTCAACCTCCCGCACAAGCTCAGGCTCCCCCCCAGTGAGGTGACATTCCACATCCCAACAGTTGGGATGTGGAACAGTTGTCTAGTGGATTTTTATTTATTTTTTACCACTGTTGTCGTGTGTTACCTGTGCTGCTCCGCAGCCTGTCCAGTGGATTTTTATTTTATTATTTTATTTTATTTATTTATTTATTTTTATTTTTTTAGCGCTGTTGTCGTGCGTTACCTGTGCTGCTCCACAGCCTGTCCAGTGGATTTTTATTTTATTTTTTAGCACTGTTGTCGTGCGTTACCTGTGCTGCTCCACAGCCTGTCCAGTGGATTTTTATTTTATTATTTTATTTTATTTATTTATTTATTTTTATTTTTTTAGCGCTGTTGTCGTGCGTTACCTGTGCTGCTCCACAGCCTGTCCAGTGGATTTTTATTTTATTTTTTAGCACTGTTGTCGTGCGTTACCTGTGCTGCTCCACAGCCTGTCCAGTGGATTTTTATTTTATTTTTTACCACTGTTGTCGTGCGTTACCTGTGCTGCTCCACAGCCTGTCCAGTGGATTTTGATTTTTATTTTATTTTTTTGGGCGCTGTTGTCGTGCGTTACCTGTGCTGCTCCACAGCCTGTCCAGTGGATTTTTATTTAGCGCTGTTGTCGTGCGTTACCTGTGCTGCTCCACAGCCTGTCTAGTGGATTTTTATTTAGCGCTGTTGTCGTGCGTTACCTGTGCTGCTCCACAGCCTGTCTAGTGGATTTTTATTTAGCGCTGTTGTTGTGCGTTACCTGTGCTGCTCCACAGCCTGTCCAGTGGATTTTTATTTAGCGCTGTTGTCGTGCGTTACCTGTGCTGCTCCACAGCCTGTCTAGTGTCGGATTCCCTGTTTGGGAATCCGCTAGCTTAGCGTAGCTACTAGCTCTTAGCCGTTTTAGCATGGCGGCTTCTCCTGTCTCTCCCGTACTTTTCTGCTCTGGGTGTGAAATGTTTAGTTATTCCTCGGCCTCTTTTAGCAGTAACGGTACATGTAATAAGTGCAGCTTATTCGTAGCTTTGGAGGCCAGGCTGGGCGAATTGGAGGCTCGGCTCCGCACAGTGGAAAATTCTACAGCTAGCCAGGCCCCTGTAGTCGGTGCGGACCAAGGTAGCTTAGCCGCCGTTAGTTCCCCCCTGGCAGACCCCGTGCAGTCGGGAAGGCAGGCTGACTGGGTGACTGTGAGGAGGAAGCGTAGCCCTAAACAGAAGCCCCGTGTACACCGTCAACCCGTTCACATCTCTAACCGTTTTTCCCCACTCGACGATACACTCGCCGAGGATCAAACTCTGGTTATTGGCGACTCTGTTTTGAGAAATGTGAAGTTAGCGACACCAGCAACCATTGTCAATTGTCTTCCGGGGGCCAGAGCAGGCGACATCGAAGGACATTTGAAATTGCTGGCTAAGGCTAAGCGTAAATTTGGTAAGATTGTAATTCACGTCGGCAGTAATGACACTCGGTTACGCCAATCGGAGGTCACTAAAATTAACATTGAATCGGTGTGTAACTTTGCAAAAACAATGTCGGACTCTGTTGTTTTCTCTGGGCCCCTCCCCAATCAGACCGGGAGTGACATGTTTAGCCGCATGTTCTCCTTGAATTGCTGGCTGTCTGAGTGGTGTCCAAAAAATGAGGTGGGCTTCATTGATAATTGGCAAAGCTTCTGGGGAAAACCTGGTCTTGTTAGGAGAGACGGCATCCATCCCACTTTAGAGGGAGCAGCTCTCATTTCTAGAAATCTGGCCAATTTTTTGGGATCCTCCAAACTGTGACTGTCTAGCGTTGGGACCAGGAGGCAGAGCTGTGGTCTTATACACCTCTCTGCAGCTTCTCTCCCCCTGCCATCCCCCTATTACCCCATCCCCGTAGAGACGGTGCCTGCTCCCAGACCACCAATAACTAGCAAAAATCTATTTAAGCATAAAAATTCAAAAAGAAAAAATAATATAGCACCTTCAATTGCACCACAGACTAAAACAGTTAAATGTGGTCTATTAAACATTAGGTCTCTTTCTTCTAAGTCCCTGTTGGTAAATGATATAATAATTGATCAACGTATTGATTTATTCTGCCTAACAGAAACTTGGTTACAGCAGGATGAATATGTTAGTTTAAATGAGTCAACACCCCCGAGTCACACTAACTGTCAGAATGCTCGTAGCACGGGCCGGGGCGGAGGATTAGCAGCAATCTTCCATTCCAGCTTATTAATTAATCAAAAACCTAGACAGAGCTTTAATTCATTTGAAAGCTTGTCTCTTAGTCTTGTCCATCCAAATTGGAAGTCCCAAAAACCAGTTTTATTTGTTATTATCTATCGTCCACCTGGTCGTTACTGTGAGTTTCTCTGTGAATTTTCAGACCTTTTGTCTGACTTAGTGCTTAGCTCAGATAAGATAATTATAGTGGGCGATTTTAACATCCACACAGATGCTGAGAATGACAGCCTCAACACTGCATTTAATCTATTATTAGACTCTATCGGCTTTGCTCAAAAAGTAAATGAGTCCACCCACCACTTTAATCATATTTTAGATCTTGTTCTGACTTATGGTATGGAAATAGAAGACTTAACAGTATTCCCTGAAAACTCCCTTTTGTCTGATCATTTTTTAATAACATTTACATTTACCCTGATGGACTACCCTGCAGTGGGGAATAAGTTTCATTACACTAGAAGTCTTTCAGAAAGCGCTGTAACTAGGTTTAAGGATATGATTCCTTCTTTATGTTCTCTAATGTCATATACCAACACAGAGCAGAGTAGCTACCTAAACTCTGTAAGGGAGTTAGAGTATCTTGTCAATAGTTTTACATCCTCATTGAAGACAACTTTGGATGCTGTAGCTCCTCTGAAAAAGAGAGCTTTAAATCAGAAGTGTCTGACTCCGTGGTATAACTCACAAACTCGTAGCTTAAAGCAGATAACCCGTAAGTTGGAGAGGAAATGGCGTCTCACTAATTTAGAAGATCTTCACTTAGCCTGGAAAAAGAGTTTGTTGCTCTATAAGAAAGCCCTTCGTGAAGCTAGGACATCTTTCTACTCATCACTAATTGAAGAAAATAAGAACAACCCCAGGTTTCTTTTCAGCACTGTAGCCAGGCTGACAAAGAGTCAGAGCTCTATTGAGCTGAGTATTCCATTAACTTTAACTAGTAATGACTTCATGACTTTCTTTGCTAACAAAATTTTGACTATTAGAGAAAAAATTACTCATAACCATCCCAAAGATGTATCGTTATCTTTGGCTGCTTTCAGTGATGCTGGTATTTGGTTAGACTCTTTCTCTCCGATTGTTCTGTCTGAGTTATTTTCATTAGTTACTTCATCCAAACCATCAACATGCTTATTAGACCCCATTCCTGCCAGGCTGCTCAAGGAAGTCCTACCATTATTTAATGCTTCAATCTTAAATATGATCAATCTATCTTTGTTAGTTGGTTATGTACCACAGGCCTTTAAGGTGGCAGTAATTAAACCATTACTTAAAAAGCCATCACTTGACCCAGCTATCTTAGCTAATTATAGGCCAATCTCCAACCTTCCTTTTCTCTCAAAGATTCTTGAGAGGGTAGTTGTAAAACAGCTAACTGATCACCTGCAGAGGAATGGTCTATTTGAAGAGTTTCAGTCAGGTTTTAGAATTCATCATAGTACAGAAACAGCATTAGTGAAGGTTACAAATGATCTTCTTATGGCTTCGGACAGTGGACTTATCTCTGTGCTTGTTCTGTTGGACCTCAGTGCTGCTTTTGATACTGTTGACCATAAAATTTTATTACAGAGATTAGAGCATGTCATAGGTATTAAAGGCATTGCGCTGCGGTGGTTTGAATCATATTTGTCTAATAGATTACAGTTTGTTCATGTAAATGGGGAATCTTCTTCACAGACTAAAGTTAATTATGGAGTTCCACAAGGTTCTGTGCTAGGACCAATTTTATTCACTTTATACATGCTTCCCTTGGGCAGTATTATTAGACGGTATTGCTTAAATTTTCATTGTTACGCAGATGATACCCAGCTTTATCTATCCATGAAGCCAGAGGATACGCACCAATTAGCTAAACTGCAGGATTGTCTTACAGACATAAAGACATGGATGATCTCTAATTTCCTGCTTTTAAACTCAGATAAAACTGAAGTTATTGTACTTGGCCCCACAAATCTTAGAAGCATGGTGTCTAACCAGATCGTTACTCTGGATGGCATTTCCCTGATCTCTAGTAATACTGTGAGAAATCTTGGAGTTATTTTTGATCAGGATATGTCATTCAAAGCGCATATTAAACAAATATGTAGGACTGCCTTTTTGCATTTACGCAATATCTCTAAAATCAGAAAGGTCTTGTCTCAGAGTGATGCTGAAAAACTAATTCATGCATTTGTTTCCTCTAGGCTGGACTATTGTAATTCATTATTATCAGGTTGTCCTAAAAGTTCCCTAAAAAGCCTTCAGTTGGTTCAGAATGCTGCAGCTAGAGTACTGACGGGGACTAGCAGGAGAGAGCATATCTCACCCGTGTTGGCCTCCCTTCATTGGCTTCCTGTTAATGCTAGAATAGAATTTAAAATTCTTCTTCTTACTTATAAGGTTTTGAATAATCAGGTCCCATCTTATCTTAGGGACCTCGTAGTACCATATTACCCCATTAGAGCGCTTCGCTCTCAGACTGCGGGCTTACTTGTAGTTCCTAGGGTTTGTAAGAGTAGAATGGGAGGCAGAGCCTTCAGCTTTCAGGCTCCTCTCCTGTGGAACCAGCTCCCAATTCAGATCAGGGAGACAGATACCCTCTCTACTTTTAAGATTAGGCTTAAAACTTTCCTTTTCGCTAAGGCTTATAGTTAGGGCTGGATCGGGTGACCCTGGACCATCCCTTGGTTATGTTGCTTTAGACGTAGACTGTGTTTCATAATTATTGTATGGCCTTGCCTTGCAATGTGGAGCGCCTTGGGGCAACTGTTTGTTGTGATTTGGCGCTATACAAGAAAAAAGTTGATTGATTGATTGAACAGCCAGGGGCTGTGAGCGCGGACCGGGCTGCCGGGCCACACGCCCTCGACCGCCACCCAGTCCTCTCTGCACCCGACCCCCATGGCCCCATCTGCAGGTGGTGAACCCACAGGAGGGCGGGCCCACGTCGCTCTTTCATGCTGAGCCCGGCCAGGCCCCATGGGCTAAGGCTGGACCACCAGGCGCTCGTGCGTGAGCGCAACCCCAGGCCTGGCTCCAGGGTGAGGCCCCGGCTCCGCCATACCAGGTGATGTCTCGGTCCTTGATTTTTTACTGGTCATGGGAGCTTCTGAACTGCCCTTAGTCTGGCCCATCACCTAGGACCTGTTTGCCTTGGGAGACCCTACAAGGGGCACAAAGCCCCCGACAACATAGCTCCTAGGATCATCCGGGTACGCAAACTCCCCCACCACGATAAGGCGGCAGCTAGAGGGGGAGACTACTATTAATAATTTTTTAAAAATGTGTGATTTTTTTTTGGTGTATAAATTATGCTGGAGTATAATCTGCAGGACCTCTCACTTCAGAAAATATGGTACTTACATAATTATTGTGAACAGCAATGTAATTGTGCATCGTAATATTTATCAAATCTTGATAGTATTGTGATATGTATCAAATCTTAATAAATGTATCATGATCTGTATCGTATTGTGATAGCTGTGAAACAACTCATTTAGTTCCTGGTCAAACTTTCCACCATTTTCGTTTTGTTGTTGTTCATAGTGTCTTTTTTATGTGTGTGGGGATCTTACCCCTGGTTCTCTCCTCTCTATAGACCACAGCTTTTGAGCTCAGCACCTCCTGCGTGCTCCTTCCCACCCTTTTCTACCTCACCATCCTGGAGTTCCTGCTCCCCCTGCTGGCCGTTGTGGGCTTCACTCTGCGTGTGGCTTGTTTTCTCTCCACGAGCCGAGGTCCGATCCCACAGCAGAGCCGGTTGAGGAGAGCGCGCGCCATCAAGCTGCTGGTGACCGTCCTGGTGGTCTTCACTGTCTGTTTCACCCCTTTTCATATCCGGCAGGTGCTTGTTTACTTTAGGGTACAGGGGGGATGGGAGGGGCTGAGACACCAGGCGGGACATGTCCTTGCCTATCATGTGACAGTGACCCTGAGCAGCCTGAACAGCTGCTTGGACCCAGTGGTTTACTGTTTCGTGACAGACAGCTTCAAACGGGTGTGGAGGATGAAGAAGAGGGGAGGGAGGGAAGAAGAGCGGGACAGGGAAGTGGGGCATACAAGCCCGGGAGAAGAGGAGAAGATTTCAGGTATGGCACTGCAGGCGATAGCTCAAGGTGTCATGGTGCTGTCCCTCACCAGCGCACCCCTATCTGTAACCAACATAGACCAGTCCACTACACCCTGACATCAGGAGATGTTACCTTCCAGACAGAATGAGACACACATGGACACCATCTGTCCCAAAGATGGACAGTATGGAGAACATAATGGGAGGAAAAGATGCAGAGGAAAAGACAGAGAAGAGTCTTGAAGCAGTGCTCAGTGATGGAAGAAGCATTCAGATCCTTCAAGGCAAAACTAGGATATCATCAAGTACATGAAAGGGATCATATCGTTATCATGCAGGCTTTCAACAGCAACAAAGCACAAAAGTCTTTTTTTTTTTCTTTTTGCAAAAATGTGTTTTTAATGTACTAGTGGATCAACTGAAGATCAATTTTAAATGTCTAAACACTTATTTTAGGAAAATTGAAATGTAAAAATTAAAAATTAATCAATTATAAAATTACAAATCTTCATACATATATGTGTGTGTGTGTGTGTGTGTGTGTGTGTGTGTGTGTGTGTGTGTGTGTGTGTGTGTGTGTGTGTGTGTGTGTGTGTGTGTGTGTGTGTGTGCGCGCGCAATGTAACCTTTTTTTTTATAACTTACAGGAGACCACCTAAATAAAATCATGTATTTTTATCACTGAAAAAAAACAAACAGTTGTGTTGTTTTTAAAATGTATTTATGATAAATTACAGATCATCTATGAAAAAAGGTAGTTTTATCACATCAAATAAAAGGCGAAGCATGATTCAATATGTACTTTCATGACATATGTCGCAGAAATCTGAAACAAGATGTCTTGGGCATACATTTTCTTATAGCAGAGTAGTTTTTATGTGCATTGATGTAGAACTGTGGGATTTGTAGGACATGAATCTTCAACCACATATAACTGTGAAGGAGCTTAAGACAATTTTGTACAATAGAATCCCTTTAAAACTCCTGCATACACACTTTGTTATGTAAAATCATTATATTTAGTTATGCAATTTAAATATCAAAAGTTAAATAAATTTCATAAGTGCATAATATTTTGCATAACCAGAGTATAAAGTACAAGTATAATGCATGAAATATCTACTTTTAAATGAACACAAGATAAAATGGAAAACTTCAATAAAAGTGCACATACCTCAAAAATATACTTATTGTAAGGCGGTACTTGATAAAATACCTTAACTGTGTGATCATTAGTGCGTACATCCAGACTAGAGGACAGAAGCATTTAGAATAGATGGCATAAACAACATTAGGACACCGAGCAACACAAAGATAAAAAAAAAAAAAAAAAAAAAAAACAGTGCAGAAGGGCTGAAACTCGAAGTAAACCAAGAAGAATAAACACTCAGAACACTTCGTCCCCAAGTACCTACTTGAAAACCTTTAATGTAACATTAAAGAAGGATCCTTCAAGTCAAATCACAGCAAAAGGCAAATTTTGGAATGGTAACAGTTCTGTTGATCTGCCACAGCGGGGGGGGTCACTTCATTGGGGTCAAAGACATGTCCATTTTCAGTAAAAATGCTCATTTGGATCATACAGAAACTTGGGGTTCATTAATAACTGAAGTGTAAAATGTTCTCTCTGGCATCTGTGGTTACCGAGATACAGCGAGCGGGAATTTTACCACTGTCAAAGGTCAACACAGGACTTTTCATTCATTTGTAGGAAAAATGTTTAACTGCGTCACATAGAAACTTGGGGTCCGTGACTCATATAAAAGCAAACAGTCCATAACAGCCTCAGCAGTTACTGTATGGGATTTGGAAAGAAACTGACAAGTTAATTTCAAATTTCACAAAGATGCCCAAATTATTTCCTTTGAAGAGCCGTGAATTAATCTCAGTGGCCACAGATTAAATGTAAACGTTGATCTAATGAACTCTATTACATCATAGAAAATGAATATTCTAAATTTAAAATAAATTGGGCAGCCCTGGTTAAGTTGAACAAATTGAAACAGAGAAAGAAGGAAGCCGCCCGCTTTGTCTAAAAATCCTTGGGGTTGTGTGGATATGTAATCTATGTGAGGTATAGACTATAAATACTGTTAATCAGAAAACAGTTCATTTGTCTTTAGTACATTTTTGTGGAAAACACTAATGGATGACTCTGCACCTCACTCAAACATCTCTCTTACTTTCCTTTTCTTTTGTGGCAAAATTTGTACAAAATCCTGTTGGCTTGTGTAGACGTATGACCGCTTTAGAACATTATCGCTATTAAACAATCACAACATAACTTTACTTCTCTCATTTAGTGCTTTATTTTTTCTTCAGAAAGTGTCTGTCTCATTGATTGACGAGCACAGCTGCAAACTAATCCATCATCAAAACAGCATTCACTAATCATTCAACAGGTGGCACTGCAGACATGTCTTTGGCATGAATGCCAGGCGTCATGTTTGGCGGAAACCAGGCACCATCCCTACAGTAAAGCATGGTGGTGGCAGCATCATGCTGTGGGGATGTTTTTCAGCAGCAGGAACTGGGAGACTAGTCAGGATTGAGGGAAAGATGAATGCGGTAATGTACAGAGACATCCTGGATGAAAACCTGCTCCAGAGCGCTCTTGACATCAGACTGGGGCGACGGTTCATCTTTCAGCAGGACATTGGGAATCATTCACCAACTGTTCTTAAGAACAAATTTGTTCCCAACTCCTGCTTACGAAGATTTTGCAAAGACTGTGGCATTAATGAATGTTTTCCTGTCCAGGAATCCTACAAACTCAGGAGTAAGCTTATATATGCACATTTCAGTGCCGACATGTTGCCAC
Source organism: Thalassophryne amazonica (assembly GCF_902500255.1). Lineage (NCBI taxonomy): Eukaryota > Metazoa > Chordata > Actinopteri > Batrachoidiformes > Batrachoididae > Thalassophryne > Thalassophryne amazonica. The sequence continues at coordinate 39,293,309 of NC_047122.1, forward strand.
ATTGGTTGCGTTGTCTGTTTATGTGAAGGGTATTAAAATAGGATATTGCAGTGATCTCTCTTCATTACAGTATGTTACGTTTTGGTAATTTACAGAGTATTTGTTAGATTAAAATAAATTAAATGTATTGTAAAAAAAAAAAATGATAGCCCCCATTCAGTGAACTTATTTCTTCTCATTTACTCCACTTGTAATGGCAAGTTTAGGATATTTGAGTCAAGTTTACATGTTTTCAAATCTGAACTTAAAGCTATCCATTGTCTTCACTAACTGAGTTGAAATGAAGCTTATTTTTAAGGTGAGTTAACTGATATTCATTTGAATTAACTCACATTTACAAGGCAGCTGGTGAACTTCAGTTTTTACAATGTACCAACACTTTAACATTAATCAAGTGGAGTAGCAGCCACAGTGGGAGAGGATGGAAGCATTGCTGGGGCCCAGGTCTGTATCCAGACTCTCAGTCAATGGTACTCCCGAAACGCAGGCTAGAAGAAAATTAAATATAAAATGATTCACATTTTACCCATGGCCTACCTGAGTGCCATCGCCCCGCTGATGGCCCTGATGCACTGGTCCAACTCGGACAGCTTTTGGGTGTCTGCTGTTCCCCCTCCAGACCACTGTATCGCCTGTCAGGATTTTGAGATGGTTTTTTTGGTGTAGGATTTTAAATCGAATCATTTCTTTTTCGCTGACTTCCTGCACTAAGTTGGTACCCGAGTTGCAACATATGTCCTATATGGATAGACTTGCTGGACTCGGTTCAACTACTTTAGATGATAGACACACTAGAGGTGATTTAATTGAAATGTACAAAATCTTACATGAACATGAAAATATTAATTTTTAAATTTTCTTTGAAATGAGAAGATATGCTGGCCTTAGAGGCCATGGGCTGAGCCTTGAGGTTGAAAGGTCGAGACTGAATAGAAGGAAAACATTTTCAGCAATAGAGCCATTATGTTGAGTAGTTTGCCTTGGTATGTGGATTCCTCACCTAGTGTGGATGATTTGAAAAGAAATTATGATTTGTATTATAGTAACACCACAAGGTTTTAATGTATTTTTTTATGTGGTGATATATACAAATTTCCATACTTTTTTTTTTTTTTTTACATAAAATTAATTCTAATTATGCAGAATTACCCCCTCATCTGAACTGTCACTGTTCTTTTTTCCTCTTTGCCTGCTGTGCTGAAATTGATTTTCCTTTTGCTTTCAGCATTTACCCCAATTATGTTTTGATTATTTTACTGATATTTTATTCAGAGATATTTTAAAACATTAGAAAAAACATTTCTTTACCATTCATTTTTATCATTGAAGATCAAAAGTCTGGGTGGGGGACAAGCACAAAACGGCAATATTTGCATATAATGATGCTGAAAAAAGGTGAAAAAGTCATCAGACTACTAGAACAAATTTCTTAACACACTGTCATTGTAAAGATAACTATAAAAGTGTGAAATGTCCCCATTTTTCTGTTTTTCATACAATATGATCAAAGGACATAAGTGCCCGTAGTCTAAGAATCACCCACCTATGTGTGCTTTATTTTTTTATTTTTTTTAATAAATTTGCAAATATTTCTAAAAAGTTTTTTTCAAGGGGTGTTGTGAGCAGAAGTTTTGGGGAAAAAATTAATTTACTCTATTTTGGAATAAGGCTGTAACACAGCAAAATGTGGATAAAGTGAAACACTGTGAACACTTTCTGGATGCACTGTACCATTCTCGTCTTCTTAAACTACATTGCATCATGGGAAAGCACTGCAGATGCTGATTTAAGAAGTTATTGTCCGAGAACACAGAGTGAAAGAATCCTGAAAATGCAGATCAGCAGCTGGTTTTGCAAGAAGTCACCTGGGCAGTCACCCTCACCTCCTGCATTCAACACATCACTGGAGGAACTGGAATATCAATGAAATCCTTGTTGTACACCTGATAATACGATAGAGAAAGAGGTCTTGACCTCAATAGGCGTTTTTGATCTGGTTAAATAAAGTTTAATACAAACAACAGTTTCAGAAAATCCATCCATCCATATATACCTACTGGCTCCCTTGTAAATACATATATATACTTATGTCTTTTTATATTTATATTTTTTTATATTTACTTTTACACCTTTGCACTACAGGAGTTGTCTTTTAATTTCACTGTACCTTGTGTATAATGACAATAAAAAGCATTCTATTCTACAACCCCTGGCAAAAATTATGGAATCACCGGCCTCGGAGGATGTTCATTCAGTTGTTTAATTTGTAGAAAAAAAAAAAAAGCAGATCACAGACATGACAAAACTAAAGTCATTTCAAATGGCAACTTTCTGGCTTTAAGAAACACTATAAGAAATCAAGAAAAAAAATTGTGGCAGTCAGTAACGGTTACTTTTTTAGACCAAGCAGAGGGAAAAAAAATATGGAGTCACTCAATTCTGAGGAATAAATTATGGAATCACCCTGTAAATTTTCATCCCCAAAACTAACACCTGCATCAAATCAGATCTGCTCGTTAGTCTGCATCTAAAAAGGAGCTCACCTTGGAGAGCTGTTGCACCAAATGGACTGACATGAATCATGGCTCCAACACGAGAGATGTCAATTGAAACCAAGGAGAGAATTATCAAACTCTTAAAAGAGGGTAAATCATCACACAATGTTGCAAAAAGATGTTGGTTGTTCACAGTCAGCTGTGTCTAAACTCTGGACCAAATACAAACAACATGGGAAGGTTATTAAAGGCAAACATACTGGTAGACCAAGGAAGACATCAAAGTGTCAAGACAGAAAACTGAAAGCAATATGTCTCAAAAATCGAAAATGCACAACAAAACAAATGAACGAATGGGAGGAAACTGGAGTCAACGTCTGTGACCGAACTGTAAGAAACCGCCTAAAGGAAATGGGATTTACATACAGAAAAGCTAAACGAAAGCCATCATTAACACCTAAACAGAAAAAAAAACAAGGTTACAATGGGCTAAGGAAAAGCAATCGTGGACTGTGGATGACTGGATGAAAGTCATTCAGTGATGAATCTCGAATCTGCATTGGGAAAGGTGATGATGCTGGAACTTTTGTTTGGTGCTGTTCCAATGAGATTTATAAAGATGACTGTATGAAGAGAACATGTAAATTTCCACAGTCATTGATGATATGGGGCTGCATGTCAGGTAAAGGCACTGGGGAGATGGCTGTCATTACATCATCAATAAATGCACAAGTTTACGTTGATATTTTGGACACTTTTCTTATCCCATCAATTGAAAGGATGTTTGGGGATGATGAAATCATTTTTCAAGATGATAATGCATCTTGCCATAGAGCAAAAACTGTGAAAACATTCCTTGCAAAAAGACACACAGGGTCAATGTCATGGCCTGCAAATAGTCCGGATCTTAATCCAATTGAAAATCTTTGGTGGAAGTTGAAGAAAATGGTCCATGACAAGGCTCCAACCTGCAAAGCTGATCTGGCAACAGCAATCAGAGAACGTTGGAGCCAGATTGATGAAGAGTACTGTTTGTCACTCATTAAGTCCATGCCTCAGAGACTGCAAGCTGTTATAAAAGCCAGAGGTGGTGCAACAAAATACTAGTGATGTGTTGGAGCGTTCTTTTGTTTTTCATGATTCCATAATTTTTTCCTCAGAATTGAGTGATTCCATATTTTTTCCCTCTGCTTGGTCTAAAAAAGTAACCATTACTGACTGCCACAATTTTTTTTTTCTTGATTTCCCATAGTGTATCTTAAAGCCAGAAAGTTGCCATTTGAAATGACTTTAGTTTTGTGTCATGTCTGTGATCTGCTTTTTTTCTACAAAATTAAACAACTGAATGAACATCCTCCGAGGCCGGTGATTCCATAATTTTTGCCAGGGGTTGTATCCATCCATGGATGGATGGATGGATGCTTCAAAGAATTGAGTAATCATTTCAAAATGTTGTAAACACGACTAAATAAAATTATGAAAAACGAAAGGATTCAAGGTTTCAAACACAAAATGAAACTGGTTCAGAAAATTCACTGTGCTTTCAACGCTAAATGAAACAACTACTTCACAGGATGACACTTGCAAATGCTTGAAAGGCACAATTTATTTGTACCTTTCAACATTTCAAAACATAAAATATTTACAGACCCCCCCACACACACACATTAGATAAATGATTCCTGGCTGCACCCCTGTATGTAGAGTGTAGCGCATCTGTCATCAGCAGATGTGTGTCCATGTTTCATTCAATATGAAAAATACGTTAAGGCTTCAAAAAGTTTAGTAATAAAAGAGAAGACGACGTTTGTTTCTGAACAGTTTTTTTTTTGTTTGTTTGTTTTTTTTTTTTAAAGGTGCAATCCTGACAGTGTTCTTCCAGATTCCTACATTTAAGGCTCAAGCATATTTACAGAATATATAGATATATACAGACTTTATATTCAGAACAAAACTAACAAAAATAACCATTTTTAATAGCAGCAAAAAAGAAGACTCTAAATAAGAAGTAGGTATATTTACATATTTTATCTCCAAGTAACAAGGCATATTCTATAGTACACTTGCTTTCCCATTCTTTAAGTGTCTAATCTCTAAAGGTCAAAGGTTACAGGCATCTTTCTCCATTAGCTTTACTCTTAGGTAGAGCCACAAACAGACGAGAGTTCAGCGACGTTTGACTAATGCACGGCCGCTGTGCTGCAGTCACGGACAAAAACAACAACAACAATAAAACACCTGGAACATTCATTCAATGATCAGCTGGTGCAGAAGCACCGGGCAGGACGCTGGCGCCAACATGGCTGCCCCTGAAAAGTGCAAAGGCCAAACTCTCATCTGTGGCTCTGCACAAAGCAAAGAACAGACACAAAAACAAAAGACATTTCTCATCAAGTTTAAAACAGACAGAAAAGACTCGTGAATAACCTCCTGCGATTGCAGCCACAGATTCCAGAGTTAAGTGTAAACCAGGCAATTGCTGAGAACAAATATCAAGAACCAAAAGCAAACTGAGATGACATTTTATAACGCATGCTTTCGCTGTACGTATGCGTGACTGCGAACCCACGGACACATTTACTCACATGCACATTCCAGCCTGCATCCACCTCAAGTAACAGCTTTAAGTTATTCTTTAGGGGGAAAAAACCCCTCCTTTATAGAAAAGAGAACTCGAAGAAAATAAATATGCATGTTTCCAAGTTATGTGCAAGTTCTGTGCAATGTCAGGACCCCCCGGTGCATAAAAAAAAAAAGATTTTGGCTGACATCATTTAACATTCGCTCACTTCAGTAATCAAGTCACTGGGATGTAATCAAAGGTACGAACTCAATCTCCCAGCAGGCCGAGCGAAAGGCTGTGTGCTGACTGAACATTCCAGAGTCAACTATAAAACGTGTTCAGACAAAAAAAAAAAAAAAAGAAACCCCCCAAACACTCCAAGTACACTTCAAGTATTGGCTGCCCTGTTTTTGTCACCACACCATTAACAAGGAGCTCTCGAAATGATGCGCTTCCCGTCTTTTAGCGCAACATTCTTTCTTGCACGTGCTCAAAAGGCAACAGGAGGTGTGAAACCTCAAGGTTTGCTTATAAAATGTACACTCCCCCCCCGCCCCCTTAATTAAAAAAAAAAGTCACACGCTTGTTAAAGAATGTGACGACAGAGGCCGAACATAACGCTTCAGCTTTTAAAAGAATGCACGTTAAGTTCAAGCAAGACATAAAAATCCAGCCATGCATTAGAAAGTACGTACATCCCTGCCGGCAAGGACCATTAAGAAAGCTTGCGCGTTTAGTACAGAGTCATACTTTGGTGTTGCACATGTGCATGCTGTTGTTGTCGCATGCAAAACTGATTCGGTATTTAAAGTGACACCACGTCCAGTGTCCGCCTGCTCCCGTCCCATTTTCTTCCACACTCATTTTTCTCCTTATTCCTCTTTTTTTTTCTTTTTCAAAGCACTTCAAAAAGTGTAGTCAACCTGAATATTTAAAAAATAAAAAAATCTTACTCTGGAGCAGACTGAATGTACCTAAAACTACAGAAAGAATTCTAAAATTCTGCACAAACTTCCAACCAAAGTTTTAGAACCACAACAGCACTGTTTTTCTGTAAATCTGGGGAAAAAAAACAAAAACAAAAAACATCCAGTCTGATGTTTGATTTCATTCCACTCATAAAATTACTGCTGTATTGTGATTTGCCTTAAATTTGAGCTTTAAGGATTTTGGTGTCCAGCTGAAAACACTGGGAACGTTTCAGAACAGGTTTTACCACCGCAAAGAACAGTCTGTCCTCAAAGAGGCCACAATTAGAACCAAAAGAGGCCACAATTAGAACTGGTTTGATTTGTAAAGGAAAGAAAATGAAAACCTTTTAATTTTGTCCTGTTTGTTCCTACATGTCATGCATGGCCCATTACAGAAACAAGGACTAATATTACGACATTAATGTAACTGACATCTTATTTAACCAAACTGCTTTCAGATCATCTCCTTAACCTCGTCACATTTACATGGTCAGCATTAATCTGATTGACCTTTTTCTAAAAAAGAAAACAATAACGTTACAGCTCATTCTCTGGTTAATGACTTGTTACCACATTAATTACTTCCCATATGCCTCGTGGTGTAAAACTGTTAACAGGATGTCAGTCTGATTAATGTGTTTACATGTCATCACTGCACTTTAATAATCTGACTAAAATCAGAATACTCCACGTCTTCATTAAACTGTTTATGCCAATTGTGATCTTATTTGGGTTAAGATAGTCAGAAAATGCCATTTACATGACAGTGTCTTATTCAGAGTGTTTTAATCGCGTTAAACCAGAATATTGCTGTCCATGTAGACATAGTCAGTGTCACATGCTGTGCATGAAGGATATGAGGTTTCCAGTAAAGCAAAACAAATCTGTTTTAGTTCCTCACCACCTCCAAACTGCCGGTACTTTCCTGATGGTTTCGCTACAAGATGCAGCTATTTCCCAAAAGCTGTATTTCTGCAGTTTTGCTCAATTAGAATTAAGGAGGGGAAGTGGACAAAGCAAAGATACACAATCTAATGATCCACTGACCTGTTTTCAGGGGTTACTGACATCCCACAAAGTGACCTGCATATGGTGGGTTTCAGCCCACCTCAGTGAAACACAGAATGATCAATTCCATCAAGAGGCACAACTCATTAAACTGAGGTGCTGATTGTGGTCCGGATGCCGATTCTGGATTTTTTTTTTTTTTTGTTACAATGCGAGATGCGAAATTTGTCAACATTTTGCATGAATTTCTTTGATGAAGTCCATAAGCAGAAAGAAAAGTGTTTTGGAAATATTCTGTGCAGTATGCATATGTGAAATATTTAACAATTGGACCTGGAATTCTGCTACAGCGCAAGGCATCTGAAAGGGTGTAAAGCCACAGTCTGGAAACATATTTAATTTTTCAGATTTTTTTTTTTTTTTAAATCTGAAATCCTAATTCTTATCCTAAAATGAGGCATCAGGTTTAGAGTCTCAGTCAGACACCAGATGAATGCAGTGCCCTTCCAAGACAAGTTTGTGCACATTGGCACGTTGTGTGACCAGCAGTACTGCATTTGAAGGGTTTTGCTATTTATACCAGACAGTTACATCATCATGGTAAGACTGAACACTGACAGGTTGTATTAGAGAAAATGCTGATGATGCCAACGTCAACCTAATGGTTAATGAAACTGTTAACCATTGCTGATACACAGAGGTAGAATCTTCTACAGCTAGTGTCATCTGCGAGTAGCTCTTCCTTAATTGCAGCCAATCAGTAGTGACCTGAGCCCTGTTGACATTATGTCAGGTATAAACAGGAGTACACTTCAAATCTGGAAATCTAGTCATTGCCAAAAAATATTCATCTTTGTATCTTGTACATAAAAGTCAGATGTATGTGAGCATGTATGACTGGTCTGTTGCCCAGCAATAGTAACCACGGCAACTGTGACAAACCCCACCTCCACATACAAGCAATCCCTAACCATACCCTTCCCTCCCCCCACTACTGTCCCATACATACAACCAGAGTGATAGTCAGCCACAAAAATCCAATAACAGATAATCAGCAAGTGAAATTTGATGCTAATCACGATCCTTTGCAGTGAATATATGTGGACGGGGTGATATTAATGAAGTTGATGCACTAAATTTATAATCTGGCTACGATGCTACACGCTCTCTGATTGGCTGATTTCCGGTCTGATATTTTCTCATATCAGACAGTTAGAAAAACCAAGTCAGACATGAACATACTCCATAAATATCTAAGGGGCATCGTAAAAAAACTCAGATTGAAAGCTTATAAGCTAACAACTAGACCATCTGTTAGCAAATTTTTCATGGTGGTGAAGAAAGTGAGCAGATCTGACTACAAGCCCAAAACCATCAGCAGCTTTCATATACTCAACAAAAATATAAACGCAACACTTTTGGTTTTGCTCCCATTTTGTATGAGATTAACTCAAAGATCTATAACTTTTTCCACATACACAATATCACCATTTCCCTCAAATATTGTTCACAAACCAGTCGAAATCTGTGATAGTGAGCACTTCTCCTTTGCTGAGATAATCCATCCCACCTCATAGGTGTGCCATATTAAGATGCTGATTAGACACCATGATTAGTGCACAGGTGTGCCTTAGACTGGCCACAGTAAAAGGCCACTCTGAAAGGTGCAGTTTTGTTTTATTGGGGGGGGATACCAGTCAGTATCTGGTGTAACCACCATTTGACTCATGCAGTACAACACATCTCCTTTGCATCATCCGTGAAGTGAACACCTCTCCAACGTGCCAAACGCCAGCGAATGTGAGCATTTGCCCACTCAAGTCAGTTACGACGACGAACTGAAGTCAGGTCGAGACCCCGATGAGGACGACGAGCATGCAGATGAGCTTCCCTGAGACGGTTTCTGACAGTTTGTGCAGAAATTCTTTGGTTACGCAAACCGATTGTTTCAGCAGCTGTCCGAGTGGCTGGTCTCAGACGATCTTGGAGGTGAACATGCTGGATGTGGAGGTCCTGGGCTGGTGTGGTTACACGTGGTCTGCAGTTGTGAGGCTGGTTGGATGTACTGCCAAATTCTCTGAAACACCTTTGGAGACGGCTTATGGTAGAGAAATGAACATTTAATACACGAGCAACAGCTCTGGTTGACATTCCTGTTGTCAGCATGCCAATTGCACGCTCCCTCAAATCTTGCGACATCTGTGGCATTGTGCTGTGTGATAAAACTGCACCTTTCAGAGTGGCCTTTTATTGTGGACAGTCTAAGGCACACCTGTGCACTAATCATGGTGTCTAACTGTTTGTTGTGATTTGGCGCTATATAAAAAAAATTGATTGATTGATTGATAATCAGCATCTTGATATGGCACATCTGTGAGGTGGGATGGATTATCTCAGCAAAGGAGAAGTGCTCACTATCACAGATTTAGACTGGTTTGTGAACAATATTTGAGAGAAATGGTGATATTGTGTATGTGGAAAAAGTTTTAGATCTTTGAGTTCATCTCATACAAAATGGGAGCAAAACCAAAAGTGTTGCGTTTATATTTTTGTTGAGTGTATTTGGGGGCGATACCAATAAGTTTGCATATTTATATATGTAACAGCCATATAATAAATAAATTATTAACCTCGCTTGCTTGGTCTCTGTACAGGAATATCAGAACTCTGTTTTTCGCACGGTCCGTACTGTCAACACCTCGGTCTGACATTTTCCCGTACAGACCGAGCAAGCAAGGTTAATAATCCTGTGAAAATGAGATAATCGTTATAATAAATTACAACATTATTCCACCGTGACGGAAATATGTGTCCTCCGAGTGCCCGTCTAGGTTTTCAAAGTATTGTTTTTGCAAATTTTTTGATTTTGGTTTCATAACAAAAGTTACATTTCCTCAAACAGAAAATCGGACATTCCTCAACATGTTACAGATCAGCAGGATCGGTGACAAATCAAATCTCAGTTATTCAGACCATTAAAGTAAATTCATTCTAGTCTCCACTTCTCAATGCTCCCACCCCCTTTTCCCTCCATTCTCTCTGATGATTAGATTTGGCTCATTGCAGTGGAACAACATAGCTACACCAAAAAACACAAAAAAAAAAAAAAAAAAAAAAAAAGTATAAACATCTAGTAATTTTTGAGGCTCATGCAATAAAACTGACCCTGTTATTAATGAATACAAATACTACTTAAAGTTTGTTTTAAGTTTAAGATATTTTAGCCTCCTTTAAATTGCACGGACACTTAGTCATTTCAAACTGGAACCTCCAGGATCCTTTGGAATATTCCCATGAGCCACCCTCACTGGATCCAAAGTGTCCAGTGAAGAATGAATACTGTTATTATTCAAACAGATAATTTTACAGCAGCTCATCTAAGGAGCCGTTTGTTTGTTTGTTTGTTTTTAAACCCTCTCCTGTTGGTTTATCTCTGCTCCCCTAACATGCAGCTTTTAGGTTATTCTGACTAAAACACATTAACAACATTCGTTTTAAAACATTACTGTGAATGTTCAAGTCAGGAACTCCATAGATATATTCAGCATATTGCATCTCTGCTCTTTCCCTGGAATTTCATTCAATAATATAATGATTTGTTGTATTATATTTTCTGTATATTTGCACCTTTGGGCACAGCTGTCATAACCCTACAGTCTTCACCTTGGAACAAAGGTTGGATTTTCAAATTTTAACATTCTTCCTATGTGCAGAACACTCAAACCTTTTGGGGAAGCAACCTTAAACAAGAAAATTTCCTCCCCCAGGAACCAAAGCAGTTTTCAGGCTCATAGCTGCAAAAATGCCACTTTCAAAAGTCTGCAGAGTCTTAAAGCTACCGTCGCTCGGTGCAGCCGAAGTCCCACAAAGCCAAAGGTGTTGGGTTTATTTTGGTGAACACAGTGCTTCATAGAAAAGTCAGCAGGTGCACTCTGTTAGATCAGGTCTTTCAACCTGATTCCACAGCGAGGAAGAACGGTTTTCAGCATTTTCTAATGATTTGCAGCGTTGACAAAGTTCAGGAACAATTGTCATTATTTAGGTGTTTATTTGCAGTGAACTTTGCCATGTTTATGTGCGTGTCGTCTTCAGTATGAAGGTATGTCAGCGAGTCCCCTGAAGATTTCTGTCCAGGTGGTTGCAAAGTAGCACCACCTAGAGGCCCTGAGAGAAAGAAACTGCTGTTTCTCTCCACAAGAACTATTGGACACATCCTTCAAACCATGACCTCACGAATTAGTCACATCTGACAGCCTGACAGATGAAGCAAATATCCATGAGGACTAAGTGGAAGGAATTTTGGTGATGTCAGAAAAATTGTAAACCACTTAAAGCCAGAACAGAAATATGGAGTGGACTTGATTGCCTTTTTTGTGTCTGTGAGCACCAGCAAAGCATAGAGGGAAGTACATATTCAGGTGATTTCCCTCCCTCTGAATTCTTTTAGTGGGAGCTGCCAGAAATGTCTGTCAATCCTACCGAGTCCATCACAGTGCTGACTCATTCTCCACCACAACAGAAGTAGTGCTGGTGGTGGCCTTGCCTGCTTTGTTGAGTGTCAGGAAGCTGGGTTTCTCTATGACCACTGTAACAGGCATTTCGCTGCTGTTGCTATTTTCCAGAGTTTTCAAGGCTCGTTTTTCTGAAGCTTTGGCTGAGTCCGCTTCCCTGTAGGTCAGAGCATTACAAACGTTCATGCACATTCAGGAATGACAACAGTCATGTAGTTCATTAGTCTAAAGTAGGTAGGTTCCTCACCCATTGCTCGGAGTCGGGTACACAACTAGGAAGCAGGTGGTGAGGAATCCCAGGAAGGAGCCCACAGAAGCTAGTATGGGAATGACTCTGACACTGCCGACGGCTTCCACCATAGCACTCAGAGCCGAGGCCACCAGGATTTGACTGATGTACACCTGGTCAGCAATAATGGATTAGAGCACAATCTCAGAGTGCACAGTAAGATGAAGTGTGCCTAATTTTCAGGTTATGCAGCGTGTGATGGCTCACCTGGCAGGATAAGATGGCACAATCAATGCCGAAGCCTCTCCGGGAGTTACCAGGACTGTGGTGGATGTACTGCAGAAAGACAGAAGAGCTGCAAGTCAGCGCTCCAATGTCTTGTGTGAACAATTCTAAAGTCCAAAATTCTCTCCAGTAGTTAGTGTCAATGTGAGATGCAGCGTTATACAGTAGTGTTCAGAATAATAGTAGTGCTATGTGACTAAAAAGATTAATCCAGGTTTTGAGTATATTTCTTATTGTTACATGGGAAACAAGGTACCAGTAGATTCTGACAAGTCCAACAAGACCAAGCATTCATGATATGCACACTCTTAAAGCTATGAAATTGGGCTATTAGTTAAAAAAAAAAAAAAAGTAGAAAGGGGGGTGTTCACAATAACAGTAGTGTGGCATTCAGTCAGTGAGTTCGCCAATTTTGTGGAACAAACAGGTGTGAATCAGGTGTCCCCTATTTAAGGATGAAGCCAGCACCTGTTGAACATGCTTTTCTCTTTGAAAGCCTGAGGAAAATGGAACGTTCAAGACATTGTTCAGAAGAACAGTGTAGTTTGATTAAAAAGTTGATTGGAGAGGGGAAAACATATACGCAGGTGCAAAAAATTATAGGCTGTTCATCTACAATGATGTCCAAAGCTTTAAAATGAACAAAAAAACCAGAGATGCATGGAAGAAAATGGAAAACAACCATCAAAATGGATAGAAGAATAACCAGAATGGCAAAGGCTCACCCACTGATCAGCTCCAGGATGATCAAAGACAGTCTGGAGTTACCTGTAAGTGCTGTGACAGTTAGAAGACACCTGTGTGAAGCTAATTTATTTGCAAGAATCCCCCGCAAAGTCCCTCTGTTAAATAAAAGACGTGCAGAAGAGGTTACAATTTACCAAAGAACACATCAACTGGCCTAAAGAGAAATGGAGGAATATTTTGTGGACTGATGAGAGTAAAATTGTTCTTTTTGGGTCCAAGGGCCGCAGACAGTTTGTGAGACGACCCCCAAACTCTGAATTCAAGCCACAGTTCACAGTGAAGACAGTGAAGCATGGTGGTGCAAGCATCATGATATGGGCATGTTTCTCCTACTATGGTGTTGGGCCTATACATCGCAGGTATCATGGATCAGTTTGGATATGTCAGAATACTTGAAGAGGTCATGTTGCCTTATGCTGAAGAGGACATGCCCTTGAAATGGGTGTTTCAACAAGACAATGACCCCAAGCACACTAGTAAACTAGCAAAATCTTGGTTCCAAACCAACAAAATTAATGCCTCGCAGATGTGAAGAAATCATGAAAAACTGTGATTATACAACTAAATACTAGTTTAGTGATTCACAGGATTGCTAAAAAAGCAGTTTGAACATAATAGTTTTGAGTTTGTAGCATCAACAGCAGATGCTACTATTATTGTGAACACCCCTTTTCTACTTTTTTTTTTTTTACTAATAGCCCAATTTCATAGCCTTAAGAGTGTGCATATCATGAATGCTTGGTCTTGTTGGATTTGTGAGAATCTACTGAATCTACTGGTACCTTGTTTCCCATGTAACAATAAGAAATATACTCAAAACCTGGATTAATCTTTTTAGTCATATAGCACTACTATTATTCTGAACACTACTGTATATGGATACAGGACATGCTGTTTCACGTGGAAACAAAACTACTCCAACTGGCAGTTCCCAGTAGCTTTACTGAAAAGCAGCAATGGCCTGAGTGGCCACCAGCCAAGGCTTTGGAAATCAGAGAATGTATGTTCATTCAAAATCCTTTCTGCAGGGTTGTGAAGACTCAAAAATATTTTCTTCTGTTTGACAGATTTAGTTCCCTCCAGGTGCTCCGGCTTCCAACCACATCCAAAGACATGCAAGTTAGGTGAACTGGAAACTTTAAATTGTCCATAGTTGTGCATGTGTTTTTTTTTTTTTGTTTATTTGTGGCCCTGCGACAGACTGGTGCCCTGTCCAGGGTGTACCCCGCCTCACAACCTATCACTGTTGGGATAGGCTCCAGTCCCCGTGACCCTTAATTGGAGTAAGTAGGTATAGAAAATTGATGGATGGATGATAGATTTAGAATGCAAGCGATTTATTTAAGGTTCTCTCATTTTAGTTGACTTGTCCGCAGCAGATCTTGAATGGATACACGTCTGTTTTTGGCACAGGTTTGCACCAGATGCCCTTCCACAATTTCTCGGATAGTCACATGACTGAAAAGCCACCGAAAGCTGTCTGAATCTTCGGAATGGTGGAAGAGGTGGGCATGTCACAACATGTCCTGTGAGACTTTATCATGGTGGCGCTTTTGTTCCACCATCAGCTTTGTGCTGAAGCCATCTGCATGAATTTCGCTGCAACTCTTTTCATGGCAAAATCTTCTGTCACAGTGGAATGTGCCAAAAAAGTGCTGATGTCCACCTCTTCTGCAATTTCTCGGCTAGTCAGACGACGATCCCACATCACCACAGCGTTCACTTTGGAAATGATCTGGTCATTTCAGCATGTTGATGGCCGCCCGGAATGTGGCTCGCTCTCCACCGTTGTGCGGCCATCTTTAAACCGGTTGTACCGCTCCTTAATCTGTGTGATGCTCATAGCATCGTCACCGAAAGCCGTCTGAATAATCCGAATGGTTTACACCTGGCTGTCGCCCAGTTTCTGGCAAAATTTGATGCAGTCGCGCTGCTCCAGTCGTTCCGCCATTTCCTTGCAAAGAAAAAACGACGAGAGACTACTCCCGTCCTCACACCAAGGCTGCTTACCAGCAAATGACGCAATTGGCAGGCGTGAAAAAATTCACGCATGCACACAAAGGTTCAAGGTTGGCTCATGCAAGCACACATGATTGAATTCCATCAGGTTTTTGAAAAAAATAAAAAGGTCGGATACTTTTCTAACAGACCTCGTGTACACACACATATATATATATATATATATATATATATATATATATATAGTAAGGGATTTAAACTAATGAACCAGTGCAAGTGGTGAATGTGGACGCACCTCTTTGATTTCGTGGTACTGCCCCAGCAGGGCATAAGGACAATAGGAGATACTCATAGAAATGATGCCCATGCTGCTTATCATTACCATGGCAACATATACATTAGGAAAGATTGCCATGACAGCAGTTCCTGCAAAGGGTGGGGGGAGGGGGGAGGATGATAAAGAAAGTTACTCATTAAGAGCAAAACATTTTCGTTCCATTCTGCTGATGTCGTGGACCATACCTATTGCAAATGCAAGCGTTCCCATAATGTAAATAACCTTGATGCTTAAGTCAAAGTTGTCAAGGTACTTCTGAAGGATAGCTGTGTGATAAGAGAGATAGTGGGCAGTGTCAAATACTTCTGATTAAAATGTGTTCACAATACCATATTAATCATGCAATAACAGGCCCCGCGTGGAGACATGATTTCTCGTTGTGAGATTTGTGTGCTGTTACCAGAACATATGGCAGCAGTCAAGGCATATATAACCAATCCCCAACATCCCATCTGAACGCCTTTGTGATAATTATCCAATGTAGAAGAGTTTGTCGGAGCCTAGAAGAGATGGGGAGAGGAAACAAACAAAAAAAGGATTTAGGGGGTTTTCATGCCTGAAAGTTCAAACCGAATCACATCCTCAAACACCTGCAGCGATATAAAGCAGCATTACAAGCAGCAGCAATAACTTCACATGCAAAATGTGAGACGACGGTAGTTACAATAATCACTGCTGACACTAACTGGTTTGGGTGAACTTATAAGTTCCTTCAAGAAAGAACATCATGGAAAAAAAGGTTAACAGTTGCACATACTCAATGCTGAGCAGGTCTGTCAAAATCTTTATTTCTATACTGCTATAGCAATCACTATAAATAAGCTTTCTGCAATCAAAGCTGTATCCATGTTTGATGCCCCTACAGTTGGATCTCCGTGGTAGATGACTTGTCCCATGAAATCAGTAAAGAAGACAGCCTCGGCAATTATGGAGAACCAGGTGAGCAGATGACAGGCACACAGCCGGAGCAGCGCTGGAGGCATTTTGAACATGGAGAGCCACAGCAGCCGCACAGTGGTCTCAACCTGAGAGACAATGGAGATGGATGAAGACAGGATATTGGTAACGAGTGGTGTGTTGGACAAGGGCACCCACAAGAACCCTCACGGCAACTGTAGTATTGCTTTCCAATCCGTTCTTACCTCGCCTTCTTCACTCTCTGTGTCTCCGCCGGAAGAGTTGGTGTTTCCACTGCGGTACCTGAACCTCTGTCCATTTCTCCTCCGGTGTCTGGCCTCCGTTTCGTACAGGTCATTCATGCTGCGAGACGGCTTAATGAGAAAGGCAGCATTGGCCCTACGATAGCGATGGCTGCCCACGCGGCCGTAATAGGAGAAAGTGCATGATGGGTGGCGGTAGAAGGTGTGGCGATGACGTGGATGTCGTGCTGGCACTCCAGTGCTGGCAGCTGCAGGGAAGGTTCATAACATTTAAAAATACTATATGCAAATACATGAAATGAGTGCTTTGGGTAAAAAAAAAAAAAAAAAAAAAAAAAAAAAAAGTGATAACACTTAATGTTCAATCAAATGCGCCTCTGGAAAGACTTTCATGCACCAAAACCACTCTAAATTATAACCAACTCATCTAATCCTTAGGGGACACCTATGCTGTCAGTATCAATTGTATGTCATACATTCTCTTTGAATTATGTTCATACGAAGAAATAAAACAGACATATGCACAAACACATGCAGTTATGATGACAAAATCATGCAACATAAAAAAGGGAGTGAATATCTGTAAAACTGTGTCACAATTATATTGCATATAATACTGACCTTTGACCAGTCCAGCACGATTAGCCTGTCCTTTACTGCTCAGCCTGTTAGCATTATTGCTAACCTTATCAGAATGAGTGGTGCCCGCTAACAGTTGCCCATTCAGTGCCTGCTGCTCATTCAGCTGGTTGTTCAGCAATGCCTCTTGGCCATCATCATTTTCCATTTCCTGCAAGAAAGCGGAGAGGCGGGAAATCTTGGGCGTAGGAGCATTTGTTTGGTGGTGGTGGATTTGGGAGTGGAGCAGATCCTGGCTTCCTGCACTGCTGCTGCGTCTGATGTTGGTGGTCCGTGGATTGGCAGAAAAAAAAGAAACAGTCGCAGGTGGTGAGCCATGATAGGGAGAGAGACGGTCAGCAAAGATGGATGGTTCTATATGGCACAGGAACAATGAGTCATGGTCTAGGTGGTCAAGCGTTGCATCTGCCATGGCAAGAACACTATCACTTTTACCTGAGAAAGGGTGAGAGGAGAGAAAGAGTTAGCGATATAAACTTTCAAAGAGATATTTTACATTATGGTTCTGCTGTATCTGTTAGCTGTTTGAACTGAGCTGTTTGAGTTCTTTGAATTAACAGTCTTTTTCAAGACTTTTTTACTTTTTTTTTACTTTTTCACCGTGCTCCAACGCCTAAAGAAGACCTCTAACGGTCGAAGCATCGCGACGGAGCTCTTTTATCAGCTAACCTTCATCAGCGTTGGCAAGCTAACTAGCTTGCTAACGCTTTCGTTTTTATTTTTATTTTATTTTTTAGCACTGTTGTCGTGCTGCTCCACAGCCTGCCTAGTGGATTTTTATTTTAGCACTGTTGTCGTGCGTTACCTGTGCTGCTCCACAGCCTGTTCAGTGGATTTTTTTTTTTTTAGCACTGTTGTCGTGTGTTACCTGTGCTGCTCCACAGCCTGTCCAGTGGATTTTTATTTTATTTTTTACCACTGTTGTCGTGTGTTACCTGTGCTGCTCCACAGCCTGTCCAGTGGATTTTTATTTTATTTTTTACCACTGTTGTCGTGTGTTACCTGTGCTGCTCCACAGCCTGTCCAGTGGATTTTTATTTTATTTTTTACCACTGTTGTCGTGTGTTACCTGTGCTGCTCCACAGCCTGTTCAGTGGATTTTTATTTTATTTTTTGGCGCTGTTGTCGTGCGTTACCTGTGCTGCTCCACAGCCTGTTCAGTGGATTTTTATTTATTTATTTTTTTTTTAGCACTGTTGTCATGTGTTACCTGTGCTGCTCCACAGCCTGTTCAGTGGATTTTTATTTTATTTTTTACCACTGTTGTCGTGTGTTACCTGTGCTGCTCCACAGCCTGTTCAGTGGATTTTTGTTTTGTTTTTTACCACTGTTGTCGTGCGTTACCTGTGCTGCTCCACAGCCTGTCCAGTGGATTTTTATTTTATTATTTTATTTTTTTTTTTTTATTTTTTTTATTTTTTTTTTTAGCACTGTTGTCGTGCGTTACCTGTGCTGCTCCACAGCCTGTCCAGTGGATTTTTATTTTATTTTTTACCACTGTTGTCGTGCGTTACCTGTGCTGCTCCACAGCCTGTCCAGTGGATTTTTATTTTATTTTTTACCACTGTTGTCGTGCGTTACCTGTGCTGCTCCACAGCCTGTCCAGTGGATTTTTATTTAGCGCTGTTGTCGTGCGTTACCTGTGCTGCTCCACAGCCTGTCTAGTGGATTTTTATTTTGTTTTAGCACTGTTGTCGTGCGTTGCCTGTGCTGCTCCACAGCCTGTCCAGTGGATTTTTATTTTGTTTTAGCACTGTTGTCGTGCGTTACCTGTGCTGCTCCACAGCCTGTCCAGTGGATTTTTATTTTGTTTTAGCACTGTTGTCGTGCGTTACCTGTGCTGCTCCACAGCCTGTCCAGTGGATTTTTATTTTGTTTTAGCACTGTTGTCGTGCGTTACCTGTGCTGCTCCACAGCCTGTCCAGTGGATTTTTATTTTGTTTTAGCACTGTTGTCGTGCGTTACCTGTGCTGCTCCACAGCCTGTCCAGTGGATTTTTATTTTGTTTTAGCACTGTTGTCGTGCGTTACCTGTGCTGCTCCACAGCCTGTCCAGTGGATTTTTATTTTGTTTTAGCACTGTTGTCGTGCGTTACCTGTGCTGCTCCACAGCCTGTCCAGTGGATTTTTATTTTGTTTTAGCACTGTTGTCGTGCGTTACCTGTGCTGCTCCACAGCCTGTCTAGTGGATTTTTATTTTGTTTTAGCACTGTTGTCGTGCGTTACCTGTGCTGCTCCACAGCCTGTCTAGTGGATTTTTATTTTGTTTTAGCACTGTTGTCGTGCGTTACCTGTGCTGCTCCACAGCCTGTCTAGTGGATTTTTATTTTGTTTTAGCACTGTTGTCGTGCGTTACCTGTGCTGCTCCACAGCCTGTCTAGTGGATTTTTATTTTGTTTTAGCACTGTTGTCGTGCGTTACCTGTGCTGCTCCACAGCCTGTCTAGTGGATTTTTATTTTGTTTTAGCACTGTTGTCGTGCGTTACCTGTGCTGCTCCACAGCCTGTCTAGTGGATTTTTATTTTGTTTTAGCACTGTTGTCGTGCGTTACCTGTGCTGCTCCACAGCCTGTCTAGTGGATTTTTATTTTGTTTTAGCACTGTTGTCGTGCGTTACCTGTGCTGCTCCACAGCCTGTCTAGTGGATTTTTATTTTGTTTTAGCACTGTTGTCGTGCGTTACCTGTGCTGCTCCACAGCCTGTCTAGTGGATTTTTATTTTGTTTTAGCACTGTTGTCGTGCGTTACCTGTGCTGCTCCACAGCCTGTCTAGTGGATTTTTATTTTGTTTTAGCACTGTTGTCGTGCGTTACCTGTGCTGCTCCACAGCCTGTCTAGTGGATTTTTATTTTGTTTTAGCACTGTTGTCGTGCGTTACCTGTGCTGCTCCACAGCCTGTCTAGTGGATTTCTATTTTGTTTTAGCACTGTTGTCGTGCGTTGCCTGTGCTGCTCCACAGCCTGTCTAGTGGATTTTTATTTTGTTTTAGCACTGTTGTTGTGCGTTACCTGTGCTGCTCCACAGCCTGTCCAGTGGATTTTTATTTTTATTTTATTTTATTTTTTAGCACTGTTGTTGTGCGTTACCTGTGCTGCTCCACAGCCTGTCTAGTGGATTTTTATTTTATTTTAGCACTGTTGTCGTGCGTTACCTGTGCTGCTCCACAGCCTGTCTAGTGGATTTTTATTTTGTTTTAGCACTGTTGTCGTGCGTTGCCTGTGCTGCTCCACAGCCTGTCCAGTGGATTTTTATTTTTATTTTATTTTATTTTTTAGCACTGTTGTTGTGCGTTACCTGTGCTGCTCCACAGCCTGTCTAGTGGATTTTTATTTTATTTTAGCACTGTTGTCGTGCGTTACCTGTGCTGCTCCACAGCCTGTCTAGTGTCGGATTCCCTGTTTGGGAATCCGCTAGCTTAGCGTAGCTACTAGCTCTTAGCCGTTTTAGCATGGCGGCTTCTCCTGTCTCTCCCGTACTTTTCTGCTCTGGGTGTGAAATGTTTAGTTATTCCTCGGCCTCTTTTAGCAGTAACGGTACATGTAATAAGTGCAGCTTATTCGTAGCTTTGGAGGCCAGGCTGGGCGAATTGGAGGCTCGGCTCCGCACCGTGGAAAATTCTACAGCTAGCCAGGCCCCTGTAGTCGGTGCGGACCAAGGTAGCTTAGCCGCCGTTAGTTCCCCCCTGGCAGACCCCGTGCAGTCGGGAAGGCAGGCTGACTGGGTGACTGTGAGGAGGAAGCGTAGCCCTAAACAGAAGCCCCGTGTACACCGTCAACCCGTTCACATCTCTAACCGTTTTTCCCCACTCGACGATACACTCGCTGAGGATCAAACTCTGGTTATTGGCGACTCTGTTTTGAGAAATGTGAAGTTAGCGACACCAGCAACCATTGTCAATTGTCTTCCGAGGGCCAGAGCAGGCGACATCGAAGGACATTTGAAATTGCTGGCTAAGGCTAAGCGTAAATTTGGTAAGATTGTAATTCACGTCGGCAGTAATGACACTCGGTTACGCCAATCGGAGGTCACTAAAATTAACATTGAATCGGTGTGTAACTTTGCAAAAACAATGTCGGACTCTGTTGTTTTCTCTGGGCCCCTCCCCAATCAGACCGGGAGTGACATGTTTAGCCGCATGTTCTCCTTGAATTGCTGGCTGTCTGAGTGGTGTCCAAAAAATGAGGTGGGCTTCATTGATAATTGGCAAAGCTTCTGGGGAAAACCTGGTCTTGTTAGGAGAGACGGCATCCATCCCACTTTAGAGGGAGCAGCTCTCATTTCTAGAAATCTGGCCAATTTTTTGGGATCCTCCAAACTGTGACTGTCTAGCGTTGGGACCAGGAGGCAGAGCTGTGGTCTTATACACCTCTCTGCAGCTTCTCTCCCCCTGCCATCCCCTCATTACCCCATCCCCGTAGAGACGGTGCCTGCTCCCAGACCACCAATAACCAGCAAAAATCTATTTAAGCATAAAAATGCAAAAAGAAAAAATAATATAGCACCTTCAATTGCACCACAGACTAAAACAGTTAAATGTGGTCTATTAAACATTAGGTCTCTTTCTTCTAAGTCCCTGTTGGTAAATGATATAATAATTGATCAACGTATTGATTTATTCTGCCTAACAGAAACTTGGTTACAGCAGGATGAATATGTTAGTTTAAATGAGTCAACACCCCCGAGTCACACTAACTGTCAGAATGCTCGTAGCACGGGCCGGGGCGGAGGATTAGCAGCAATCTTCCATTCCAGCTTATTAATTAATCAAAAACCTAGACAGAGCTTTAATTCATTTGAAAGCTTGTATCTTAGTCTTGTCCATCCAAATTGGAAGTCCCAAAAACCAGTTTTATTTGTTATTATCTATCGTCCACCTGGTCGTTACTGTGAGTTTCTCTGTGAATTTTCAGACCTTTTGTCTGACTTAGTGCTTAGCTCAGATAAGATAATTATAGTGGGCGATTTTAACATCCACACAGATGCTGAGAATGACAGCCTCAACACTTCATTTAATCTATTATTAGACTCTATCGGCTTTGCTCAAAAAGTAAATGAGTCCACCCACCACTTTAATCATATTTTAGATCTTGTTCTGACTTATGGTATGGAAATAGAAGACTTAACAGTATTCCCTGAAAACTCCCTTTTGTCTGATCATTTTTTAATAACATTTACATTTACCCTGATGGACTACCCTGCAGTGGGGAATAAGTTTCATTACACTAGAAGTCTTTCAGAAAGCGCTGTAACTAGGTTTAAGGATATGATTCCTTCTTTATGTTCTCTAATGTCATATACCAACACAGAGCAGAGTAGCTACCTAAACTCTGTAAGGGAGTTAGAGTATCTTGTCAATAGTTTTACATCCTCATTGAAGACAACTTTGGATGCTGTAGCTCCTCTGAAAAAGAGAGCTTTAAATCAGAAGTGTCTGACTCCGTGGTATAACTCACAAACTCGTAGCTTAAAGCAGATAACCCGTAAGTTGGAGAGGAAATGGCGTCTCACTAATTTAGAAGATCTTCACTTAGCCTGGAAAAAGAGTTTGTTGCTCTATAAGAAAGCCCTTCGTGAAGCTAGGACATCTTTCTACTCATCACTAATTGAAGAAAATAAGAACAACCCCAGGTTTCTTTTCAGCACTGTAGCCAGGCTGACAAAGAGTCAGAGCTCTATTGAGCTGAGTATTCCATTAACTTTAACTAGTAATGACTTCATGACTTTCTTTGCTAACAAAATTTTGACTATTAGAGAAAAAATTACTCATAACCATCCCAAAGATGTATCGTTATCTTTGGCTGCTTTCAGTGATGCCGGTATTTGGTTAGACTCTTTCTCTCCGATTGTTCTGTCTGAGTTATTTTCATTAGTTACTTCATCCAAACCATCAACATGCTTATTAGACCCCATTCCTGCCAGGCTGCTCAAGGAAGTCCTACCATTATTAATGCTTCAATCTTAAATATGATCAATCTATCTTTGTTAGTTGGTTATGTACCACAGGCCTTTAAGGTGGCAGTAATTAAACCATTACTTAAAAAGCCATCACTTGACCCAGCTATCTTAGCTAATTATAGGCCAATCTCCAACCTTCCTTTTCTCTCAAAGATTCTTGAGAGGGTAGTTGTAAAACAGCTAACTGATCACCTGCAGAGGAATGGTCTATTTGAAGAGTTTCAGTCAGGTTTTAGAATTCATCATAGTACAGAAACAGCATTAGTGAAGGTTACAAATGATCTTCTTATGGCTTCGGACAGTGGACTTATCTCTGTGCTTGTTCTGTTGGACCTCAGTGCTGCTTTTGATACTGTTGACCATAAAATTTTATTACAGAGATTAGAGCATGTCATAGGTATTAAAGGCATTGCGCTGCGGTGGTTTGAATCATATTTGTCTAATAGATTACAGTTTGTTCATGTAAATGGGGAATCTTCTTCACAGACTAAAGTTAATTATGGAGTTCCACAAGGTTCTGTGCTAGGACCAATTTTATTCACTTTATACATGCTTCCCTTGGGCAGTATTATTAGACGGTATTGCTTAAATTTTCATTGTTACGCAGATGATACCCAGCTTTATCTATCCATGAAGCCAGAGGATACGCACCAATTAGCTAAACTGCAGGATTGTCTTACAGACATAAAGACATGGATGACCTCTAATTTCCTGCTTTTAAACTCAGATAAAACTGAAGTTATTGTACTTGGCCCCACAAATCTTAGAAGCATGGTGTCTAACCAGATCGTTACTCTGGATGGCATTTCCCTGATCTCTAGTAATACTGTGAGAAATCTTGGAGTTATTTTTGATCAGGATATGTCATTCAAAGCGCATATTAAACAAATATGTAGGACTGCCTTTTTGCATTTACGCAATATCTCTAAAATCAGAAAGGTCTTGTCTCAGAGTGATGCTGAAAAACTAATTCATGCATTTGTTTCCTCTAGGCTGGACTATTGTAATTCATTATTATCAGGTTGTCCTAAAAGTTCCCTAAAAAGCCTTCAGTTGGTTCATAATGCTGCAGCTAGAGTACTGACGGGGACTAGCAGGAGAGAGCATATCTCACCCGTGTTGGCCTCCCTTCATTGGCTTCCTGTTAATGCTAGAATAGAATTTAAAATTCTTCTTCTTACTTATAAGGTTTTGAATAATCAGGTCCCATCTTATCTTAGGGACCTCATAGTACCATATTACCCCATTAGAGCGCTTCGCTCTCAGACTGCGGGCTTACTTGTAGTTCCTAGGGTTTGTAAGAGTAGAATGGGAGGCAGAGCCTTCAGCTTTCAGGCTCCTCTCCTGTGGAACCAGCTCCCAATTCAGATCAGGGAGACAGATACCCTCTCTACTTTTAAGATTAGGCTTAAAACTTTCCTTTTCGCTAAGGCTTATAGTTAGGGCTGGATCGGGTGACCCTGGACCATCCCTTGGTTATGTTGCTTTAGACGTAGACTGTGTTTCATAATTATTGTATGGCCTTGCCTTGCAATGTGGAGCGCCTTGGGGCAACTGTTTGTTGTGATTTGGCGCTATACAAGAAAAAAGTTGATTGATTGATTGATATTTCTTTTTCCCCACACTTTTGTACAAACATTAACTATGTTCATCTTTTTACAATTTCATATGATTTGAAAGAAAACAGCCTATAATTTAGAGTTGTCTCAGAACTTACTCCTCACAAGCTCCATATCTAGAAAGTCCATGTCCATATCCCCGTGTTCTGAATGCTCAAATCCATAGGGGTCATAGAGATCATAGCTGTCAACTGTGTCATTTTCTCCAATCATTTCCAGTTTGGGTGCCAGGAGTCCTGTCCTGTAACTGGCAGAGAGCTGGGGACATGCAGGATCTGGAATACCCTGGGAAACAATGTAAAAAAAGAACTTTAGAATAAATCTCACAAACCTTATACTCAGTTAATCAAAAGCCTTAAATAAGCAGCAGACCTGGTCCACCCTTTCTTGTTGGGGTGAGTACTGCTGTTCCTCAATGCTGAAGAGATGCAACACGACTGAGACCGAAAAGAGGATGGCAGCAAAAAAGAACAGGATTTGTTCTTGAGACTGGAAGACTACTCTGAGAAAGGTCTGTGTCCAATCTAGCCCTCCAAAAGCATAGCCGACTGCACCACCTAGACCTGCATGCACGAAGCAGCAGACAAGTTTGTGACTCCAGCATGATCAATATATTGTTTGACTGATTATATCAGCCATTAAGGAACATATCTGTATATGCTCTATTTTTGCAAACATGAAAACTTTATTTGATTGAATGAACAATGCAGAAAAACACTTTGGCTGTTGAAAATGGTGTCATTACATAGTTTGTCCATCAGTAATATTTACTATGCTATCAAGCATGGCTGGGACCCCATCACCCCTTTGTCACATTGGCAACAAGAGAGGTAAAGTGAAAAGGCATCATTAATTTTTAATCTGAGTGGGCGTTTTACAGCATCAGGACACAAGTCATCACAATACCACTGGCTAGGCGGGCCATAAGAGATGAGAAGTTTATTTTACACAAATGCTGAGCAATGCAACATGGTGCCTGTCAGTCAGGGGGCAGTCAGTGTGACGTATGTTGGCTGCTTCTTGATTATAGTCATTTATTGTAATGTTCATGTTTATACTGTAAAATATCAAGCCACAATTACATTTCTTTGTCATAAGGGTTTGATAATGAAAGGTGAGGAATCATTACCATTTATATGAATATATCTGCAGACATATGTGTACTGTCAATTTCTTTAGTCCCCAATATCAGTATCTGCTCACAAAAAAATCATAAAAAGCATAAAACAACAACAACAACAACAAATCCATATCAGTTGGGTTCTAAAAATAAAAACATGCTTTCTCTTTGAGGGTATATGTTCCAAGACAATTTATGGGCTATGCATGATGTTATAAAAGAAGCCATATTTAATGTATGTGAGCATCCAAACTTGCGTCTGATTTTAGGTGTACCTGCTGAAGCAGCATGGATGTTGAGTGCCATGTCTTGATCTTCTGTATCTGCCACATCCAGCAGGTAAGCTCTGATTGGTCCCTCAGTGGCATCTGCGCAAAAGTCCAACACCACGACACCCAGCACAGTAAGAACAATTCCTATTGGCTGTCTTCCCTGCTCATCACCCAGCGATAGACCTATTCAAACAAGACAGGGATGCAGAAATTGAATTGTTATTTTACAGTGTATGTCAGTCGAGAACAGGGGTGGGCATCAAGCACCAAGACTGTGCAGGTTTTTCTGACTATCCATCAGTTCAGCAGGTGATTTTGTAGACGAAAATTGCTACATCTGAATACGCGCACCAACGTTCTATAGAGTAGGCAAAAAGCAGCGTGTCACAATCCGCAGAGTGTCAAAATACTCACTAGTATTCGGACACTAGCAGCCTGGTAACGGAAAAAGAACTCCCCAGCAAAATTCAAAGAAGATAAAGGACATACATGAAGCAGCGTCCAAGAGGCTGTGGTATTGTAAAAATATACATCAAGAACTGCTTAAAAAAAAAAAAAGAGTCTACCATTGCAAGATAGAAATTCCATGGCATATTTGGATATTCTGTTAACATTAGAGCCAAAAGACAGATATGAAGTAGCGGCGTAGTACATTTGAATTGTGTCCCTACTACTCACGCGGTTTTCGTCTAGTAGTAGGTACAACAGTAACAGCTGGGTAATGTTTTAACTGTTAAGTACATATTAAGTATTGAGATGCAGGGCATGACTTTAGGTAGAGGGAGAAGTCTGTCAGCAAAACCGCCTGCTGGTGCAGTCTGGGCACTGCATGGCACACTGTTGCCAACCTTGGTTCAGACCTTAGTTGTGTATAGTATTTTCAGATGATTTAAGATTTGGTGCTGCATAAATAAACTGAGTTAAATAAGACCAATAAAAATAGATGCACGTAAATTAGAGCTAGAGATTCGGTCATTTTATATATTTTTGTTGTGACGTAATAACTCACTGATTATAGAGCTGCTAAATATACTGTATTGCACAGTGTGACCTTGTATGCGTCATTGCATTTGTGGATTTGTGACTCAGACTTCACCTTTGGCCAACCCTATGTGTGATTTTTGTTTCAAAGGAAAAGGAAAAGCAGCATTTAGAAAATTGTGGGTGTTTGTGTGCCCACACTGACACAGCAAGACCTGTGATCGAAGCCCATTAATGAGAGGGAACCAAAAATATTCATAGGAGGAGGGAGCAGCAGTTCACGTGCGTTTGTGCATGTAACAATGGAGCCATACTACTCACTCGCCAGGCAGATAGGAAGTGAATCGTGATAGGTGGAGAGAAACGAGCAAACAGGAAGCATTTCCCTGTGAACGGCCTGCTCCCGTGTTCCCATGTCAACATACACATGGATCCCTGGTGCCCGGAACAACCCAAGTGCCAGTCGAGGAACAACAGACATTTAACGCTGCAGGGTGCAATTAATAAATCAAAAATAAATTAATGAATTAAAAAATAGTTCCAGATAATAGTTAAAAATCGTTTTAAATCCAGATTAAATAAATTTATTTTGTTTTTTCACATTTGCTTGGGTTTGCTACAGCAGAGCCCATATGGATCCGTATGATGACAAATCAATATAACATCATGATTCAATTCAATTTTATTACAAACTGCAGGAAACTACAGAGTTTGGCCACTTTAAACTACAAATTAGTCTTCGTACAATGAAAGCGTCCGCACACTTTTCTCCTTGTCCCATACATTTAAAGTGCTATTACACTGGTCAACATGGTTTTTCTTGCATGGAGTTTTTTTTTTTTCAATGGTTTTTGGGTCATTTGGGGCGATGAATCTGAATCTGGTATTTTTTGCCAATCACATCACGTTTTTGAGATATGAAAACATACCATTCATATCAAGCATTGAAGCAAAAGCTACAGTCTCGCACACTGCTTCAGCACCATAAACGATATTACGGCTTTTGTTCACATTTCGCGACCCTGGTTTAAAAACTATGCTTTTGAAACTGCTTTTGTACAGGATTAGTGGCATCAAACTTGTGAGTGAATGAGCAACGTTTTGTGTAATCCATCAATACGCAATATGCAGAGAGCAAAAATGTGATGTGATTGAGGAAATGAACTCAGATTCAGACCAAGCACCGCAAAATTACCCTAAATCAGTTCTCAAAGTCCATGCAAAATTTTTGTTATTGATCAAATCGTTTTTGTTTTTTAAGTTACCGGTAGATACATCATGCAGCCTCACCAATCAGCGATCCATTGAGAAACAGAGCGACTCCTATCAGTGTTCCAACACAGAGAGCCAGGATGAAAGGTCTCCTCCTGCCCCATCGCAGAGTGCAGCGGTCACTGGCTGAACCAATTAGAGGGGTGAACATGAGGCCGAGAACTGGACTGAGGAACCATGTCAGACTGTAGTACTGCTCTGGAAGACCTGGAGACAAAGAAGAAGAGTTTTAAACAAGAATCTCAAAATTCTACAGTGACTTGTGATGAGAGTGAAGTACGAGGATCTGTCAGATCTTTGATCGAGGGGCAATTGAGAAGTTTTGAGCCTGACCCAGATAAAGCAAGGTGCCGTTTTCCATCGTTTGCATTCTAAGAAACCAACATTTATCAACTTTGTGCCCAGTGAGTCCAAACTTCACACACTCAAGAAATGTTGGTTTTTCAGAATACAAACAATGGAAAACTGTACCCTACTTTTTCTGACTCAGGCTCAAAACTGCTCAATCGCCCCTCGGAGATCAACAAAGATCTGAGAGATCAGATCAGGTGTGGCTTATTTTCTTAAGACTGAAGGCCACAATTAACATGAGTGAGAATCTACAAATCAGTCTCGTTGGATAAGAAGAAAAAGAAAAGTTTATTTGAATGCACATACGAGTATTTTGCTCCAACCAGTTTTTAAATCAAAATCCACCTTATTTCACTTTACATCTATGATAGAGTACACAGGTTCCTCATCTTGCCTTTGTTGCATTTATAGTCCCACATGCATGATATGTTACCAAAATCTGGCAAATGCTGCTCAACATCCATCTGTGCGAAACTGTGGCTGAAACAGTAAATTTCACAATCACAACCCAACGACTAAAGATTTGTTTACCCATTTTAAAGCTTCATCATCAAGAGGGAACTAACTTGCACAAGGATTGGAAATTTTATTTTCCCCCTTTACACCTGCAGCTCTAAACTACACACACACAAAATGAACCAACCACAAACACTTTGTTCCATATTCTCTTTTACATTTTGTTGTGAAATACCACAATTTACTGTTCCTGCATGAACTCAAACTACAGAGAGTATTTCAAAGATGCCCATTCTCTCTATTAAATGTAGATTTATCATGGGGCCTAAAGTTTTAACTGTCAGTTAAGTTTTGACTGTGTGAACATAATGACCCTGGCAAATTCTGGAAATTTACATGCACAGTGCAATAATGACTCAGCTCAGCTGTCATGTGATCAGATCCTTGTTGCAATCGCAGTAATTTCCATGTTTTAACCACTTTCAATAATTACTTCCTCCTCTGCAGCAGCAGAGAGCAGGTCAGTCAGTGGGTTAAGGAGTCGGGCTACCAATATGTAGATCTGGGTTCTGTTCCCGGTCATGCTACCCAGTCCCCAATCTTTCCAAAATATGCTCCAAATGGTATGATTTGTTGGTGAAATAGGTCACCACACCTGTTATGTCATGGAAGCACAAGACCTTTATGCAAAGCAACCAAGATAAGTGAAACTTTGGTGAATGACAAAACAGACTGAAGTTTAAGTCCAGCAAATTTAAAGGAATTTACTTGACGTTTGAAGGATTTATTACCATTTTTATGGGTTCTGGGGCTTTTTTGTGTCACCCTGTACTCTGTCTCTGGGTGGCAGGGTTATAAAATGGAATGATGGAGTTAAGAATGTTAATCAAACTTTGTCATTTGATACACATTCGGGAGGTGACAAAGAGTGCACTCCATCATGTCCACAGCCTTGCAAAGATTGGACCAACTTTGTCTACATCTGATGCTGATGTTCTGTGTTGCTGTGAGATGAGTGTGTTGCCAGGTATGTGTACCTGTGTCTGAGAATATGCAAGAGGTTTGTCAGAAGACAACTAATCTGTACATCTGACTTCAGGCTGCTGATAGTGGTTAGTTTGCTGATGAGAATCAAAGACGGACTGATGACTTGGCATCTGAGCCAACAGTGCCACCTCAGCATTATTTATACCATCATAAGACCAGCCAATCACTGGATGGATGCAGTTTAAAAGTTAGAATTTTTACCTGTGCACTCTTCTGCATTCTGCCCTTTTCATTTTTTCCTGCATTATGCATCTCTGCAGGTTTTCATTGAGAAAGTGATACATTTAGACATTTGAATGGCACCCTCATTCTTAAGTGGACTACAGAATCAAAACAACCTGTTGATTCAGTTTAAACTCTGCAGGTTATGTTCTTGTTCGCATGTCTAGATATGTACGTGTTTCTCATGAGACAGTCATAAACAGGGCTTGACCCCTGCTTTGTCATGACCAGGTCTTGGGAACCCGATCACCATGGAGACTCCATCACATTCACTTCCCGGCTCCTACTACAGCAGTCTCATTCACACAGAACTTCCTGATGTTGGGTTTGTTTGTTCTATTAAAAAAAAAAAAAATGTTCTTACAGTTTATTCCCAGGAAAGCTTTGTTTTTCTCTGATATTTCTCTCACACGTGTACACAAAGCAGAAATACAGACTTGTGCATACACAATACCCGTTAAACGTCAGACAGCGGTAGTCATAGGACAGATAGGAATCAGTCTGTCTGCAAGTTTGTCAACATCAAAACAGGAACAAAGCTTGGAGCAAACTGTTCCGACAATTACACATACAGAAAAAAAAAAGAAAAAAAAAAAAAGACAAACACGTCTGTGTTCCCACACTTACATTAAAAAAAAATATATATATATTTTTTAAAAAGGCTAGTTCCCACACATTTTTTATTAGTGCAAACACACACGGAACAATTGTGAGAGAACAGAGAAGCAGGAAGTATTTGCTCTGAGAAGATGGAGAGATGATGTGAAAAAAGAACAAACATGGGTAAGATACAAAGGGGAAACGTGGAGAGGAAGAGTGTGAGAAACAGCTGATATGGGGGATATACTCGCCGTGGGACGACCCGGAGGAGGATGAGGTGAAAGGAGGAGGAAAGCGTGAAGGTGGGCAGAGAGAAGTCTCATTCATGTCATACTGTGGCGATTGTTGCTGATTGATCGTGGGAAACAAATGCGTACAATCTGCCCTCTATCATCACAGCGATCAGTTTACTATGGACGCTTCCTCACACACAAAATAGAGCTCAAAGTGAGGCTGTTGGAGTACAGAGTGAACACTGATCACATTTCGGCTGGGGTGTGTGTATTTCTGCACTTCTTTCCTGTGTTGTGGAGCAGACAGTAAAACTTTTGTGGTTTCAAATGATTAAATGCAGCAACTCTGAACAGGCATGTGCATTCATACCAAGTTACGAATTTCTTATTACCCGAGGCCATCGGGTATTTCGAAGACCTTGCATCCGTCCGTGTTCAGGATAAGTCCAGTCCTATTACTGCCAGTCTTCAAATTCACAGGGAACATTCTTGGGAAACAGAATATGGTAAATGGACTGCATTTATATAGCGCTTTTCCATCTGTATCACACGCTCAAAGCGCTTTATAATAATGCCTCACATTCACCCCGACGTCAGGGTGCTGCCATACAAGGTACTCAATACACACTGGGAGCAACTAGGGGATTAAGGACCTTGTCCAAAGGCCCGGTCAGGCTTGGATTTGAACCAAGGATCCTCTGGTCTGAAGCCCAACGCTTATCCACTAGACCATCACCTCCCCTAACACAGAACTTGGACAAGTTCAAAGATGGTCAACCTTGACCTATTTTAAGAGATTAAAAAAATGAATCACATTCTGTTCCTTTGTTTTTTTGAGTGGCAGGGTTGACAGCCAATCAGAGTAGAGCGACACTGTGACATCAGTGGCAGGTCTCTAAAACCGCTTCATATATGTGTTTTTATAACATGTTTCTCATATATAATGCAAAAGCTAGTGAGAAATAAATACTTCTAAAACTGAAAATGGCATTTTTGGAACCTAATAACACCTATCAAATGATTTACAAGACAGTTTGCGGCCATTAGCATGGTGATGTCACAGGCTAGCTACAAACCATTTTGTTTGTGTGTAAATATAACCTCTTTGTCATATATTATGTAAAAACTAGTGAGAAATAAACACTTCTAAAACTGAAAACACTGTTTTTGTAACCCGATAACACCTCTGGATTGATTTACAAGTCATTTTGCAGATGTGAGCATACATGCTAACTCAAAGATAGCTTCCATGCTCGACAAAAGCTCATAAACGTGAGTATTGTTTATGATTGCTTGACTGATCAATAGAGGGGCTTTATTGAACATGTACAAACTGCAAGTACGACAACAGGAGCTTAATAATTAATGTAAATAATAAATGTATAAGTATAGATCTCTAAAAAGTACTTTGCACTGGGATACCAATTAAACAACTGCAAATTATAAAGAAGACTATGCTCATATGGCCAAGGGTATTTCAGCATTGCGTTATATTTTAAGGCTACAGTCAGTGCACGGTCTTTACGTACATTAGCACCTTGTAATAAATGCTCAAACAAACTGCATTTCTATAGGATTTTCTATCTGCAGCTGATGCTCAAAGTGCTTCACACTTAGGAGGCACTTTGAGAACGCAAACCTCAGACAAAGCCGCATGTTCCTGAATACTCAAAAATTTCTTCTGGATCTAAAATATCTTCTGGATAAAATAACTTCATTTTCTCAGATGTTATCCATCTGCTCACCAAATTTCATCAACATCCTCTCACAAACCTTTTGAGTTAAATATTGCTGTACCAAACCTTCTTCTGGATCCCACTTCCAGAATATATTCCAGATCACCTTCAAAAATGAAACTTATTTCCCAGACCATTATGTATCTGCTCACCAAATATCACTGAAATCCATTCATTACATTTTGAGTTATCCTGCTAACAGACAAACAACACTGAAAAGATGCCAGTCATTGGTAATGATGCCTCACGTTCACTCCCTTGCACACGGACGTCCACGCCAATGCCAGTGAGTTGTCATGCAAAGCCATCCACTGCACAACGGGAGCAACGTAAGGATTTAAGAACCTTGCCCAAGGGCACTTAGCGATTTTTCAGTCTAGATTTGAACAGAGAAGCTTTAACCACAAGACCATCACCTCCGAACTGAGGTAAATGAATTAGCCAGTTACTACGATTAATTCAACCAACCATACCATCATTATGGAACAAAAAGAAATAGAAAATATGTCTTTACGTTTTACATATTTTCCTCCAGGACCATCGATTATCAATTTTCTGTTGTTGTTACGTACAAGCATCCGTTTTGTCTCTGTGCTGATTTTATCAAAAGATTTCAACAAACTATGACCTCACCCCTTTGAGTATTAACATGTTGAATTTTGTTTGAATTACTTACTGAAACGGTCATCACAACTATCAAGGGATTAGCTCCTCTCCGCCAGCCCTGCTTCACCTCTAGTTACCATAACAACAAACAAAAACTCCCAATTACTCTGTCATCACTTCTTTATTAGCGCCTCTCTCCCTTTTTTCAATCCACATCATCAAATTTAAGTCTGCAGTCTCCCCTCGCAGCTCTCAAATTCTTTGTGACAACATCAAGCAAATAGACTTTTGTTTCTCTCCCCTCTTTCCTTTCACTTTTCGTCTGTTACTTCTCACTCACCCATAAATGCAAAACAATCCTTTCATATCCTGCACCACCATGAGAAAACCAGAAGAAAAGTGGCGAGCATCCTGAAAACAGAGAGAATTGTTGTGAAATTGAGAGTACAGCAAAGGTCATGAAGGGAGAAAGTAGGCAGGAAGGAAAGAGGGCAAAAACAGAGAGAAAGAAGGAAGCAGGTGTTTAAAAAAAATAAACAATATGAGTCAGGTGTGCGACTCGGAGAGAAGAAAGAAATAAAAGAAATGTGAATGATGACAGATGGACATTTGGAGCAGAGCTAAAATATTAAGGTCAGTATTTTATTGTTGATCAACTTCAGCATGTATATCATGCACCACTAGTAGCTGAAGGATGTTCACAGTTTTACTTGAAGTAGAGATTAACAGAGTTTTAGATTATTCAGTGATATTAGTATTATGACATCCAGCACTCACTCGGTTCGCAGCCAAGTGTGAAGCGGCAGGGATGACGATCAGCACCTCTAAATCTGAGGCCATGGTTCTCAGCAGGAAACCGATGGATTGCCCATTCTGGGTAGGGAATGAGATCTTGCCCCAAGTGAAGGAGGTCAAGGGGTACCAAGGGGACAACGGAGCGTGAGATAGGTTAGAGAATCTGCGCAGCAGGGATGGTATTGCATTCGCTCTACCTTACTGTTGTGATTCAAAGGGAGCTGAGCCAAAAAGGTGAAGCTCTGGATCCACTGATAAGAATGCCCCCTGGGCGCCTACCTAGGGAGGTGTTCCAGGCACATCCATCTGGGAGATGACCCTGGAGAAGACCCTGGACTAGGTTGAGAGATTATATCTCCATACTGGCCTGGGAACACCTCGGCATCCCCTAATCAGAGGCGATTAATGTGGCCCGGGAAAAGGAAGTTTGGGGTCCCCAGCTGGGCTGTTGCCCCAGCAACCCAATCTCAGATAAGCGGTTGAAGATGAGATGTTAGCATGAACATTAAACAAAAACAGTAAAATGAAATTTCATATTTTCATCTCTGTTTTAGTGCAACTACTCTGCTATATTTAAATGACATGCATGGCCAGTGTGCACAAGTTAGAGCAGAGAGGCCCTGGTAGGCACTGAAGGTACTGCAGGTGGGCTGAGGGGTCATTAAAAATATACAAACAGTGGCTGATGCAGAGGTGGGGTCAAAGGGGTTGTAAACCCCTTGAGCCGCTGACCAAATGTGTGATAAAATATGGGAAAGGTCTTGCATAGACAAAGGTTGACTGATGAACATTGATGGATACACAATTAGATATCCAGTGTTAAGAATAAAAATTGTGTATTTAAAACTAAAGAGACAGTATTTAGCTTCCCAAGATTGCCTGAGGCACACTCTCCAAGCATCTACAAATGGAACCTAGGCTGTAAAGCGGTCACTTTTAAGTTTTGGGATGGAAGAACGAGAATTTTGGGTGAATAATCATCCAGTTTTTTGTGAATATTTCTGACTGTTTTTAATTTTTATTTTAGTGAGGTGGAAAACTATGAAGCTTGTAAATCTTTTGAAAAAAAAAAAAGTGAGAATTTGCTACATTTAAGCCAGAATGGGAGGAAAACGTTAATGGGTATTTCTTCTGTTTTTCTTTTTGCTTAATTATACCTTGTCGTCCTTCTGCCGCCTGATTCTGGGTTTTTTTTTCCCCTCTCTGAGGTGCGGCTCTATCCAGAAGTGGGAGTGGATGTCTTCCTCTGCAAGCCTACCATCCTGGACACCAGTGTGGACTCCCAAAATTTCCTATATATTTGTATTGTTAAGTGCGTCGGTAGCATGGCCCAAGCAGAGGGTCACCCCTTTGAGTCTGGCCTGCTTGAGGTTTCTTCCTTACCACTGTCGCCTGTGTGCTTGCTCTAGGGATTGGTAAGGTTAGACTTTACTTGTGTGAAGTGCCTTCAGGCAGCTTTCCTGTGATTTAGTGCTATATAAATTAAAATAAATTGAATTGCATTAAATTGAATTAATACGGAAATCACAGGCAAGGGGTGGAGCTAAAGCGTGGTTTGCTCTGAATGCACTGTGGATGACTTTCAGCACTTATTCTCACAGAGGAGTATAACACAGTGAGAGACATCTCTACTCACCGCAGGGTTCACTGTGCTGTGGAGCTTAGGTTTCATGGAAAGATCTAAGCTCAGAACAGTCCATGCCCAAGCTCCACCCCAAAGCGGTAACTGAACTGCCGGTTGTTTTTCCATTCTGGCATGGATAGATGCGCCTTCTCACATCGTCACCTTAGAAATTAAAGCTAGGTGAGGAGCACCTTGTCCTGCTACATGGTGGTGATGGAGCTGCTCTAAAAATCAATTAGTAAAATGGGCTGTATCACATTTACAACAGTCTACCCTGACAAATTTAGTATTGATGAGAACCTTAGAACTTCTGCATACTGAAGTCTGTTATGGCAGAACCCTCTATCCCCAAGGATCCAAGTAAGTACATCCAACAGATATTTCAAAAAACAGATTTTATATGCACAAGGATTATATTGACAGAGGTAATGAAAAGGCATAGAAAAAGAAAAAAAAAAAAAAAAAAAAGAGAAGAGGTGCCTAAACTGATGACTGAGAAATACAGCAGGTAATACTTCCCAGAATGAAGAGATGTTCAAAAACACATCAGTCACATGGCGTCTGCAGCATGATCATGAATTTACACAATCTGCAAAGCCAAGGTCATGATGAACAAAGCAGCTCACATTGTGAAATGCTGCACTTTGCATCGAGTGGCATGGGTGTGTATTTATGTGAACAGAAAAGCTAATGAAAACCAGACAAAAGTCACAATAATATAACTTGAATTCACTGCTTGAGAATGGCTTTTTTTTTTTTTTTTTTTTTTTTTTTTTTTTTTTTTTTTTAAGAGTTTGCTTCATAGAGTATCTGTAGTGCAGCAGATAACTGAAACAGTTGTGCAAATGGTGATACAGCCACCAAAGTTGGCACAAATACTCCTTAGACATTACTCTTTTGAACAAACGGACTGGCCACTTGAATTTTCCTTAGACGGCCAGGTAGGGGTCAACTGAAGAATTACATAGGGGTCAAAATTAAAAATGCTCAAATCATTTTGAAAACTACACTACATTATTTGTCTGATCGTAAAGATTCCAAAAAGGTATAGTTTGGACTATCTATGAGTGAATTATCAGGAGTTATGGGGTAAAACAGCAAAAATGGTGACAAAAGTCAGTTTCAGTTTGTACAGGGGTCAAAAGTTAAAGTTGTTCCAATTTTGGTAAAAAGTGATGCAAATTATTGGTTGGGCTAATAGGATTAATAAAATGGAATAGTTTTGAATGTGCTGAATGTTTAGTCTCCAAAGCAAAAGGTCAATGACCATTGGATTCTATGACATGTGACATATGTAACCCCGTAACATAACTAAGCATGATACATGCTCCAAACTATTCCCTTTTAAAATCCTGTTAACTAATAATTTGCATCATGTTTGAGTATTTGTCTCATCTTTGGTGCTTGTATCACCATTTGCATTATTTTGCTCGAAATATGCTCTTAGCTGCTGCACTATAACCCTGATGTGTGGTTGTGCTGTCCTGCCGACATTAAAGATGGTATTCATATTGTATGAAGCCTGCTGCGTCTAGTCGACAAGGTTATGTAACACTGCAGTAAACCAACTACATATCCTACTGAAGTGGGGGTGGGGGGGGGGGGGGTGTAGGAGTGAGATGCAGGCAATGCATAGGACCACAGGGCATTGCACTGCCCATATTATCCTAAAAACAAAAAACACAAACACCACCGGAATAGTTGGCACTGATGTAAATCGTGTATGAATTAATGCAGATTTGTGCAATATATCATTTTAAAAAGAGCTCACCTAGACTTCACATGAAGCTTTACCTGGAGATAAGACCATATGTGATTCTTCTGTCAAAATCTATCAAGTCATTCACACAGTCAGGATGTCAAAGACGTGAGAGAGAGAGCAGATGTTTTTCTATTCTTGCTTTAAAATATGAAAACACACACCCCTGAAGCTAGCCATTACTGGCTTGCTTGCCTGCTGCTATTAAAAGCTTGTGTGTTTATGGATTTTCTGGCCTGTGTGTCTGGCTGCTGCACTTACATTCCAACTCACTGTATTTTCTGACAAGTACACAAATGAAAAATGGAAGAAATATTACAAAATCTGCATTAATTCATACACGATTTACATCAGTGCCAACTATTCCGGTGGTGTGTTTGTGTTTTTTGTTTTTAGGATAATATGGGCAGTGCAATGCCCTGTGGTCCTATGCATTGCCTGAGAGCGCTATTAAACACCCTGGATAAGAATGTTATTAAGCAGTGACTGCCCGTCACATCAGCATTTTGGCAAGCAGTGCCTCAACCCTTTACTGAAACCACTGTTCTGAACAATGTTCCTGTGCAGTGTCCATGCTGCATTTACATGTGAACCTCTTCCATCGACATCTGTGAAAGTTACACTTGAGCTTAAGCATCAAAATTAAAATCGGCACATTTCCTATTTATACTCAATAGGCATACCACTGTCACTGATGCTCATTAATGTAATGGTCAATGTACCAAAATTACAGATGTAGCAGGCCAGTTTTTTTTTTTTTTTTTTTTTTTTTTAACTGTCTACGACTTGAAACCAAGAGCCAAATACAATGTCGACTGTAAACCATTAAGCTAATTAATTTGCTTTTCCTTGTGCCTTTTATTGTCACTTGTCATTACCAGACAGCTTGGAGGAGGTTTGTTTTTAATGAATTCACCCCTCTGGTGGGGGCAGGGTAGGAGTAATGTGCTGACTAATACACACAAACCTCACATAGTCAACACTAACACCAAACACGCTTAGCTTATCTATTACAGGACCAAAGAATAAATAAAAACATGCGTGCACACACACGTACTGTATGAACCCACAGTCAACGGTCGATCCTGTATTAACTCAAAGTGAAGCTGTTGATGAACGCACTCCCAGACCACACACACAGTCTCCGAACAGCAGTCTGAGATCTACTGGCATCCATCATCACATTCTATTGTTGCCCTTCATCTCGTCTTTCAGTGCATGTTGGCAGAAATCAGCCGTTTCTAAACACCTTTTGAGTGAGTGCATATGGGGACAACGTTAACAACAGAACACTGTCACTGCAGCGATTATGTAAAAGGTTACAAATAGGAAAGCTTTACATCGGTGTGTGTGTGTGTGTGTGTAAGGATGCAGGACAGAAAGCTAAAAATGCGGAAAAAAAAAACTGAAAATGCATAATTCACACTGTCCTCATCTCATTTTCTCATGTTCGACGTCCTTTTCCTACACATATCTCTGTCTTTTCCATTGTGGACATACCAAATTCTTGAAAAACATGAATTTCTCAAAACAAGTTAATTTCTAAAAGGTCAAAACAATGGGTTTAACTCAGCTGCCCATAACATGCGACATTCTTTTATTGGCAATAAAAGAATTAGGAAATGTGAATAGGTACAGGATGAATTTACATTACGTTGCATGTGAATACAACTCTTCTTCACTAAGGCATGTGCACTTTTGAACTTCAACATGGAGCACGTTATGCAGGTGGATTGGGGGGCGGGGACTGGAATTGGACCAGGGTTGGAGTGAGGATGTCCTATTAATGACTGACCTGGCATCAACACAAATCACTTACTCTATTTACGGTCCATATTAGCAGGACTCTAATCTTTCTAATGATTTGAAGTTGTGGATTAGCGGTGAGCACTGGTTTCTCACAGCAAGAAGGTCATTGGATCACTTTCCGCCCTGTGTGGAGTTTACACATGTTCCCCAGGTCTGCGTGGGTTTCCTCCTGGCACTCCAGTTTCCTCCCACAATTAATCAATCAACCAACATTTACTTATGAAGTACTTTACAGCACCAGATGGTGTCCAAAGTGCTTTACAGTAAAAACAGTTTTCAATTTATTTTCATTTATATAGCGCCAAATCACAACACTGCCTCAAGGCGCTTCACACAAGTAAGGTCTAACCTTACCAACCCCAGAGCAAGCACACAGGAGACAGTGGTAAGGAAAAACTCCCTCTGATGATTTGAGGAAGAAACCTTAAGCAGACCAGACTCAAAGGGGTGACCTTCTGCTTGGGCCATGCTACCAACACAATTTACAAAACAAATATACAGGAAATGCTGCCAGTGCACAGGACAGGAGGGTTGCAGAAACAGACACCACACCCATCTCTGGATGGAGCTGCACCTCAAACGGAGAGAAAGAAAGAAAGAAAGAAAAAAAACAATTAGGTATCGGA
Source organism: Thalassophryne amazonica (assembly GCF_902500255.1). Taxonomy (NCBI): domain Eukaryota; kingdom Metazoa; phylum Chordata; class Actinopteri; order Batrachoidiformes; family Batrachoididae; genus Thalassophryne; species Thalassophryne amazonica. Next base: position 39,333,293 of record NC_047122.1, read on the forward strand.
AAGACAACAAATACACTATAATTTGTCAGCATTAAGCAACAAGAAAAACAGAAGAAATACTAAGGTGATCGCCGGCCACTAGCCCTAAACTTCACTAAAAGACCCAGAATTTAGATAAAGTTGAGGCCGCGGCCCGCTCTGTTTACTAATAAAATGAATTTAAAAGAGTAAGAGAGAGAGATTAACAAAAATAAAACACACATACAATAAAGTTAAAACAGCACAATGAAAAACATGCTTATTTAGGGTCTGCTCCTCTCGCTGCCCCTGACCAAGGCAGCATCTCTACATCTGGAGTTGGTCCCCGGGCGCCGGACTGTGGCTGCCCACTGCTCCTAGTAGTTGGATTGTGTCTAATTGTAATTAGGATGGGTTAAATGCAGAGGACAAACTTTGTTGTATGTATGTACATACAGTAGTGTTCAGAATAATAGTAGTGCTATGTGACTAAAAAGATTAATCCAGGTTTTGAGTATATTTCTTGTTACATGGAAAACAAGGTACCAGTAGATTCAGTAGATTGTCACAAATCCAACAAGACCAAGCATTCATGATATGCACACTCATAAGGCTATGAAATTGGGCTATTAGTAAAAAAAATTAGAAAAGGGGGTGTTCACAATGATAGTAGTGTGGCATTCAGTCAGTGAGTTGGTCAATTTTGTGGAACAAACAGGTGTGAATCAGGTGTCCCCTATTTAAGGATGAAGCCAGCACCTGTTGAACATGCTTTTCTCTTTGAAAGCCTGAGGAAAATGGGACATTCAAGACATTGTTCAGAAGAACAGCGTAGTTTGATTAAAAACTTGATTGGAGAGGGGTAAACTTATACACAGGTGCAAAAAATTACAGGCTGTTCATCTACAATGATCTCCAACGCTTTAAAATGGACAAAAAAAAAAAAAAAACAGACGCGTGGAAGAAAATGGAAAACCATCAAAATGGATAGAAGAATAACCAGAATGGCAAAGGCTCAACCACTGATCAGCTCCAGGATGATCAAAGACAGTCTGGAGTTACCTGTAACTGCTGTGACAGAAGACGCCTGTGTGAAGCTAATTTATTTGCAAGAATCCCCCGCAAAGTCCCTCTGTTAAAAGACATGCAGAAGAGGTTACAATTTGCCAAAGAACACATTAACTGGCCTAAAGAGAAATGGAGGAATATTTTGTGGACTGATGAGAGTAAAATTATTCTTTTTGGGTCCAAGGGCCGCAGACAGTTTGTGAGACGACCCCCAAACTCTGAATTCAAGCCACAGTTCACAGTGAAGACAGTGAAGCATGGTGGTGCAAGCATCATGATATGGGCATGTTTCTCCTACTGTGGCGTTGGGTCTATATATCGCATACCAGGTATCATGGATCAGTTTGGATATGTCAAAATACTTGAAGAGGTCATGTTGCCTTATGCTGAAGAGGACATGCCCTTGAAATGGGTGTTTCAACAAGACAATGACCCCAAGCACACTAGTAAATGAGCAAAATCTTGGTTCCAAACCAACAAAATTAATGCCTCGCAGACGTGAAGAAATCATGAAAAACTGTGGTTATACAACTAAATACTAGTTTAGTGATTCACAGGATTGCTAAAAAAGCAGTTTGAACATAATAGTTTTGAGTTTCTAGCGTCAACAGCAGGTGCTACTATTATTGTGAACACCCCCTTTTCTACTTTTTTTTTTTTACTAATAGCCCAATTTCATAGCCTTAAGAGTGTGCATATCATGAATGCTGGGTCTTGTTGGATTTGTGAGAATCTACTGGTACCTTGTTTCCCATGTAACAATAAGAAATATACTCAAAACCTGGATTAGTCTTTTTAGTCACATAGCACTACTATTATTCTGAAAATGGCTGTAGCAGATAGTCACCCCATTGAGCCCAGTCTGTTTGGGGTTTCTAACTATAATCAAATTCCTTATCACTACTGCCAATGTGCTTCGCACACTAGACAGTCAAAGTGCTTTACAATGATGCCTCACATTCACCCATTCATATACCACAATGGGGTGCTGACATGCAATGCACTGTTTTGCACACTACGAGCAACTTGGGCATTGAAAACCTTGCTCAAGGCCACCTCAGTGATTTTCTTGTCTGATAGAAAATCAAACATCTGGTGACAAGACCATCACGCTGTCCTCTTGGCCAAAACATTCAAAAAACTGTTTCTAATCGTGTCCGACAGACCACTGGTTTTCACTGCAATCACAGACTACAGCAGGTGACTTCAATGATGAAATCCTCCCCTCAATTCAAAGTAATGTTAACCAGCTGGTGAACCTTCTCAGACCTTCATGGCACATGTTATGATTTAACAACAACCACCACCACCATTAATTCTTCCATGTGCAACCGTCCCACAGATGACTGGGTCAGCTTATGGTGATTACGAGTAGTCCTTGTCTGGCATCAAGCGTGGCGTTTATGTAACCATGTGTTGCACTGTCTGCAAGGTCATCCTCTAGATGAGATGAGGATAGGATCACTCAGTGGATTAGGTTATCCTGCATCCAAGTGTTAACAATGCAAGTTCAAGCTGATTCAAAAGCTAGAATAAATACCATTTCATCATAAAATAAAAATATAACATAACGCAATGCTAAAATACCCTCAGCCATAATCAGCCCTGTGTTCTTTAAAGTTTGCAGTTGTTTAATTATTAAGCTCCTGTTGTCTTATATACAATTTGTACATGTTCAATGAAGCTCCCTATTAATCACTCAATCAAAAACGATATATACATTTTAACAGCGTCTGCAGGAGACTGTGTGTGTGTGTGTATACACACATGAGCTTTTGACAAAAGCGGAAGTTATGCAAATCAAGGAATATCTGTAGATTACCCTCTGTGCATTTGCTGGTACTGAGGCAAATTTAACTCCATAGGAAGTTAGCTTTGAGTTAGCATGCACACTAACGCCGCAAAATGTGTTTTGTTACAAAAAGAGCGTTCAGTTTTTGAAGCGTTTATTTCTCACTATCTTTTACATAATATACGACAAAGAGGATATACGAGTATTTTGCACACAAACGAAACAGTTTTGCATCTAGCTACCAGCCTGTGATGTCACCATGCTAATGTCCGCAAAATAAGTTCAGCAGTGTTATTAGGTTCCCAAAACAGCGTTTTCGGTTTTAGAAGTGTTTATTTCTCCCTAGCTTTTAAATAATGTATGAGAAACATGTATATAAACAAAACAATTTTGAAGAGACCAGCCACTGACGTCATGGCGCAGCTCTACTCTGATTGGCTGTCATCCCCCACCACTCAAAAACAAAGCAGTACAGATTCAAACAGAATGGGACTTTTTAACCTCTTAAAATAGGTCAAGGTTAGCCATCTTTGAACTTGTCCAAGGTCTGTGTACGAAGAATGTTCCCTGTGAATTTGAAGACTGTGGCAGCAATAGAACTGGACTTATGCTGAACACAGACAGACAGAGACAGATACGTCTTCGTAATACCCGACAGCCATATGTTGGCCTCGGGTAAAAAGAAAAAAATAAAAGATAAGTCAGATTGACTTGTCAGATTGACAGAGTAACTTTTAGGGGCAGAACCTTGGTGTTGTTTGGTTCTGTTTGGGAATATAACATAACGTTGACTTATACAGGAGCATGTACATATACTCAACAAAAATATAAATGCAACACTTTTGGTTTTGCTCCCATTTTGTATGAGATGAACTCAAAGATCTAAAACTTTTTCCACATACACAATATCACCATTTCCCTCAAATATTGTTCACAAACCAGTCGAAATCTGTGATAGTGAGCACTTCTCCTTTGCTGAGATAATCCATCCCACCTCACAGGTGTGCCATATCAAGATGCTGATTAGACACCATGATTAGTGCACAGGTGTGCCTTAGACTGCCCACAATAAAAGGCCACTCTGAAAGGTGCAGTTTTGTTTTATTGGGGGGGGGATACCAGTCAGTATCTGGTGGGACCACCATTTGCCTCATGCAGTGCAACACATCTCCTTCGCATCATCCGTGAAGAGAACACCTCTCCAACATGCCAAACGCCAGCGAATGTGAGCATTTGCCCACTCAAATCGGTTACGACGACGAACTGTAGTCAGGTCGAGACCCCGATGAGGACGACGAGCATGCAGATGAGCTTCCCTGAGACGGTTTCTGACAGTTTGTGCAGAAATTCTTTGGTTATGCAAACCGATTGTTCCAGCAGCTGTCCGAGTGGCTGGTCTCAGACGATCTTGGAGGTGAACATGCTGGATGTGGAGGTCCTGGGCTGGTGTGGTTACACGTGGTCTGCGGTTGTGAGGCTGGTTGGATGTACTGCCAAATTCTCTGAAACGCCTTTGGAGACGGCTTATGGTAGAGAAATGAACATTCAATACACGAGCAACAGCTCTGGTTGACATTCCTGCTGTCAGCATGCCAATTGCACGCTCCCTCAAATCTTGCGACATCTGTGGCATTGTGCTGTGTGATAAAACTGCACCTTTCAGAGTGGCCTTTTATTGTGGGCAGTCTAAGGCACACCTGTGCACTAATCAAGGTGTCTAATCAGCATCTTGATATGGCACACCTGTGAGGTGGGATGGATTATCTCAGCAAAGGAGAAGTGCTCACTATCACAGATTTAGACTGGTTTGTGAACAATATTTGAGGGAAATGGTGATATTGTGTATGTGGAAAAAGTTTTAGATCTTTGAGTTCATCTCATACAAAATGGGAGCAAAACCAAAAGTGTTGCGTTTATATTTTTGTTGAGTGTATAAACAATATATCTAAGGGCCAGACAGAATAAGTCGGTGTACTCAAAAGTATAATCTTTCCAAACTGTCATCTTAAGGAAAGGACATGTGTCCTAGTACGACCAAAGACCGACTTCAAAGAATCAGACAAAGGTCACAAAGCAAGCTTTCTGCAGGAGACCTTGTAAGGTAAATGCTCCTTTCTCTGGTTTGTGCAATGATGGTCTCCATCACTGTGTCTGGTACACACACACACTCCGTCACAATGCCCCTAGTGTTGTGGGGTAATACCAACAATGGTTTTATTAAAAATGACCTGACCAGCTGATATACTATGTATCCAGTTAACCCAGTAGCTACAGTCATGCTGATGCATGCCTGGACCGTTAAAACACACACAAAACTTAAAGGAGGTGCATGTAATGTTTATTATTTCTAAATTTGAACTTTGCTGACAGAGTGTTGGGGGGGGGGGGGCTTTTCACTTCAATATGTCAGTCTGTCTTGTAACGTCATTGACTTTAAATAAACGTAATTTTTGTTGAATGACTGGACATTGGAGTAACAAGGAACTGCTCATAGATTGGTTCAAGAGGTGGATGCAGAAGAATTGTACTGGACAAAATTCACAATGGATGACAAAACCACAATTGGAGATAATTGTACAATTATACAGACTGCTCTAATAACAATAATAATAAGAAGAAGAAGTAGGGAAGGTAAATTACCAAATCACCTGAACACACACAAGGAACACAAAGAGATACATCCAGTCAAATCCGTAACAGACAATCAAGGAATGTTTTTGTGAACACCTGTGACTTTTCCTGCTGCAACTACCAAAAAAAAAACAAAAAAAAACCACACATTTTCCAGTTATCTATTATAAACAGACATGATTTTAATTTGCGGCAACTGTCAAGTGTGGTGCCATGTTGATGTAAAACGTAGGCAAGCCAGATGTCACATCAGCCAATGAGTCACATTTGTTATCTATAGTGCAGCAGATAATATTTACAGAGGAATCCTGTGAATGGTGACAGAAGCACCAAATTCGGCACAAACACTGCTTAGACATTATTCTTTTGGGGAAAAAAAATGATTGGCCACTTTAGTTTTCAATAGGCAGCCAGGTAGGAGTCAACTGAAAAATTACACAGGGGTCAAAATTAAAAGATGCTCCAATCATGTAGAAAACTATACCACATTAATTGTCATCACAAATAATGATCAGACAAATAATGTCTTTTATATAGTGGCTGAGTGGATCCATGTCATTTGATTGGTGCTTTCCATGTCACGTGACAGATTATTTGTCCCATTTGTATTGTATTTAGCATGCAATTTGGTTCCATTTAGCATACAAATTTGGATCCATACATTTTGTACCATTGCACGCTGCGAACCCCACGCACTAGTGGGGTGGTGTTTAGTTAAACATGCAGAGTTTGTTCTGCTGACGGACAACGATTTGAAGGAGCTAATTGACGGTGCTAATTCTTCTAACACACACACACACCAAATCCACTGTGCTGTAAGCCATGTGGAGGCATGAAGGGCTGTTAGGAGGAAGTTAGAATGAAAAGTTGGACTAATTTCTGACATGATTTTTTCCACTGCACTGAGAAAGTACAGTGTTTTTTTTTGTTGTTGTTTTGAAGTACACGCGTGCACAAGTGCTGTCCCGCTTGTGTGAGCACATGCACACACCGCTCACAGACAATTTGATAGAACTAATTGACGGTGCTAGTTCTAACACACACACATACACAAAATCCACTCCGCTGTAAGCCATCTGGAGGTATGAAGAGCTGTTCGGATGAAAAGGTAAGAAACTAACGTTATTTTTCGCTGGACTGAAGAACTACAAAGTCTTTTTTTTTTTTTGGTAAGTACAAAGTCAGTGCACAGGATCACCGGACTACACCTCACAATTTGAAACAAACGCTTTTTGAGAATTTGTTTGTGCATTCCTTGGTAAAAATTAAGTATTATTCATACACTTGCAGAATGTTTGAGTGCAGTGTAGATCTTATTTGAATCAAATCTGCCGCTAAACTAACATGTAAATGGCCACTGGCTGAAGTCAGTGGAGGGCACTTTCAGTTGGGGTCTCCTCTGCTGGGGACGAGTGCAGTTTACTGAGCTCGCTCACTGAAGTTATAATACTCTCGTCAAGAAACGGGTGGAATATGCCGGAAAACTACGCATGCTGGCAAAGCCACAAACAGAGGAACAAGGGGCACAATATTTCCTTCCATAAGTAACTGGTTGTGGTTTATTATATATATATATATATATATATATATATATATATATATATATATATAAAAAAATATATATATAAAAATATAATTGTTTGGTAATGGTTTTAGGAACCGCGCTGTGCTGAAAACAGCAGCAGCTGTGTGCAGCCCAGCAGCACAGTTTAACAGTGCAGATCCGTGTAAGTTTCAACACTAATATTTGGGAATTAATACTTTCCTGACATGATTTATTGTTAATTCATTTTACTGGCTCGATATCCAGGTCAGAATGGCAGTTTAACATGTATTTTGTGAGTGTTTTTCTGAGTGTGTTCAGTCGCGAATTACCACTGAAAATGCATTAACATCCAGGAACTTCGTCAATATTTGCCCGGGTTGGAGGCGTCATGTCGCTGTCCATGAAGGGACGTTGGCGTTTAGTGGGCAGCATTGTGAGTCCGGACTCTAGTAGTCATATACAACCCCTGGCAATAATTATGGAATCACCGGCCTTGGAGGATGTTCATTCAGTTGTTTAATTTTGTAGAAAAAAAAGCAGATCACAGACATGACACAAAACTAAAGTAATTTCAAATGGCAACTTTCTGGCTTTAAGAAACACTATAAGAAATCAAGAAAAAAAGATTGTGGCAGTCAGTAACGGTTATTTTTTTAGACCAAGCAGAGGAAAAAAATATGGACTCACTCAATTCTGAGGAATAAATTATGGAATCACCCTGTAAATTTTCATCCCCAAAACTAACACCTGCATCAAATCAGATCTGCTCGTTAGTCTGCATCTAAAAAGGAGTGATCACACCTTGGAGAGCTGTTGCACCAAGTGGACTGACATGAATCATGGCTCCAACAAGAGAGATGTCAATTGAAACAAAGGAGAGGATTATCAAACTCTTAAAAGAGGGTAAATCATCACGCAATGTTGCAAAAGATGTTGGTTGTTCACAGTCAGCTGTGTCTAAACTCTGGACCAAATACAAACAACATGGGAAGGTTGTTAAAGGCAAACATACTGGTAGACCAAGGAAGACATCAAAGCGTCAAGACAGAAAACTTAAAGCAATATGTCTCAAAAATTGAAAATTCACAACAAATGAGGAATGAAAGGGAGGAAACTGGAGTCAACGTCTGTGACCGAACTGTAAGAAACCGCCTAAAGGAAATGGGATTTACATACAGAAAAGCTACACAAAAGCCATCATTACCACCTAAACAGAAAAAAACAAGGTTACAATGGGCTAAGGAAAAGCAATCGTGGACTGTGGATGACTGGATGAAAGTCATATTCAGTGATGAATCTCGAATCTGCATTGGGCAAGGTGATGATGCTGGAACTTTTGTTTGGTGCCGTTCCAATGAGATTTATAAAGATGAGTGCCTGAAGAGAACATGTAAATTTCCACAGTCATTGATGATATGGGGCTGCATGTCAGGTAAAGGCACTGGGGAGATGGCTGTCATTACATCATCAATAAATGCACAAGTTTACGTTGATATTTCGGACACTTTTCTTATCCCATCAATTGAAAGGATGTTTGGGGATGATGAAGTAATTTTTCAAGATGATAATGCATCTTGCCATAGAGTAAAAACTGTGAAAACATTCCTTGCAAAAAGACACATAGGGTCAATGTCATGGCATAGGGTCAATGTCAACGAGCAGATCTGATTTGATGCAGGTGTTAGTTTTGGGGATGAAGATTTACAGGGTGATTCCATAATTTATTCCTCAGAATTGAGTGAGTCCATATTTTTTTCCTCTGCTTGGTCTAAAAAGTAACCGTTACTGACTGCCACAATCGTTTTTTTCTTGATTTCTGATAGCGTTTCTTAAAGTCAGAAAGTTGCCATTTGAAATGACTTTAGTTTTGTGTCATGTCTGTGATCTGCTTTTTTTCTACAAAATTAAACAACTGAATGAACATCCTCCGAGGCCGGTGATTCCATAATTTTTGCCAGGGGTTGTATAACCTCTTTGTTGGTGTCTCTGGCAGGGAATCTCAGAACAAGGCTCATCTCCCCCCAACCAGTGACGCCTGACCTGCATAAATGACGGCAGCCGGTCGATGTCAAAGCCTCTCAGACCACAACTAAAACAAGGTTTTCCAGAGATGTTTTATGGTCTTTAGTGTTTCTTGAACTATCAAAATAACATTTTTTGTGTTTATTCATGCTATAAATAATCCGTGGACGTTTCTGTTCCCCTTTCAAGTACGTGTTGGACTTTAGCAACAGTGGAACACCAAAATGTAAGTCCCTTTTCTGTTATTTAGAAACTAATAAAATATCAAATGACAAGGATCTATTTTAGCTGTTATATAAAACAAAAACAAATAATTAATGTTTTTACATTTTTCAATGGAACAAATATTTACCATATACATACCAACCAACTCTGTTTCGCCTCGCTGAATGGTATGTTCCAGCTTTCACCTCATGAAATATCTGTACATTGAACTCATAAGCATTCATTACACTATGTAACAATTTTTGTTCCTGGCTTCTAAGTGTTATATTTCAATTGCTTATGTCTAAAGTCTATGGAAAAATTACTACATTCAGCACAAACTTTGATTTTATTATTTTTTTTAATGTTCTAGAAAGTTCTAAGAGTTTCTTGAAATTTCTAAATTCTGGAAACTTCTAGAAAATTCTGGACAGTTCTAGCAGTTAAAGAATATTCTAGAAGACTACTCAGCAGTAGTGAAGGCGAATCGAGAATATTCTTGAAAACAGACAAATTTCAAAATATCATTGTCCTGATCACAGAAGCAAAGTTTCTGAGGAATAACAGCTATTTTCTATTTATTTAAGGCATAACAGGTTAGGAAAACACACTGTGTACCCAGGAACAAAACAAAAATAAAAATGTTACATAGTGTTATTTGCAAATTATGTCATGTTTTAATTTTGACCCCCCTCAACCGACCCCTATCTGGCTGCCTATTGAAAATTCAAGTGGCCAATACGTTTTTCAAAAGAGTTATGTCTAAGGACTACCTGTGCTAAATTTGTTGACTCTATCACTATTTGAATGGTTGTTTCAGTTACCTGCTGCACTAGTAAGAGATCCTTCTTTGCCAGTGAGGGAACAACAGCAACAAAACATAAAGCAGACAGGAATGCCACCGTTTTATCTTTCTCCAACTCTGCAAAAGCACCTTCAAAAGGTTCATACTTTGTGTTCCTGACAAAATAATGTCGCTGCAGTCTGCAAGCCTGTGAAATATGTGCATAGAATGGGGTACAATGGCTACAAGTGGACATCTGTTTGTTTGGGTTGGAGTAGATTAAGCCGAACTAAATATCCACTGCTGGTCCGTTTGAACAAGGTCAGTAGACGATACAAACATACAAGGTCCTCCAGCTGCAAAATTTATTGTTTTAGATATAAAAAATTTCCTTGTACTGCACATTTTCAACACGTGCACTTGATTTTAATAGCCTTTTAATACAATTGTCTTAAACTTGCTCAGTTAGTGAACAAACGTGCATGTTGCACTTATACTGATGCGCACAAAAATATGAATGCAGTAAAAAGCAGCTGTACATATTTACAAATTTCATACAAGTGATGCTTGTCTTTATTACTGTATGGAATAAATATTCAAGTGCAACATCAGCAGAATTAAAAGTCACTGAAGACATATGGCCCTGAGGCTGGTTTCCGCACTGAGCAGTAAAACAGAAATAATTCACTATATACTGCTGTGATCTCCCCCTATCCCCAGCTCCCTCTCCCCAAGACAGTCTCATTAGGTATCTATTGTAATAGTCATCCAGTCTATTTTATGAGATTGTGAATGGGGTTATTTTGTGCAATGCCTGTGTTTATAAATTCTAATCTGTTAGACACTTTACATAGTTACAATGTTACTATTACCAAGAGGATTGTATTTACTACTAATGTTTTCATGCCCATTATGACATGCTGCCGCCTTTCTTGGCCAGGTCACCCTTGAAAAAGAAATTTCTATGTCAATGTTTTTTTTTTTGTTTTTTTTTTCCCCTGGTTAAGGCTATTATCACATCTGCGTGTCGGCCATGGTGATATAGTCAATTCAACTTTGTTGATGAACTGCTGGCCATCCTCTCACTGCACTACATGCGTCCAAGGTCAAATCAATGGTCATGTTCCAAATTACTTTAATGGCCACACAAGAACTATACAAGGCACTGTAATGCATTTTTTTTGCAGATGTCTGGTCTCCTGAGGTGACCAAATATATCAGATCTTTGATGAAAATGACATCACGATTATGTCAAGTGAAGTAAAAAAAATTAGCTGGTGGCGATGAGGCAGCAAGGAATTGCCTTTAAAGGGTTTATTTTGTAGAAGTCAGTCATTAGGTCAACAATTTGATGTTCAAACTTAGGGTACTATCTCACTGGGCTGTGACAGCTTGCGAATGTCATTTGCGAAGGATTTTGTGTGACATCGGCTGGGTTGCAGTCCTCCCCTTGCATGAGTTAGAGGGTGTTGCTTGCGTGTCGCCTGAATTTTGAACAGTTCAAAGTTGGCAAAGTGACAAAGGTCCTCAACAAATACTCCCAAAGCCATCGTAGGTGTGGGGAAGCCCGCTGAATGTAGTCTTCGCAACTCATAACGTGCAAGAACTTTGTGAGGTGTTGACAATGGATAAAACTACACAGTGATTGGAGACAAAAATGAGGATCCAACATTCCTCAAGACAGTCACGCACAAAGTGCCCTGGGAGGATGCCAAAATAAGGGAGATCATCGGAGAAGAAACAGTGCTCCTGAAAGTGGCTGAGGGAGTCCGACAGCCTTGGCTCGCTCAAATGCTGACCTGCGTGCATTTATGGTCAGCAGGCTGGATGCACCTGTTACGGTAGCTTTTAAATCAGGATCAAAATGGGAAGAAGTCTCAGGCTGGTGGGCATCAGCACAACAGTGGACGAATACTGGCCATTCCCAAGAACATCTGTCCATAGAAGGATGACACCAGCCGTGACCTTTTTCATGGTGTGAACTGCTGGACATCACGCATTTCGTTCTGCAGGAAATCGTTCTACAAGTAGGTGAGTGCCCTGTTCAGTTTTCTTCTTCTTGTATTTTTTCTCCTCAGTGAAGTCACGCTAGGTTTTGTTATTTATTATATTTTTTTGTTGTTATTTAGAGGGCTGTTTCTTAATGGATACAATCAGGGGAATTTCCACAGCATCTCTTCACATGGATAATAGCAGGTTAATACCAGCTGAGCACTAACAGCGAATTTGTCACTCATTTGTGTGTGTGTGGTCGCTAATTCGAATCTAACTACTCTCCGAGGACCAGTAAAACACTGGCTTTAGCACACAAATGGGGGTGGATTCTGGACCTGCCAAGGCAAGATCAAATTCAACTACTGGATCAACCACTGACGCCGAGCTCATGTCTGCCTGTCTGCTGGCCTTAATCTCTCAGGTCCTTTTGCTAATTTCTACCACCCTTAGTATGTCAATGAAGGTTGATCTTGAATGTGCACTTCAAGAATGAATTTTGGAATAGGTCAAAATGTGATTTTAAACCTGATCTGGCTCAAATGAGGCACACACTTAGGTGAATTCTAGAACTGCCCCTGCATGGTTAGTCAGAGATCAATCATTTGGGTGAATGTCAAGATCATTAGGGTCAAAGGTCAGACTTCCATTGTCCTTGCTGTCTTCATGGCCATGGGCAGCATTAAATAGTAGTTGTTTTTTCTATTCTTTATTGTGACATACCAATTTCTAAGCGTACTTCAGGTATAATTTGCTGCGTTACTCTTTATTTACATTTCAAATTTTAAAGATCTTGATGTTTTCATGAGAAACTTTTTTTAAATGTAATATATGTGTAGTTTTGTGTACAGTCAGAATGATGTGCATCTTTGTAGGATGATTCTCACCAATTTGTAAGAGTACGGGTGTCACCAGGGCTGTCTCCATGGCGTAGCAAAACTCCCGGCCGAACATCACAGCGCCGTGCATCACCCATTTCTTCAAGGAAATGCCTTCTATTGATCCTTCGCTTGCCGACTCCTCCCCTCCTCCTCCTTCTCCATCCATCTCTCCTCCTCGCTCATCTTCTTTAACCACTGAGGTGGACGTTTTGGCGCCATCCCCGCCCACCACAGATCCGACTTGCATACTGTCAGACTCTGTGTTCTGAGGAGGCATGGCAAGCATGCACGCGTTGGGAAAGAAACACACCCCCTCTAATACAATCACAAATCTGAGCACAATCAAATGCAGCAACTAAAGTAAATATGTAAGCAATATGACTTACAGTTGAAGTACAGGAACTCTCCCCCCACCCCCCAAAAAAATAAATAACTTGCTGCAGTCACAACCTGTTCACATCAAAATATTATTGGTGAGTTTCTTAAGTAATCTTATATTATATTGTGTTGGAGTAAATTCTGGCCAATTTAGTCTCACAGGATGATGTGCCAACACCACGATAACAAAAACAAAATCAGAAATTCATCTGTAACAGACATCATGCCACTATGCAAGGCAAAAAAGATATAATTTGTATGAAAGAACTGGTTCCCACTAAAATTTAGATAGCTGTGGGCACAAAATAAGAATAGAACATGATATAATCTATTCATTTAGTACAGATGTCAAATAAAGTGTTTTTTTAAATCTACTATTCATCTTCTAAACAGACCGTTCTATAAAAAAAAAAAAATGTCAGCTTCAAGTTCAACACCCTTTTTAATTATCTTTTTTGCCCACCCAGAATTGAAAAATTAAGAACATCAGCTTTCCAGAGACTTTTAGAAAATCCCAAAATGTGGAAGTGATTGAATTTTCACAGAACATTTAAGATACATTCCAAGACTGAATGTGTGTGTGTCAGGTGTGCAAGATCCAGCTGACAAAATGTTATTTGGTATGTTGATTTGTCAATGTTTATGAGTTTGCATGTGTAAGTGTATGGATGTGCATGTGTGTGTGATGTATGCATGAGTTTAAGTTTATGGCTTTTTTTTAATCATTGAGGTTTCTCCCCCTTTTTACTGTCTATTTCCAGAGGTAAAAGTCCATATAAAAGACCACTCGGTAAGTTCCAGAGTCATATTGAATTTGTTTATGGAGGGCTGGATGGACGACTGGCTGACGGAGTGGGCGGGGCTGAGGAAGAGGCTGCAGGTGGAGTGGGAGGGAGGAGGTGGTGGGTAGGTGGCGATGGCGAGCGCAGCTCCTTTAAAAATCCCCATCGATTGGCTGATGAAACTGGAGGAAAACAGCCAAAAACCAACAGGATGTCAATCAGCAGTTATAGAGAGAGCGGAGGTGTCCCATTGGCCACAGTAAGTGATGACAATTATTAGTGGAGAAAAGAAAGGGGGGGGGGGGGGAGATATGGACAACATGAGTCACAACAATGAATCCTTTATAATCATCATTCACACATTCTTTATGGCCTACAGGCTTTTTTCCAGTAATTACCACTTAAATGGGTAAAATGTGAAGACATTACTCTTCAACATATAATAAGAGTCATTTATTTACACCAAATGACAGAGAACCTTTGAAAATATATATATATAAATACAATGAAATTTGTCCTCTGCATTTACCCATCCTAGTTACAGTTAGATGTAATCCAACCACTAGGAGCAATGGGCGGCCACAGTCAGATGTTGTTTCAAAATGGTAGTTATTAGAATAATTTAATTTCTGCCAAATATATAAACTGTAACCACAGAAGGATCTGGAATTACTGAACAAACTGCAGAGGAAAAAGAAAAACAGAACCATGTCCATTTTGTTTCCAAACTAAGATTTACACACACAGTTTTAACATAAAAAAAAAAAGGCAAACACACACTTCTGTTATAATCTGTCATTTCCACATCCTGCACAATTATTTGCACCGGGGGGGGGGTTGCGGCTCATTTTCTTCCACATAAGGTATGCTTTTCATCAGTGGCTGTACATTACCATTATATTGAGAAACTGAATTTCAAAAATGCTGTGACTGTGACTTACAGGGCAGTGGACCCACCCCTGAACCACTCCAGCTTGAAAAAGGTTAAATAGTAGAACTTCTACAAATCATGGATATATTGCAAGAACTGCATTTAATGAGACCATTTTGTTGCCACATTTACACAGTGGCCAAATGCTGTACTGCAATAAAAATGTCAATGATGGCATATAAAAACGGTCCAGACCATCAACATGGTGCTTTCCTTCTTATATTAGGTGGAGATGTGTTTTTCTTTATATGCCAGTATCTCAGGCCTGTCATTTACCTTGTGGGTCACATGAGCTTGTTTTGACAACACAGTAAATCCCCATGGTGCCCAATGCATGGCAACATTCTTGTTGCCTTGTTCATTGAGCTTTGTTTTGGTGCCGTGGCCATGTGGATTTTGTTTATCCTTGTTTTTCATATCGTGCGAGTTGTCTGAAACCATAAAGAAGTCGATACCACAAACGTCGGCCTGCACAACAAGTGTTTTCTCCCCAATAGAAAGGACCCATTTTCCAGCTTTAACTTTGTTTTAGCACATGATTCATCCGCACAAACATTTAGACAGTATTCCACACTGGATGGGAGCATGCAATATGTTTGGTTCCGGGAAACATTTTTAAAATGGGCTATTGTTGTAGGAAACAGAGGCATGTGTGTGTGAGTATGTGTGTGGAATGAGAGATATGTAGCCGGAAAAAGGCAGAAAGAGGTGACGAGGAGTGAAGGACTTCAACTATACAGTAATAAGAAATACTGCATGCATGCTCTGTGCAAATTTTCCCACAGCCAAATTCTAGCCACACACACTGACCAGTGGATTAAAAGCCATAAACACTGAACAATGTGTTGTAACCTACATGCACTAATGCTTGCCATGTGAACACCACAGAAACACTGTAATAACATGAACAAGCCTCTCAGTGAGTTAAAAAGAAAACAGTCAGCAAGGAGAGATATGACGTGAAGAACGAAGGGTAAAAAGCAGTAGTGGGAGGGGGAGATAATTTGGAAGGTTACAGATGAAGACAAGGAATGAGGTGGGAAGAGTCGAGCGACATGGAAGAGGGTGAAGGTGAAAAGTGCTCGCGTCTCTTCTCATTTCTTACTTTATCTGGCTCTTCTCTTTATTTTCAGTATGCTCATGTGTCCCCATTAACATTTATGATACACTCAAGATGGTGATGAATATTTGATCCTCAAACACGGAGTGCCTTCCTTACCTCAGAGACTGCAGCAAATTATGTAAAAAAAAAAAAAAAAAAAAGCCAAACAAAGGAATGCATGCAAATATGCATCAATCAGACTGTGCATGATTTGTTTTTTTTTTTTTATTTTATTTTGAGCAAATGGTCAACAATCAGAGAGCAAGAGAGACTGAAGAAAAACAGCTGCCATCAGTGTCAAATGATACATCTCTATTCAGATCTCAAAATGCATCTATGAATAATCAGTTTTGCCTTCCAATAATTAAAATAAAAACACATTGGGACTTAAAATTGCTCTGTTACCAGTGTTGCAGCAGTTGCTTTATACAGTTACTTTATTAGCAGCTGTGGACAACTTGTCGGCAGCTGCTGAATGTAACTAGTAATCTAACTTGGTTATTTTTAAGACTGAGCACTCACGGGACAAACAACACCTCCGTGTTGGAAACCATTCGTAAGATTCAGACGGCTTTCAGTGGTTTTCAGTCAAGTGAGTATCCGAGAAATTGTTTAACAGCTGGGCATGTTCCAACTTGTCCTGTGAGACTTCCAACATGGAGGTGTTTGTCCCGCGCCATGAGCGGCTGTGTCGCGACGCACGAATCCGTCCGCACGTCTTTCATTACAAAATCTCCTTCAACAGTGGAATGTGCCGATAAAGTGCTGATCCCGACCTCTTCTGAAACTTCTCTGCTAGTCACATGATGTCCTGCATCAACAGAGCCTTAAATTTGGAAGTGATCTGCTCGTTCCAGCCTGTCGATGGCCGCTCCGCCATTCCTAAACAATAAAAATCCGACGAGGGGGGTGGACCAGTGCTCACTCAAAGCCTGCCCACAGGCGAATGACGCAACCGACAGGCGTGAAAAAACTCATGCATGCGCACGAAGGTTCAAGCTTGTCTGATGCAAGCGCACATGATTCAAATCCATATAGTTTTTGAAAAAATAAAAAGGTCGGATACTTTTCTAACAGACCTCGTAAAGTAACTTTTCAAAGTAATTGTGGCAACACTGTCCATCACATAATATTACAAAGCATGATAAGACACTCTAGCATGCCAACATTCAATAATAACAACTTCTTTCAGTTTCATACAAATTAGATCATAACAGCTTTATAATCCAAACAAAATTCCAGAACAGCCTGTTACATGATGTAAATTTAAAAAAAATATTTTTTGATACTGGTTAAGTGACAGATGTCTTGATGACCAATAAAAATGCAATCTTGTTCATTCTCCTGACTATCCTACAATCTGAGCATAAATAAAGTCTTCATAAAATTTTAGCATTGGGAAATATGTGCAGATCTGTTTGTGTGACGTGAAAAATGTGCACATGCTAAACATGAAAATACGTACTAATTATGCATGGAATAGTAAAGCAATTAAAGTAATATCTTGAATTTTTTAGAGAGGGCAAGAGAGAGAAAAAAGTCAAAGTAAACAAGGCTGAAAATAAACAACTGAAGGTACTGCTATTGATTTGTGCGCCCCCTTTCCCCAGTCATCTCTCTCTGTGCATTTCTCTCCCTTTCAGCTGGCAGCGCTATCTGAAAATGGAAGTGCAATTACCTGTCCAACAAAGATGGACAGAACTCCACAAAGCAGTGAATACTATCTGATCTGTGCACAAATCGTACCAGTCGGCTCCCTCACTGTTTGTGGGCGTTTGTGTGCTCCTGTAACATGAGCCGAGCTGAAATAGAATTACACCTCAGACAGTCAACTCAAATAACACGATTCTCTCGTAAGAGCAAAGACGGAAAAGAAAAGTAAAAAAAGGTTGCTAGAAAGGTGGAGGAGATATGGAGAAATTCAATCTCCTTGACAAAAACATCAGGCTTATTTGTTTGTACTTGTGAAAAGGCACCAGACAGAGAAGCAGGGAAAGGAGATGCCTGTAAAGTTAAAGATCATAGTTTGTCCTTTCCGGTGTTTCACGGCTCAACACACACACACGCCTTGTCTATTTTAGTTAGTGTCTATTCTGGTGTCAGACCAGATTACCTGCGACACTGGTAGGAAAACACGGCAAGCTTAGACTTGGGGAAAAAAAAAAATTTATAAAATAAACCAAAGAAGATCCCTCCTCCAGATAATTCCCAGACGATACTGAATTATTTAATTTGAAAATGCCTTGCATGTTGTTTGTGTCTTTGCACAACACAAAATCCTTTAAGTGACACGACTGTTTTCTGTAGATCAGGTTGAAGCTGTAGCTTGTGGGAAAACAGATGCCCCGGCCGTCAACTGTAGGTTTACAAAAGAATGTTTTGAGGTTTGTAGTTGGATTTCTGCTGACCACAAACTTCGAAGTTGCTTGAAGCAGAGAAATATAATGTGAGTAATGGGGTACAACTTTTTAGGGGGGCGCGGAAGCAATCGATTCTTAATTTTTTTACATACTGGCTTTGTGGTTCCTGGGAGAACTTTGAAAGGTTTCTTACAGATTTCATTACACAGTTTTGCTGGTTTGGAGCAATTAGTGAATGTGCATTAAGAATTCAGCACTAATGGCTGGTGAACAAAAGAAAATATTTTGATCTTTCCCTAACCTTCGGTAAGAAACGGCTTCTTTGAATATACGACAAGCCCTCGTACTCCTGATCACTATTTAGAAAATTTTAAGTTTTTGTATAAATGTCACTCTGAATCCAACAGTGAATCTGTATGTGATTGTCTCTCAGGATCCTGTCACCTGTCCAATAAAACACATTACAGTTTTATCAGGTTTTGTGGAGACATTGCTTGTGTTATTACCCACCAGTAAGACATGCGAGCACACACTGTGTAAATGGTGCACGCATCATGGCTCTGATCCAGATGGTTCACATGCTGCTGAGGCCTACAGGTGTTACTGGTCAGTGTTTGCATGAGAAAGAGGGGGAAAAAGGATTGTGTTCCTCAGAAGGAGCAATGACAACAATGAAGTTGTCAAAGAAAGCACCAGACATAAAAACTGTACAAAACAAAAAGGTCAAAACTCCATGTGTGCACAGTGGCAGAATATGCTCCACACTGCACGCAGCTCTGACTGTACCAAGTCACCGCTGCAATATGGGCTTGTGGGAAGGCTGCCAGACAAACAAGAAGACATCCAACATGGCGTGAAGCCACACGCATGCATCAGTGAGAGGGCAAGTACACACTGCTCCACTCTGAATGTGCCAGTCGTGGATGGATGAGCGATAAGGGAACGTAAACGTGAGGCCCGGTAAAATTTAATTTTGCTTCTTCATGAGTACTGAAATTATTAATTTTGTGCCTCAGAAAATATTTTCTGGACTTATTCCTTGTTATGTTTATGTATTTTTAAAATCGAAATGTTTTTGTTGTGGGACTACTTTAGGTGTACTGATCGCTTCTTGGTGATGAGGGAAGAGCGCAGATGCGCACAGAATATTAAAAGTCTTAATAGTGGTTCGGCTCAACTGAGAAAGACCACTGTCTGAGCAGTGGCGAGCGGTAGAGGATGAATATGCTGGACATATCCTTACCGAGTTGTGTACAGAAGAAATCACATTTAGTCACACCACAAATGAAGGAGGAAGTGTGATTTCACCAAATTGGGGGTTATTCTATGTCAAATCAACAGCGACACCCTGACTGACCATCTTGGATCTCATTCATACTTCATGTAAATAATGCCACCATACCCAACAACTAATATGCAAAATTTTGGGCTTGCATCATTTTTAGTTTATGAGATATGGAAGCTTTAAAATGGGGGTTGAGGGCCAAATAAATGTGTCAATGGGGGGGGGGGGGGGGGGGGGTGCGCGCCAAATTGAAAAATTCCTTACTTTTGAACCATTCATGCTACAAGCTTGGAATTTGCAGAACTTGTTCTACAATAGCAGATGTCTTGAACTTACATATTAGGGCTGTCATGATTAGTCAACTAGTCATGATTACTTCAACAATCAAAATCGCCGTTGACTAATTTAATAATCAATGTCATTGCTTATTTTTTTAAACCTTTGTTTTTCCCTCAAAACTGCCGCTGTATCTTCCGCTGCCTTTCTGTCCTTGATGCACATGCGCAGTAGTGGTAATCCAGGTCAGCCGTGTTGTCACCAGAAAAGTTATATGCACACAATATCATGGCTTGCCAGCAACGAAGCTCAAAAGTTTGGGAGCATTTTATCCAAATTAAAGAGAAGAACCTGCAATGGAAAATCTATAAGGCAGAACTTGCCTTCCATGGCAGTACAACAGCAACGCAGGAGCATCTGAGAAGGAAACACATTGTGGCCAATTCTGATGAACCGAGAGTCGTCTCGGTAAGCTTACTGGCTAGTTAGCCGCTAACATTAACGTCTATAGTGAACTACTTAGCTGTAAATGTTAACATTAACGCTGGCGATTTCATTAGCCTTAGCACAAATATGTATTTGCTGGAACATTATAAAAGTGATACCATATTTGAATAGGAAATGTGATAACGCCAATGTTTTATACCGCTGTGTTTTATATATATATATATATATATATATATATATATATATATATATATATAAACAACTTTGTTACCAAGTAAAAGTTGAATGAACTATCATCTTAATTGTCTATTTTTAGTTAGTAGATACTTTAAACACTTCAAGCTTGAAAATGATGGTTATATAAGAGCAGCTGCATGCTGGTGCATTAAGCTGCAATTTACGTATGATCCGATTGGTTAACAAACCAAAAATACTCGACTAGTCGATTATCAAAATAATAATTTGTGGCAGCCCTATTACATATGCATACTGGCCAAGTTATGATTTGCTGAAATTTGTATGAAATTATTTCGCAATTTGGAGCCCACTATATCTTCACACTGACACACATCAGATCTTTCAAATACTCAGTTCTGGAATGACCCAGCAAAGTTGTTTTCCAAAGGTCAATTATAGAATAAAGGTTATGTTTTTTGTTCATTGGCCTACTCCTCCTAGGTCCATTTGCTATTACTATGTTTCTACCGAACATGGTATGGCACTATAGGTTGACCCCCTAAACTGGCCTTAATGAATTCATTTTTGCAAAGGTCAAGGAATTTGATTTTCAAACCCGTTTGGACCAACTGTGGAGCACAGTTAGGTGGATTCTACAACTGACAGGTCAATCAAATGGGTGAAGGTCAAAGTCATTTGGGTCAAAGGTCAGAATGCCATCGCCCTCGTTGTCTTCATGCCCATGGGTACTATTACCTTGTATAGTATGTTCCAAGGTACCAGCACCATATTTTGTACATTTATTTAATAAAATATGCTCTGTCCAGTGGTATTATTTTTTCCCTTTTTTGTCAAACATGGGCAATACGCATTTGAAATGTTGGTCTGAAAGCCATTAATAAAGAAAGAAAAAAACTTTTTGATGACATTAGGAAAGTTTGCATATCATATTCAGTTCAATTATCTTACCTTTTCCACATCATAATCTCACTCGAGTCATACAAAAAAACCTGTGTATTCTCTGATCTGATGTGTGAAAAAGGCTCCTATAAATATCAGTTTCAGTGTGAGAAAACATGTTTTCTCTATATCATTTTTTCATCTGGCCCAAAATCTGTTTCTTTATTTGATGTGTCAAGGCAGATACTGGTAGAGTTGATATACAGCTGCCCATGAAATCCAAGAGACCCCTTCAGCAGCTACAACAGAAGCAAAAACAAAAAGAGGGGAAAAGCAGTGAAATCTTCAATTTATAAAATCTTGCTCAGAGGAATAAGATATTTGTGTAGCATGATTAATCGTCAGACTAGAGGCCAGTTCGTTTCAGTTCAGAGTGCTCTCACTGAAACAAAAAACACACTTTTCATTTACTAATGACAGAGAGCTTATTATCAAAGTTGTTTCAGGAATATAAGAAAAAAGGACCAAAATATTCAAAGCAAAGCACAAACTGGCCATTCTAAAATGATGTGAAAGTGAATGAAGGAAGAGGGAATCTAATATCGCCAATGTTTTTGCTGTTGGCAGGCACAGGATGTGGTTTTATATCATTATGCCTTTATGTGAGACAGAAAGCGAGGAAATGTGGCTAAATATCAGCGACATCTTTGTCATCTTTCTCAGTTTAAAAGAAAAAGTATGGCTGCAGAAAAACATCACATCTTTCAATGTTTTGGAACAGAACAGATATGCTGCCTGTTCATTAAGACCAAAACCTAAACATTCTGCTGCTCTTGAAAATGTCCCCTTTATCAAACAGATGTCAGGGATAAGTACGAGAGAGACTGTGCGTTATGCTGCAGTATCACTGCATGTGGAGGGGTGCACATGTGCATCAACGTGCACAAGCATCAATGACAAATCTCTGACTCATAACAGAGGCAGGCACGAGCTTTATATCTTGAATAATGTAATATTCCTCTGATTCATACAAACTGCGTCATTTCAGAAAACTCCTTTGGATTATGTCTGAGTGGCTATTATAAAATCAGTGTTTAAATATTTTAACCCCAGACATGCACGGATGCACTTTAAGAGGATGCTAGACATGCCGACCACCACATAAGGCACACAGTTATTTCTGTTTACTCTTCTGTAACACCATTAGCTTTTACTTCAGCCACACAAAGCAGAAGTATAAACCATGAAGGCCTAGAAGATGATACATTTAGTCAACTATTACTAAAATCCTTGGTTTTGCAGTGTGGTGCACACATCTTAGTCCATGTGCCCGTCAACTTTGTTTTAATTAATGAACATTTTCTGGCTTTGCACTTTGCCTACATGTACTATATACTGATGGTAGCAAATACTTTGTGATGAAAACACCTACATTAACAAACTGACTGACCTCTGACAAATATATTAAAATAAAAAATAAAAGTCCCGATTTATTTTCCTTCATGCAAGTCTTCATATGATGTGCCACGGTTGTGTCAAGCATCACTGAAGTCTATTAATGCAAAGCTTCACTGAAGCGGTTTAGGAGGAACTGAACTTACGGGGTCAATATCACATGATGCATTATTTCAAAACAAAATTCCAATCAACTCCCCTCACAGGTGTGAGACTGGAATTATTTTCCTTCATCTTGTGTGCTGCCATTGTGTGAATTTTCAATAAAAGTAAGCAAACATTCAGTAGGAGTTGTGCTTAGACGTTCATGAACAGATGGACTTTCCTAGACATCCCTACCAAAAAATTTTATTTGCATGGGTTATAAAACAAATTACTAGATAGGGCATAGTAGTATTTCAGTCAAACTGTTCTTGCAGCTCTGGTCAAGACATGTAATAGCCCATGACACATCTACACCCCTTCATTTTTGTCCATGACCTCCAGATTACAGCAGAGGTGGCATTTTTGAGTCTGTGATGTAACAGACAATCAACAGTGCCATTAGCAGCCACCGGGACCCTGCAATTAGCAACAAGGCTTCCAAAGCAACTTAACAGGACCGTCTGTCTTTATTTTACACATGGTCATTGTGGAAGCATAAAAAAGCCAATTTGGTCCAAAATAGGAGGTTCACTGGTGCTCATCTGTATCTATCAAAACTCAAAATTTCAGAGATAGGTATGCAGTACTTTTTACTCATTCACTAACAGAAATTCTACAGAACTCACAAAGTCCAGTAATGCCCTGCTTGTCCTGCTAATTGCAGGAAATACCCATTTAGAAGCAACAAAGAGTAATCAAGGTAGCATCATTCTACAAAATAAGTGTATATGTACATTAAAAGCAAAGTGGACTTTGTGTACATGTACGAGGTCTGTTAGAAAAGTATCCGACCTTTTTATTTTTTGCAAAAACCATATGGATTTGAATCACGTGTGAACCTTCGTGCGCATGCGCGAGTTTTTTCACGCCTGTCGGTTGCGTCATTCACCTGTGAGCAGGCTTTGTGTGAGCAGTGGTCCACCCCTCTCGTCAGATTTTTATTGCGAATAAATGAACGATTTGGAGCTTTGCTGCATCAAATTTTTCCAGAAACTGTGAGAGACCTCCAGGTGGACACTATTCGGAAAATTCAGATGGCTTTCAGGGACGATTTTATGGGGATTACACAGATTAAGGAGTGCTCCAGCCGGTTTAAAGACCGCCCACAGCGTCAGAGCGCGGCGCACTATGAGCGCTGATTGACAGGCTGACACCCCACTGAAACAACCAGATCATTTCCAACGTGAAGGCTTTGTTGATCCGGGACGTCATCTGACTTCCACAAAAATGGCAGAAGACGTGGACATCAAGACTTTTTCGGCACATTCTACTGTTACAGGAGTTTTTTTTTTCATGGAAAGAGAAGCAGAGGGATGCACCACCGTGCCGCTCATGGCGCGGGACAAAAGCACCTCCGTGTTGGTCTCACAGGACGGCTTTCAGATGGCTTTCGGTGGCTTTTCAGTCGTGTGACTATCTGAGAAATTGTGCATGAGCTTAGACATGCCAGAACATGTCCTGTGAGGCTTCATCACAGCGTTGCTTTGCGCCATGCAGCTCCACCATGATGCGCGGAATTCCTCCGCTCCTCTTTCCATGACAAAAACTCTTGTAACAGTGAAATGTGCTGTTAATTTCCACACTGGACGCTGTGTTGATCCGGGATGTCGTCTGACTTCCACAGAAATTGCGAAAGACGTGGACATCTGCACTTTTTCGGCACATTGAGACAGACGTGCGGAGGAATTCCACGCGTCGCGGTGGAGCTGCATGGCGCAAAGCAACGCCGTGATGAAGCCGCACAGGACATGCATCCTGTCTTTTTGCCCTCAGGGGCTTCCCCACTTTTGCAGAGACCATGTGTTTATATGTGCGTATTATGCATGTGCATGCATCCTTCCCAGTTATAGTCTCCCTGATGCCATTTAGCCTCAGGGGAGTAGTAGTATGTGCCAAAAAAAAAAAAACACAGGAGAATGAAAAACAAAAAGTTGAAAAAAAAAAAATGTTCCTGAAGCTGGATAGTACCTGCTGAAACTCATACCTTCAAAGCAGGCACAAACGCTCAGCTCACGTGAGCTGACTCCAAACAGCTCGCCGGTGTTTTATTACTGATAATATTGTTTCACACCAGCATGCCTTGACATGAAACCAACAAGCGTCTGCACAGGCCTGCTCAGGACTGTACAAAACTGAAATACCATGTCTGAACCCCGCCTACACATCTAATGGAATATTCCACTGACACATACCAGCATACACAAATGCTAATTGCTCCTCATACACACATGCAGAGTGCTGATAGAGGCCAAAACCATAACAGCGTGACCTGATAACACTAGTCTCTCAAGAGTTGGTTCAAATCATGAGAAGGTGTACGACAACATCGTGCACCTACATGATGATGCAAACATGCTTTTCTTTCAGCAGTGACAATATACCGCAAGGAGTAAAACAAAACAAAAAACCCTTTCTTCACACTTTCTGAAGCAACGTGGTTTGAGCGTGATGCTGACATCACAGCCACATGGTGGTCTGACAGACAGGATTCCCCCCACACTCCCATGGGCCTACTGCTCTCAGCAGCTAGACGGCTACACCAGACATTACACAGCTCATAACTCAGACTAACATGGATCACTTTTATGAAATCACTATGGAAATATTAGTTGGGAGAAAAACAAAATTTTTGTGATGAGACATTTGTGGATGCATGAGCAGGTACTTTATTTTTTTTTTAGTTAAGTCTTAGTTCAATTCTTTTAATCCATTTTTTAAGGATATGTTTGAGATCAAAACGCATCGGAGGCAATGTCATGCCCATAAGTATTTGGACTGAATTTTTGTAATTTTGCCTCTGTGGATCATCACAACAGAGTTTAAATAAAATAATGAAGACAGTCTTGTGGCGTAGTCTTTCAGATTTAATCAAGGAGACGCCTTTCCACACCCAGAGCCGCTAAGTAACTGGACAATCTAAATGTAAGGACAGCTTTGAATACAAATCATCACTTCTACAGCAATTGTTTTATTTAATAAGCCTGGGGATGGATTGACACATGAACATTTCCAAGTAACTGAATATGTCAGACTACATTTACATCAGTTGTTATAAACAGTATGGTACTTTATGGCAAATTTGTCTGGAGTAGGCAGTTCTGCGATTTTCCTTGGTAGTGACAAGGATGGACTGGATTAGGAATAAGAATATCAGAGCAACATTGCACGTACGAACGTCAATATTGAGATGTTTGAGTATGTACAGGGGAGGAACCCAAGGTATATAGGGAGAAGGATGCTGAGGATGGAGCTACCAGGCCTGAGGAGGATGAGGGTAAGATGCAGATGGATTATGTGCTCTGGTAACCCGTAATGGAAGCAAGCAAAAAAAAAAAAAAAGAGTTGAAGAACAAGCAGCAGTAGCACACAAACACTGTGTAACTATGTAAGAAGGAGACTAGTGAAGGAAGCCACCAAGACACCCATGACAACTCTGACAGAGTTATAGGCTTCTGCGGTTTTGATGGGCGAAACTGTGTATAGTGCAACTTCTGTCTTTTGCATAGTCAGTTTTATAGATACATGGTGGAGTGGAATAGAGAAGAATTTTCACATGAAACAGATCAAAATTTAACAAGGGGATGTCTACCAAGCAGCTCCTGGCAAAATGTAGTTGAAATATAACATCTTTTTAAGAGAAACCTTCTCTGTTCCCCTTAACCATGAAACTGAAAAGCTCTAAATACTGTTACTCTAATCTCAATGTGTTACACAAATGGCTGTTTCATACCAACAAGAAGCTACTATTACAAGTAGGTTTTATGATGAGACAAGAGATAACAGTTCTGTAGGGCTTTTTTTTTTTTTTTTTTTTTTTTTTTTTAATACAACACAGACACAAAGTACATTTCAATGATGCCTCACATCCACCCATTCTCACGCTCACACACAGACACACTTCTATGTCAGTGTGTTGCCAACTGCAGAATGGAAACAAGAACTAAAGACTTTGCCATAAGACACCTTAGTGAAGTTCCTGTCTGGCTCTCTAACCCCCAAGCCACCAACTTCCTGATGAAAGTGTATCATCATTATTTTTTTTTGTTATGTTTTTGTTGACCGAGTTCTCACATGGAGTTTAGCTGCGCGAGTAACACAAGACGAGGCATTTGTACAAGGAGCAAATTCAATTGACAGCTAACTTTTAAACAAAATGTGCCAAAATAAATGAATAAATAATTTTAATGCATACCATGTGATGTTTGTGTGAAATAAGACTGAGAATTCATTTTGTGGATAATTACACAGGAAAACTCACCTAAACCAGCATCGTATAAACAAAAGCCCCAATTCTTTTGTATGGTTTTCCATGTAATAAACACTGTACATAATGGATTTTGTATAACGGATTTTCGTTCACATTGGACAAAATGTACCGGTCCGATCGCAATGCATTTCTATTAAAAACCCCTTGCATGTACTGGACAGAGCAGTCTAGACGTGCCCAACAACAAAGGTACAAGATGAAGTTCAGCACTGATAATTCACCGATTAGAGGAAAGTGGGTATTTCCTTGACTAAAGCCTGGCCATTTATTTTTCTTAAACAATGCTCAGCATCCCGGCACCTAAAAAAGGCAGGGCGTAATTCAAGGCTGGTGATTATTAACAAAATGCTGCTGTCTGCACTAATATGCTGTTACGTTTCACACATATCCCTGGGTGTGATGAACCAAACCACTTTAGATCAGAGCCCTCTGCCTGGCTGCAAACCCTCTATGGAGCCTGACGTGCACAAAGGGCTATGATTTGTCACTTATGTTTTCACTCCTTCCTCTCCCATCATATTTTAAAATTGTTTTTCAGTGCGCCCAACGATTACATTTCAATCATGGATCAAATACGTTTGGCAGAAAAGTCCGCAAAGATGACCAACTTTACAACAAGGAGTCAGAAAAAGATGCTCAAATGATCCGCAATTCATGGAGGAAATAGTCATGATTGCCTAAAGACGTGGAGCTTGTGTAGGGACAAATTAAATCACGATAAAGCCACTGTTCTTGCTGCAAATTGCATAAAGCCACAATGGAGAGCTTTAAAAGGGTCACACACATGTTGACATTATTGCATGGCCACAGACCAGCTGCAGAAACAGGCTTTAGGATTTTAAGTTATCACTCCACAGTGGACTTAGAAAAAACGGATTTTGTCCGTATAAAGGACATATAAAGGATTTTGTTAATTTTATACATTTTACACATATAATGGATTTCAATTATAACTGACAAAATTCATTAGTCTACCTGAATCCATTATATGCAGATTTTACTGTATACAGTATTAGATTAGGAGTTTTTCCTTTGTTGTCAAAATTATCCAATGAAACTATCAGACCAGTCACAAGATGAAAGATAAGCACAGAGGATGTGCCTGGCCGTGCACATGCCCTCAGTGCACCGGTACTTATGTAAAGACGTGAAAGCTTTTGATAATTACTGGAAATCAGTTCCTGTTTCCACAGGACACCAATACAGCAGCACTGTGCCTGACAACACCTCATTTTAAGACCAACACACCAACAGGGGCACAGATGAGCGCAATTCTAAATGCCATTTATACAATGTGGGCGTGAAAACCACCAATACATCAGGTGGGTTGCAGGATATACAAAAATGTAACTGTTCACGTCCCTGTAAAAAATAAATCTATAGAGATATGAATGAAAGAGCATGTGATTTTATATTTTGCAGTGTAATCCGTCTGTACTCAGACTTCAAATGACATCAAGGTAGAAGAAGAAATAAAAATTGACCAGTCTTTCCTGGCATCCAGTTGTTTCTCTAATTGAATTGGGGAGCAGGACATCAGTTTGTCCTCTGATATTTCCAGCTCAAAAAGAGCCACTGAAGATGGGAACAGTGATAGTAAAATATCCAATAGTCTAGGACAGTTGTGCACAACCTTGTTCCTGGAGGGCCCCTGCCTGTCTGCCTGTTTTCTAACTCTTCCTGTTCCACTCCAAGGTAATTAACTTTATCAGGTGTACTCAGCCAATCAAAAGCTGGAAGGCACCACTTAAAAAAAATAAATAAATAATAATAATAATCAGGTGTTGACTTCAGTAGGTAGTTGTGGAAAACTTGCAGAGTGGGAGCCCTCGAGGAACAGGACTGGTGACTCCTGTGCTAGGAGAATATGAAATGTATATTTAAAGTACAGCAGGTCATGGGATAGATTCTTCTGCACACCGTGTGTGTGTGTGTGTATGGCTTTGATTATGCAAAAACCGGGGAGAGCTGACATTTGCTGTTTTGCATACTTGTGTATTTTGGGTTAAGGATGTACACTGCGAAAATAGAAAGTTGATAGTACAAATATTTTTGGAGAAAGTAGCAATTTTAGCTAACCAGTAGACAATGGACGTTGTGCTGCAAAATTGGTTTTGAGGTTCTAAATGTTGTTATTGTGGTTCATGTTAGTTTAACAGTGTTGTTAGTGTTATTGATTTATTGTGTTTTTGTAGTTCAAAGGGTTTAGTCAGCAGCTGTGTGTGCGTGCAACTTCGCTCACAGAGAAACTGTGGAGAGACGACATATGCCGTTTGGTATGCTTATGTATTTTGAGTCAAGGATGAACACTACCAAAACGGAATGCTGATAGGACAAATATTGTTGGAGAAGCTACGGATATTAGCTAACAACACTTAATTAATGTTGCTAACTACATGATGAACTCGCACACCATTCCAGAAGGGGGCAGCAAGTCATTTTTTGTTATGGCTACGACGCTACACGCACTCTGATTGGCTGATTTCCGGTCTGATATTTTCCCATATCAGACCATTACCATGACAATCGGTCCAGATTACACATCACATTCATTACAAACCAGAAAGCTAAAAACATGATTAGAAAAACCAAGTTGGACATGAACATACTCCATAAATATCTAAACAGCATTGGAAAAAAATGCACAGATTGAAAGCTTACCAGTTAACGATCTGTTAGCAAGTTGTCCATGGAGGTGAAGCGAACAAGTCTGACTAAGAGCCCAAAACCGTCAGCAGCTTCCATATTTGAGTGATAACATAAGTTTGCATACACACACACACACACACATAAATACATATATATATAAAAATAGCCGTATAATAAACAAATTATTAACCCTGCTTGAACACCTCGGCTTAATATTTTCCAGTACAGAGCTCTTGCTCAGTTAATAATCATTTAATATTAAAAGTGCAAGCTCTGTGAGTGATCTTAGTTATTTCAATGCAAGTACATAATATAATTGCAAATACGTTAAAAATACATGGACGACACAAGAAAGTGAAAACACTTATATCCATTGTGGTCCATTTAAAAACCAAATGACAAAATAGAAGTCAAAAAATAAAATAATAATAATGTGTATATGCTAATAAGAACCTAAACAATTTATAAATACATTAAGACAGTAAATTAACATTTAAAAATTATATAATTAACAGGAAATAAAAGGGTTTAGTTCCACTTCTAAAAATCGTTGAGGTCTAAGGTTCTAAAAACATTCTGGACTCACGTGCCATTCCAACTCATTTTGCTTAATTTATTACTACCCTTGAAAATGTCAGATACCTATTTTATAAACACTACCCAATCTAGAGCCCAAAAATCCCCACAGGAAATAAGATAGTTTCATTATATTTGGCAAATGGTCATTTTCTTTTGATGTACAGTAATAAGTTGACCCACTTATTTTAGCCAATTTTTCTTAAAATTTCCAAATAGAAATTGTACACTTTTCTGTGACCCTCCCAAACATGTATTTGTTATTCTGAACATTTTGAGTACCTTGGAAAATCTATAGCTGCTGCAATTTAGAAAATACAGCTGTATTTGAAGTAACACTCAGGACAAAAAAGGACATGGTCATTTTTGGGCTGTTTATCCAGGATAGAGATTTTGGCACATATCCCAAGTTGTTCAATGGGGTCATATTAGTCTACAACAGTAGAGTTGTCCTCTCCTATCCTAAATGATGTGCACATGTCTCAGCTAGATCCTGTACTACAAGATGTCCAATCATGAATGTGTATTACTGGATTTAAAAGGGGAATCTGTACCGCAGTGTTTACAAAAAATTTGTAGGAACTTAAAGGGTGCTCTATAATCACGTTTGCCGAATAACAACTTCAAATGCAAATGTCCCAAAGCACAAACACAGCACAGTGGTGGAGTATTGAAATTATTCACAGGCAGCGCATGCCAAAGAGCTCCAGGGTGTAGCCAGGCTGAATTTGTTCAAGCTTTTCACGCTATCTGGATCCACACATATTCCACTCGAAATGAGGAGCATGTTATGGGCATGAAGAATTTAATAGGCAGGATTTTAAGAGCTCTACAGAAAAAGCAATGTATTTTGTTTACTTTTCCACTGTCAGAGGTTAAGAAGTGGTGCTGACTGTTGATACAGCTTTGACTGCATTTAGACGAGGATTGGTGTCATTTCTGCACATATTGATAAGCAGGACATCACATCTCGGAAAAACAAACGTGCATCGGGTCATTTTCTGGAGCATCATAATGAAACTGCTGATGTTAAATGCCAGCTCATTTGTACAGTTCCAGCTGGTCACATGTGTGAGGGGATTAAAATGTCGAGCTGCTTTTCTGCAGAGAGTAAGTACTCTGTAAGCACATGTGACCTTCAACAAGAAATGTATGCATGAAAAACGGGCATGACCAAAAAGACAGCACTGTTTCTGTGTGAGATAATATATATATATATATATATATATATATAAAAACTATAATTTGAGCAATCTTTGTTTGCACCCACGTCGCCGTAGTTCCTTGAGCCAGTTTCCACCAAACTTGACATTCGGAGGAGAATTTCCCAGTGAAGTGCCCAGTGAAGTCAAAGGTCAATCGTTGATACCAAAGTCTTGTCTCCCTGTCTGTTTATGGGTCTACTCCACCCTGGGGAACTCATCACTGGTGCCAATGTGCTTGCTCTTGGGGGGGGGGGGTCTAAGGTCATCACTCTCTTTGGGATGTCTTATGTTGTGATTTGGCACTATATAAACAAACTGAACTTGAATTAAGGTCCTTTTGCTGAATTCTATCAAGCTTTCTATGTGAGTGAAGTTTGACCACTAAATTGCCCTTAAGGAATTAATTGTTGCAAAAGTAGAGGTCAACAAATTTTATATTCAAGCTAATTTGGTCCAAATGTGGCACATATGTAGGTGTATTCCATAACTGCCCTGCCAAGTTCATCGAGAGGTCTATCATTTAAGTGAAGATAAATGTCACTGGGATCAAATGTCAGATTGCTGTAGCCCTTTCATGTGCATGACTACTGTTACCTCGTTTAGTATAATTTGGTGACCACTTTAACACCAAAACCAGATTAGTTCACAATGATTTCCAAAATGCTTTGCATAATGCCTCTAATCTGTTTTCAAAATGCACAGATGGCTGCATTCGCATAAGTGTCTCTCAGCCCGTTTCTAATGTTAAAAATGCAATTTGTTAGACAGTTTGTGACTATGCTGAGCTCAAAGCACCTCCAGCAAACTATGTAACACAAATGACTCCTCTGTAACATGGTGGAATTTAAGAAAAGCAAATATGTTAAAGAGGGTAGTGAGTAGAAAAGTACGTAGTGAGACCAGCACAGAAGATAGAAAACTGCAAGAGCAAGCAAACAAAGCGGACAGCCTCTACACGTAGCAGACATTTTGTATTATTGACAAACTGTCTGGCCGCAGTGTGTGTGTGTGTCTCTCTCCTTCAAGTCACAGCCCAAGCTAAATATACATTACAGCCATCTGATAATGACTGATAAAAGACCACCACCGTGAGGAGGAAGGAAAAAAAAAAAAAAAATCCAAAACTACATCTACCTTTTGTTTTTCTGATCCACAATGCTGGATGCAATTACTTTTCCTCATGCTCCCCCCCCCCCCAAAAAAAAGAATAGAATGAGCAAATTTGCAAAGCCAACAGCCTAAACTTTAGGCTGTTGGCTTTGCAAATTTGCTAAAAAGGAGAAATGTGTCTGATTGCATCTCTCATGACAGAATTCAACCAGCGTTTCCAAGATTTTTCTGTCATTGAAAAACAAATCAAGCTGTTCTCGACCCCCTTCCTGGTGGAAGCAGAAGAAGTGGAAGAGAGTCTGCAGTTAGAACTGATTGAAATGCAATGTGATGATTCTCTGAAGAGTCAACATCAGCTTCTCTCCCTCCCTGAATTCTATCAGTTTGGATAATGCCAAGTTTCCTCTGATGAGACGCCACGCAAAAAGAATGATGAGCCTGTTCGGCTCAACATACATATGTGAACAAACATTTTCTCTGTTAAATCAGAACAAAAGCAGACTGAGAACCAGAATGACTGATAGCCATCTCTGTGAAGTCCTTCGTGTCTCAACCACCAAACTTTCTCCTGACGTCAGCCATCCTTCAATCCAAAGGACAGCATCACTGCTCCCACTGAGTGCAATGTTCTTCACGTTATAGGTGAGTTAGAAATACACACAGTATTCATGTGTCAATATGTCACCTAGTGTGTGGCCCGGCCCTTTGTTTATTTTTCTGTATTTGGCCCTCACTAAAAAAAGTTTGGACACCCCTGGCCTAAAGTAAGAAACTGCATGTTCACACACAGAGCAGATTTCTCCCTACCTAGAAGGTAAACACCTGACTGAACTTACAAAAAGGCCTCAGCAGAGCTATTTGCCTTTAAACAGACAAGGATGCTTTTAAAAAACTAACGGCATTTGGAACTGCAACACGTGCACATGGAAGAGATAAGGCGAGGGATTGATGGCTCGGATGCAAGTGAGAAGACACATACTGCTATGATATGAAAACACTCCTTCTGTCTCTGTGTATAAGAAGTTCACACATGTAGGAAATGGGTTATCTACACACGAGACAAGACTGACATATACACAGACAAATTACAGAGAGCAGCAAACATGGTAAGAGAGGGCAAAGATTAGATTATTACACCAAACAACAGTGACATAAGGAAAAAAAAACAAAAAAACATTTGTATCCACATTAATAACAGATGTGTGTGCTGGCTCGACTCGGCTGATTTTAATTTATTTTGTCCAATAAACTGCTTAGATTATCAACAGCAGCAAAGAAGGAGGAGGCTGTGTGCAATGGCATTCTTCTGCAGATGCACATGGCACAAGTATAAATAATGAAACCACAATGACAGAAAAATCACCAGACATTTCTACTAGTATACTTGTGTCATATATTCCTTTTTATGATGAGGGACAGTTTTCTCTTACAACAAAAAAGTACTCGTAAACATACAGTGGCTTTTCCAACGTGGGATCGCATCAAGTACGAGGTCTGTTAGAAAAGTATCCGACCTTTTTATTTTTTGCAAAAACCTGATGAATCTGAATCACATGTGCTTGCATGAGCCAACCTTGAACCTTCGTGCGCACGCATGAATTTTTTCACGCCTGTCGATTGCTTCATTTGCTGGTAAGCAGCCTTTGTGTGAGGATGGGTGTCGTCTCTCGTCTGATTTTCTTTGCAAGGAAAACGGCGGAACGACTGGAGCAGCGCGACTGCATCAAATTTTGTCAGAAACTGGGCGACAGCCAGGTGGAAACCATTCGGATTATTCAGACGGCTTTCGGTGATGATGCTATGGGCATCACACAGATTAAGGAGCGGTACAACCGGTTTAAAGACATCCACACAACGGTGGAGAGCGCGCCGCGCTCTGGTCGGCCATCAACATGCTGAAATGACCAGATCATTTCCAAAGTCAACGCTGTGGTGATGCGGGACCGTCATGTGACTATCTGAGAAATTGCGGACATCAGCACTTTTTCGGCACATTCCACTGTGACACAAAATTTGGCCATGAAAAGAGTTGCAGGGAAATTCATGCCAAAGGCTTCGGCACGAAGCTGCTGACGGAGCAAAAGCGCCTCCGCGTTGAAGTCTCACAGGACATGCTGGACTCCGAAAAATGATGCTCACCTCTTCCACCATTCGGAAGATTCAGACGGCTTTCTGTGACTTTTCAGTCGTGTGACTATCCGAGAAATTGTGGAAGAGGTGGGCATGTCACAGCATGTCCTGTGAGACTTCAACACGGAGGCGCTTTTGCTCCCTCAGCAGCTTCGTGCCGAAGCCATCGTCACTTTGGAAATGATCTGGTCATTTCAGCATGTTGATGGCCGACCGGAGCGCGGCGCGCTCTCCACCGTTGTGTGGATGTCTTTAAACCGGTTGTACCGCTCCTTAATCTGTGTGATGCCCAGAGGATCGTCACCGAAAGCCGTCTGAATAATCCGAATGGTTTCCACCTGGCTGTCGCCCAGTTTCTGGCAAAATTTGATGCAGTCGCGCTGCTCCAGTCATTCCGCCATTTTCCTTGCAAAAAAAATCCGACGACAGACAACACCCATCCTCACACAAAGGCTGCTTACCAGCAAATGACGCAATGGACAGGCATAAAAAAAAATTCACGCATGCGTACGAAGGTTCAAGGTTGGCTCATGCAAGCACACGTAATTCAAAACCATCAGGTTTTTGCAAAAAATAAAAAGGTGGGATACTTTTCTAACAGACCTCATATAGGACTTTGCTCGTATGACCCCATGGCCCCATGGTTTAACACAAAAGCAAGGTTTAAAAAACCTTGCTTTTACCATCCCATGAGCAAGCACACTGGTGACAGTGACAAGAAGTGCATCAGGTGTTTTTTGGATTATATGAAGAAGCCTCAAGCAGACCAGATTCAGTGGGGTGACCATCTGCTTTGGCCATATTAATAAATAAAGTGTTAAATGTGCAGAAGAGATTGAGAGTGCAGACACCACAAAAGTCCCCAAAGAAATTAAAGGAGGAGTTACTTTTTCCCCCACCACAAAAGTAGTTGTATTTTAACACTGTTGGCAATCAAGCCTCTGAGACCTCCACCCACTTTCGAAAATTGTATCATACGATATATAAGACGACAACACCCACATTTCAACTGGCTTCAGCAGATGTAGTTTGTGGTAGATGGCCCTCCACGGAGTCTGGTTCTGCTTGAAGTTTCCATTAAAAATTAGTTTATTCTTGCAAGAGGTCTGATTTAGACCTTCTCTATATGTAAACTGCCTTTTGATGTCTTTTCTAAATTGGCACTATCTTAAAAAATGAAAAAATATTGCAAGTATAACTTTTCCACTTTGAACTCTTGAAACGTTCAGAAAAAAAACACACACACAGTTTAGATTTCCTGTGACATGTATTTCTAGCTTGTATTGGCCAGCTGTAGCTGTGGCTCTACAGCAAATTTTGTTTAAAGAGCTGTCAAAAAAAAAAAAAAGCGTTAGATTTCAGTGCCAAAACAACCCATATTCCTTCACAAATGTCTGTGTTGCCCTTTGGTTTAGAACAAACAAAAAGTTTAAAAACAGCATACTTGTCTTTGTCTTGACCTGCCAATGTGATCATATCTCCTCACAGATGTGACTCAGTATGCTGCACCTCCAAATATCATTAAGCTTTAAATCCAATAAATGTGCAATATTTCACTAAAAAAACATTATTTGTGAATAGATGGACATTAGCTTCAATGTTTATGAGCCATCTGGGCAAATGCAGGCATGACTGTGTGCATTCATACGATTGCCTGCCGGACAGGTTGTGTTTGGCTACTTGTGTGTAGTTCACTGTGCGAGCGTGCACGAACACACTACTGAGTCAGCACCAGTTGATGGTCAGCAAACATTTCAACAAGAGGAAGTTGACTGCTTTCACTTCAGCTGGTCTGCAAAATGCAACGTCAGCCTCATGTGCAACAAAACATGTTGAAAGACGGACATCTGAAGGAAGAAGGGTGCTAATCACACTGATATCACACTTGCTCTTTGTTTTATTAAAGAGCAGAAGTGACATTCTTTACATTCTTTGTGTTGCTCCACTCGTGCTCACTGCGGTTTTTAGTAAAATACATCAAAAAAAGAGCATATACTTTTTTTTAAGCAGCCTCTTGATGTATTTTTGTGAAGATGTCTTAAATACGAAGACGACTGACAAAGTCATGAAAAGAAAGAAGGCACAGTCCTTAATGTGTGTGTGTGTGTGTGTGTGTGTGCCTATTATACTTACAAAAGAAAGACTATGAAAGCTTCATAAATGTCGAGGGCAAGGCGACGTTGTTTTGGCAGAGGTTACAATTTGTTGCTGACCCAACAGTCTTACCTACACAGAGAAGCATTAAATCAGCACAGCACACAGTATTCCTGTGAACCCAATCACAGCAGCATGCACGGTTCCTTCAGAGGAATCTTTGGTATGGACTGGCTCGGGCTAAGGTGACGGAGCAAAAGTTATATTTTCTTTTATACCCCCCCGCCCATCACCTCAGATTGCAGCAGAAATAAGAAATTAAATATGTGCCAGCATGCCACATTTTTCATACATGCCTCATAGAGTAGCAAATTGAAACCATAGTCACAAATATCCTAACAGTATGTAGAATAAATCAATACAGCATCCATCAACAGTGGCCATGCATGTTCTCCCTTATGTATAAGTAGATAAAAAAATGTTAATAATAAAAAGAAAGCAATTACAGAAAAAAAATTACAAACATTAACAAAATGGAACATCGATATCTGTGGACCAGCATCTTCAGGGAGCCCCGTTTCTCACGTTGGCATTTCAGCCTCATAAATGATTTCAGCAATTAATTTCTTATTTAACTCTACTCTTTTTTTTATGTTTTGGCCCTGCATGTTACATTAATGGTAATCATTTTCAAAATCATGAATCTGGAATGGGGAAGTAAAAAATATTTTAAACATCTCCTGGATGCCACTGATTACACTTCATTCCAGTAAGTTATTGGACTCAACTTAACAGAGGAAACAACCTTGAGACAGTCAACTAATCACAAATGGTTGTGAGAGCTGGACAATAAACATTTATTATACATAACTTGGATAAGTGCCATACTGAACCCTTGCATACTGCTGCAGTGAGTTTGTATCAAAGGAGCAGACTCTGGGAGACCCAGAGTCCAGTGCAGTTGTGACACAGCATCAACTGCAGTTCTAGTTTCCCCAAATGTAATCTTGCACACCAAGAGGATCTCAAAGAGCACCTGGCTGTGGTACACAGACAGATGGCTATAATCAAAATATAAAGATGACTTGCAAGTTTGCCTGCATCTCTGACAGTCAGGACCCATATCAAGTTGGTGATGTGATGAATCCAGTAAAGTGCAACACTGGTGCATGCACCTAAACCTGCACTGACCTAGAAATGTGTCCAGACTATTTGCTCCAATGCTTTCTTTGCAATCAGTTTTAATCCACTTGAATTTGTTCATATAATGCCAAGTCATCACAAGTCATCTGAAGGCGCTATACATGAGTAAGCGTTTTCATACAGCAAAACAGACCTAGACTCGAGTGTCTCATGTGCCTTCTGACATATCTTTAAAAGAAAATCCTTCTCTATGCCACTCCACCAACTGCACTGTGCACAGCTTCTCCAATCACAATCACAGAAGCCTATAACTCAAAGCTTTCATGAGTATCTTGAACTTCCTTCATTGGCCTCCTTTTCGCACAGTCACTCGGTGTTTGAGAACTGCCTGCTCCACAGTGATTACATTTCTTTGACTGATGTAAACGATACCAAGACCTACAGCAACTTGGAAATATCTGTGTATCACTCATTGGCTACTCCTTGCAACAGCTTTTCTCTCGCCCTTGTTGTAAAGGAGGTTGTAGAGAACACATATTACAGCCCTAAATTTCTTTAAATGCCTCTCAAACATAGAAATTTTAATTATGCAACCTGTCCTGTCGGTGTTTTTGACACAGGCCTGCAGAGGCACTAACTCTTCCTCCTCCTCCTCCTCTTATCTCTGCAGCAGCAGCAACCTGAGATGCTCCAGTATGCATTCGACGTCTTGCGCTCGTGCACTTGGTTTGATAAGCGGCGGCTCGTGCGCTCACCTCGCGCCGGCTCGTCTCGGCCGCCGGCTCCGCGTTTTTTGTCCGCTGCTCGCTCGGACAGTCTCTCGTCTCTCAGCAGCAGCTGCTTTTGTTTGCACTAACAGTTCGTCCTGTACTCCTTCAAGCTCAAGTCCGGCCTTTAAATACGCCTTTAAAGGAATATCTGTCGGAAGAAACGCAGCGCTGCTTTTCCGGCGACGTAACGAGTGATTTGCATAAAGGGGCGGAGACTTCACGGCGGGCACACAAAGAAGTCTTTTTTTTTTTTTAAAGGGGACGTGTTTATTTACTTTTTTTTTTTTTTTTTTTTAAGTTATTTATTTTTTAAACCACAGCTGAGATGTTTCATTTTTTAACCCCGAAGACCACAATATCCATATTGGAAGCTTTCTTGTGTTATCCTCGGTAGTATTTTTATGTAATTTTATTGTCGAATTTAAATTCAAATCAAATCAAGTTTCTTTGTCAGCATGGAGGGAGCGATTTTCCCATGAAAACTTTTTTCCTGGAGTTGATTTTCCTTCTGAGAATTTTTTAAACTCAATCTTTTAGCAGCTTTCAACTCAGACGTCAAAATCAAACTGGATAGAAGGTTACCAAATCAAACATTACAAGTGCTAAAATGACAAATATATGCAACCAGTTCTAACAATTACTTCCAGGCTATTTCTGGTCACACATTCCCTTTCATCGATTTATCCCCTTCAATTTTTATTCGGACCAAACCCTCTAAATAATAATAATAATAAAAAAGATATATTTGTTATGAACATACAATAAAACAAGTCAAGTCTGAGAGCATGTGCTGGTGCTGTATCCACAACACCCCAGGTCCTGGATCTAGGGGTGCCACCAGGGATTTTGGGCCCCATGAGAAGAAATCTTACTGGGGCATCCCCAATATTATTTTGTCAGTATTATAATTGCATTAGGGGCCTCTCTGGACCCCTAGAACCCTTCTCCTTATTCTCCCGTTTGGCACCCCCTGCGTGGATGGCAACCACCCAGGCAGACGACCGGCCTATTCCCACATCTCTAAAATAATGATCTATCTGCCGCAGCCATCCCCTTTGCCTTCTCCAGCTCCTGGGCTCTTCAACATTCAGGCACCTGCGTGCTGAATCATGCAAAGAGAAAACAGGCCACGTGGCCAAAATGTTGAAGCTGACACTCCCTCATAATGCAAGTGATACAGCAATGAAACATGAGTGTATTAAATTTGAAATCAAACACTGCCAAGCAACAAATGCAAGTTACTTGAGAACTTGAACATGCATAATCTCAATCAGAGTGCATTCCCATAACCATGACCCCACTAGTCCTGTATGACCAGAAAATTATAACACTGTGGGGATCATTCTTACAACTGGTCGATAGCTGCTGTGTCTTAATTAAAAATAAAATAATTTCTTTTAGCTCATCCCATTTATTGCTCGGGGTCACTACAGCAGATTTGATTTGTAGCCACATGGGTTTAACACCAGATGTCTTTCCTACTGCAAATTCAAGAGTATAAGGAAAATGGGGTATGGGTAACCCTGAACCAGGGACCTTCTCATTCCACTAAATGTTATCAACTTAATCAATTTATAAGTGTCCGAATTAAAAGAGCATGCAAATATGAAAAACCCTAGTAAAAAAAAAAAAAAAAAGGGAAACTTTTTTAAACAGTCAGTCATATCAAACATGACACCAACCATCCAATTGACTATGGTGGTGTAGTATCCCCAATACGTATATAGTCTTAGGGGCAGAGTATCAACTGTAAAGCAAACAGGTCACTATGTTCAGTATAACAGCTTCTCTTTTAAGTCTATGTGCCCCATCTTGCCGATTCACAATTCCATTCATTTCAACCCAGTGAATACTGGTGTTCCTCTGGGATATGTTCTGGCACCTAGTCTGTTCAGTGCTTGAATGGAATGAGTGTTGGACTGGGGCTGAGGAAACCAGTGGCTTAGACTGCCTTTATTTATGAGGAAAGGATTGTACTAACCTTGACTTCATGGACAATGCTGTACTCTTTGTGGAATCAATGGATGCCCTGATTGCACCACTTGACAAGGTGAGTGAGAAATCTGTGTGTACAGATCAAATTTGAGATTCATACTTTGAATCACTTCCTGTATGCAGTGAAAGTGTCAAATCTGCAGAGGGTCAATCCCATGTTGTAGAAGCTCACAGGCCAGGGTTTTTTTTTTTTTTTTTTAGAAATTGGAGAGAACAGTGTTTGAAATCAAAATGTGTATTATTTGGGCTCATTTTTTATCTATTACATAAACTGATTTTTCATCCTCTACATAAGCATATTATTGTTTTGTGTTAATGAGAACATTCCACAACTCAGTTGAAATGAGAAAATGATTGCCAGCACTGGCTTTGGCCCAGAAATCATAAAATACCAACATAACCTATTATTAAGCTGTAAAATATAGAATATGGCAATTGAATCAAAGTACATTGTTTTGTTGTTGCTGTTGTTGTCCATTCGGCTACTGCCATTTTGTACGGGGTCGCTACAGCGGATACAGCCAGATCCACATTGGTATTTGGCACAAGTTTCACGCCAGATGCCCTTGCTGATGCAACTCCAGTTTTACCTGGAGAAACACGCACAGCCGCTGGTGTTTCAAAGAGGTCTCCCATCCAAGTACTAACCGGGTCCTGCACTGCTTAGCTTCTGAGTTCTGACAGGATCAGGCTGACACAGAGCAGACCAACTGCTCAAAGTACATTGTTTTATCAGCAGAAATTTGTTTTTTGTAACTTTAAATATAGAGTGACATACTGTAATGTCAGTCACATAATTATGCAATCATTCAGTTTATACCTTTGATTTAGAACATGGCAAAGGGCAACAGAATGACAGTTGCTTGCAACTTTATATCCTACAATAAAAAGAGTTGTTAACCCTGTATAGTTTGAAGACAAAGTTGCAATAAAGTTCATGGATTTTCTTAATGGCTTTTTTTTTTTTTTTTTTGTAACGTCAGTCACACCCGTAGTATTGAGTGCCACCAACTTGTACTAAGCAGAAACAAAGTTTCCTTCCCCTACCAAGTAGACCTTGTCCTATTATGTCTTCCACAAGACAGGAACACTCAGGGGCTGTATGCTTTAAGTCCTGGTCACTTCAAAACAGCTGCTTCCTCTCTGAATGTAACATCAGTCACCATGGAACTGCCCAGAGTCTTACTTACCCTGATAGTGATGCTCTGGTCTCTAGGCTCTCAGCCTTTGAGATTGAGAGATGCCTGGGAATTGCTTATGGAGTCATGAGGTTGCTGGACTCGTGTTTGACAGTATAAGCATCTTTGCAGAATGAAGGGACAAGTCATTATGGTTCTGGTCCTTCCTGTATGTTTGTGAGGAAACCAGTGACAACTAGATGTCTTTGGCACTGGGTGTCTTTACAGGATTTTTGTAATAACTCCCCACCACCAACTACACACACACAAAAAGGTACTAGTTTAAGTAAATGTTTGTGGATTGAAGGAAAATGATTACAAGGAGCAGGAATGACAGAAAACAACTTATTTTGCACTGCAGCTGAGTCTTGAGTAGAATTGCAGTGATTAACAGCTGCCTGCACATGAGTACACTGTACACACTACTACACACCCAAACCCAGTGTTTAATGGTGGTATAATGGAACAGAGATGGGTTCCAGAGGTATTGGTCAAAGCCAATAAGAATAGAGAGATTAAGTGGGGCTTTGATGTCAAAATATGGTATCTTGTAACAGGGATTGCTTTACATGAGAGCACTTCAGTAGGGTACAGCCAAACATAAATAACGGGTTTTATACGCAGTCCTTTCCAGTACAGTGGATCTTCATTGTTGCAAATGTGCAAATGCAGATTTTTAATATTGGCAATAACAAATGTTTAAAGCATTTGCAGTGCAGTTAATCAACTCATAACCAAGTCCTACTTTAAATGAAACAGCGCCCTCCTCTGGAGAGCTGTGGCAAGTGCATAGAAGTGCATGAGGACACTTTCACAGCTTTAATATCGAATATTTTATTGAATCAGTTCAGTGTTGTATCCATGGAGACAAGTTTGTAGTGGAACCAGTGTGCCTGAAACAAATTCAGTTTGCTTATAATGCTATGAATGGTTCAAAATTACATTAAAAACAAAAAATCAAAACAGAATGTGGCTCACTTCTTCATTGAGCTGCCTGATGGAGTTGCATCACCATTAGAGAGAGTTCTGCTACGAGTACAGAGTCCTGCAAACTTAAATGCCAAATCTGCACAGATCGGGCACTGATCCTTCATCTGCTTGAACGTATACATGAACTTGAAAAATATATGTGGGATTTTAACAAAAATGTGCAAAGATAATCCTTGGCTCAGGAGCAAATGATTTCATTTTGAGGCAAATCCAGGTTTGATTTTAAATGTTTTCCCTTTATTTATTATGTGGCATTTAAAAAAAAAATCCTTCTGACATCACAACATTCAGCACAGATTCTGCACAAAGACCTGGATTTAAAAACCTGTCCTCTGTCAACTCATGGCACCATCAATTTTCATGAGTCTTGTAAAAGTTGGTTAAAAATGTAAACAACAGCAACAATAACCAAATACATAAATGGCTGAGATGCTGCCCTGTAGTAATCAGATTACTTTACAACTGGACTATATTCTCTTTAAAAATAAATATATTTATAACATTATGCAGACAAAACTGTGAAAAATTAAAAAAGTAAGAGAAAATAGTGTTCTTCACAGAACAAGAAGTGTTAATTGACTGTCCTATTTCACAGTTACACCCTCAGATACAATGTGGTGTTTCTAATACTACTGTAATAACACCTTGTTACAGATTTTCATGCAGTACAGATTATAAGATATATATTTTTTAACATGTGAGGCACTATATGGCTTGTTCATTAATTGTGTTTATACCTGAAAATGCACATTTTCTGTCATTTTTAAAACCACCTGCTTGGTAAGAAAGATAAACACAAACTGTGATATTTGTATGTATGTATATATATATATATATATATATAT
This sequence comes from Thalassophryne amazonica, assembly GCF_902500255.1. Taxonomy (NCBI): domain Eukaryota; kingdom Metazoa; phylum Chordata; class Actinopteri; order Batrachoidiformes; family Batrachoididae; genus Thalassophryne; species Thalassophryne amazonica. Next base: position 39,377,360 of record NC_047122.1, read on the forward strand.
ATATATATACATACATACATACATACACACATTTTTTTTAGGGAAGTAAACTATATTCACCCAACAGTGAGGTATGCAACTGGTAAAGAAAAAAAAAATGTAAAAGTGAAACAGAAATTGTCAACCAAGAATTTTGACAAAAGTCTGTAATATGCGTTTTAAAGTTCTGGTACTTTAGACTGAGCTCACTTCTCTTGGGATGCTCCGAATCACACTGGACGTGGCTATGTAAAGTGTTACTGGGAATATGTGAAGTGTCACGAGTAGGGGCTGACTGATTATCGACACAGATATTCAATATTTTCCAAGTCATAGAATTGAGGCACTTTGAGATTTAACAATGAAGGTTCACCTACAAGTTCATGCAACCTAGTGTTGAGATGATGCAGCCTAATGCCACAACACCGTGAGGGACGCAACGGGCGACGCGAAACGGATGCCAAAAATTAAACATGTTTAATTTGTTCTGCATCAAGCACAGGACGCAGAAAGGAACTAGTTTTCTCGCAAGTTGAGGCAACATAACGGTACTTAATATGACTGGAATGCCACACCCACACAATATAAAGTTACCAGACGGCAATTTATGGTTCCTGCTGTGCTCCACTGTTGCCGAGTTATAAATCACACAGGATTGTTGTTAAACTTTTTATACCGTGTACACAATGCAGTAAAACTAGAGCACATGTGAACAATTAAAAGAAAAAAAAATGCTCATTGCAGCCTGGCTGCAGCTCCTCACGCTCACCTCCTCAGGTTCTCTCACAATTGTGTTAAATAAAGTCCATAAGTCCTGTTCACAGACTGATTGTCAGAGACAGGACATGTCCACATCCACTATAACTCCTCACGGAGGACATCTCCACTCACAGACAGTTTGCACGCGTGCAAATGCCGGCTGCATGTAACTCCTGCGATAAACGAGGGACCACTGTATTTTCACACTGACCAATCAAATCATGCCCCAAGCAAAATCCAGTGTGACTTGGAAAGTAAACACTCACTCATTTCAGTATGTTTAACATGTTGCCAAACATAACTTACACAAAAGTCCTTCATATTTTTGCGACATAAATCACTGATCCTCCTTTCTCTTTCAACTGGAGTCCTTCAACAAGTCACGGGAGGTTGTCCTGCAGCTTGAACGGTGCAATGTTGACATACATTAAAAAATGTCTAAGAATAGATCGTGTCCACTCCTGTCAGTCAATCTCTCTACTCAACTTTCCAGATGGCAATTTTTCCGTCATGTTTGGCCGCTCCGCTGAGGACGTAGCGATCCTCAGCGGAGCAAAGTGCAGTCACCTTGTCACTATGGCCGTGAAGCTCTTTCAACACTTGGTGGCGCTCTATGTCCAGTATGTAAATCTTCCCTTTAGTAGAGCTGAAACCAACACCACCGACCCACACCTAGAAAGGAAGGTTGTAAAGGATTTTATTAAAATTAATCTACCTGGGTTAAAGCTGCAACGATTAAATGGTTATATTAAATGAAATGCCAACTATTGTATTTTTGTACCTTTGTACCTTGTATTTTTTAATGTCCATATTTTCTGATTTCAGCCTTTTAAATGTGACTGTTTTCTATTTTACTTTACTCCTCACACGCCACATTTTACTTTACTTTACTCCTCCTAAACCGAATACATTTGGATTGTGTGCAAAATGAGACAGACATACATACATACATACATCCATCCATCCATCCATCCATCCATCCATCCCTCCATTTTCTTCCGCTTTATCTGGAGTCGGGTCGCAGGGGCAGCAGCTCAAGCAAAGCCGCCCAGACCTCCCGATCCACAAACGCCTCCCCCAGCTCCTCCAGGGGAACCCCAAGGCGTTCCCAAGCCAGCCGAGAGATGTAGTCCTTCCAGCATGTCCTGGGTCTTCCCCGGGGCCTCCTCCCAATGGGACGTGCCCGGAACACCTCTTCAGCGAGGCGTCCAGGGGGCATCCGGAAAAGATGCCCGAGCCACCTCAACTGACTCCTTTCGACGTGGAGGAGCAGTGGCTCGACTCCGAGCTCCTCCCGAGTGACCGAGCTCCTCACCCTATCTCTAAGGGAGCGCCCAGCCACCCTGCGGAGGAAACTCATCTTGGCCGCTTGTACTCGCAATCTCGTTCTTTCGGTCATGAGCCAAATCTCATGACCATAGGTGAGGATCGGAATGTAGATCGATCAGTAAATCGAGAGCTTTGCCCCCCTACTCAGCTCTCTCTTCACCACGACGGTCCGATACAGCGACTGCATCACTGCAGATGCTGCACCGATCCGTCTATCGATCTCACGCTCCATCCATCCCTCACTCGTGAACAAGACCCCGAGATACTTAAACTCCTCCACTTGAGGCAAGGACACTCCACCGACCTGAAGAGGGCAAAGCACCTTTTCCCGGTCGAGAACCACGGCCTGAGATTTGGAGGTGCTGATTTTCATCCCGGACGCTTCACACTCGGCTGCAAACCGCCCCAGTGCACGCTGAAGGTCCTGATTTGACGAAGCCAACAGAACCACATTGTCCGCAAACAGCAGAGACGAGATTCTGTGGTTCCCAAACCAGACCCCCTCTACACCCTGGCTGCGCCTAGAAATTCTGTCCATAATAATAATGAACACAACCGGTGACAAAAGGCAACCCTGGCGGAGGCCAACGTGCACTGGAAACAGGTTTGACTCACTACCGGCAATGCAAACCAAGCTACTGCTGCGGTCGTACAGGGACCGGATAGCCCTTAGCAAAGGACCCCGGACTCCGTACTCCCGGAGCACTCCCCACAGGGTGCCCCGAGGGACACGGTCTCCAGATCCACAAAACACATGTGGACTGGTTGGGTGAACTCCCATGAACCCTCGAGCACCCGATGGAGCGTGTAGAGCTGGTCCAGTGTGCCGCGACCAGGACGAAAACCACACTGCTCCTCCTGAATCCGAGGTTCGACCATCGGTCAAATTCTCCTCTCCAGTACTCTGGAATAGACCCTACCGGGGAGGCTGAGGAGTGTGATCCCCCTATAGTTGGAACACACCCTCCGGTCCCCCTTCTTAAACAGAGGGACCACCACCCCGGTTTGCCAATCCAGAGGCACTGTCCCCGATCGCCACGCGATGTTGCAGAGGCATGTCAGCCACGACAGTCCCACAACATCCAGAGACTTAAGGTACTCAGGACGGATTTCATCCACCCCAGGAGCCTTGCCACCGAGGAGCTTTCTAACCACCTCGGTGAGTTCGGCCTGGGCAATGGATGAGTCCGCCTCTGAGTCCCCAGTCTCTGTTTCCTCTTCGGAAGACGTGACGATGGGATTGAGATCCTCGAAGTACTCCTTCCACCGCCCGACAACATCCCCCCGCCTCTCATAAAAATGAGACATTTGAAGATTTATTTATTTAGTAATTTTAGGCTCTGAGAAACACTGATCAAAAGTTGTCACATTTTTAAAATTATTTTATGCACCAAACACCTTAATCAACAGATTAACTGACAGCAACAATAATTGTTAGATGCAGTCCTATGAAATATTTCCGGATTTTATTTTCTGTCTTTTAGTGTAACGGGTAGAGACAAAGCTGTATATTTTTTTATGAATAAAATGAATAATTTTTGTGACAAAATATGTGAATGTAAGGTTGAAAATAAATGTTAGAATTTATGGTTTTGAGTTACTGATATATGAACCAAAAAAAAGTCAACTAATCTGAAAATAATCAAGACCAAATAATAATAATATAAAAAAAAAATCATTAAATGAATCATTTAGATGCCACTGTCATTTCTTTCTACTGGAACAGGCAACACAGAATAATTAATATGGCCCTCTGATAGGCTGATATTCTATTCAGACTTCAACATGCCCAATCTAACCCCTTTGCACCCAGCACTTGGACACACCCCAATTGGATCTGTGGCCTCTGTGCAACTTGTTTTTGCCTTGGATGTGAAGATAGGGCCCGTGTGTGTGTGTTTGCATTCACCTGGTTCTTCACTTTAATCATGCAATAGCATCCTGTACAGTCCTGCAGCGCCACACACTGATAAGGTTTGTTCATGTCTTTAACATTCCAGATGCACACCTCCCCGGCATCTGCCCGCACACTCCACAGCTCCTCCCTCTGGTACGTGCAAAAACACACCAAGGGAGTCGTATAAAAAAAAAACAAAAAAAAAACACACCCAGTGTCACAGACAGCAAACAGAAACACAGCAGAGTGTGTGTGATACCTCAGGTAAAAACACAACAGAGCAAAACGTAGTGACGGATCCAGTTTGTTGCTCCGGCAAACTCAGGCAATGTCTCAAGGAGCCATTCCTGGATAACTCCATGATACTGTTGGTAGAACCTGGGGCGAGAGCGAGAAAATAAAATCTGTTCTGGGTCAAGTCTTAATTCAGTTTGTAAATGTGAGCTTCCCCCCCTCCGTGTGTGAGAAACATACAGCACCACAGCCGGCCGTTAGAGCTGTAGACAGACTGAAGGCGGTCACAGGACAGGTAGAAGTGTTTCTTCACCTGAGAGATTTGACGCAAACACAAGTGAAATATCAGATGTGAGGAGGAAGATGACAACAGTCTGTGCTATAAAACATGATACCAACAAAAGGCACAGCTGCAGTATATATGCTTTAATTTCAATCATTTCTGAATAAAAACAGAAATAAAATAAACATTTTTTCAACCAACCTGTAATGTGTAGACGTCCCACATCATAATGCTGCCGTCTGCACTGCAGGAGTACGCCACCTTATGGCTGAAACATGCAGAAGAAGTGTACTTATCCTCAGCCAGTCTTCATGTGCAAGAAAATACTTTTTTTAAAAACAATATACAACCCCTGGCAAAAATTATGGAATCACTGGCCTCGGAGGATGTTCATTCAGTTGTTTAATTTTGTAGACAAAAAGCAGATCACAGACATGACACAAAACTAAAGTCATTTCAAATGGCAACTTTCTGGCTTTAAGAAACACTATAAGAAATCAAGAAAAAAAATTGTGGCAGTCAGTAACGGTTACTTTTTTAGACCAAGCAGAGGGGAAAAAAATATGGACTCACTCAATTCTGAGGAATAAATTATGGAATCACCCTGTAAATTTTCATCCCCAAAACTAACACCTGCATCAAATCAGATCTGCTCGTTAGTCTGCATCTAAAAAGGAGTGATCACACCTTGGAGAGCTGTTGCACCAAGTGGACTGACACGAATCATGGCTCCAACACGAGAGATGTCAATTGAAACAAAGGAGAGGATTATCAAACTTTTAAAAGAGGGTAAATCATCATGCAATGTTGCAAAAGATGTTGGTTGTTCACAGTCAGCTGTGTCTAAACTCGGGACCAAATACAAACAACATGAGAAGGTTGTTAAAGGCAAACATACTGGTAGACCAAGGAAGACATCAAAGCGTCAAGACAGAAAACTTAAAGCAATATGTCTCAAAAATCGAAAATGCACAACAAAACAAATGAGGAACGAATGGGAGGAAACTGGAGTCAACGTCTGTGACCAAACTGTAAGAAACCACCTAAAGGAAATGGGATTTACATACAGAAAAGCTACATGAAAGCCATCATTAACACCTAAACAAGGTTACAATGGGCTAAGGAAAAGCAATCGTGGACTGTGGATGACTGGATGAAAGTCATATTCAGTGATGAATCTCGAATCTGCATTGGGCAAGGTGATGATGCTGGAACTTTTGTTTGGTGCCGTTCCAATGAGATTTATAAAGATGGCTGCCTGAAGAGAACATGTAAATTTCCACAGTCATTGATGATATGGGGCTGCATGTCAGGTAAAGGCACTGGGGAGATGGCTGTCATTACATCATCAATAAATGCTCAAGTTTACGTTGATATTTTGGACACTTTTCTTATCCCATCAATTGAAAGGATGTTTGGGGATGATGAAATCATTTTTCAAGATGATAATGCATCTTGCCATAGAGCTAAAACTGTGAAAACATTCCTTGCAAAAAGACACATAGGGTCAATGTCATGGCCTGCTAATAGCCCGGATCTTAATCCAATTGAAAATCTTTGGTGGAAGTTGAAGAAAATGGTCCATGACAAGGCTCCAACCAGCAAAGCTGATCTGGCAACAGCAATCAGAGAAAGTTGGAGCCAGATTGATGAAGAGTACTGTTTGTCACTCATTAAGTCCATGCCTCAGAGACTGCAAGCTGTTATAAAAGCCAGAGGTGGTGCAACAAAATACTAGTGATGTGTTGGAGCGTTCTTTTGTTTTTCATGATTCCATAATTTTTTCCTCAGAATTGAGTGATTCCATATTTCAGGAATTTTTTTTTCCTGATTTCTTATAGTGTTTCTTAAAGCCAGAAAGTTGCCATTTTAAATTACTTTAGTTTTGTATCATGTCTGTGATCTGCTTTTTTTTCTACAAAATTAAACAACTGAATGAACATCCTCCGAGGCCGGTGATTCCATAATTTTTGCCAGGCGTTGTATATGTTAAACATTTTCTTCAATATTACTATGGTTTTATTCCAGAGTATTGAAATCAAGGATTCACAACCTTATAACACCAATATTCTCACAATTGGCCTTGTCTACAACAATTCAGCATTCTGGTTAAGAAAAAGGAATGCATAAATTTAGCTGTAATTCCTAAATGTGTCACAGGGAAGCTGGAGCCTATCCCAGCAGTCACCAGGCGAGAGGCGGGGTACACTTCGGATGGGATGCCAGATTGTTTCAGGGCCACGCACACTCACTGGCCACTTTATTAGGTACACCTTGCTAGTACCAGGTTGGACCCCATTTTGCCTTCAGAACTCCCTTAATTCTTCATGGCATAGATTCAACAAGGTGTTGAAAACATTCCTCAGAGATGTCGGTCCATATACTGACATGATGGCATCACACAGTCGCCCATTCAATCAGTCTGCCCCTTCTCCTCTGACATCAACAAGGCATTTTCATCCACACAACTGTTGGTCGTTGGATATCCTCTCTTTTTTGGATGTTCTCTGTAACCCCAAGAGATGGTTGTGTGTGACAATCCCAGTAGATCAGCAGTTTCTGAAATATTCAGACCAGCCCATCTGGTACCAACAACCATGCCACGTTCAAAGTCACTTAAATCTCCTTTCTTCCTCATTCTGATGCTCAGTTTGAACTTCAGCAAGTCGCCTTCACTATGTCTAGATACCTAAATGCATTGAGTTGCTCCCATGTGATTGGCTGATTAGCTATTTGTGTTAACAAGCAACTGAACAGGTGTACCTAATAAAGTGGCCAGTGAGTGTATAGAGGTAGACAAACACATTCACACCCACAGTTAATTTAAAAAGTTTCCAATTTACCTAACCTGTGTGTCTTTCAAAGTGGGAGGAACCCATGCAAACAGACAGAGAACATGCAAACTTCATACAGAAAGGACCAGGTGGAAGCCTCGGAATCAAAGCTAATCGTGTCCAATATCAGTACATGTTGACTATTTCATTTAAACTCCACTGTGGCAGTGTACAAAGGAAAAATGATGATGCTTTATGTGAAACTCAAGACGTTTTGTCAGTTACCTGTATTTGTCAAAGTCAACCGTCAGTCCAGTGACTTCGGCTCTGTGTTCGGTCAGCTGTCTGTTACAGACCATGGCCACCGTGCTGATGATGTAAATCACAGAGTCCTCAGAGCCCATCCAAATCTGGTCCTTGTCAACTCCCAACATGCAGTTCTGCAACATTCCACATCGGCAGCATTAAGCCTGCAAGGATCACTTCAAGTAGTATGTTTTTGATCATTGTTGACTATCCAAAAAAAGCCAGATACTTTGGGAAAATTCCATTTACTCAAACCCTAATATGACACTTTTAGAGGTTTTGTTCTGTCTGACCAACAATCCAAAACATCATGTGTCCCACTTAAACCTAGAGAGGCAAATAAGAAAATCCAGGACATCTTAAAAACACAGACAACAGAGAGACTCGAACATTTCAGCACAGCCAGACGAAGCATCTCATAAACAGCCTGTTCTAGATGTTTAATAGCACAAATTAGTGACAGTAGCTTCCATCGAGTGGGTTTGTCTCTAACAGGTGGGTACACACAAAGGCATGTTCAGTTACTCTTTTCTGGTTTTGGATGAAAAACAAAATCTATGATGTAGATACTTAATACACCCTCTAGGTGGCACCCTTTACATACAATGAAAAATCTACGTAAGCACCAAATGTTCTATAGGAATATAGTATTTCAATGACTAACCTGGCATCAGTACATTCACTGATTTACTAATTGCATTTTATTTTACATGGAGTCTCATCTTCTTTCTTCTTACAGTCAAATTCTGAGTGAGTTTTTCTTTACTACTGTCACCAGTGTACTGACTCTTATGGTGGGTGAGGTTTAGACCTTGGTCCTGCATGGTGCTTTGCGATTACTTATGACTTGGTGCTTTATAAATAAATTTAAAGCTAGAGTGTGATTTAGGGGTATTTATGAGCAGAAATGGAATATAGCATTCTTAACCATCTGTTCATTACTGTGTAATTGCCTGCATTAAGAAAGTGTGTTTTCATAAGCTTAGAATGAGCCTTACATACTATATGTATCTATATGCTAGTGGACCCCTTCTTGGAGGCCACCTGTTACACCACCATGTTGCTATAGTAACCCAAAAGGGGTATACTTACTCCACCTTTCACACATTGCAGTGTGGCCAAAAGACTGCAGAAAAAAAAAGAAGAGGATTCAATGGCTATTCTTCTCTAGTTAGCGCAAGCTAAGAGGTTTTCAAACCCGCTGGTTTGGAAATGAAGAATAATACATACGAGGTCTGTTAGAAAAGTATCGGACCTTTTTATTTTTTGCAAAAACCTGATGGATTTGAATCACGTGTGCTTGCATGAGCAAACCTTGAACCTTCGTGCGCATGCGTGAACTTTTTCACGCCTGTTGATTGCGTCACTTCCTGGTAAGCAGCCTTTGTGTGGGATGTGTGCTGTGCGCTCGGCGGATTTTCATTTCAAGGAAAAAGATGGAACGACTGGAGCAGCGCCGCATCAAATTTTGTCAGAAACTGGGCGACAGCCAGGTGGAAACGATTCGGATGATTCAGACGGCGTTCGGTGATGATCCTGTGGGCATCACACAGATTAAGGAGCGGTACAAGTGGTTTAAAGACGTCCGCACAACAGTGGAGAGCGAGCCATGCTCTAGTCGGCCATCAACATGCTGAAATGACCAGATCATTTCAAAGTGAACGCTGTGGTGACGCGGGGCCGTCGTGTGACTGTCCGAGAAATTGCGGAAGAGGTGGACATCAGCACTTTTTCGGTACATTCCACTGTAGAAGATTTCCACTGTAGAAGACAGAAGATTTGGCCATGAAAAGAGTGGCTGTGAAATTCATGCTGCTTCTGACGGCGGAGCAAAAGCGCCTTCGTGTTGAAGTCTCACAGGACATGGTGGACTAAGAAAAATGATGCCCACCTCTTCCACAATTTCTCGGATAGTCACATGACTGAAAAGTCACCGAAGGCCGTCTGAATCATCCGAATGGTTTCCACCTGGCTGTCGCCCAGTTTCTGGCAAAATTTGATGCGGTGCTGCTCCAGTCGTTCCATCTTTTTGCAAAAAATAAAAACGTCCGATACTTTTCTAACAGACCTCGCATTACTTGTCACAGAAGAAGAGAAGGGGGCATGAATTCCAGTCACCAAATAAGCAAAAATGTGAAGGGCAACAAAGCCCTTTAAGGACCTGTGGCCCACTCTTGGGCCGACTGTGCTGGAAATGATTAATCTTTCTTTAACTTCTGGATCTGTTCCTAAATGTTTCAAATCTGCAGTGATTAAACCATTACTTAAGAAACCTAATCTTGACCCTAGTGTATTGACAAACTATCAGCCGATATCAAATCTATCATTTTTCTCTAAAATTCTGGAAAAAGTGGTGTCACGGCAGCTTGGAGACTATCTTACTGAGAATAATCTCTTTGAGCCACTGCAGTCTGCTTTTGGAAAATATCATTCCACAGAGACGGCTCTCAGTAAAGTGGTGAATGATCTTCTGTTTACAATGGATTCGGACACCACTACAGTTCTGTTGCTGTTAGATCTCAGTGCTGCATTTGATACAGTGGATCATCATATTCTACTTGATAGGCTGGAAAATCATTTTGGGATTACTGGGAGTGCCCTTGCACGGCTGACGTCATACTTGACCAGTCGTTCTCACTGTGTTTTGCTCTAACCTTAGTGACATGAAATTTGGGGTTCCACAGGTGTCTGTCTTAGGCCCCCTGCTTTTCTCCCTTTATATAGCACCCCTTGTGGCGTTTTGGGATTACCTTTCACTGCTATGCAGATGATACTCAGTTATACATGCCGATAACTGCTGGTAATCTCGTTCACATAAAATCCTTAGAAGATTGCCTTGCAGCAGTGAGAAGTTGGATGTCTAGAAACTTCCTACTTTTAAACTCTGATAAGACTGAAATGATGGTTCTAGGTCCAGTGAGACATCGGCATCAATTTGACCAGTTAACGCTCAGCCTCGGCTCGTGTGTCATACATCACACTGACAAAGTGAGCAACCTTGGGGTAATTTTTGATCCTTCGTTGTCCTTTGGCCTCCACATTAGAAATATTACTAGGACTGCTTTCTTCCACCTGCGAAATATAGCGAAGATTCGTCTCATCCTGTCTCTGGCTGATGCTGAGACCCTGATCCATGCATTTATCTCTTCTAGAATGGACTACTGCAATGTTCTATTTTCTGGTTTATCGCAGTCTAGCATTAGGGGTCTCCAATTGGTTCATAATGCTGCAGCCAGACTTTTGACACGAAGCAGAAAGTTCGACCACATTACACCCATTTTGGCATTCCTTCACTGGCTTCCTGTCCCAGTGAGATCAGATTTTAAGGTTCTGCTACTAACCTATAAAATTATTCATGGACTGGCACCTCCCTACCTAGCTGAACTAATTAAACCTTACGTACCAGCCCGGGCTTTACGTTCTCAGGGTGCAGGACTACTTTGTGTCCCTAAGGTGAATAGGAAGTCTGCGGGTCACAGAGCTTTCTCTTATCGTGCCCCTGTTCTGTGGAATGATCTCCCTGCATCAATAAAACAGTCAGATTCTGTGGAGATTGTCAAGTCCAGACTTAAGGACTTATTTTCCCTTTCATATGGCTAGCATACTGGTACAGTTTGTTTTACGCTTTTTACTGTTTTAATTCATTTGTTAGTAATTGGAGCGGGCTGTGGCCTCAACTTTACCTAAATTCTGGGTCTTTTAGTGAAGTTTAGGGCTAGTGGCCGGCGATCACCTTAGCATTTCTCTGTTTTTCTTGTTGTTTAATGCTGGCAAATTATACAGTATTTTTTTTGTCTTTCTGATGCCTGATTCTGTTTTTCTCTCTGTTTAAGGTGCAGCTCCATCCAGAGATGGGAGTTGTATTTGTGTTGGCGATCCTCCTGTCCTGTGCGCCAATAGCATTTCTTGTATACTCGTCCGTGAATTGTTCTGTAATTTATGTTTGTAGCATGGCCCAAGCAGAGGGTCACCCCTTTGAGTCTGGTCTGCTTGAGGTTTCTTCCTCGGAGGGAGTTTTTCCTTACCACTGTTGCTCTGGGGATTGGTAAGGTTAGACCTTACCTGTGTGAAGCGCTTTGAGGCATCTCTGTTGTGATCTGGCGCTATATAAATGAAAATAAATTGAAACTGAAACTGTTCTCAGTCAGGACATAATGCAGTCTGCAGCTTAAACACTAGATGGTACTAAATCCTATACACTATGGTTTTAATTGACAAAAATGTTGAAAAATGGCCCATCTGGCTATGTTAAAGAAAGTTACAAGAACATCCAGAGTCCACATTCTGATCCTGATTACCATCAGTCTACACTTGGTTCTTCTTGTTGACCGAATGAATCATTCCACCAAGTTCACAGAGGTCGGCTGAAAATTACTTGTGCAATCTTGCCAAGAGTAAACAAAGACAAAGAAATCAACAAACAGACAAATATCCCTCGTCAAAAACAGGTTTACTCTCTATCCCGAGAGCCGATGCAAACTTTAAATACTTGAACGGCTGTATTTTAAGAAAACATTTTTGTGTTGCCATTTATATTATTTGTGTTTTATATGTGGATATCTGCCACTGTCTTTTTTATTTGTTTGTTTACCAGTCTTGCATTCCCAACTTGGCAAGTGTGTGTGAGGAGCCAGCTGGAAGCATCAAACACCATCACCTTCCCGCCGCTCACAGACACCCATATCTGACCTGGAACACAGGAACAACATTTATCAGTCTCCATATCTAATCACAAACATCACGTCCACAAATAGCCCTGTTTACTTTAAACTAGAGGTCTCAAACTAATTCCAGAAAGGGCCAAGAGGGTGTAGATTTTCTTTGCAACCACCCACTGCACCAGGTGATTTCACTGACAAACATCATTTTGAGCAGATAGAATCAGTTAACAGAGTCTGGTCTGCTTGAGTTTTCTTCCTATTATTATTATTATTATGAAGAAGAAAAAAAAATATCTGCTTTCCCATGGGGTATGTAAGGTTTAAACTTTACTCATGTGTGGTGCCTTGGGGTGATATTTATTGTGATTTGGCGCTGTATGTATGAATGAACTGAATTCATGTGAGTATTGGATCTTCTTGCTCAATGGAATTTACATCAACATAATATAAAACTTCAGCAGTCTGAATGGAAAGGCTTCATGTTCAATAATATTTGTGGTAGCAGACTCTACCCAAGCTTCACTTAATGGTCACATTTCCTCTAATGTGTTTCCTGCTGATTAAAAGTGGCGCTCTGGGAGAAAAAGGGGAAAAACTAATTCTGTATTTCATATGAGGAGAGATGTGACACGAGAGACAAGGATGAAGGAGGGAGAGAAGAAAATCAATAGCCACATTTGTTCTTTTCATGATTCTCAATCCCAAAGACCAAGTGTTGCAGAAGAAGTGCACACACGCTTCTGATGGCTGAGTGTGTGAATGTGTTATTACTGAGGTCAGCTCTGCCAGCAGTGAGGTTTTAAGTGCTCCCAGATGGTGCGCCCGGCCCGCTTTTGGCACTGGGAACATTATACACATCAATGCTGGCATTATACGAGATCTACTCTTATTTTCACTCTTTTCACTACTTGTGTCATTTCCATGGAGAGCTGATGTCATTCATGCAGAGACAACTGTACCAATTTGTCCAAAAGTGGCCTTGGAATTACAGATTTAAAGGTCCTTCCAAAACTACTTGTTATCAAGAGACCAGGTGACCAGTCTTTTCAACGGCCTAAACTAGAAGTACATGGGTACTCTGCAACAACAGGGTTGCCATTGGGCCAGGGCACAGCAAGGCAGCCAACCAGAGACTGTTTTATTTACACAAATCATCAACAGTGAACATCATTTTGGCTTTGTTTAATAAACTCAATGCCAACTCAGTGATGACAACCAGTGTTGTTTATCACTTACTGTTACAGTCAGTGCTGCAGCAAAGTAAGTTATAAACAATTTGTTCTCCTTTGTTTCAAATACACACAAAGTCTGATTCTGATGCATGGTGCATCATTACTGACCGACCAAGTTGCAGTTTACACATAGATAAAATGTTTTTCTTCCTGTTGTGTCTTGGTCCCAGAGGGCCAAGGGAACATAAATCCCCCAACTCCCCCCCGCCAATATAAAAATTGTTTAGTTACGTTTTGAAAAATAAATGCTAAAATAAAGAATAGAATAAAATACACTATTACAGTACAATCAGGTCCAGCTGCAAAAAAAGGAAATGCTTTATTTCCTATTCTTTTCTTGCATCAGCCTTGAAGACAGGCCTCCTTGCTGGTGTTCTGCAAAATTTTTAGCCAACTAACTTTCTGTAATTTTCCTTTAAAAGAGGAGACAGACAAAAGGAGGAAGTAGTGTTGTGAAACTTTCCCAGCCCACAGCTTTACAGCTGTACCAGAAACAAAGAATGATGAGATAACAAAGTACAGGTTATCTAAGTGCGTGTCAGGGAATACAGCGAAATGATGTCAGAGGTGAAACTTGAAACCCAACCGACTGACCACGCCAAAGAGTCACTTGAATTATAGAGTTGTGCAGTTATCCAACTCTGGTTGTCACAGTGGCCATAAGAACCTCTCAGGAGCATGTGTGGCATGTGGGTAGGTACCTGGTGTGTACAGAAGTACATCTACAGTCTGAGTAGTCGCGAGTTCCAGCGAAGGGTTAATTTTGTGCTTCAGCGTCTCTGCAGTCGTCTTGGGAACCATCATCGGAACTGCAACAAACCACCATGGTGAATGCACAGTCACACACTTAAACAATAATAATAATAAAAAAAAAATCCCCAAAGAGCTATAAATATCTTCAGACAGCTTGTAATGAGTTACTGGGTACTGAGGGTGACAAATGGTCTCAACTTCACCTGAGTGTCTTTAACACAATCAAAACCCTTTACTGAAGACAAAGCTACATGAATCAACCTGGACTTGTAGTGTAACACCACAATTAGTAGGTTCAGCAGCACAAAAGATGGAAAAAATGTAAAATTCACTAAAGGTGCCACATAAATCAATGTCCTCAGTAATATTCAGTACCTTCCATCTTGATGCGGTCAAAGTGAGCCAGCTTAGAAGCGGCATAGATGGCTTTACTGCTCTGAAGGCTGCCAACTACTGCGTCCATCAGCAAGGCATTGGTCAGAGCCTGCTGCATATACTGGGGGTCCTGGACAGACACAATCAGTTCTACTTGACAAACTGTGTCACAGAGAGGTGTAAAGACAAAAACCAAAAGGCAGCAAACCTCCATTCTCACTTTAACTGATTTTTTTTGCATCAAGGAAGCACACGTGTAATAACAGCAACAAGGTGGTGTGCGAATATCACGCTTTCCCATGAATGTGACATAACGCGCCGGGCTTGTCAGATGCAGAAAACCCCGGCTTCAGAAAGTAATAGTATTTGTTTTATCCTCCCATTAAACCATCTGATTTTAATTAGTCCAACTCCTCAAGCAGGTACAGTAGTGCTCAGAATAATAGTAGTGCTATGTGACTAAAAGATGAATCCAGGTTTTGAGTATATTTCTTATTGTTACATGGGAAACAAGGTACCTGTAGATTCAGTAGATTCTCACAAATCCAACAAGACCAAGCATTCATGACATGCACACTCTTAAGGCTATGAAATTGGGCTATTAGTAAAAAAAAAAGTAGAAAAGGGGTGTTCACAATAATAGTAGCACCTGCTGTTGACGCTACAAACTCAAAACTAATATGTTAAACTGCTTTTTTAGCAATCCTGTGAATCACTAAACTAGTATTTAGTTGTATAACCACAGTTTTTCATGATTTCTTCACATCTGCGAGGCATTAATTTTGATGGTTTGGAACCATCCCTTACCAAAAAGTAGTACATGCAAGTATGTTTCAAGCATACTTCCAGTCTACTTTTTATATACTTATCAGTACTATTTTTTTGTAAGGGATGATTTTGCTCAGTTACTAGTGTGCTTGGGGTCATTGTCTTGTTGAAACACCCATTTCAAGGGCATGTCCTCTTCAGCATAAGGCAACATGACCTCTTCAAGTATTTTGACATATCCAAACTGATCCATGATACCTGGTATGCGATATATAGGCCCAACACCATAGTAGGAGAAACATGCCCAAATCATGATGCTTGCACCACCATGCTTCACTGTGAACTGTGGCTTGAATTCAGAGTTTGGGGGTCGTCTCACAAACTGTCTGTGGCCCTTGGACCCAAAAAGAACAATTTTACTCTCATCAGTCCACAAAATATTCCTCCATTTCTCTTTAGGCCAATTGATGTGTTCTTTGGCAAATTGTAACCTCTTCTGCACATGTTTTTTATTTAACAGAGGGACTTTGTGGGGGATTCTTGCAAATAAATTAGCTTCACACAGGCGTCTTCTAACTGTCACATCACTTACAGGTAACTCCAGACTGTCTTTGATCATCCTGGAGCTGATCAATGGGTGAGCCTTTGCCATTCTGGTTATTCCTCTATCCATTTTGATGGTTGTTTTCTGTTTTCTTCCACGTGTCTCTGGTTTTTTTGTCCATTTTAAAGCATTGGAGATCATTATAGATGAACAGCCAATAATTTTTTGCACCTGTGTATAAGTTTTCCCCTCACCAATCAACTTTTTAATCAAATTACGCTGTTCTTCTGAACAATGTCTTGGACGTCCCATTTTCCTCACGCTTTCAAAGAGAAAAGCATGTTCAACAGGTGCTGGCTTCATCCTTACATAGAGACACCTGATTCACACCTGTTTGTTCCACAAAATTGACGAACTCACTGACTGAATGCCACACGACTATTATTGTGAACACCCCCTTTTCTACTTTTTTTTTTTACTAATAGCCCAATTTCATAGCCTTAAGAGTGTGCATACGTATCATGAATGCTTGGTCTTGTTGGATTTGTGAGAATCTACTGAATCTACTGGTACCTTGTTTACCATGTAGCAATAAGAAATATACTCAAAACCTGGATTTATCTTTTTAGTCACATAGTACTACTATTATTCTGAACACTACTGTAGATGAGCTTATCAGCTAAATAACCTGTTTTAGGTGCACAAATAGAAGTAATACATGGTCAGAATTTTACTCACTGAGGCTGGGGTTTTCCACTTCTGGGGAATCGTACCACGCAATGTGCGCAAAGCAACCGTAACATAACCGTAGTCGCAACACCACTCTAGTACCACTTGAACACTTCCAGAAAACATCGCAGGTGATGTTATGGCATGCATGACAATGCTACAGGCTGCACAGAAATGCAGGACATTACTAAAGTGCTTCACGACAGGGGGGGAAAAAAAAAAAAATCAAATTGAAAACAAGGCCACGTGACGATGAGAGAATATGCCGGTTCACTACATTCATATTCCTGGACTAAAGCAATCGAATCATCAAGTAATCAAATAACAAATTAAGCGACTATTGAAGTAACTGCCAACTATTTAGATAACTGATTAATCATTTTGAGTCTTTTTTTAAATATCCAAATTCTTTCATCTTGGCTTCTTAAATGTGAATATTTTGGAGTTTCTTCCATCATTTCTGACACCAAGCTAAATATATGTGAATAACTGTTCTTGGGTTTTGGGAACCACAAACTGTCTTTGTTCACCAGTTTCTCACATTTGTGGACCAAACAACTAATTAAAAAAAAAAAGCAAGACCCAACATATTCATTGATAATGAAAATAATCACTAACTACACTCAACAAAATATAAACGCAACACTTTTGGTTTTGCTCCCATTTTGTATGAGATGAACTCAAACATCTAAAATTTTCCACATACACAATATCACCATTTACCTCAAATATTGTTCACAAACCAGTCTAAATTTGTGATAGTGAGCACTTCTCCTTTGCTGAGATAATCCATCCCACCTCACAGGTGTGCCATATCAAGATGCTGATTAGACACCATGATTAGTGCACAGGTGTGCCTTAGACTGCCCACAATAAAAGGCCACTCTGAAAGGTGCAGTTTTATCACACAGCACAATGCCACAGATGTCGCAAGATTTGAGGGAGCGTGCAATTGGCATGCTGACAGCAGGAATGTCAACCAAAGTTGTTGCTCGTGTATTGAATGTTCATTTCTCTACCATAAGCCGTCTCCAAAGGCGTTTCAGAGAATTTGGCAGTACATCCAACCAGCCTCACAACTGCAGACCACGTGTAACCACACCAGCCCAGGACCTCCACATCCAGCATGTTCACCTCCAAGATCGTCTGAGACCAGCCACTCGGACAGCTGCTGAAACAATCGGTTTGCATAACCAAAGAATTTCTGCACAAACTGTCAGAAACCGTCTCAGGGAAGCTCATCTGCATCATCGGGGTCTCGACCTAACTCCAGTTCGTCGTAGTAACCGACTTGAGTGGGCAAATGCTCACATTCGCTGGCGTTTGGCACGTTGGAGAGGTGTTCTCTTCACGGATGAATCCCGGTTCACACTGTTCAGGCAGATGGCAGACAGCGTGTGTGGCGTTGTGTGGGTGAGCGGTTTTCTGATGTCAATGTTGTGGATCGAGTGGCCCATGGTGGCGGTGGGGTTATGGTATGGGCAGGCGTCTGTTATGGACGAAGAACACAGGTGCATTTTACTGATGGCATTTTGAATGCACAGAGATACCGTGACGAGATCCTGAGGCCCATTGTTGTGCCATACATCCAAGAACATCACCTTATGTTGCAGCAGGATAATGCACGGCCCCATGTTGCAAGGATCTGTACACAATTCTTGGAAGCTGAAAATGTCCCAGCATACTCACCGGACATGTCACCACATTGAGCATGTTTGGGATGCTCTGGACCGGCGTATACGACAGCGTGTACCAGTTCCTGCCAATATCCAGCAACTTCACACCAGCCATTGAAGAGGAGTGGACCAACATTCCACAGGCCACAATTGACAACCTGATCAACTCTATGCGAAGGAGATGTGTTGCACTGCATGAGGCAAATGGTGGTCACACCAGATACTGACTGGTATCCCCCCCCAATAAAACAAAACTGCACCTTTCAGTGTGGCCTTTTATTGTGGACAGTCTAAGGCACACCTGTGCACTAATCATGGTGTCTAATCAGCATCTTGATATGGCACACCTGTGAGGTGGGATGGATTATCTCAGCAAAGGAGAAGTGCTCACTATCACAGATTTAGACTGGTTTGTGAACAATATTTGAGAGAAATGGTGATATTGTGTATGTGGAAAAAGTTTTAGATCTTTGAGTTCATCTCATACAAAATGGGAGCAAAACCAAAAGTGTTGCATTTATATTTTTGTTGAGTGTACATCACTATTCCGTAATCTCAGATTTTCCATACGGACAAGGTTTCAAGCTGTGAGCTTCTCAGATGCATATCCATCAAAGTAACAATGGATCACACCAATACAGCAAATACACAAATCCAGAGAGGAACAGTCAGAACGCTGATATTTCTGATGTCATAAGTGAAGAATCATTTTAATAGAGCAAGCACCTGCAATGCTGTGCCAACTTGAGCAGCCACAAAGAGAAACAAGCACAACTTAATCTGGATCATAACCTTTATTTACACTTCACTCTTCTTCTGTTATTAATTTGGGGGTGGGACCATGCATCTTAAAGTCTACAACAGTGTCATTTTACGGCATATGTGCTAAAACTGTTTTAATTCCAAATCCAGTCAGGAATTAACACGTGCAGGCTTTGTCATACATAGACAGGAAGAGTTTATTAATTACTTGCTTTAAGTCTTGTGTCTATGTTGCGACATTACTCTGCATTGTTGCTGCTAATCTGTTTCTCCTGGGAAACCTATAAGCAAGTGCGCTTTCATAACAAAGTGGCTTTGTGGAGAAAGAAGAAGAGAAAGAACAGTGGCTACATATTTGCATAGTCTGGTTTCACTAAAGGAACCCTCTGACTTTTGGTTACTGCATTTTAAAAACCACTTAATTTGTGATAAAAAAAAAAATCCCCCCATACTCACAAATTCCATTAATGTCCACTCACACACAGAAAGAGAGTAAAGAAGAAGCTTAATCTACAAAGGCAGACACAGGGCTGTGAAATGAAAACTGCAAAATCCGAGGAAAATTTGCAGGTGGGGGGGTGTAACAGCTCCCCAGGAGCCGGGGTCTAGGGCCCTGTGGGGCCCCAGAATTTAATTTTTATCTAATGATACTTTTTCAACATCTCCTGGAAGAACAAATCTCAAAATTAGTGGATATTTAAATGATCCTCTATTCAACCATTTATTTGACCTGTCAATGATCATGTTGAAATAACAGAATATGACATGGAAGTAGGACCTGGAATGATTTTCCTTTTAATTGTAAACCAAATTATGCATTAACAATTAAACTACATGAAATTTATGAAGACTGAAAAGACTGTTACAGAATTTCAAAAACCAATATTTGGAAAATCATGGTAAAATATCGATAACATACCTTATAGTAAAAGTCACATATTCTTGTGTAAATTTATATAGCCTAAATCCATTCAAAGCCACAATGTCTTTTTTACAATGAAAGAAAGTCTAGATTCGTGAAAAAAGTCACATAATCTTGTCTAAAATCCTGTTTGAACAGCAGAATGTTTATTTTCCAGGGAGATAAACATTCTTACCGTGTTTTCCTGAGAGGGCACAGTTCACTTTTCCCGTTTCTTTTACCTTTCAGGTGTGCTGATGAGGTCAGCGACGATTCCACGGAGTCTTGTCCTTGTCAGACTTTTTCAAACAGTCTTTCTCGCCATCTTCTCTCTGTGCGATGTCGGTCCGTGACACAGACATACTGCACAAATCTTTTAAAAACTTGAAAGCTCTAGAAGTATAGGATGTCCACATGCTACGTTTAGCTTAAGCGGAGCACAGGAGCCACACAGCGTCGCCGCAGCAACCAACCAGTCCTGCTTTACGACAACTGTCGTAACAGCTACACTTTGAGTGGCATTTTTACTCCGCGAAACTCTGCGGATCCGAGGAAACTGATTTGTATCTGTAACACACAGATCAGTGTCCGCGGACTTATAAAACTTACACGATGTCGTAAAAAAGAAAACGCTTTGCGATAAGCTTTTTAAAAACTCAGTGATGTTCATGATTAAAGAGTACATCACTAACACCCCACCTCCCCTCCCCATGATGAAATCCGCGGAATCCCACGGATCCGCAGAGTTTTCACAGCCCTGGGCACACAATAACAGGAAATTACTGCTAATTTCCAACCTGTATAATGATACACTCATATCTTTACCTTGTGCTGGTCGGCCACACAGCGTCCAGCCACCATTTCTTTGACCATAAGGTTCCAGAGCTCAGTCTCAGTTTTCAAATTGGCCTCAAATGCCTCCTTCCTTCCCCGGACACGCAGCTTCAGGCTCGGGATTCGCAGGAGCAAGAAGGGAGTTGAGGATACTTTCACCTCCTACAGCGGGGTAAAAAAAAACAAAACAATGGGTGAAACGGGTGCAGTGAAAGCATAACCATGCAACTAGATGGCCCATTTGTGCTCAGCATCACCACTGATAGAACTGGTTAGTTTAAACAGGATCCTTTGAATAAAATACTGATTTTATCTTAGTTGGTAATATACAAGTGATAAACTTTGGTTCCCTATAAATTACATGACAGTATTTCTACAGCTTCCAGTGAGTATAGGGCTCCAAAGTGTGATGTCACTACCCTGACAACACCTGGAATAATTTTATACTAGCTTTTCAAAATGACAGTTTTGTGTTTTGAAGACCAATCTGAGTGCAAAGTGTGGACACCCACCCCCCAATTTTCATATGCAGCGTTGATGGATTAAACAAATAAGGAGAGTTATTTCATATATATATTTAATGTACTAACTGTCAGTTCAGTGATAAATTTTCAACTTAGTTCATGCCCAGAGTGGTAATAAATGTCACACTGTACACACACACCTTCCTACACGGGTTTTACAGTGGAGTTTGCTGCAATGACACCACTACATGAGCTCACTTCGGAGCACTATTAATAACACGCACAGTATATTTGTAATCCAGGCTAAAGAGACTTCTGCAATGACTCTCTCATTCTCATTCCTCCACTTGATTGTAACTTCTCTTTTCTTCTTGGTGTAGAAGGAAAATCCCGAATGACTGAATGAATACTGGCTCCTCCATTGCCATCTCACCTCGATATCTCTGTACAGTGCCACATCTACATATCCTGGTCGTCCATCGGTCAGCAGAAAAAGCCGTCGTTGAGTCATGGCAATCTTGCCAACACCACGGCTCGTCTTCACTGATGACGAGAGCTTAAAGACGCACTCGCTGGGCTCAATATGCTCCAAAACAGATGCAGGGAGGCACACCTGACATATCACAGAAACACAAGTGAGCACTGTGAACCTCCTACTTTGGGCCTTAGGAACACTGGCACAGTGGGGACATGTTCAAGCAGGTAATGTAAAGAAGGCCTTTTGTTTACATGTGATTTATGAAGCCTTGTTGCTAACTGCAGGGTCCTGCTGGCCACTAAGGCCACTGTTGCGTATGTATATAACTTGAATTAATATGTACAAATTATTAAAGATTTGGGCTTGTATGTTGCACCACAACAGATACAAACCTCCTGTGCTTCAGTCTCAGTCTCCTTCCAGATGGTGTAGAACACTCCAAACAAATCAGGACTAACTTGCTTCTGCAGACCTACAACAAGTACACATACAAACGTGTCAAAATTCTGAAAATTTACTCCCGAAATGGTTTCTGAGCCTTGTCACTGAATTTACAAACGAATTTTTTTTCCTTCCTTTTTTCCCCCAAAAATGTTGAAAGCGCAAACTGTTGTGAAAGAGTCCTGGTTGTGTGCACATACTCGTGAGGACAGAGGTGCTTGGCAGGAGGTTAGAGAGACGGGCTTGTAATCAGAGGATTCTCAATATGACTAAATGTCAGACAGAAAACTCACTAAGGTTTCCTTAAGCTGCTCCTGATGTGCAGCAGAGCATGGCAGCACCCTGACATTGGTGTGTGTGTGTGAGTGAGTGAGTGAGTATGTGAGGCCTTCTTGTAAAGCACTTTTAAAAGTCTGCATTACATAAAAATGCAGTCAGTTGACCATTAAAATAAAGCAAACCCACAAAAGTAAAAAAAAAAATCTGCACTTAAATTTGTCAAACAATCCAATCAGACCCCATCTCATTCCTCTGCAGATAAACAAGCTTCATTTTTGCTCACTAAATCCAAACATGGGAGCCTTTCCCTATAAAAAAACAAAAGAGGCTAAGATAAAGTCACATTCCAAACTTCCTTTCTCAAGAAAAACCTTCCAAAACATTATGGCAGATGTGGAATACAACATCTGCACCTCAGTGAATTGTATCTTGCTACCCATCTCTCTTTCTCCTCCTTGCTCAGATCTAATGCAACATCCACAAACAAACAATGAAAAGTTGCTTGTTGCAGGTAACCGCCGACATTGCAATAAGGTTGCAACAGGTACAGGGTTTATTGCAGCATTTTGGAAATGTTCAAAAAGTCGAGATAGACTGCAAACTAGCAAGGGATTACAACAAAACTGTAAAGGCACTGCAACATGTGTTGCATATAAATGACTATTGCACCATTTTTCCTGCACATGTGAGAGAAGCACAACAGTGACACACTCTAAGTCTCAGATTCCTAAATTAGCTTTTCTTAACAAACCAGGAATGTTGTCAAGGCACTGCAGCTCTCGCTTGGGAAATACCTGCTGGAGGCTGAATGTCAAGTATATATATATATATATATATATATATATATATATATATATATACATACACATACATACACACATACACACACACACACACACACACGAGGTCTTCCGCGCGTCGCGGTGGAGCCGGATGGTGCAAAGCAACGCCGTGATGAAGCCTCACAGTACATGTTCTGGCATGTCCAGGCTCATCCACAATTTCTCGGTTAGTCACACGACTGAAAACCCACCGACAGACGTCTGAAAGCCATCTCAAAGCAGTCCTGTGAGACCAACACGGAGGTGGTTTTGTGCCGCGCCGTGAGTGGCACGGTGGCGCATCCATCCGCTTTTCTTTCCATGAAAAAAACTCCTGTAACAGTGGAATGTGCCGAAAAAGTACTGATGTCCACGTCTCCTGCCATTTTTGTGTAAGTCAGACGACGTCCCGGATCAACAAAGCCTTCACGTTGGAAATGATCTGGTTGTTTCAGCGGGGTGTCAGCCTGTCGATCGGCGCTCTCAGCAGCTGTGGGTGGTCTTTAAACCGGCTGGAGCACTCCTTAATCTGTGTAATCCCCATAAAATCGTCCCTCAAAGCCATTTGAATTTTTCGAATGGTGTCCACCTGGAGGTCTCTCTCAGTTTCTGGAAAAAATTGATGCAGCAAAGCTCCAAATCGTTCAGACATTTATTCGCAATAAAAATCCGACAAGAGGGGTGGACCACTGCTCACACAAAGCCTACTCACAGGCAAATGACGCAACCGACAGGCGTGAAAAAAACTCACGAATGCGCACAAAGTTTCAAGCTTGGCTGATGCAATCACACGTGATTCAAATCCATATAGTTTTTGAAAAAAATAAAAAGGTCGGATACTTTTCTAACAGACCTCGTGTATATATATATATATATATATATATATATATATATATATATGATACCAGACAAAACTGACAAGAAGGAGTATAACTCTGAAAAGAAGCATGAGTGAAAGAGGTTCAATGAGTACTGTGTTTTTCAAATGTCCTTCTTGAAGTTTCCATGAGTGCCCTGTGGATATAATGGTAAATCTGCTTCTTCAAGGCAGTGTGGGGTAATGATTAATGAGGAAGAATTGTTTGCTTGAAAAAAAAAATGAAGGAGGAGGAGTGCATGCACTGCAAAAACTGGTATCTAAAAGTAAAAAAAAAAAAGACGAAAATTTGACTTAATTTTTGTCCAAATAGAAAAATAATCTTGTCAAGCATTTCTTACATAAGAAAAATGGTAAATGTATCTCACTTTTTCCTTAGGTTTTTCTAGCTATATTTCTAGCTATATTCTAGCTGTATTTAACCAGTAACGAGGAACGATAATGGATTTCAAATCATCCAAGCAAAGGACCACATTGTTTTCCTTATTTTAAGACAGAGGCTAATCTTAAAATAGGAATTCTGTCTAGTTTTAAGGCACATTGTGATTATTCAGTGCCTAGACATTATTCTAGTTTTGAGAATTCTAATCAAGTAAATTTTTCTTACCCCACTGGCAGATTTTTTTGCTTAATGCAAGACTATTTGGCTCGATTTCAGATTATTTGGCTTATTTTGAGAGGGACAGTTTTTGCAGTGTGTGCTGTGAAAATCAAACAGATAAAAATCTTTACAGTCCAATCCGTTTGACCAATCATCCGGGAAAAGGACTGACACTTTGTACAGTTTGGGAACACAAACTACCCACCTACAGTCAGAGCGTCAAACAGTCTCTCAATGGTTCCTTGGTCTTTCACAATGCCGGACTCCTGCATGCATTGGGTGAACTCGTCCAGTTGCATGTACTTCTGTGGCAACTGGAAATGCTTCACACCACTTTCCTCGTGCCTGTTGTCGTGGCATGCCTGTTCCCGCTCTTGATCCCTCTTAACCCGACTGATGAGACATTTGAGTTCAGGGCGTTTGTCTGCCTGCAGTGATTAAAATTTCTCGTCAGAAGAATCTCCATCATCTTCACCTTTATCATGCTATCCATAATCAAGCCAACTAACCACGGCATTGTCACAGATGTGTCAGTTTGAAGAAAAGCTTCAAACTGGATTATGAATAGGGATGGGTACTGACAAGATTTCATCGATAGCGATACCATTATCGATTCCGCTTATCGATCCAATTCCTTATTGATTCCTTATCGATACCTCCTGTGAATTTTCTGTGTACTAAAAGTAGGCTTTACAGGTTTTCTATGTCAACAACTTTTTATTGAGTGTTAATGTAAATAAATGTGAAATTGGTCACTGGATCCTTAAACTCTGGACATAATAAACTCTACATGGTGGATACATAAATAGAAATAAACACAATCTGTAGTTTTTGTCAAAAGCATTTCCTTTCAGACATTATTGGCATGAATGTCTTTCCATACATCTGAGCTGAGCTCTTGCAGCCGGCTGTGCTGCACGTCAGGATGTAATTCATAAAGAATGCAGGACATCTCATTATGGGAGGAAAAAAATGTTTTAGTCAATTGTAGTTTGTTGTCTGTATTACACACAAGAAAGAGGTGTCATTTGATTTAAAGCGGCAATTTGTTTTAAAGTTATTAATTCTGACCGAACTCTGTCCTGGCAGAGAGCTGTGCAGCATTTGGAGCTGTGCCCACGGAATCGAGGATGATTCTCGTTTCTTGACTGCAACAATACAAGAGTTCCACTGCAGGGTCTGCAATCAATGTAGAGAAATTATCATTTTCCCGACAAACACCCTCAAAAACAACTGCCACTCTGAAGGACCGATTAGGGAATTATTAAGCAAAAAGACTATTGATATTGGTGGATTGAATCATTTCTTAACGATACCCAAAAAGAACCGTTTCCCAACCCTACCCAACCCTAATTATTAATATGCCAAAAGTTACTGAATAAATTAAAGAATCTGTAATTTTAGTTTCCATTGTGGGTCATAAGTCATGGCTGTGTCCTAACTCACAATTGTCTGGAAGCTCTGTACCCACATACACTTTTCCCCCTTCAACATTACCATGATTGTCAAATCTTGATGAATCTTGGGACAGTCTTGGTAAGTCATGATTAGGGATGGGTATTGATAAGATTTTATCAATATCGATGCCATTATCGATTCTGCTTATCGATCCGATTCCTTATCGATTCCCTTATTGATACCTCGTGAATTTTGTACTAAAAGTAGGCTTTACAGGTTTTCTGTGTATTTCATTGAGTCTTAAAGTAAATAAATATGAAATTGGTCACTGTATCCTTGATCTCTGGACATAAATAAAAATAAACAAAACGGTGTTTCGCTTTGAAGTTATTAATTCCGACTGGACTCTATCATTCTAACTTGACTCAGCAGAGAGCAGTGCAGCGTTTGGACCTGTGTGAACAGAACGGTGGACAATTCTCATTTCTTTCTCGCAACAAGACAGGAGTCCCAGTTAGTAACTTTAATCCGCACAAAAGTGACTCACGATTTCACATATTCAGGGATGAAAGTGGTGAAAAACAAAAAAAGCTGAAACCCAAAATTACCCCCCAACACCACCTGCACAAAAATGTTTGAATTCTAGAAGCTCTGAAATGCAATCTGGGACTATTCCAGACGATAAACTGCAGTGAGTGCAGCATCTATTTAGGTGAGGAAAAAAAATAAAAATAAATAAAGTAAAGCTTTCCTTGTTCAAAATTATTCCAGTAGTATTCTGCTCTTACAAGGATGCAGCAGTTTTCTAGCTTGGCAGATAGTTCTGGAGAAAATCACTGAAGAAATTAACAAATTGATGAAAATATGGTTTGAACGAAACAAACTCTCATTAAACTTAAATAAGACAGGGATGAAATGGAGGTGTAAGAGTCACTAGCTGTTCACAGGAAACATTTATTTCTGTATGTATGTATTTATTTATTTATGTATGCTCATTGTTAGTTGGTTTTATGTTTTCTGTTGTGTTTCTATTCAGGTTCTTTTTGTCTCTTTCTCTAAAATTGTATATAATAAGTATACATTGTATATAATAATCATTAGATTATTAATATAGAAACAAAAATTAATTTAAAAAATATTACAATTTGAAAACAAATGCACCCGAACGTGATGACAGCTGCAACTGCTTAATGCTAACTTTTAACATCGAAAATGCCATAGACATGCTCACGCGTTAGCATCGCTCCCGTTTTTAATTTATAAAATACATCAGCTGTTTCAGAAGACCATAACAGGTCGATTATCATAAAAAAGGTAAATAATACTCACAGAGGTATGCTCTTTAGGGTTTTAGCGGGGGAAAATTAAACGAAAGAAAGAAAGAATAAACGAAGCAATAGATCGACGCACTGCTTCAATCTGCAAACCACTGCTTCGATTGGTTCAAGGTTCAAAGCAAAGCCGCGCCTGCAGAAAGTTGATTACAGACCCGCTGCAGGGTCTGTAATCAATGTAGAGAAATGATCATTTTCCTGACAAACACCCCCCAAAACAACAGCCACTCTGAAGGACCGATAACAGAATCGTTAAGCAAAAAGCTTATCGATGTCGGTGGATCGAATCATTTCTTAACGATACCCGAAAGGAACCGGTTCTTGATACCCATCCCTAGTCGTGATGACACGAGACACCACCACAAGAGTTTTAAACTGTGAGAACGTATTGTGAAGCTTTTAATAATCCTCTTTCTGTTATTCTACAGTCTTACTTTGTCTTGCCACCATCCTGAAGGCAATCCTAGACATGCTTGAATATAAGACCAGCTGTTATGATACTATAATACCACTACTACTTTATAATTACACTGTAGTAATGTCATGGCATTGTTGCAGAGAAGTCTTGAGAGTTGATTCAACACAGCAGCTTTGACACAGTGTATTCATGGACAGGATTTGGGAATGGGCTTTAAAAACTCACCTGTAAGCGTTCCACATCCAGCAGGGAGTCGACCAGGGATTTGACCATCTGAGAAGGGAAAATATCGGAGTCCGTTTTATAAAGACTCTGGAAATCTTCCAGTGCAATAAGACGCCTGTTGGACACAGTGTTCACCAAACCCCGCAGGTAGTGGTATCTGGACAAACAGACCAACTGGTTTAAGTGTCTCACAATCTATAAGGGTCAGTCAGATGTCTGGATGTCAGTGAAATGAGCTTGAGATTGTTCATTCACAGAAAAACAGAATATGAACACTCCAGCAGGTTCATTTATTTTTAGTTTAACAAACAAAACCAACCCTTAATCTGTGTGGAGTTTTTCTGCCCCGCTTTGCAATCATTCAAATAAATATGAGTAGTACCTGGCCAGCAAAGCCAAATCCTCAGGTGGTGTTTTATTTATAGCTTTCCCAAGCGAAGCAATCATATCAGAGTAGTAGTTCTGCACGAAATGATAGGACAGGGGAGGTGGGAAGTCTGGGAGATGGAAAACCTTCACTGTGGCCTGAGGAGACTTCAAACCTGGAGGATCAATAAAACAAGTGAGAATTTGATCGTCTTGTGACTGAATCTTGGATTCTCAGTACTAACCCATGTCAGGAGTCATTTTCCTGAGAGACGCCGGCCTTCTGGTGCTGACGGGAGCCATGCCATCAGTGACAGAGTTCTCCGGGTTGGGCATGCTGGCTCCCAGCCTCTTGCTCAGCCTGTTGTCAGGGTTGACGTAGCTGCTGTAGCCACTCCGGGACAGTTCATACATATGAGGACGCAGAGGAGACTCCGACTTCACACGATTCCTGCAGACATTCAATAACAAGATGCATGTTGAACTTTGGCTACTGGAGTAAAACTTACAGCCCCATAGAGGAGTGAAACAGAGAAGGATTTTCATACAACCAAACGGATCAAACGTAGGTTTACATCTCCCATGTGCCTTCTGGCAAACTGAAGCTTTTTAAGAACACCGCTTCATCATGAAAGCTGTATAATTGGTGATGTAAAACTTACACTATGCATAATTTCTCCAGTCACAGCCACAAAAGCAGATACAGTGCATCCAGAAAGTATTCACAGCTCTTCACTTTTTCCACATTTTGTTATGTTACAGCCTTATTCCAAAATGGATGAATTTTTTTTTTTTTTTTTTGCTCAAAATTCTACACACCCCATAATGACAATGTAAAATTTTTTTCTTCTTCTTCTTCTTTTGATTTTTGCCATTGAAGCTCAAAATTGAGCTCAGGTACATCCCAGCTGCACTGACCATCCTTGAGATATTTCTACAGCTTAATTGGAGTTCACCTGGGGTAAATTCATTTGACTGGACATGATTTGGAAAGGCACACACCTGTCTACATATAAGGTCCCACAGTTGACAGTGCATGTCAGAGTACAAACCAAGCCTGAAGTCAAAGGAATTGTCTGTAGGCTTCCGAGACAGGATTGTCTCGAGGCACAAATCCGGGGAAGCGTACAGAAACATTTCTGTTGCTTTGAAGTTCCCAATGAGCACAGTGGCCTCTATCATCCGTACATGGAAGAAGTTCAGATCCACCAGGACTCTTCCTAGAGCTGGCTGCCCATCTATACTGAGTAATCGTGAGAGAAGGGCCCTAGCCAGGGAGATGACCAAGAGCCTGATGGTCACTCTATCAGAGCTCCAACATTCCTCTGTGCAGAGAGGAGAACTTACAGAAGGACAATCATCTCTGCAGCAATCCACCAATCAGGCCTGTATGGTAGAGTGGCCAGATAGAAGCCACTCCTTAGTAAAAGGCACATGGCCGCCTGCCTGGAGTTTTCCAAAAAGCACCTGAAGGACTCTCAGACCATGAGAAACAAAATTCTTAAAATTCCCTACAGTGAAGCATAGTGGTGGCAGCATCATATTGCGGGGATGTTTTTCAGTGGCAGGAACTGGGAGACTAGTCAGGATTGAGGGAAAGATTAATGCAGCAATGAACAGAGACATCGTGGATGAAAACCGCTCACGCTCTTGACCTCAGACTGGGGTGACAGTTCATCTTCCAGCAGGACAATGACCCTAAGCACACAGCCAAGAGATCAAAGGAGTGGTTTCAGGAAAATTCTGTGAATGTCCTTAACTCATTGAGTGCCAGCCATTTTCAAAGTTCAGAACATGCCAGTGCCAGGATTTCTTCAGCATTTGAGTGTTTTTTCAAGACCCACAGAAAATTGAGTTCTATGTCCATGTCAACAACAAACATATCACAAGAAAAGAAAAGAGAAGAAAAGAAATTGGCTCGTCTTTGGTGCGGGGCGTTACTATCGGAAAAGACGCGTTTTAGAGTCAATGGCATCGAGTGAGTTAAGAGCCCAGACCTGAATCTGATTGAACATCTCTGGAGAGATCTGAAAATGGCTGTGCATGGACACTCCCCATCCAACCTGAAGGAGCTTGAGAGGTGCTGCAAAGAGGAATGGACAAAACTGCCCAAAGATAGGCTCACCAAGCTTGTAGCATCATACTCAAGAAGACGCAAGGCTCTAACTGAGCAAATACCTATGTACATGTGAATTCTTAGTTTTTTTTATTTTATTTATTTTTAAATAAATTTGCAAAAATTCCAAAAAAAAATTTCATGTCATTACGGGCTTGTTGTGAGTAGAATTTTGAGGGAGAAAAATTAATTTAATCCTTTTTGGGAAAAGGCTGGAACATAACAAAATGTGGAAAAAGTGAAGCGCTGTGAATACTTTCCGGATGCACTGTACCTGCTTCTTCAGAGCTGTCTGGGTGTCTTCATGGCTTTCATTGCTCGTCTCTTCCTTGCACGGTCAATCAGTTTTTGAGAACCGCCTTCCCCAGATAGGTTTACCACACAGTACCATACTGTTTGTATTTCTTAGTGACTCATCCAAAGGAAGTCCAAAACATATTCCGTGACTTGGAAATGTTCATGTATCCATACAGACTTGTCTGAAGAAAACTGGCTGTAAAAGTGGGGATTTACTGAAAGGCGCCAGTACTTATGCAAACCATCATTTTGGCTTTTATATTTTTATTTAATTTGTGTCATGCTGTAGAGATTAACTTTCACTGTGAGTTTAAAGGGCATTATTTTAGAAATTTCAAATACAGAAACCTGTCTTAAAAAAGACGGAATTTTAAAATTAAGATGTGTAATAGCTCAAGTGTTAAGGACCATTGCACTTACATCTCTGTCACTGAAGCATAGTGAGGACATGGACAAAAAGCATGCAAAATCACTCTCACATCTTGTACATTGTGAACTGATATACATTAATGCCAAAACACACAACAGTAATTTATATTCTATATAACAGCATCCTGCTGATCCCTGTCCCTCAGTTATGACATCACATCAGCATTGTACCTTTGTGCGTGGTGGCGCGTGTTGAGCTCCATGCGACTGAAAGTGTCCAGTTTCCTGTTCAGTCTGTCTCGCAGGAATGAGTGGAAGATATGAGTGTCTAATACCTGGCAAAGAACAACAAAGAGAAAAATACAGGATAGTCAGACAAAGTTTTACACATACCTTAAAGGACATGTCACACAGAAATCATAACAACTTAGATTTAAGCTATTGGTGACCATCTGTTGATACACCGGTATTACTTTGTGCACTTCCGTGACTAGGGATGGGTATTGATAAGATTTTATCGATATCGATGCCATTATCGATTCTCTTATTGATACCTCTTGTGAATTTTCTGTGTAATAAAAGTAGGCTTTACAGGTTTTCTATGTCAACATTTTATTGAATCTTAAAGTAAATAAATATGAAATTGGACACTGTATCCTTGATCGCTGGACATAAATAAAAATAAGCAAAATCTGTAATTTTTGTCAAAAGCATTTCCTTTCAGACATTTTGGCATGAATGTCTCTCCATACCTCTGAGCTGAGATCAGCTGGCTGCTTCACGTCGGCGCAGGGACGTCTCATTTTGGGAGGAAAAAAAATGTTCTGGTCAACTGCAGTTTGTTTGTATTACAATGTTGGAAAGAGGTGTCGATTTAAACGGCTTTTCGCTTTGAATTTATTAATTCCAACTGGACTCTATCGTTCTTACTTGATTTGGCAGAGAGCCGCGCAGCGTTTGGAGCTCTTTCTCGCAACAAGACAGGAGTCCCAGTTAGTGACTTTAATCTGCACAAAAGTGACTCAAAATTGACATATTCAGGGATGAAAGTGGTGAAAAACAAACAAAAAAAGAAGCTGAAACCCAAAAATACCCCCCACCACCACCCACACGAAAATGTTTGAATTCGAGAAGCTCTGAAATGCAATCTGGGACTATTCCAGACAAACAGCAGTGAGTGCAGCATCCATTTGGTGAGGAAAAAAAAAAAAAACTTTCCTTATTCATATTCATTCCAGTAGTATTCTGCCCTTACTAGGATGCAGCAGTTTTCTAGCTTGGCAGATAGTTCTGGAGGAAATCATTGAAGAAATTAACAAATTGAAAATATGGTTTGACCAAAACAAATTGTCATTACACTTAAAACAGGGATGAACTGGAGGTGTAAGAGTCACTAGGTGTTCACAGGAAACATTTATTTATTTCTATATTTATTAATGTTCATTGTTAGTTGTTTTTTTATTTTCTGTTGTGTTTTTAATTAGGTTCTTATTAGTTATTATTACTATTATTGTTGTTGTTGCTATTATTAATTATTATTATTATTATTAATATATAAACAAAATTAAATAAAAAAAATACTACAATTTGTAATACATTTGACTCTTTTACGACAACAAACACCGAGCCATTAATTATTATACAGAAAACAAATGCACACAAATGTGCTGAGATGCGAACAGCTTAATGCTAACTTTAACATTGAAAATGCCATAGACATGCTAACGCGTTAGCATCGGTCCCGTTTTTAGGTTATAAAATACATCTATCAACTGTTTCAGAAGACTGTAACAGGTAGGTTTAACATAAAAAAGGTAAATATCACTCACAGACATATGCTCTTTGGGGTTATAGCGGGGAAAACTTAAGATAAAGCAAAATAAAACAAAGAACCAACAAAGCAGCGGGTTGGATCAATGCTTCATTGCTTCAAGTTTCAAAGAAGAGCCATGCTGCAGAAACGGTTGATTACAGACCCTGCAGGGGGTCTGTAATCAACGTATAGACATGATCATTTTCCCGATAAACACCCTCCAAAACAACGGCCGCTCTTAAGGACAGATAAGGGAATCGTTAAGCAAAAAGGCTACTGATGTCGGTGGATCGAATCATTTCTTAACGATACCGGAAAAAAAAAAAAATAAATCGGTTCTCGATACCCAACCCTATCTGTGACCGTCTCAAAGTATACATCATGTTGTGTGTTGGGGGGTTTGGCTGGACATTTTGGTGTTGTTTTCTTTTCTTTGCTCTCCAGGTGGTATGCAAACTGGTTTTTGTCTGTGGAGAAGGTGCTGGCGGAAGAATCCTTCACCCTCGTCAGCATTATTGGCTGCACTTGTGGAGGATGTTTACGTGCAGGCCTAATGACTTGCAGCACCTGTGGATGATGCTCACGTGCAAACTTAAAGACTTTCAGCTGAAGCAGATAATGAGATGGCGTTCTGCATTTAAGCCATGAGAGATTCGAGCAGAATTGCCGGGAACTCGACCTTGTGACGTTCGTGTTGTGAGACGCTGAGGACCGCGCCAGGGTTTGACACATCGTGCCTGTGAAGGAGGACGGGTGAGGGACACACACTATCAGCAACACATCAGAGGTGATGATTGTCTGAATAAGTGTTAACAGTAATTTGGTATTTTGTTACGCAGTATATTTGAACAGTGATGAGAATTGTGCTGTTTGCTTCTCACTGCCGTGGCGTACGGAATGATGATCCTTCACCTGTTGTGAGAAGCTGCTCATTTACATAAAGCTTAAATTCAGACCTGAATGTGTTGCTGATAGTGTGTGCCTCTGAAGGATATTTGTTGTAGCTCTGTTGACTTACCTCACCTTTTCCATCCTTCCCAGAGTCAGTTTGTAGTATCCACCTGGGGGGTGTTCGGCGGTGAGTCTGGGTCCAGAAGCACCGAGCTTTGAGCCATTTGGGCGCTGGAGAGCACGCCGTCCTTCACCTCGCCAGACAACCGCACATTTATGTTGTACACAAAGTATTGCACAAGAGGGAAATAAATTGTTTTGTTTTTGGAACCGCTTCTGGTTATTAGCGCTGGGTTCGGTCAGACGTTGTCCGCTCCTCAACCTGCGTCTGCACATAACACATCATTCGCAACAAACAGCTACAAAGACTGCCAAAAACAGAGTACTTCTGAGTACTCATCTTTGAGAGTGTTTCTGACAGAGTTTACATCGCTTTGAGGAAATGTTGCAGCGAACGCTTGAATGGAATGTAGGTTCTAATGTTAAGAATGGAGCCGTAGATTAATTGCAAAGTTTACATAAGTGTGATGTCGTGCTATGATGACTCGTTTTTAAGTCATAACTTTTTTTCCCCCAATTATCTTTACTGAAGTTTTTCAAATAACAGAATTTTAACAGAGGTACACTTCATTGGGGTGTAGGCAAAACATATTGCCATCATGATGTACATATATGCATGAGTGTACTCAATGCAATATACATATATGCAATTATAGAAAAATAAAACAACAAGAACAGATAACAGAACCAATAAATAAAAATAAAATAAAATAAAATAAAAAAATAAATAAAAATAAAATAAATAAAAAGACCTGCGAAAGTATAAATATGTGACATATAGTACAATGAAATGCTTGCGAGGACCAGTAGGAGAGCTGTCCAAATCCAAGGTGGTTTAATTAATTGATTTATAGTGTTTAACTTTTTTCATAGTAGTTAATAAAAGGTTGCCAAATTGAGTAAAACAGCTGTTCTTTTTTTCCTCAGAGAGAGTTTTAGTTTTTCCAATTGCAAGTACTGCATAATTTCTCTTAAAAGGTTTTGATGAGTAGGAGGGTTCTTATTTTTCCAATTAAGCAAAATTAAGCATCTTGCCAGAAGTAGCACAAAACATAGCGCATTGGTTTGAAAATTATTTAGCTCCCGGTGGGAAGAACACCAAATAATGACATTATTGGATCAATAGGGAGTATCTTTTTGAAAATTTCAGACAAAGTGTCAATAGTTTTTGTCCAATATGGGTTGATGATAGGACAGTTCCAAAATGTATGTGACAGTGAAGCTGGAGAGAACCCACAACGTTCACAGGCAGCATTTACTCCTGGAAACATCTTGGTCAGTTTTTGTTTAGACAAGTGTAAGCGATGAAGGATCTTGAACTGTAGTAGTACATGTCTCACACAAACTGAGGAGGAGTGAACTCGTTCCTGGGCTTCAGTCCATTGGTCTTCTGTGATGTTTATTCCCAAGTCTTTGCTCCAAGCATCCTTTATGTGATCAAGTGATGTTGTACAACCCCTGGCAAAAATTATGGAATCACCAGCCTCAGAGGATGTTCATTCAGTTGTTTAATTTTGTAGAAAAAAAGCAGATCACAGACATGACACAAAACTAAAGTAATTTCAAATGGCAACTTTCTGGTTTTAAGAAACACTATAAGAAATCAAGAAAAAAAAGATTGTGGCAGTCAGTAACAGTTACTTTTTTAGACCAAGCAGAGGAAAAAAAATATGGAATCACTCAATTCTGAGGAAAAAATTATGGAATCACCCTGTAAATTTTCATCCCCTAAATTAACACCTGCATCAAATCAGATCTGCTCATTGACACTGACCCTATGCCATGACATTGACCCTATGTGTCTTTTTGCAAGGAATGTTTTTGCAGTTTTTGCTCTATGGCAAGATGCATTATCATCTTGAAAAATGATTTCATCATCCCCAAACATCCTTTCAATTGTCCAAAATATCAACATAAACTTGTGCATTTATTCTTGCTTGCCTCTACTGGTGGTTGGCTCTCACTGCGGTATTGTATCACTTCCTGTTCCGGAGCACAGCGGTGTTTTTCTGTATCTGTTAGCTGTTTAATCTGCGCAGTTAGATTGATCTAGTTATCTAGATTACGATTTGTTTCCCAGTGTAATCTTCACGTGCCTTAACTAAAGCACTCCTTCTGCTGAATCACCTCTAAATTATTTACACATTATTCACTTTGCGTGTTTTTAGGAATCTGCTAGCTTAGCGCAGCTACTAGCTCTTAGTCGGTTTAGCATGGCGGCTTCTCCTGTCTCTCCCGCACCTTTCTGTTCTGGGTGTGAAATGTTTAGTTATTCCTCGGCCTCCTTTAGCAGTAACGGTACTTGTAATAAGTGTAGCTTATTCATAGCTTTGGAGGCCAGGCTGGGCGAATTGGAGACTCGGCTCCGCACCGTGGAAAATTCTACAGCTAGCCAGGCCCCTGTAGTCGGTGCGGACCAAGGTAGCTTAGCCGCCGTTAGTTTCCCTCTGGCAGATCCCGAGCAGCCGGGAAAGCAGGCCGACTGGGTGACTGTGAGGAGGAAGCGTAGTTCTAAACAGAAGCCCCGTGTACACCGCCAACCCGTTCACATCTCTAACCGTTTTTCCCCACTCGGCGACACACCCGCCGAGGATCAAACTCTGGTTATTGGCAACTCTGTTTTGAGAAATGTGAAGTTAGCGACACCAGCAACCATAGTCAATTGTCTTCTGGGGGCCAGAGCAGGCGACATTGAAGGAAATTTGAAACTGCTGGCTAAGGCTAAGCGTAAATTTGGTAAGATTGTAATTCACGTCAGCAGTAATGACACCCGGTTACGCCAATCGGAGGTCACTAAAATTAACATTAAATTGGTGTGTAACTTTGCAAAAACAATGTCGGACTCTGTAGTTTTCTCTGGGCCCCTCCCCAATCGGACCGGGAGTGACATGTTTAGCCGCATGTTCTCCTTGAATTGCTGGCTGTCTGAGTGGTGTCCAAAAAATGAGGTGGGCTTCATAGATAATTGGCAAAGCTTCTGGGGAAAACCTGGTCTTGTTAGGAGAGACGGCATCCATCCCACTTTGGATGGAGCAGCTCTCATTTCTAGAAATCTGGCCAATTCTCTTAAAACCTCCAAACCGTGACTATCCAGGGTTGGGACCAGGAAGCAGAGTTGTAGTCTTACACACCTCTCTGCAGCTTCTCTCCCCCTGCCATCCCCTCATTACCCCATCCCCGTAGAGACGGTGTCTGCTCCCAGACTACCAATAACCAGCAAAAATCTATTTAAGCATAAAAATTCAAAAGAAAAAATAATATAGCACCTTCAACTGCACCACAGACTAAAACAGTTAAATGTGGTCTATTAAACATTAGGTCTCTCTCTTCTAAGTCCCTGTTAGTAAATGATATAATAATTGATCAACATATTGATTTATTCTGCCTTACAGAAACCTGGTTACAGCAGGATGAATATGTTAGTTTAAATGAGTCAACACCCCCGAGTCACATTAACTGTCAGAATGCTCGTAGCACGGGCCGAGGCGGAGGATTAGCAGCAATCTTCCATTCCAGCTTATTAATTAATCAAAAACCCAGACAGAGCTTTAATTCATTTGACAGCTTGACTCTTAGTCTTGTCCATCCAAATTGGAAGTCCCAAAAACCAGTTTTATTTGTTATTATCTATCATCCACCTGGTCATTACTGTGAGTTTCTCTGTGAATTTTCAGACCTTTTGTCTGACTTAGTGCTTAGCTCAGATAAGATAATTATAGTGGGCGATTTTAACATCCACACAGATACTGAGAATGACAGCCTCAACACTGCATTTAATCTATTATTAGACTCTATTGGCTTTGCTCAAAATGTAAATGAGTCCACCCACCACTTTAATCATATCTTAGATCTTGTTCTGACTTATGGTATGGAAATAGAAGACTTAACAGTATTCCCTGAAAACTCCCTTCTGTCTGATCATTTCTTAATAACATTTACATTTACTCTGATGGACTACCCAGCAGTGGGGAATAAGTTTCATTACACTAGAAGTCTTTCAGAAAGCGCTGTAACTTGGTTTAAGGATATGATTCCTTCTTTATGTTCTCTAATGCCATATACCAACACAGTGCAAAGTAGCTACCTAAACTCTGTAAGTGAGATAGAGTATCTCGTCAATAGTTTTACATCCTCATTGAAGACAACTTTGGATGCTGTAGCTCCTCTGAAAAAGAGAGCTTTAAATCAGAAGTGCCTGACTCTGTGGTATAACTCACAAACTCGTAGCTTAAAGCAGATAACCCGTAAGTTGGAGAGGAAATGGTGTCTCATTAATTTAGAAGATCTTCACTTAGCCTGGAAAAAGAGTCTGTTGCTCTATAAAAAAGCCATCCGTAAAGCTAGGACATCTTTCTACTCATCACTAATTGAAGAAAATAAGAACAACCCCAGGTTTCTTTTCAGCACTGTAGCCAGGCTGACAGAGTCAGAGCTCTATTGAGCTGAGTATTCCATTAACTAACTAGTAATGACTTCATGACTTTCTTTGCTAACAAAATTTTAACTATTAGAAAAAAAATTACTCATAACCATCCCAAAGACGTATCGTTATCTTTGGCTGCTTTCAGTGATGCCGGTATTTGGTTAGACTCTTTCTCTCCGATTGTTCTGTCTGAGTTATTTTCATTAGTTACTTTATCCAAACCATCAACATGTTTATTAGACCCCATTCCTACCAGGCTGCTCAAGGAAGCCCTACCATTATTTAATGCTTCGATCTTAAATATGATCAATCTATCTTTGTTAGTTGGCTATGTACCACAGGCTTTAAAGGTGGCAGTAATTAAAACCATTACTTAAAAAGCCATCACTTGACCCAGCTATCTTAGCTAATTATAGGCCAATCTCCAACCTTCCTTTTCTCTCAAAAATTCTTCAAAGGGTAGTTGTAAAACAGCTAACTGATCATCTGCAGAGGATGGTCTATTTGAAGAGTTTCAGTCAGGTTTTAGAATTCATCATAGTACAGAAACAGCATTAGTGAAGGTTACAAATGATCTTATGGCCTCGGACAGTGGACTCATCTCTGTGCTTGTTCTGTTAGACCTCAGTGCTGCTTTTGATACTGTTGACCATAAAATTTTATTACAGAGATTAGAGCATGCCATAGGTATTAAAGGCACTGCGCTGCGGTGGTTTGAATCATATTTGTCTAATAGATTACAATTTGTTCATGTAAATGGGGAATCTTCTTCACAGACTAAAGTTAATTATGGAGTTCCACAAGGTTCTGTGCTAGGACCAATTTTATTCACTTTATACATGCTTCCCTTAGGCAGTATTATTAGACGGTATTGCTTAAAATTTCATTGTTACGCAGATGATACCCAGCTTTATCTATCCATGAAGCCAGAGGACACACACCAATTAGCTAAACTACAGGATTGTCTTACAGACATAAAGACATGGATGACCTCTAATTTCCTGCTTTTAAACTCAGATAAAACTGAAGTTATTGTACTTGGCCCCACAAATCTTAGAAACATGGTGTCTAACCAGATCCTTACTCTGGATGGCATTACACTGACCTCTGGTAATACTGTGAGAAATCTTGGTGTCATTTTTGATCAGGATATGTCATTCAAAGCGCATATTAAACAAATATGTAGGACTGCTTTTTTGCATTTACGCAATATCTCTAAAATTAGAAAGGTCTTGTCTCAGAGTGATGCTGAAAAACTAATTCATGCATTTATTTCCTCTAGGCTGGACTATTGTAATTCATTATTATCAGGTTGTCCTAAAGTTCCCTAAAAAGCCTTCAGTTAATTCAAATGCTGCAGCTAGAGTACTGGCGGGGACTAGAAGGAGAGAGCATATCTCACCCCATATTGGCCTCTCTTCATTGGCTTCCTGTTAATTCTAGAATAGAATTTAAAATTCTTCTTCTTACTTATAAGGTTTTGAATAATCAGGTCCCATCTTATCTTAGGGACCTCGTAGTACCATATCACCCCAATAGAGCGCTTCGCTCTCAGACTGCAGGCTTACTTGTAGTTCCTAGGGTTTGTAAGAGTAGAATGGGAGGCAGAGCCTTCAGCTTTCAGGCTCCTCTCCTGTGGAACCAGCTCCCAATTCAGATCAGGGAGACAGACACCCTCTCTACTTTAAGATTAGGCTTAAAACTTTCCTTTTTGCTAAAGCTTATAGTTAGGGCTGGATCAGGTGACCCTGAACCATCCCTTAGTTATGCTGCTATAGACGTAGACTGCTGGGGGGTTCCCATGATGCACTGTTTCTTTCTCTTTTTGCTCTGTATGCACCACTCTGCATTTAATCATTAGTGATCAATCTCTGCTCCCCTCCACAGCATGTCTTTTTCCTGGTTCTCTCCCTCAGCCCCAACCAGTCCCAGCAGAAGACTGCTCCTCCCTGAGCCTGGTTCTGCTGGAGATTTCTTCCTGTTAAAAGGGAGTTTTCCTTCCCACTGTAGCCAAGTGCTTGCTCACAGGGGGTCGTTTTGACCGTTGGGGTTTTACATAATTATTGTATGGCCTTGCCTTACAATATAAAGCGCCTTGGGGCAACTGTTTGTTGTGATTTGGCGCTATATAAAAAAAAAAAATTGATTGATTGATTGATGATGTAATGACAGCCATCTCCCCAGTGCCTTTACCTGACATGCAGCCCCATATCATCAATGACTGTGGAAATTTACATGTTCTGTTCAGGCAGTCATCTTTATAAATCTCATTGGAAAGGCACCAAACAAACGTTCCAGCATCATCACCTTTGCCCAATGCAGATTCGAGATTCATCACTGAATATGACTTTCATCCAGTCATCCACAGTCCACAATTGCTTTTCCTTAGCCCACTGTAACCTTGTTTTTTTCTGTTTAGGTGTTAATGATGCCTTTCGTTTAGCTTTTCTGTATGTAAATCCCATTTCCTTTAGGCGGTTTCTTACAGTTCGGTCACAGACGTTGACTCCAGTTTCCTCCCATTCGTTCCTCATTTGTTTTTTTGTACATTTTTCGATTTTTGAGACATATTGCTTTAAGTTTTCTGTCTTGATGCTTTGATGCCTTCCTTGGTCTACCAGTATGTTTGCCTTTAACAACCTTCCCATGTTGTTTGTATTTGGTCCAGAGTTTAGACACAGCTGACTGTGAACAACCAACATCTTTTGCAACATTGCGTGATGATTTACTCTCTTTTAAGAGTTTGATAATCCTCTCCTTTGTTTCAATTGACATCTCTCGTGTTGGAGCCATGATTCATGTCAGTCCACTTGGTGCAACAGCTCTCCAAGGTGTGATCACTGCTTTTTAGATGCAGACTAACGAGCAGATCTGA
Organism: Thalassophryne amazonica; assembly: GCF_902500255.1. Lineage (NCBI taxonomy): Eukaryota > Metazoa > Chordata > Actinopteri > Batrachoidiformes > Batrachoididae > Thalassophryne > Thalassophryne amazonica. The sequence continues at coordinate 39,418,762 of NC_047122.1, forward strand.
TTTGATGCAGGTGTTAGTTTTGGGGATGAAAATTTACAGGGTGATTCCATAATTTGTTCCTCAGAATTGAGTGATTCCATATTTTTTTCCTCTGCTTGGTCTAAAAAAGTAACCGTTACTGACTGCCACAATCTTTTTTTCTTGATTTCTTATAGTGTTTCTTAAAGCCAGAAAGTTGCCATTTGAAATGACTTTAGTTTTGTGTCATGTCTGTGATCTGCTTTTTTTCTACAAAATTAAACAACTGAATGAACATCCTCGGAGGCTGGTGATTCCATAATTTTTGCCAGGGGTTGTACATTCAAATTGTGAAAGGTTGTTGTATACCTTAGTTATCGATCCCTTTTTTAGTGGGTTGTTTAAAAGTATATTATTCAAGGGATATTCGGAGGGTTGATTGGGAAAGGAGGGAAAATTTGTCTTTGTGAAGCTACGAATCTGCAGATATTTAAAAAAGTCTCTATTATCAATGTTAAATTTATGCTTTAGCTGTTCAAATGTTGAGACAATATTATCAGTAAAAAGATCTTTAATGGAGTGCACTCCTTTGCGGTCCCATGATTGAAACATTTTGACTGAGAAGTTTGTGTGCATGGTTATCAATTAATGGTGTTAGAATTGAGCATTGGTTCCAGTGAAAATGTTTTCTAATTTGTGTCCAAATTTTCAATGAGTGTGACACTACTGGGCTATGACATTTAAAGCTGGAGAGATCAGAGGTGTGAAATACTAGTGATTTTAATGCATTAGGGGAGAAAGCTTGATTTTCCATCCGTTCCCAATCAGATTTGTGATTTCCATTCGAAAATGATATACTTCGAATATTGCAAGACCAGTAATAAAGACAAAGATTGGGTAGATCCATCCCTCCCATTGATTTTGGTCTTTGTAAAAATGATTTTTTAATTCTCAGGGTCTTTTTGTTCCAAATGAAGGAGGTAAATAAAGAATCTAACATTGTGAAAAAGATTTTACTTATCAGAATTGGGGTACATTGAAATAAAAATAAGTATTTTGGCAGAATGTTCATTCTGATTATATTAATTCGGCCCGCAAGAGATATGGGCAGGTTGGACCATTTCTCAATCTGTTTTTTAGTTTGCTGGTATAGGGTCATAAAGTTTTTACTGAAGAGACCAGAAATTTATTGTGTGATATTTATGCCAAGGTATTTAAAACAGTTGGAGACAGCAAAAGGATAGGCAGTCAATGTATTAACTTGTCTTTTTGCCTCAGCACTGATGGGAAACAATATGCTTTTTGATAAATTTATTTTGTATCCTGACACATCTCCAAAATTTTTTAGTATGGTCATTATATTGGGCAAAGACTGAGATGGATCTGAAATATACAACAGTAAGTCATCTGCATACAAAGATACTTTGTGTTCTGAGTTTCCTCGAGTAATCCCTTTGTACGAGTATTCTTTTGTGGAGCGTAATGAAATAGCTAGTGGTTCTATGGCCAAAGCAAATAAGAGGGGAGATAAGGGACATCCTTGGCATGTGGAACGGTGGAGAGAGAAGGGACTTGAGTCTTTATTGTTGGTGCGTACGGTAGCTCTTGGGTGAGCATACAATAATTTTACCAAAGCAATGTAACTGGGGCCGAATCCAAACCTTGACAGGGCCGAGAACAGGAAATCCCACTCGACCCTGTCAAAGGTTTTCTCTGCATCCAGTGAAAGTAGTATTTCTAAGTCTTTGTTTGGGTTTTGAGTGTAAATAATATTGAATAGTCATCTGGTATTAAAAAATAACTGTCTGTCTTTGATAAACTTTCTTATTTTCTAGGCTTATAGTGGGTATTTGAAGATTTGAGAAAAAGTTTTCTATTAATTTTACATCATTTTGGGATTCTGAGGAATACAATTTAGAATAAAAATTCTTGAATGTATTATTTATTATGTCTGGATCTTTTGTTATTTGTCCTGTATCTGTTCTAATTTCTGGGATTAGCCTGGACATTGCTACTTCTTTAATTTGCTGAGCTAATAGTTTGCCTGTTTTTTCTCCATATTCATATTGTTTGTGTCTTAGTTGTGTCAGTCGTTTCATCATTTCATTTGTGTATAAAAGGTTGAGTTGTATCTGTATCGATTGTCTTTTCTTAAACAAGTCTGGTGGTGATGGGGAAGTGGCATAGATTTGATCAATTTCAACAATTTCTTGGGTTAGTTTAGTTTCCTCTTCCCTATGCTGTTTGTTTATCAGACTATTCATTGAAATAATTTGGCCTCTTAAGTATGCCTTTACTGTTTCCCATAGGGTGGATCTTTTAATCTCAGGTTCATCATTTATTTGGAGGAACAGTTTAATTTGCTTTTGCAATTCGTCTACTGTTTTTTTGTTTGATAGGAGTGTGTTGTTAAATCGCCATTTTTTAGTTGGTGGACTGTATCCTATCTCTAAATTAAATGATACTGGACTATGGTCAGATATAACAATTGCTTCATAATCACAATGTTTGATATTAGTTAGAAAGGAGTAGTCAACCAGAAAGAAATCTATTCTAGAGAACGAATGGTGTACTGGGGAGAAATAGGAAAATTTTCTTGTGTTTGGAGCTAAGGTTCTGAATGGGTCAATCATTTTGAAGGTGTTTTTAAATCTTTGGATAGCTTTGGCTGATTCTGATATGTTAAGTGCTTTCTGGGAGGATCTATCAATTGTAGAGTCTAATACATGATTAAAATCTCCACCAATAATCAAACGATGAGAGTCCATGTTAGGGATTGCAGTGAAAAAAGTAGAAATAAAAGTTTCATCATCAACATTGGGGGCATATATACAAGCTAGAATAACAGGGTTATTATATAATTTTCCAGCAACAATTATATATCTTCCACGAGGGTCAGATATCACTTTTGATGCTATGAAGGGAACTGTCTTTTAATAATAATGGCTGCCCCTCTATTTTTTCCAGAAAAGTTTGAATGATACGAGGTCTGTGAGAAAAGTATCCGACCTTTTTATTTTATGCAAAAAAATATATGGATTTGATTCATATGTTTTTACGTCAGCCAAGCTTGAACCTTCGTGCGCATGCGTGAGTTTTTTGACGCCTGTCAGTTGGCGTCATTCGCCTGTGGGCAGGCTTTGAGTGAGCACTGGTCCACCCCTCTCGTCATTTTTTCATTGCGAGGAAATGGCGGAATGATTTGGGCTTTGTTCCATCAGAATTTTCTCAGAAAGTGTTAGAGAAAGGCAGCTGGAAACCATTCGGAAAATTCACATGGCTTTCAGTGAAAATTTTAATGGGCTTCACAGAGATTAAGGCTCTCCAGCTCTCCACAATTTCTCTTATGCTCACTCGACTGGTTAGCCACTGAAAGCCGAGATAGGCATGTCCCAACTTGTCCTCTGACACTCCAAAACGGAGGTCTTCTTTGTCTCGCTCCATCAGCGAATCTGTCATGACGCACGAAGTCTCCGCGCGGCTTTCCATGACAAAATCTCTTGTTAAAAGTGAAATCTGCCGGAAAATGGCTGATGTCCAGCTCTTGTGATAACCAGAGAAATTGCACACGATGGTCCCGGAGCCATACAGCCATCCATTTACAAATGAAATGGTCGTTTCTGCCTGTCGATCGCGGCTCGGAGTGCGGCGCGCCATGTGCCATTGTGGGCCGTCCTTAAAGCGGTAGTAACACTCCTTAATCTCTGTGAAGCCCATTAAAATTTTCACCGAAAGCCATGTGAATTTTCCGAATGGCTTCCAGCTGCCTGTCTCTAACACTTTCTGAAAAAATTCTGATTGAACAAAGCCCAAATCATTCCGCCATTTCCTCGCAATGAAAAAATGACAAGAGGGGTGGACCAGTGCTCACTCAAAGCCTGCCCACAGGCGAATGACACAACGACAGGCGTGAAAAAACTCACGCATGCGCACGAAGGTTCAAGCTTGGCTGATGTAAAAACATATGAATCAAATCCATATATTTTTTGCATAAAATAAAAAGGTCGGATACTTTTCTCACAGACCTCGTATACTTGACCTATCCATTTAGCATGTAATCATTTATGGTCTTGATCTTTTAAGTGAGTTTCTTGTAGAAATCCAATATCCATTTCTAGATTTTTAAGATGTGACAACACATTTCCACACTTGATGGTACCATTGAGACCTTTACAGTTCCAAGAAATCATTTTAACCAAGATTTGCTGTCCAATACTTTTTAAGCGCTTAGCCATGATTATTTAATTGGAAAAATATAGCTTCTCATTTTTGTGTTTTTGGACAGCCTCCGATTAAGACTAAGGTTAAGTTGTATACAGATGCAGGCAAAAACATATAAACAAAAAACTCTTGAACCCCACGAACCCCAATCCCTCCCTGTGCTCCCCTGAACTAACTACTCTGTAAGAACTATGACAGAACAAAAGCTTGAACAGAGTCAAAAAGTGTCTAAACTCAGAGGAGTGCTTGAGTGGAAACATTAGACTTACCACTAAGCTCCTATTTTCCTTTTTTTCTGTTTTTTCAGACCATATTACTTGTGATTAGGCCATTACAAATGTAATAGACACCAGATAATATTATAATATTATTGTTTCAAATTATAAATGTAATTAAGATTATGTGCGAGGTACCTGGTAAATTGTTTATTTCAGTCAACTTGGGCCATTGCATTGAGTGCCATTTTGATGCAGTTTTTCAATTCCCTTCTCGATGAGATGCCAGGTATTTTTCCGCTGCATCCGGGTCGGTGAAAGTTGTTTTGGAGCCGTCCTGCGTGATCATGAGCTTCGCTGGGAAAAGCATTCGGTACTGGATTCCGGCGTTGCAAAGTTTGGCTTTAACTTGGTTGAAGGCGGCTCGTTGTTTTCCCACCTCTGGGCTCATATCGGGGAAGATGTGGACCTGGGATCCTTCGTATAACAGCTTGCCTTTGGCCCGGGATAGAGACATGATTTTACTTATATCCGAGTAATAGTGGAGGTGGGCGATTATGGGTCGGGGACGTTCGCCACTGCACGGTTTCGGGGCAGGGCTCCTGTGAGCTCGGTCAATAACAATAGGAGTGGAGAAGTTTTCCTCACCAAGCACTTCAGAAAGAAATCTGGATGTAAACTCGGTCGGCTTGTTGGACTCAGCTCCCTCCGGGATATTTAAAATTCTTATATTCTGGCGGCAGCTTCTGTTCTCCAGATCAAGTAGTTTATCCTGCATTTTTTTATGCTCAGCGGCGAGAGACTGGTATGATTTCTCGAGAGTCGTGAGTTTATCCGAGGTGTCATTAAGGGACTGTTCCATGGTGGTCTGTGTATGAGCCACTTCTGCTTGCCGTGAGAATAGTTTATCAACTTTCTCGGTTAGCTCGTCACATATAGCATTGATGTCTGCTTTGGTGGTTTCCCGCAGGGCAGAAATATCGTCACGTATTTCTTTGCGGAGACCTTCCATCCCTGTTCTGATGATCGTCTGCATGCTGTCTCTGTATCCACCGAACTCAGCTCTCAATTCTGCCCGTAAAGTTCCCAGAGATATCGGCGTTTCATCTGTTAGCTCCTTGGTGTTAGCTTTAGCCGGTCCGTCTTTTCCTCCAACAGCGGTGCGGGTATCGGCTTCTAGCATCATCTGGGTATAGAGTTTGTTTCTTTTGGAGCTCATGTTTACTCCAGTGAAATTACGGCACCTTTAGTTGTAATTACTGGTCTGAAATTTTTTTAATTTAGTTGTACTTGCGAGGAGCTGGTCTTTCGCACTGCTTACTCCATACGACCGGAAGCAGAAGTCTCCAGTCATAACTTATTTTGATGCAGACACAGTAAAAATAGCAGCCGCTCTCAAAAACTCAGTGTGCGTGCATGTGCATTAGTCAAACGCAGCCTGTTAAAAACAATCTGCCAGAGGCTCAAATTTGTAAATTTGCAAGCTTGTAAGTGCTGTCATTGCTAAAACTGTGAAAAATAATACTTTTGTACGATCAGGCACCCTGAAAAACAGTGGAGAGGTTCACGTGCACATTCAGAGTGGGAGCTATATTGGGGTTAAAACAGCATGCTGTTCCAGTAGACAGCAGACTCTGCACACAGAGATCCAAAATCTATCTTAAAGTAAAATTAACAAAACCTACCAGCTCCAATGATGAGAACAAAATACAAAGGAAAAAAACTGAACAGGGCACTCACCCACTTGAAGAATGATTTCCAAGATTAAATGTGTAAAGTCCACATCGTCAAAGAAGTCGTCACACACAGATCATGCGCAACTGCCAGTCGGAAAATAATGTCCAGGTTCACGCCATTAAAGAGGTCATGACTGACACCATCACGCATGGATGGCACACAATCGCCAGCCGGAAAACAATGTCCAGATCCACGCTAAAACAGATCCCAAGTGGAACCGTCACCAAAGCTTGTAAAATCAAAACCACTGCTTTACCTCTGGCTCCAAACGGAAGGGCAGTATTTCAGCAGATCCTGCTGCAGCTCCCTCAACATCATCATCAAATTCACTGCCAGATGTCAGGGAGAAGTTCCCGACCATATCTGATAAAGCTAAGCCATCACTTTCGAATGAAAGCCCAGAAGCTTTGTTATCAGACATAGCAGTGTTCGTTTCACTCTGTCTGTTGGCCATCGGGATGTTTCCTAAAATATACTTCACATGGCAAGAAATGCAGAGTAAGACGTTTTCCAGAAATGCACCTGCTGACCCGCCGAGGGAGAGGAGTAATTAGCAGTAAAATACATCAGTGGGCACTAATTATTACTGCATGTAAGCGGATAGACTTACAGTCATGAATACACTGATGTTGTGTTGTTAAGCGGGACGCTAAATAACGTGCGACATTTCCTTTAAAGTCTGTGTGTGGGTGTGTGTGTGTGTGTGTGTATACCTTCTTGTAAAAAGGCTGGTCTGCTAACTCCCGAGTCCTCAGAAACTCCTCACTGTTAAAAACTCTGTGCTCATAGTTCAGAAAGTCTTGGACCCCTCTGGACAAAGAAAGACAGACAGTTGGACTGGAGAAGCAGAAACACACTTTGTCAGTGTCATAGTCATCACTGATGTCACAATGGGCCATGACATGGATTGTGCAATACTGCTAACACCATGAGAAATCCCCACCCCCCCATAATAGTACAGAGAACCTCCGCCAAGGCAAAAGTAGTTTCTTTAAATGATGCCAACAAAAAAATAACTCCTGAGAAATAACCAAAATAAATAACCATGAAAACTGCAATTCTGTTGAGTGATCCAGCTGACTTTTGCATCCACTGGTTCATTTAAACACAGTCACATATTTGTTAAGCTGCAGATTTTAACTTTGAAGGAGCAAATGTGAATGAAAATAGCCCAGGTTAAGCTTCTGCTCAAATAAATGTATTATTAATGGGTCATATAGTGCAGGTTTTGAACTACAGACTACTTTTTCATGGGAATGTTAATACTGTTAACATTGTTTCTGTGTAGGCTCTCAGTTGTCCAGGTGGTTTCCATAGTAGAAAAGCTTGACTCTTCAACTGGACTGGGTTGCTTGACACGAGGACGTTTCACTTCAAATCGCAGAAGCTTCCTCAGCTAAAATTCTTGCTCTGGTAGTCTGACTTCTGTCTTGACTCTTGTAGAGAAGAATAAACAGAAGCCACAAAAGACTACAGAGGATCTTCAGACAGCACAAAATCCCAGTTTACTTTAAACTGGTTAACACCTTGAGACAGAAATTAGTTCACCCTAAGGACAGGATCCCTAGCTACAAACAGAGCAATGTAGTGTATTCTATCAGATGTCAGGAAAACTGTAACGAACACTACATAGGTGAGACTAAGCAACCTTTACGCAAAAGGCTATAACAGCACCGCAGAGAGGGCACCAGTGGACCTCAGTCTGCAGTTCATCTCCACCTTAAAGACACTAACTACATGTTTGAGGACAAGGAAGTTAAAATCTCAGCCAGAGAGAAGAAATGGTTTGAGAGAGGGGTCAAGGAGGCATTCTATGTGAAACATTTGAAACCCAGCCTTAACCGGGGAGGGGGTCTGAGACACGCTTTGTCCCCTTTTTACAATGGGGTACTCAGGTCAAAGCAGTTTCAGTCTTTTGTTCATGGTAATGAGTCATTCACGTCATCAGGAGAGTCGTCAAGGGAGCCAGCAGGAGAAGCGTCCGTCCCATCATTAGGAGGGACAGCTGCCCTGTCATTAGGAGGGTGCTAACTAGAGCACAATAGGTGCTAATTAGAGCTATTGTTTAGTCACTAGCCTGTAGCAGTCTGCCTCTCGGTAGGAGGGGTCTGGCTAGGTTTAAAACTCCAGCTTTTGTGGCTTCTGTTTATTCTTCTCTACAAGAGTCAAGACAGAAGTCAGACTACCAGAGCAAGAATTTTAGCTGAGGAAGCTTCTGCGACTTGAAGCAAAACATCCTCGCGTCAAGCAACCCAGTCCAGTTGAAGATTCAAGCTTCTCTACTGTTAACATTCCAAATACCATTCATTTTCTACACCCGCTAATTCCAGTAAATATTGTAGTGGGCTCGAGCCTATCCTAGTGGTCACTGGGCAAGAAGCAAAAAAACATCAGGTCAGCTTTGAACCTGTGAGATGACAGTGCCAACCACTAAGCCACCGTGCTGACCACCATGTGAATAAACAATCATATCGCCCACCCCTACTTAGAGACACATTATGCAATGCTATCCATAATAATTAGACTATATCCTAGAATTATATCTTAAAAATAAACACATTTAAAAGAAAAGACCTGAAGATGTTGACCACCAGTTCCAGGGTGATATTTTGTATCTGCGTGTTGAGTCGCCTTTGCCAGTCTCTGCGTTGGCCTCTCAGCACACCAACGTCAGTGCCTGCTCCGAGGTGGCACAGCTCCAAGTCATAGTGCAGCTGCAGACATTCTGCCCTAAACACAAACACAATCACGTCAATTAAAACGTCACTCAGTGTGGCGTGTTGTGGGGGTTTCACGCTCTTTCAGCATCTGCAAGATCAGAGTTAAAATTCTCAGAAAATTCTCAAATCTGAATTTTCAGAAATTTTCTATTCAAGTGAGTCTCATTGTGATTTTAAATCATTTTAAACTTTTGTGCATTTATAATATGCAAACACTGCAACAACTAATCTTAGCTATATTGAAAAGACATGATTAATTTCTGCTCATCAAGATATTTGTTCTCATATATGCCGTTGTCATTTATTTCAAGAAACCTTGCTGTGCCAAATATGTTAAGGAAGCTGGCAAGTATTTTTGCTGAAGAACAACGATATTGTTAGGCCTTCGTCTGTCTCACTGACGACACATAGGCCTTCCCTACGCGCTAACCCTTTCCCCATTTAGGAGTCAGACACTACCTACATACACTTCAAACCCGTTCTTAAGACAACACGCTGCTGACATCACAGAGGGTTGGCCCATTATACACTCAACAAAAATATAAACGCAACACTTTTGGTTTTGCTCCCATTTTGTATGCGATGAACTCAAAGATCTAAAACTTTTTCCACATACACAATATCACCATTTCTCTCAAATATTGTTCACAAACCAGTCTAAATCTGTGATAGTGAGCACTTCTCCTTTGCTGAGATAATCCATCCCACCTCACAGGTGTGCCATATCAAGATGCTGATTAGACACCATGATTAGTGCACAAGTGTGCCTTAGACTGTCCACAATAAAAGGCCACTCTGAAAGATGCAGTTTTATCACACAGCACAATGCCACAGATGTCGCAAGATTTGAGGGAGCGTGCAATTGGCATGCTGACAGCAGGAATGTCAACCAGAGCTGTTGCTCGTGTATTGAATGTTCATTTCTCTACCATAAACCGTCTCCAAAGGCGTTTCAGAGAAATTGGCACTACATCCAACCAGCCTCACAACCGCAGACCACGTGTAACCACACCAGCCCAGGACCTCCACATCCAGCATGTTCACCTCCAAGATCGTCTGAGACCAGCCACTCGGACAGTTGCTGGAACAATCGGTTTGCATAACCAAAGAATTTCTGCACAAACTGTCAGAAACCGTCTCAGGGAAGCTCATCTGCATGCTCGCCGTCCTCATCGGGGTCTCGACCTGACTCCAGTTCGTCGTCGTAACCGATTTGAGTGGGCAAATGCTCACATTCGCTGCCGTTTGGCACGTTGGTGAGGTGTTCTCTTCACGGATGATGCGAAGGAGATGTGTTGCACTGCATGAGGCAAATGGTGGTCACACCAGATACTGACTGGTATCCCCCCCAATAAAACAAAACTGCACCTTTCAGAGTGGCCTTTTATTGTGGGCAGTCTAAGGCACACCTGTGCACTAATCATGGTGTCTAATCAGCATCTTGGTATGGCACACCTGTGAGGTGGGATGGATTATCTCAGCAAAGGAGAAGTGCTCACTATCACAGATTTCCACTGGTTTGTGAACAATATTTGAGGGAAATGGTGATATTGTGTATGTGGAAAAAGTTTTAGATCTTTGAGTTCATCTCATACAAAATGGGAGCAAAACCAAAAGTGTTGCGTTTATATTTTTGTTGAGTATATATATATACACGAGGTCTCTTAGATAATAAACCGACCCTTTTATTTATTTTTTTTAACTATATGGATTTGAATGACATGCGATTACACCAATCATGCTTGAACCCTCGTGCGCATGCGTGAGTTTTTTCACGCGTGTCGGTGACGTCATTTCCCTGTGGGCAGGCCTTGAGTGAGATGTGGTCCCGCCCTCTCGGCTGAATTACTTTGTTTCACACGCTGCTCGAGACGGCGCGCGTTGCTTTATCAAAATTTTTTCTGGACCTGTGAGGAATATCCGAGTGGACACTATTCGAGAAATTAAGATGGTTTTCTGTGAAAAGTTTAACGGCTGATGAGAGATTATGGGGTGTTTCTGTCGGTGTAAGGGCTTCCCACGGAGCGGGACGTCCTGCAGCGCTTCCAGGCGCTGTCGTCGGCCTGTTTCGAGCTTAAAACATCCTAATTTAAGGCTTAATTCACCCAGGACATCGTGAGAGAACAGAGAAGATTCAGAAGAGGCCGGCATGAGGAATTTATGCGGACATTCCACTGTTTAAGGACATTTTTTTAATGAAAGACGTGTGCGCAAATTCGCCGAGTCGTTTTCGTGACGACTCGGCAAATCTGTGTGCGCCGCGACAGGAAAAACACCTCCGTGTTGAAAACCATTTGTAGAATTCAGGCGGCTTTTAATGGCTTTCAACAAGTGAGTAACTGAGAAATTGTTTAACAGCTTGGGCATGTTCCAACTTGCCCGTTAAGATTTCCAACGGAGGTGTTTTTCCTGCCGCGACCCCCCGCGGTCGGGTCCAGCCCGACATGCGACTCTGCCCGCACGTTCTTTCATTACAAAATGACCGTTAACAATGGAATGTCCGAATAAACTCCTCATGCCGACTTCTTCTGAAAGTTCTCTGTTCTCTGACGACTTACTGCGTCAACAGAGCCTGAAATGTGGAAGTTTTCAACTTGAAACGGCGAGACGCTGCCGCCTCGAAGCGCAGATCGCCGTCAGGCGCCGTGGGCCGTCCTTAAAGCGACACTACCAGACCAAAATCTCTCACCAGCCGTTAAAATTTTTACCGAAAACCAGCTGAATTTATTGAATGGTGTCCACTCAGTTGTGCCTTACAGTTTTGAAAAAAATTTTATCAAACAAAGCAACAGTCTCTGAGCCATTCCTAAACAATGAAAAAAATCGACGAGCGGGTGGACGACTCCTCACTCAAAGACTGCCCACAGGCGAATAACGTAACCGACAGGCGTGAAAAAACTCTCGCATGCCCACGAGGGTTCAAGCATGTCTGATGTAATCACACGTGATTCAAATCCATATGGTTTTTGAAAAAATAATAAGGTCAGATACTTTTCTAATAGACCTCATATATATATATATATATATATAGCCTATGATGACAACAATGTGCAAGTGCTTTTACCTTGATATAAAGCTCTCAGCTGCAGTCAGAGGAATAGTTGGTAGGTTAATGGATTCACAACATGACGACTGAATGAGGCCGTCGTCAGTGTTCACCAAGACGAGGTCCTCTGTCTCCTAAACACAACCACAATAACATATGAACACTACAGTCACAAATGGTACAATTCTTTACAACACAGTCTGACAGAGCAGCTCTCTATCTGCCAAACAAGCAGTTACTGTTAAATACGTGAACCGAGCTTCTGTAAAATACTGAATAAAACAACGCCTTGAAAGTTGCCATGTCGCAAGGCCACAAGAAGAATGAACTGGATGGAATGTTTTTGATTGTCAATGCATACTAAATCTCACTAAATACTGAATCTCACACACACTTTAATATTTATTCCCCGTCAGCTCTGGTCCAACGCAGTGCTGTTGCATGACACTACATCGACCAAACCATGTAACCGCCCTGGATCCTGGTTGGAAACCATCCAGGCAGACAACCGGTCCCTCGATCAACGTTTTCCCAACTACTGTCAATAATTACTGTTAGCTGAATAAGCAACAGTTCAGCTGTGATCACTAAATGATGAGGTAATAATCAGGCAAGATAAAATTAACCTTTCATTTTTATCAACCCTGATTCAACCTAATTAGCCTGTGCTAACTTTTCATCCCATCAACTGCAATCAATCCTTACTGCATATGCTAATGCTAACCACACAAAGCATTTTCTCTGCTTCAGCCCATTAATGTCCAGTATAAATAGTCAGATGCTCCACAAGTGATAAAAACATGAAAGGTAAAAAAAAAAATAAAAAATACAAAACAAGATTAAATCTAGATTTGAAGCTCACATTTCACAGTTTTTTTTTTCTGTAGGAGCTTGTAGCTCCTTCAAAATTGTTGTCTGTGCTTCGGAAGCTTCCCTCAATTGTCTCCTTTTTGTTTTTGCCAACACTTCCTTTTTGAAGTGAGTCTACTCTAAACAAAATTACCATACAGTTTCTGTTTATTACTAACTTAAATTAATTACAAGAAATCAGGAGTGACTTGAAAATGTTCTTGTATCCACATTATGACATTTCTTTAAAAATAAAACCAAACACCTAGCTATAAAAGTGATTATTTTTATGAGTCATGTAATGGGTGTGCATACTTGTACTGACTTTTGTGAGCTGTACTATGAATATTGTCTTCTTAAAGTATGTTTTTGGTCATTCAAAAGAACAAACACTGTACTTGTTGTCATCTCAGGCACAACACACACACCTATAGATCCATAATATACAAATAATGTTTATGAGTTCAATGATATGAATATTTCATGAGGTGAAAGGTGGAGTGTACCAGTGGTACACCAAGAGAAATTATACTGATTTATTCTCTCTCTCTCTTTTTAAAATCAATGAACTAACAAAAACACAGGTGATTCTGTGAAAAAAATGTAATGTTTATCTTGTTTAACACAATCAAAAGCTCTTTCAGAGTGTGAACAGGCTTGGACTTCGGTGGCAGAATGATCAAAAGCATTCAGTGACTCAGTCTATAAGTGTCAAAAAACTACAGACAATGAAACTGTGTACTCACAGCCGCGACTTCTTCAAAATGACTGCTGTGACAGCCCATCATGAAGGCAGTGGGAGCCATGAGGAAGTCCAACATTCCGCTGGCTAGGACGGGAACATACGGCTGCTGCCAGGACAGAGGCTGTAGGGAGCAGAGAAAATCTGGAGTCAAACTCTATGCTAACATACAGTAAGTCTATTTGTGCAATTAGCTGCATATGTTTCTCTGTACCCACCTGCAAGTACAGCAGCAAACTCTCTGCTATCAGGGTGAGTCTTGCCCAGTCTGATGAAAACAAAACCAGCCTTTGTTCTTGCAGGAGACAAGACAACACCTACAAGGTAAAGGCCATAAGGTTAATTTATTTTTTTGTATTTGCACAGTAGTATATGCTTGTGAAACACCCTCTCCACGGCAGGTTCCATCTACCTGCAGCAATGTTGCTGGTGTGAAACATAGGAAGGGTAGATGCAGGTCAATATCAACAACAGGCCGGTCCTGATCCTCCCTAGATGGTAGAACCACTTGAATGGGTCGGAGGTTGAACGACTAACACCCGGAAACACAAAAACCCACAAATCTCAACATTTACCAAAGGGGAAAGGTAAGAGAAAATGCAGAGACTGATGGCAAAGTGCTTTCTGACCACATGTAGGTGTCCCGGAGGAGGTAACGGCACCAGTGACAACTTGGCGGAAAACTCCTTGACAGTCTCCTCGATGTCTGCATGTCTGGCAAGTCGTAGCTGGACCAGAAGACTGACAGGAAGGAATTATACAGATAAAGAGGACGAGGAATTAGGCAACATCATACCCACAATCAGCTCTATGTAGTCAGCAGAAATATTTACCATGACAGGCAGTCTTTCAAGGCATTGTAGTAGGGGAACTTAGAGATGATGCACACAGCAAAGGGTGTATAGAGACGGGTTTTTGATGAAGTCCACCGATGGCCATTCTGGATGCCTTCCTGACAGGGTAGACAGCCAATGAGCAACCAACCAACAAACAAAAATGCATTGAACACCACCACAGAAACTCATCAGTGTGTTAGTACAGGTACCTGTACACATCTGTAGTATTGCACTACAACTCCATGGGTCCTGTTTCCAAGCAGGTCAGTAAAAACCAGGAAGTGGTAACAATCCTCTTTCTGCTCCTCCACTAACTGAAGACCACCTAAGCAAATAAAATCAAGACATCTCACAAGTCTGACAGCGATAGATGCAGGAATAGATATCATTCACATGGGGTCGTCATGGTGCTGAAAGCAAGTCAGCATCAGAAATACTGAATTTCTGAAGGCGGTAATAAAGTAAACTTAATGTGCCTCAGTCATTTCAACCCCATACTTCAAATTGGTGCATTTGTTTAAGTTCTCAGCTGGCTAACTGCAGAAGCTGAGGCCAAATAAAGTGCTGAGCCAGACACGGTCAGCTGCCTTAAAAAAAAAAAAAAAAGGAAAGGAAAGGTGAATCGGCTGGATTATATGACAGTCGCAAGATAGGTAAGAACAAAGTGCAAGTCAGTTAAGATTTGACAAGATGAACATCAACACTGTTAATGAGCAAAGAGACAAGTGCAATAATTCAAATTAAGACCGATCTGGAACCTGACTAAGTGTAAACATGAAAAATCTGCAATCCATTATGAGAGCCATAACAAAGTGAGATCAATTTCAATTTATTTTCCTTTATATAGCGCCAAATCACAACAGAGTTGCCTCAAGGCGCTTCACACAGGTAAGGTCTAACCTTACCAACCCCCAGAGCAACAATGGTAAGGAAAAACTCCCTGAGGAAGAAACCTCAAGCAGATCAGACTCAAAGGGGTGACCCTCTGCTTGGGCCATGCTACAAACATAAATTACAGAAACAATTCACAGAACAGTTCACGGACGAATATACAAGAATTGCTGTTGGTGCACAGGACAGGAGGGTCGTCAACACAAATACAACTCCCATCTCTGGATGGCGCTGCACCTTAAACAGAGAAAAAACAGAATCAGGCATCAGAAAGACAAAAAATACTGTATAATTTGCCAGCATTAATCAACAAGACAAACAGAAGAAATACTATGGTGATCGCTGGCCGCGAGCCCTAAGCTTCACTAAAAGACCCAGAATTTAGGTAAAGTTGAGGCCGCGGCCCGCTCCAATTACTAATAACATGGATTAAAAGAGTAAAAAGCGTGAAACAAAACTGTACCAGTATGCTAGCCATATGAAAGGGAAAATAAGTGTGTCTTAAGTCTGGACTTGAAAATCTCCACAGAATCTGACTGTTTTATTGACGCAGGGTGATCATTCCATAGAAGAGGGGCACGATAAGAGAAAGCTCTGTGACGCGCAGACTTCTTATTCACCTTAGGGACACAAAGTAGTCCTGCACCCTGAGAACGTAAAGCCCGGGCCGGTACCTAAGGTTTAATTAGTTCAGCTAGGTAGGGAGGTGCCAGTCCATGAATAATTTTATAGGTTAGTAGCAGAACCTTAAAATCTGATCTCACTGGGATAGGAAGCCAGTGAAGAGACGCCAAAATGGGTGTAATGTGGTTGAACTTTCTGCTTCATGTCAAAAGTCTGGCTGCAGCATTTTGAACCAATTGGAGAGCCCTAATGCTAGACTGCGGTAAACCAAAAAATAGAACATTGCAGTAGTCCAATCTAGAAGAGATGAACGCATGGATCAGGTACTTCAAAAACATTAGTGGCTCTCACTGCGGTATTGTATCACTTCCTGTTCCGGAGCACAGCGGTGTTTTTCTGTATCTGTTAGCTGTTTAATCTGCGCAGTTAGATTGATCTAGTTATCTAGATTACAATTTGTTTCCCAGTGTAATCTTTACGTGCCTTAACTAAAGCACTCCTTCTGCTGAATCACCTCTAAATTATTTACACATTATTCACTTTGCGTGTTTTTAGGAATCCGCTAGCTTAGCGTAGCTACTAGCTCGTAGCCGATTTAGCATGGCGGCTTCTCCTGTCTCTCCCGCACTTTTCTGCTCTGGGTGTGAAATGTTTAGTTATTCCTCGGCCTCCTTTAGCAGTAACGGTACTTGTAATAAGTGTAGCTTATTCGTAGCTTTGGAGGCCAGGCTGGGCGAATTGGAGACTCGGCTCCGCACCGTGGAAGATTCTACAGCTAGCCAGGCCCCTGTAGTCGGTGCGGACCAAGGTAGCTTAGCCGCCGTTAGTTCCCCCCTGGCAGATCCCGAGCAGCCGGGAAAGCAGGCTGACTGGGTGACTGTGAGGAGGAAGCGTAGCCCTAAACAGAAGCCCCATGTACACCGCCAACCCGTTCACATCTCTAACCGTTTTCCCCACTCGACGACACACCCGCCGAGGATCAAACTCTGGTTATTGGCGACTCTGTTTTGAGAAATGTGAAGTTAGCGACACCAGCAACCATAGTCAATTGTCTTCTGGGGGCCAGAGCAGGCGACATTGAAGGAAATTTGAAACTGCTGGCTAAGGCTAAGCGTAAATTTGGTAAGATTGTAATTCACGTCGGCAGTAATGACACCCGGTTACGCCAATCGGAGGTCACTAAAATTAACATTAAATCGGTGTGTAACTTTGCAAAAACAATGTCGGACTCTGTAGTTTTCTCTGGGCCCCTCCCCAATCGGACCGGGAGTGACATGTTTAGCCGCATGTTCTCCTTGAATTGCTGGCTGTCTGAGTGGTGTCCAAAAAATGAGGTGGGTTTCATAGATAATTGGCAAAGCTTCTGGGGAAAACCTGGTCTTGTTAGGAGAGACGGCATCCATCCCACTTTGGATGGAGCAGCTCTCATTTCTAGAAATCTGGCCAATTTTCTTAAATCCTCCAAACCGTGACTATCCAGGGTTGGGACCAGGAAGCAGAGTTGTAGTCTTACACACCTCTCTGCAGCTTCTCTCCCCCTGCCATCCCCTCATTACCCCATCCCCGTAGAGACGGTGCCTGCTCCCAGACTACCAATAACCAGCAAAAATCTATTTAAGCATAAAAATTCAAAAAGAAAAAATAATATAGCACCTTCACTGCACCACAGACTAAAACAGTTAAATGTGGTCTATTAAACATTAGGTCTCTCTCTTCTAAGTCCCTGTTGGTAAATGATATAATAATTGATCAACATATTGATTTATTCTGCCTAACAGAAACCTGGTTACAGCAGGATGAATATGTTAGTTTAAATGAGTCAACACCCCCGAGTCACACTAACTGTCAGAATGCTCGTAGCACGGACCGGGGCGGAGGATTAGCAGCAATCTTCCATTCCAGCTTATTAATTAATCAAAAACCCAGACAGAGCTTTAATTCATTTGAAAGCTTGTCTCTTAGTCTTGTCCATCCAAATTGGAAGTCCCAAAAACCAGTTTTATTTGTTATTATCTATCGTCCACCTGGTCGTTACTGTGAGTTTCTCTGTGAATTTTCAGACCTTTTGTCTGACTTAGTGCTTAGCTCAGATAAGATAATTATAGTGGGCGATTTTAACATCCACACAGATGCTGAGAATGACAGCCTCAACACTGCATTTAATCTATTATTAGACTCTATTGGCTTTGCTCAAAAGTAAATGAGTCCACCCACCACTTTAATCATATCTTAGATCTTGTTCTGACTTATGGTATGGAAATAGAAGACTTAACAGTATTCCCTGAAAACTTCCTTCTGTCTGATCATTTCTTAATAACATTTACATTTACTCTGATGGACTACCCAGCAGTGGGGAATAAGTTTCATTACACTAGAAGTCTTTCAGAAAGCGCTGTAACTAGGTTTAAGGATATGATTCCTTCTTTATGTTCTCTAATGCCATATACCAACACAGTGCAGAGTAGCTACCTAAACTCTGTAAGGGAGATAGAGTATCTCGTCAATAGTTTTACATCCTCATTGAAGACAACTTTGGATGCTGTAGCTCCTCTGAAAAAGAGAGCTTTAAATCAGAAGTGTCTGACTCCGTGGTATAACTCACAAACTCGTAGCTTAAAGCAGATAACCCGTAAGTTGGAGAGGAAATGGCGTCTCACTAATTTAGATGATCTTCACTTAGCCTGGAAAAAAGAGTCTGTTGCTCTATAAAAAAGCCCTCCGTAAAGCTAGGACATCTTTCTACTCATCACTAATTGAAGAAAATAAGAACAACCCCAGGTTTCTTTTCAGCACTGTAGCCAGGCTGACAAAGAGTCAGAGCTCTATTGAGCTGAGTATTCCATTAACTTTAACTAGTAATGACTTCATGACTTTCTTTGCTAACAAAATTTTAACTATTAGAGAAAAAATTACTCATAACCATCCCAAAGACGTATCGTTATCTTTGGCTGCTTTCAGTGATGCCGGTATTTGGTTAGACTCTTTCTCTCCGATTGTTCTGTCTGAGTTATTTTCATTAGTTACTTCATCCAAACCATCAACATGTTTATTAGACCCCATTCCTACCAGGCTGCTCAAGGAAGCCCTACCATTATTTAATGCTTCGATCGTAAATATGATCAATCTATCTTTGTTAGTTGGCTATGTACACAGGCTTTTAAGGTGGCAGTAATTAAACCATTACTTAAAAAGCCATCACTTGACCCAGCTATCTTAGCTAATTATAGGCCAATCTCCAACCTTACTTTTCTCTCAAAAATTCTTGAAAGGGTAGTTGTAAAACAGCTAACTGATCATCTGCAGAGGAATGGTCTATTTGAAGAGTTTCAGTCAGGTTTTAGAATTCATCATAGTACAGAAACAGCATTAGTGAAGGTTACAAATGATCTTCTTATGGCCTCGGACAGTGGACTCATCTCTGTGCTTGTTCTGTTAGACCTCAGTGCTGCTTTTGATACTGTTGACCATAAAATTTTATTACAGAGATTAGAGCATGCATAGGTATTAAAGGCACTGCGCTGCGGTGGTTTGAATCATATTTGTCTAATAGATTACAATTTGTTCATGTAAATGGGGAATCTTCTTCACAGACTAAAGTTAATTATGGAGTTCCACAAGGTTCTGTGCTAGGACCAATTTTATTCACTTTATACATGCTTCCCTTAGGCAGTATTATTAGACGGTATTGCTTAAATTTTCATTGTTACGCAGATGATACCCAGCTTTATCTATCCATGAAGCCAGAGGACACACACCAATTAGCTAAACTGCAGGATTGTCTTACAGACATAAAGACATGGATGACCTCTAATTTCCTGCTTTTAAACTCAGATAAACTGAAGTTATTGTACTTGGCCCCACAAATCTTAGAAACATGGTGTCTAACCAGATCCTTACTCTGGATGGCATTACCCTGACCTCTAGTAATACTGTGAGAAATCTTGGAGTCACTTTTGATCAGGATATGTCATTCAAAGCGCATATTAAACAAATATGTAGGACTGCTTTTTTGCATTTACGCAATATCTCTAAAATCAGAAAGGTCTTGTCTCAGAGTGATGCTGAAAAACTAATTCATGCATTTATTTCCTCTAGGCTGGACTATTGTAATTCATTATTATCAGGTTGTCCTAAAAGTTACCTAAAAAGCCTTCAGTTAATTCAAAATGCTGCAGCTAGAGTACTGACGGGGACTAGAAGGAGAGAGCATATCTCACCCATATTGGCCTCTCTTCATTGGCTTCCTGTTAATTCTAGAATAGAATTTAAAATTCTTCTTCTTACTTATAAGGTTTTGAATAATCAGGTCCCATCTTATCTTAGGGACCTCGTAGTACCATATCACCCCAATAGAGCGCTTCGCTCTCAGACTGCAGGCTTACTTGTAGTTCCTAGGGTTTGTAAGAGTAGAATGGGAGGCAGAGCCTTCAGCTTTCAGGCTCCTCTCCTGTGGAACCAGCTCCCAATTCAGATCAGGGAGACAGACACCCTCTCTACTTTTAAGATTAGGCTTAAAACTTTCCTTTTTGCTAAAGCTTATAGTTAGGGCTGGATCAGGTGACCCTGAACCATCCCTTAGTTATGCTGCTATAGACGTAGACTGCTGGGGGGTTCCCATGATGCACTGTTTCTTTCTCTTTTTGCTCTGTATGCACCACTCCGCATTTAATCATTAGTGATCGATCTCTGCTCCCCTCCACAGCATGTCTTTTTCCTGGTTCTCTCCCTCAGCCCCAACCAGTCCCAGCAGAAGACTGCCCCTCCCTGAGCCTGGTTCTGCTGGAGGTTTCTTCCTGTTAAAAGGGAGTTTTTCCTTCCCACTGTAGCCAAGTGCTTGCTCACAGGGGGTCGTTTTGACCGTTGGGGTTTTACATAATTATTGTATGGCCTTGCCTTACAATATAAAGCGCCTTGGGGCAACTGTTTGTTGTGATTTGGCGCTATATAAAAAAACTGATTGATTGATTGATTGATTGATTGATTGATGAGTTTGCCACAGAACAAACATCTTTACCGGGGAAACACAGGTGTGGTAAAGCAATGAGATCCAGATCCTTTGGAACACTGATATCCTCCGCCACTGAAACAGTTTCTGCATGACTGGCCGATTCTCCATTCGGAAACTCCACACCGCGCTCTCGCCTCTTCTGCAACAAAACAATTGCTTCTATAAACACAGTAAATGGGCCCAATTCATTTTTAAAAAGTGAAAGAACCTTAAAAACAATTAGACCAAACACATTATTTCTGAGGTAGATTTCAAAATATTTATACCTTCTTGATGAAACTTTTTTTCCTCTGGACACGACCAAAAGCTGGACTAATCACGTGGCTGGAGTTGCTCCCCTTGGAAACAAAGGGCGGGGCATGGACCTGCAGTACTTCAGCTTCCAACAGTGGGAGTTCCTTTATTTTACTCTGCTGGTGAAGCTGACAGGCACAGAGAGCCTTTAGCTTTAGTGTTTTGGCAGTGTTAAGCTTCTGTTTCACATTCAACTGCAAGTCCACCTGAACAAGTACAACACTCGGCAAAAGTTGGTGGATTTTCAGAGCTCAGTGGATACCTAACCACCACAGCCATCCGTGTGTTTGGCTCAGGAGTCAGGACAGCCCAGGGTGGGTTCGGCACACCTCAGGAGCAACTTGCAACTCTGGGTGGGCTTTGTGTGCATTCTCTCCTCAGCTCTTGATATCTTGGAGTAATTCTTTCTGTGCTTGGTGTGCAAATTGGACACTGAGGTGCTTTGTGCCTACACAGAGCCCGGGCCAGGTAGGAGTCTGGGCGAGCTCCCAAAATCTTGTTCAAAACCAGCACAAGTTTACATAAGGGGGCATTCTTGTGCCAGTTTGTGTCAAGCAGCATGCTGACCTAAATAAATCTAAATAGATTGTGACACATATGAAAGTATGTATACAGAATTTCTCACCCGCTACTGAAATATAGCAAGGGTTAATTCAATAAGTTTAATGGTCAAAACTGAGACTAGGGGTGTGCGGTATATGTGGTAGACGTATAAATTATATAAATTTGGCCTATGGTAGAGATTTGGACTCGACCAACCAATCACCATAACACTTGTTGATGCAAGCACAGAGACCACAGAGCAGGAGATGGTTAAAAAAGTGCGCAATTCAAGCTCTAAACCAGTTTTTAAATTCTGTTAATAGGCCTACTATAACATGAACTATGATGAATAATTGCCGCAATGTTTTTTTTGTGAATTTTATGGTTATATTTGGTGTGTGTGTATTTGCAGAAAGCCACAGCAAACAGTCTCATTTTCTCATTCAGCTCCCTCTCGGGGCAGGAGACGGAAAGAAAAAAAAAACAAAACAAAACATGCCTTCCCGTTTATCACTGGTGGAAACACACAACCTAAGCCAATCAGGATCACCAACTCATGTGCGATGTCTCTGAGGACTTTCTGGACAAAACACCACCAAAGGCAGACAAAACTAGTACTAACGCTGTCTCCAGCTGGACAGAAGCAGGAATGACAAAGTGTGAGGTCATTCCAGTGTCAAAAATTACATGTCCAAAACAAGTCAGAGAGGTCTTGTTTTGGACAGGAATTGTTTTTTCTGAGTGGCACAAATATAATTTGTGTGGCATCTTATTCAATGTACATAGTTGTACAAAAAACGCCTGAAGCATTTCCTGCATTTTAATGTAAACAGTTGTATATAACTTTTTTTTGCTACATTTGTTCATGTTTTTGAAATTTACAATTTATATTTGCATTCTAAGTTATAAAAATGTTGTTTGTGTTCATTTGCACTATTTTACACCACAGAGTGCTGCGTTTTAACATATGCACAATAAATGTTCTCAAAATGACATATTTGTTTTATTTTTTTTGTTGTTGTTGTTTTTATTTATTTTATTTTTTATCAATTTAGCTTTGCTAAGGGACTATGTAACTCATTCAGAAACACTTTCATTATAATTTTTACACTTAAGTTTGTATCGAGATATACCGTTACTATGAAGGGATTCAATTTATACCACAATATGAATTTTAGGTCATATTGCTTCAAATTCTTTTCAGCAAAAATGTTGAAAAGAATCAAATAGCAGTTTGGGATACCTGAGTAATTCAAGTTCAAAATATCTACTCTTTAACATCAGTGGTTACTGAGACACATTTCATTTGGGTCAAAGGTCATAATCAAAGCTTTCAGTCCTTTTCAGCAAAATGTTCAAATGGATGAAATAACAGTTTGGATTCTCTGAATAATTTAAGACAGAAATTTCTCATCTCTAACATCACTGATTATTGACATACAGCCAAGGGTCTTTTCACTTGGGTCAAATATCAAAACAGGCACTTTTGATCATTAAAAAAAATGTTCAATTGAGAAAAACAGAAACTTAGGAATTGAGGGACTAAGCCTAAAACCTGCTCTCTAACTTTGGTGGAAACTAAGCGACAGGTGACCTCACTGAGGTCAGAGGTGAAACCAGGGCTATAAGGTCACTTTCAGGAGAATACAAAGAAGGACTGGCAGCTTATAACAAGAGGTTAATAATTTTTGTTGGATCATCAGAAACATTATGTTTTAATAGAACCTGAAGTACTTACACAACTCTGTACAATAAGAAGCATGCAGGCTGTAAAGGCTCCGATTAGTTTGCGTCTGTGTACCTGGTATATCTCGCGAAGCTTATCGCTGTTGGCTCCAACCACAACACATGCCTCCAGTAGTCCAGACGGGAGCTCTGCCATTACATAGAAACACTGAAGAAAACACATGCGCAATAGGAGTTTAGGGGAAATGTTACCCTGCGTAAAAGCTACCATCAACCTCTGACATCACAAATCTCCACACCAGCTAAAGGAGGTGAAACATTACATTAAAATAGACACATGTGCCACTGTGTTTCACAAAAGACACAAAAGTGCAAAGTTTAAGCAAAACAAGCATAAGTAATCTTATTTATACTGTATTTTTAGGACTATAAATCGCAACTTCTTTCTGTTTGTGGAACTCACTTTTTAAACACAGTGTTTCCCTGGGGGCATGTTTAACAGACAGGCGCTCAGTGTAGCACGTGCACACCACAGTGTGTGCTGCTACTTAAAATAATGACTTTTCAATTCCAAAAATAAGCAAAATAAACAAACGTGTAATGAACAAAACGTTTGAAGTTATTTAATGCAGTTAAATGCCAGCTCAACACGGCTGGAGAAGCTAACAGTACATTTTTGCAAGAAGCCCTCAACTTGTGGTGTGTGCCAAAAGGACTTTTAAATTCCTAAAATAAGCAAGATGGATGTTATTTGAGGCAAATGAATACAGACTGCTGAATCTGAATCCACAGTATTGGTAACACAACAATAAAAATGTGAGTCCATTTATTACCAGCTCTTTAAATTGAAATTTTTGTGCATTGTTGTAGTAAACTTTTATTATTAGAGTTTCTTTTGTTTCGTGCATTGATTCCTGGGAAAGCCCTATATAAATAGTCATTATTATTAGAACTATGAATAATGAATGTATGATTTTTAAGTATACAAGTTGCACCAGAGTATAAGTCGCAAAACCCAAACTAGTAAACTAAATAAATACATAAATATTGTTGCTCATACTCCAGAAAACATGATATAAAATATAGGGCCACGTGAATAATAATAATAACAATAATAATAAAACAGTAACCTTAAAAAACCTGCATATAGTTCATTACATTTTACACATAAAACAAACTTTATTACTGAATTACTGACACTGTACTTAACTGTATATGAAAATGGGGGGGGGCTAAGATACATGCTCATTGACTTTGAGAGGAACCAACTCATTCTGTTAAACACTATTTAACATGGAGGGATGGTCAGTAGCTTCAGCACATTACTACTCATCTTTTAACGACTAAACTGTAGATGCTAATATTTCAGATTTGTCTATAAATGGACCTGAGATTGTCTGACGCTCTATCCAGGGGGAGTTGTGGAATTGCATCCATGCTACGGTCTCCGGAGAAAAGCAACGGCCTAATGACTGTACAACTATTACTACTGCTAAATTATTAAGCCATGACCAGACAAGACAACAAATCAACAAATAACAGTAAAACTGTTTCAATTTAATGTGACAATCAGTCCATTAATTAATTATTAGATCAAACATGATCCTGAACTACTGTGCCAATTAAATGTTTAAAGTGCTCATAATGTACACAACATAACTTTCTGTGCACTTTTTATTGATACAGTGAAGATTTCCATGTGAACCATCTTTAAATGTTCATAGTTCTATGTCTGGGCATGTAGAAACTCCCCTGCTTTAAGCACCATTTAAGCCTGCAAAGCCTACTTTTGACTTCTGTGACATATAGATAGCCATACATTCATTCATTAATCTTCTATACCCTATTGAAGGGTCACGGAGGAGCTGAAACCTATCAGATGCATTCATTTTCATGAAGACTGTCACCTACAAGACCTGTGAAAAATATCTAATCTTTTCCTGAGTAGTAGTGATTTCATGTCATATCAACTTCTATGACCATTATAACTTTTCCACAGAATTCAATAGAGCAGAAAATTTGGTATGGCAAAAATGATGTCATAGGGACACAACACTGAACGTGGCTTGATCCAAGGAAAGCAATGCAACAGGTCAAAAGCTGCATGTACAAACACACCTCCAAATTTGATCTGTTAGTGGTGTTAGAGGTACAGTCATTAAAGTTGGTGAAAAAAATGACAGGACTGTCAACAGGAAGTGTTTCACAACTCCTTATCCATAGGGTTATAGTGTAGCCAAGAATGTACCCTCCTCAATACTGGGTCTACTGGCCGGAGGGTAACAAACACAATTGCCAGCTGACTGAATCCATTCATCTAATTAATATGAACATCTGAGCGGCATTATTCGCTTCCTTTCCCAACATTGGACAAACTTGTTTCGTTTTCAACTTCAAAGTGTTCTCGTTATACTACTGTGTCACAAACGTGCATTCCTTAGTTAAACCCCTCATTCTGCGAACTCTCTCTGCATGAGGTCACATCTAAACACCACCTCCTCCCAGCCACAAACAAAAAGCAGATGGTGAGACCAAGATGCCAACAGACAAATACAAATATTTTTGAAAACTTAAGTCCACACAGTTTTTAAATTTTAACATTAAAGAACATTTAAAAAATCATGTCAGAAGCACAGGAGGTGACAAACTGTAATTGTGTCATATGATCCTGACCCTGCCAGATAGGTTTTATATATGTATGTTTGACCACATAGCTTTCAAACAGGAAGCCACTTTGATGGAGCAGACAACTATGTCACCAGTTTTTCAACAGATTTGCAGGAACATTGGGCTTCTGTTTTTTTTGTTTGTTTTTAAGAGAGAGACAACTGAAAATACTTTTGTAAGTAGTTTGGTTTCAAAGCTGTAAAAGTAATGTCAGCAATTTCAGGAATTAAATTTGCAATTGCCAAATGAATACTGGTATAACATATGGCCAAAATGCCAAACGTGACTAAACAGACCACAGACTCGCTGTCATTTCATGGAAAAACAATGACTCAAAGCAATTTTTTTTTTCTTTCAGTGCTGTTACAATCCAAAGCTATTCATTTTGGTTTGTACATTGTGAGCTAACAAGGCAGGTTTTTGTTTTTTGGCATACTGTCTATAAATATAACAAACAATGAAGGGCCAAAGACCAGTGGCTGCTCCAGAGGGGTTTTTGTTTTTTGCTTTTTAAGTTGGACTAGATAAGAAGTCATCATTTACAGTCAGGTCCATAAGTAACTGGATACAATTTATTGTAATGATCACTTTTCCATACAGTTTTCTTTAGACAAGTCAGAGGAAGGAAGATGCATGAGCAATTGCAAGTCACTGAATATGCCCTGGACTTCATTTACATCAGTCAATAAGAAATTTAAAAAACAAAACAAAAAACAGTATGGTAAATGCTGGTAGGGTAGGCTGCACTCAAAAAAAGGAGTTACCTGTATTATTCCCCTTCAATCTTAGCCCTAACCCCCTTCTCACTATAGGGGGTCAAGCTCCCCAACCCCCACCAGTTTGTGGTGGAGAATAAAACAGTTTAAATCAGAGTGACTGTGTAAGAAGACCAGTGAGGGAAGCCACCAAGACACCCATGACGAGTCTGAAAGAGTTACAGTCATCTGTGACTGGGCAAACTGTATAATTCAACTTTTGGCTGTTGCATCCGTTACCTTGTTTTCACAGACCAACACACCAAAATCCCAAAAAATCCTAACAATATGGCAAAAAGAAACAGAATCTGTTTTCAAGAATGAAGAGAGAAAAACAAACCAAAACAAAAAAACCTACTTGATTTTCCGCTGCTCAGTTAGTTTTTAGTCTTTTAGTTAGTCTTGCCCTAATAACTTCAATTCAACTTTTTCGGGCTGGACTACAAAAAGTAAGTCCCTTCGACTGCTCCTTGTTTTCACTAGGGGTCGCCACAGCAGAGGTGGATCTGCGTGTAGATTTGGCACTAGTTTTACGCCGGATACCCTTCCTGACGAAATTCCACATTAAATGGAGAAACGTGGCAGGGGTGGAGTTTGAACCGGGAACGGTCCAAACTGAAACACAAGCGCACTGGCTACCACCCCCGACTGGATTACAATCATACAAAAACTGTTAACAGGTTAACATGGCAACACAAAATATCAACCCGTCCAACAAGATTCTTTACATAGCAGAGTTAAAAAACAAACAAACAAACACTAACCTTTATTTCTCGAACATTTCCACCGACGCTCAGTCAACGACAAGGACTCTGACATTAAAGATTCACTTTTATAAGTCAAAAGACTAAATAAGAGATTCGACCTGCTTTGACTCAACACTTCCAAACGATCACATCTGCTGCTCGTTTGAGCGTCAAACTCGGCGCGGTACAAAGCCACCACCACTACTTCCTCTCTAACTTCAAAATAAAAGCTCAAAGCTGAAATTGGGTTTCAGTGTGCAATGACGCCATCTTCTGTATATTTGCTGTAATAATAATAATAATAATAATAATAATAATAATAATAATAATAATAATAATAATAATGAGTTTATTCCAGACTCATGAGTACACAGTTACAGGGTCCTGACCCTGGACCTATATTTTAATCTGGTGTCAAGAATTGCCCATATGATGGGATTCACAAACTTGTCTCAACGCTGCATGAACCAATATACCAAATTCCTGATCACAGACTACACTGTATGTTAAAAACTGTGCAGAGTGCACTTGTACTCTCATATTTGGAGAATCCAATGAATAATGGCGTCTGCCAAGGACGTAATAAAATCACCTGCATTTGTCTGTCTGTCTGTCTGTTAAGGAGGATTACGGTATGTCAAACTACTTCCCGGATTTTGACGAAATTTTCAACACAGATACATTAGGCCATGGACTAAACTTTGGAGGTGATCTGGGTCCAGATCCAGATTCTGGATCAAGTTCCATTTTATATAGGCTTTGAAGGATTACTTCAAAACCACTTCACAGATGATCACCAAATTTGCACCACAGATAGATATTAGGGTCATGAATCTAAACAAGTATAAATTTAAAAAACGAAAATTGTATAGTGCTAGTTTTATGTGTTTTATTGATTTTACATTCACTTTACCAAATTGGCATTTATATAAGTATGATAACATTTTAGACACGTCTTGATGAATTATTACAATGAAATGTGAATTTTAGACCATGAAATCTTGCAAATTTGTGGAAAAACACTTCAACTGATACATTATACATGGTGAATTTTCATACAAACACACACACACACACACACACACGCACACACACACACACACACACACACACACACACACACACACACACACACACACACACACACACACACACACACAGGTAAATGTCTCTAATCATCCAAATCACTGTCAGAAATATCATCCCATGTAGCTATATATTCTGCTTCCTTCTGAACATTCAAACAGATGGCGAAAAGTTAGGCCAAGACACAGAGACTTGGGTGTCTGCTTACGGCCCTCAGAAGCAAGATACGCCACATCTTCTCAAATGGATAAGGCTTTAAGACTCAGATTATGTGGTATATTAACATAACAGTCTGGTGTGGGTTCCTTTGAAGCACCTATAATCCAAGCAATCAGATTATACAGTTCAAGTGGCTGTGATGGACTTCTGCCGTGGTCTTGTTGTCCACACTTCAGGAGGTGCATTTACGTTGAGCAATGAACTGGTGTCACAGACAGAATGGTCCCCCCCTAAAAACTGGTCTGCCCTGCCTTCACTGTACATGTGTCACAAAGCGATCAAAGGGAATAATGTGATTATTAACCATCAGATGACAAGGTAAAACCTCTTAAATCATTCTAAAGTCAGTTTTAAGCAGAAACGAGGCTGCTTTGAGCAGAAACGAGGTGATAATTGGTGAGTCGCTACTGACACTTTGAAATGACGGCAGCGCAGTGAATGCAGCACCAGCAGCTCATCTGGTTGTGGTGCTCTGATCGCTTCCTTCATCTTTTATTATGAAATAATGCTGAATTTATGTGTAAATGATTATTGTACAAAAACTTCAGATATCTGTCACTGAGATAGATGATGGCTGGAGTGCAGTTTGAAGCAGAAAGGAGGTGTTAATCAATGAACCGTGGCTGACACACAGAAATGACGCATGCGCACCGAAGGCAGGGCAGGGAGGGCCGATTTTTTAGGGGGGACTGTTCGGTCAGCGACATGGAACTCAGTTGAAAACGACCTCTTGCGTGAGTCACGGACCGCGAGACAGCGCGAGATTCACAACTGTGAAACAGCAAATAGTCTATACAAAAATGCATTTCAAATGTAGTGTCCAGACATGGGAACAAAAATCATTTTCTAACCACTTGTTCTTGGTTCACCTTATGGCCTGATATAATGCTTTTCCATCTGAACCAGAAACTCAAAGCACTTTACACTGATGCCTCACATTCACACACATACTGATGCCAGAGTGCTGCCCTGGAAGCACAATACAGTATATTACACAACATCACAGAACATTACCCTCTGTTCTTCTTCAGTCCACCCGTTAGACAAATGGCCCTGCACAGCAGTGCAAAAGACTCCTTTGTGATCTGACAAGATTATTGGGGGTAGAACAGCACTAATCACACACAGAAATAGTTGGGGAGCGGTGAGAAGAAAATCAATCCCAGAAGAAGATTTGTGTCTGCCTGAGAAAATGATTTAATCTTTAAAAGATGGGTTAACTAATCACCAAATATCTGTAAGACCTAAGTTACTCACCCACGATTTGAAGACGTTCGTGTCCAGGTGCTGATCTCTTGAGGATGAAGCATGTGACCCGTCTAAAACTGGGTGTCAAATCTGCACCTACAGTAAAAGCATGGTCAGTCAACTCTAACATTTTAACAGCAAAAAGTGTTGTCAAAAACTTTTGGAGCATATGCTGAAATAACAGCATTTTTTTCCAGGTTTAAATTCAATTGTAAGAATAACAATTCTGCCCATGTTTGGGGATTTTTTTTTTTTTAACAATATAACTGATATGTTTTATGAAAGTGACTGAAAAAAGGCATCAAAAGAAAAAGCGAACTCTAAGAAGTCTGAAGCCTCTTCCTCAACATTTCATCTTTGATTCAGTGTGACGTGTGCATGCGCACGACTCGAAGCGCAGAAACTGACGAAAAGCCCCAAAGCAGCGCTGTGGTGAATTGTGGAGAAGACAAAAGACAAATGTTTGCATTATTTAGGTCTAGCATAACATTTATACGTTTTTATTCAGAAGACCCGCCCAAGGTTACGGAAAGGAAGAGGTTTTCATGAGAGCAGCGATTATGGAACGCATATACCCATAATGCCTTTCGGCGAATTTGTCAGTTAATGAGCAAACTTCAGAATTAAGGGAAAGTCAATGATATGTGCGATATTTTCGCTTTGTGAAAATAACAAATGTACATTTAATGTCGAGAAACGGTCCAGAATTTTTTCTTTAAATGCTGAACTGAAACCATGAGTGAAATTGATTGGACCATTCTATAAGAGAAGAAAGGGCGCAATTGCTCTGCGAAAATAAATCCCATGTGATAATCAATTTTTGGCTGCCCTTTGGGCAATAAAAATGTAAATATAAAGTGTTTTGATATTTATGGTTCATTTATGCTGTTGTTGGTTTACAGTGGCAGCTCTACACTGAATTATTCTCTGAGCCCACCCAAAAAACAAAATTTTGTGCAAACAGCCATTTTTTAAAATTATTTTATTATTTTTTATATTTTATTACAATATAATGCTTATACAAATCATCCATGAATTGCAAATTTGAATAAACATGCCTTTACATGCTAAATGTCTGTCATAAGACGCTTTATTAATCTGTCTTTCAGGGACAAACAATTAGCTCTTATTAAGTGCATATTTGTCTCAACATTTAGCTAAATATTGAGCTTTGTGTTTGTAAATATTAGGGTACATGTGTAAATATTTAGCATGAACTAATCTGCAAAAGTTTTAGTTTTGACAGAATTTCAAATCATGTAGTGTTTGCCTTTTTTTCTTCCCTAATTTAAGGTCTTTATCTGTGGATTTAAAAAAAATCTAAACTAAAATGTTAGTAGCGTTCCATGCCAATGAAACCAAATGTGATTCTTTTTCTCCATCAAATAAACCAGTTAATTATGAAGATAGGCCTCATTTTAAATTTTATTATAATTCTTCTTCTTCTTCTTCTTATTATTATTATTACATCTGCCAAGGACATCATAAAATCATCACCATTTTATTTGTCTTTCTGACTGTTATGTCAAAACTACTGCATGGATTTTGACAAACTTTTTACCACAGATAGATATTAGGCCATGGAATAACCCATTAAATTTTGGAGGTGATCCGGATCTGAATCCAGATTCTGGATCAAGATTATTCTTTATATAAGCTTTGAAAGATTTTGTCAAAATTACTTCACGGATTCTCACCACATTTGCACCACAGATTGATATTAGGGCACAGAAGACGCCACTGAATTTTGGAGGTAATCTGGATCCAGATTGGTGGACATCATAAATCTCTGATTGCTCTTGTTGTTGTTATTATTATTATTATTATTATTATTATTATTATTATTATTTTGTCAGTGTACATGGCAACAAAAAGAGAGTTTCCAGCTGCTGAAAAATTATTGTAAAAATTGGATAACACATACAAAAAAGGTCAGATTCAAGTCACTTCAGCTAGAAATGTAAACAGAGCTCCTGTCCTCTCCAGTGAGATTCAAACCCATTGTTCTACCCTGTTTGTCTGCTTTCAAACACCTTTTATTACATAAGCAAGCTGCCTGCCTTGTTCCCTGGAGTTCTGGTTCTGCTGCATCCTAAATGGACTTTGCTCTGCCAGAGAGGAGACGCCGTGGAAGCGGAGCAGCATGGAACAGCCACGGAGCAGGGAACACAGCCTTGGAAGGAGCATGTCTGTTGCCAGTTACGCAGGAGACAATTGCTGAACGTCTGTCACTGCTTCTGTTCTGTGCACGTCAGCATACAGCTATGGAACATCACTTTGTCAATTCCTCACACAGTGATATGATAACTGCTTTGTGACGCACAATGATTTTTTAAGTGCTTGTTGTGACTGATTCCATCTGCTCAAAGTGATATTAATCAGTGAAATCACCTGGTGGAGTCAGTGGCTGCAAAGAAAACCTGCACCCTCTTGGCCCTTTCTGGAACAAGTTGCCCACCCCTGATTTAGACCCCTGTGTAATTCTTCAATTGACCCCTACCTGGCTGCCTCTTGAAAATTCAAGTGGCTAATCAGTTTTTTTAAGAGTTAAAGTCTATGGATTATTTGTGCCAAATTTGATGCTTGTATCACCATTTGCAGGATTTCAATCTAAATATTCTCTTATCTGCTGCACTATGTATGAGATGTTAACATGCTGCTCCTCAGTGTTTCTCAATTACCCTCAAAAGTATTGGAACACTTGGTATTTCACACATTTTAATTTGTTTATTCCACTTCAAATACATTTTTTTTTCTAAAATTATCTTCCTTAACTCAAACTGAAAGCAAATCTCTGCAACTTGATATAAATTAATTAAAAATATGAAATCCAGCTTCCTGCTGAAGTGGTGTAGAGGAGGATTTTCTTAAAAAGAAGACCTGAAAGTTCAGCTACAATTTGACAGAAAGTACACTTGAGATGAAAGCCTAGATTTGATGTTTTGGTGAAAGAAACTTTTTCATTTCTTCATAATTGATGTAAATAAAGTCCAAGACATATTCAGTGACTTGGAAAATTTCATGTTTCCATCCGCTGACTTGTCTAAAGAAAATTGGTAATAAAACTGATTATCATTTACAGCTATTATCAACTTTTAGAGATTTTCTTTCAGTTTGAGTTTGAGGAAGATAATTTTATACATTTTAATTCTTTACTTTTTTTGTATTTCTTGTATTTAAAATGGCATAAACGAATTAAAATGTGTGAAATTCCAACTGTTCCATACTTTTGGAGGGCACCGTATCCTGACCTTATAATGAGTGCAAAATGAGTGTGATATTATTACTGTTTTGTTTAAGAATGTTTAATTTTCACTGTTGCTGCACTTTGTGCCAAATCATAGTCATATCGTATATCATATTGATATGAAAATTCTGTAAGTTATATCTTCTATTATACATTCCAAATCTAAGGTAGGTACACCTAAATATCTAAAAAAAAAAAAAAAAGAGTAGAGCCATTAGGTGCCTGGTCTTGAGAACCAGGGATGGCAGGTTGAAAAGCTTTTTTATCCCATGGGAACTCTCCCTACCCACCTAAGCGGCTCAAGAATATGGACAGCATGTATATAACTGACATTTACATGACAATTTATTTGACAATATTGAGATACGATAATTTGGCCATATTGTACAGCCCTACTGTCAACTAGCTGAAAACTTTGAATATTAATTTATATCTACATTTTTAAAAAAATGCTTAAAGTGGCAGAGGGTTAAGAGGGCTGTAATGAGGGGGGTCAGCTGAAAAGCAAAAAAAGAAAAATGCTTAAGAAGGTAGGGAATATGGGGAGCAGAGCCCCTCCAGAAGCTGAAAGGCAAAATAAGGAAAATGCTTAAAAAGGTGGGGGTCTGGGGGGGCGGAGCTCCCCCCAAAAGCTAAAAAGTTTTAGTCATGCTCATGCTCCCAAGAACCATTTTACTGAAAAAAGTCTGAAGGACCTAAAGGACATGGTTAGATGGCGAGGGGCTTTTCCAAGTATGTGAGAGGCAAATAAAGAAAAATGCTTAAAAAGGCGGGGCGTCTGGGAGGAGCTCCCCCCCCCCCCCCACGCTGAAAGGTTTTTGCCATGCTAATGCTCCCCTGAAGCATTTACTCAAAATAAAGTCTGAAGAACCTAAATGACATGGTGAGATGCTGATGAGCTTCGCTCATTCAAGTCCACGACATATGCATATTAAAATTGCACTGTTGTTACTTTGTGCTTGTCTGTGCTGCTTAAAGAATTTGCTTAACTGTGAGCCTACAGCCTACTTTTTAGACCTCTGGTCTCTGCCAGTGAGGTTGCTGATGTCTCTGACTGAACAGTCCCCCCATCCCACCCCCCCACGAATAAATAAATAAATAAATAAAAAATTGTCCCCCGTCTTCACTGTGCATGCATCATTTTGGACCACAGTAGCTCGTCTAAGACTGAGTCTCTACACCCAAAGCGATTAAACAGGATAATGTGATTATTTAATCATCAAATGACAACTTAAAACTACTTATATCATTCTAAAGTCAGTTTTAAGCAAAAACGATGCGATAATTGGTGAGTCACTACTGACGGTTTGAAATGACAAAGGCGCAGTGAACGCAGCAGGCAGCAGCTCGCCTCGCTGCTGCGCTCGGATCGCTTCCTCTGTCTATTATTATGAAATATTGCTGAATTTATGTATAAAAGTGAACTCTGAGAAGTCTGAACCCTCTTGCTCAATATTTTATCTTTGATTCAGTGTGATATGCGCATGCGTACGACTTGAAGCACAGAAACTGACGAAAAGCCCGCAAGCGGCGCTGTGGTGTGGAGACGACAAAAGGCAAATGTTTGCATTATTTAGGTTTAGCATGACATTTATACGTTTTTATTCAGAGGACCCGTCGGGAAAGGAAGAGGTAGAAGTAGGAAGAGAGTAGCGATCATGGAACGCATATTCCCATAATGCCTTTCGGCGAATTTGTCGGCTAACGAGCAAACGTCAGGATTAACGAAACGTCAAAGATATGTGCGATATTTTCACTTTATGAAAATAACAGATGTACATTTACTGTTGTCTTGGAATATCTTTTTCACGGAGAAATGAAACCATGAGTGAAATTGATTGGATCGTTCTGTAAGATGGGCAAGTGCGCAGTCATTTTATGGCCCACCAATGAGAGTGACACGCTGAGCAAAAAAAAAAAAAAAAAAAAAATCTTGTGTGTGATAGTCTTTTGCTGTTTTTTGGACAGGAAATAAAAGTGAAGTGCATGTGATTGAATAATTCATGTTTCGTGTGTGTATAGAAGTAGAGAGACGAGAAAGTCAACTCGAGATGGCGTTATGTTTGTGATATTATCATCACCATGAATATTTTATTAAATTTTCTTACATGTTTTTATGTACAATGTTTAATTCATATTTTGTCTAATTTCCTGCTTCCTATTATACTTTTTTCTTTTAAATCTACAAATGAACAGATTTTAAAATTAATCAATGTGGAAAAGCTGCATGTGGAAATGATTAATTAGAATCACCTATTCACCAAACCAACACCAGGAGGGACCCCAAGCAAACACAAGGTGAACATCCAAACACCACACAGAAAGGACCAGAGGGGACCTTCACTGAGCTACTTAAGCTAAGAGCTAATTGTTCGTCCCTGAACACATATTAATAAAGCGTCTTATGACAGACATTTAGCACGTAAGGTCATGTTTATTCAAATTTGCAATTCATGGATATTTTGTATGAGCGTTATATTGTAGCCTGAGGAAAATTTTAATGTCAATTTCAATTGCACTTTCAGGGGCAATTCATAAATATTAAAAATAACATCAAAACAATAAAAAAAATTGTCTTTGTGCAAAATTTTGTTTTTCTTTGGGGGGGGAGGGGCGCTCAGAGACTCACCCAATCAGTGTAGAACCGCAAACCAACAGCACTATTTTTAGTACTTTGAATGACAGAGTAGCAGTTTGAGGCAGGTAACAAAAAACGTTGGAAGAAAACGAGACGAAATATAAACACGTAAAAATCACTTACATTTGACAAACTCTTCTTGCCCAAAGGGCAACCAAAAATTGATTATCACATGGAATTAATTTTTTTCGTACAGCTGTTACGCCCTTGCTTCTCTTACAGAATGGTCCAATCAATTTCACTCATGGGTTGGTCTCAGTCC
This sequence comes from Thalassophryne amazonica, assembly GCF_902500255.1. Lineage (NCBI taxonomy): Eukaryota > Metazoa > Chordata > Actinopteri > Batrachoidiformes > Batrachoididae > Thalassophryne > Thalassophryne amazonica. The sequence goes on from NC_047122.1 coordinate 39,455,000, forward strand.
ACCATCAAAAAGATTCTGGATCGTTTCTCGACAGTAAATGTACATCTGTTATTTTCACAAAGTGAAAATATCGCACGTCTTTGGCTTTTTGTTAATTCTGAAGTTTGCTCGTTAACCTACAAATTCGCCGAAAGGCATTGTGGGAATATGCGTTCCATGATCGCTGCTCTCTTGAAAACCTCTTCCTTTCCCTAATCTTCGGCGTGTCCTCTGAATAAAAACGTACAAATGTTATGCTAAACCTAAATAATGTAAACATTTGCCTTTCGTCGTTTCCACAATTCACCACAGCGCTGCTTTGGGGCTTTTTTAGTCAGTTTCTGCGCTTCGAGTCGTGCGCATGCGCATATCACATTAAATCAAAGATCAAATGTTGAGCAAGATGCACAGACTTGTCAGAGTTCGTTTTTTTCTGTTGATGCCTTTTTTCAGTCAGTGGGTTATTTGTCCTGCTCCTGAAACTTTTTCACGTGTACCTGCTGCAACCACAGCTGATAATTCATACATGGTGTTTCTTCACACCTGACGTACATATAGAAACCGGGACAGAAACGCTTTCATAACACATAGCGTTGGGTCAATAAAGTAAATTTGCGAGCATATACGCCCAACCACAACCGACCAATGAGCGCGCTTGTAAGCTCACTTCCGGTATTTTTTCCGGGAGGGAAAAAATACGGATATTTTCTCGCCGGCTGCGGGAGGGTTCGCAGCCCGCGGAGGAGCTGTGATCTAAAGTGGTTCTGTTTGGCTCATCACACCCGGGGAACAGTGTCAAAATAACACCATCTTACAGCCAACAAGCAGCATTTTGTTCAAAAACTGTTTCGTTGTTAACAGGCTTCCGTTCAAAATGCTTATGAAGTTTGTCTGTTTTCATTCATTGGGGTGTTTTCGCAATAATTAAAGGCGGCGCCGTTAAATGTGTCAAACATACGCCGCAATAGAGCCTTAAAAAGTGGTGTAAAAAACGTAGTTTAGATGCAGAAAACGTGTCAAATACACGACTCGGTTGTGTAAATAATAAATGTGTCTTAAGACACATTTATTATTTACACTTACATTATTACATTACATTTACATTATTTACACACACACATATTTCTGCCCAACGGTTGTGCATGTAACGTTCAATATATGACTTAACTTCCCAACGGTTGTAGTGCAGCGGATAACTGAAAAAAAAAAAAATGCTTCAAATGGTGATGCAAGCACCAAATTTGGCACACATACTCCTTAGACATTACTCTTAAAAATGCAATGTCAAAATTTAAAAATGCTCCAATCATATTGAAAGGTATTCCATATTATTTGTCTGATCATAAAGATTCCAAAAAGGTATAGTTTGGACTATCTGTGAATGAATGGTCTAGAGTTATGGGGTAAAAACAGCAAGAACACTGAGAAAGGGGTCAAAAGTTAAAGTTGCTCCAATTTTGGTAAAAAATGGTGCAAATTACTGGTTGAGCTAATAGGATTAATAAACAGAATAGTTTTGACTGTGTTGCGTGCTTGGTTTGCAAAGTAAAGGTTAAACAATATCAGCATCCATTGGATTCTATGACATGTGACATATGCTACCCTGTAACATAACTAAGCATGATACATGATGCAAACTATTCCTTTTTAAAACCGTATTCACCCAACTAATAATTTGCATCACTTTTTACCAAAATTGGAGCAACTTTAACTTTTGACCCCTGTACAAATAGAAATTGACCTTTGTCACTGTTCTTGCTGTTTTTACCCCATAACTCCGGAACATTCATTCACAGATAGTCCAAACTATACCTTTTTGGAATCTTTATAATCAGACAAATAATATGGAATACCTTTCAATATGATTGGAGCATTTTTAAATTTTGACCCCTGTGTAATACTTCAATTGACCCCTTCTTGGCCGCCTATTGAAAGTTCACGTGGGTACCCGGCATTTTTAAAAGAGTAATGTCTAAGGAGTATGTGTGCCAAATTTGGTGCTTGCATCACCATTTGAAGGATCCCCCAGGAAATATTCACTTATCTGCTGCACTATTGGACGAATAAGGAAAGACATCATATTTATCTGCCCAACGGTTGGGCGTATAGCCTTTGCCAATCTGAAATTGGTTTACAGCGTTCAATGTCGCCATCTTCTGTATGTTTGCTGTAATAGAACATTAAAAAGGATCCCAAGACTATATAACCGACCACGAGTACCGCGTCAGCGACATTGATTAACTTTAGATAATAAACTCAACACTGGAAGACATACCTGCTTAATAATTTAATTTAGAAAAAAAGACGATAAAATTTTGCGTTTATTTTATTTTATTTAACAAATTAATTGATTTATTTTATGGGCATAGGCATAACTGTTTACATCCTAACCCCTGATCGGCTCCAAAGGTATTTCATTTTAAAATACTACAGATTTTGATGTATGAATTCTAATCGTGTTGGCCAAAATGCTACTACTGTGTACATACGTTTATTAATCGTTTTGACATTATTATCATCATCGAGAATAATTTGTTATTTTCCTTTTGCATGTTCAATGTTTAATTCATATATTGTCTAATTTTCTGGTCAAATGTATTTTTTCTTTAATTCGATAAATTGCTATTAGTATTACTGCATCATTTAATCTACTTAATTTTCTCCTCGGTGTTTGCATTTTTAAAAACAATTTCTTCCAGGACGGCAATTTAAAGAAGTGCACTTGTTATCCTCACATGTAAATTTTTTAAATCAATCAATGTGGAAAAGCAGCATGTGGAAACGATTCATCAGAATCACCTATCCACCAAAACAGCACCAGGAGGGACCCCAAGCAAACACGAGGTCAACATCCAAACACCACACAGAAAGGACCAGTGGGGAAGCGACGCCAGGACCTTCCTCATATTTTAAATCAAATAAAATGCTGCCGTGACCCGGATTCGAACCGGGGTTGCTGCGGCCACAACGCAGAGTACTAACCACTATACGATCACGGCACGTCATGTGCTGGGCTATTTTACATTTTGAAGTATTTTTTACCATGATGTGTGAACGACGTACTTGATGTCGACGTGTTGTGTATTTAACACTGGAGAAAAAAAGTGAGCAAAAGGTGATCTGAGTTATTCTCATACTGATTCAAGTTTTACTAAATCTAATTTCGCTGCGTCTCCAGCAGGTGTCGTCCACGACGGTTGCTTCATCCGCCGTGTCACCATGACAACCATAAAGCAACAAGCACCCACCACCAAAAATAAACAGAATAAAAACATTAAAAAACAAATTAGTAAAACAATTACTCTTTGTTCGTAAAAGTGAGGGAATTTTAAACGTTTTTTAAAATTGATTTAGAAACCTTGACCAGGCTGTGTCCTTGGCCATCAAAAATTCCCCTCCACATTAGAGATATTATGAGGACTACTTTCTTCCACCTGTGAAATATAGTGACGATTTGTCCCATCCTGTCTATGACTGATGCTGAGACCCTGATTCATGCGTTTGTCTCTTCTAGATTAGACTACTGCAATTTTCTATTTTCTGGTTTACCTCAGTTCAGCCTTAGGGCTCTCCAACTGGTTCAAAATGCTGCTGCCAGACGTTTGACACGAAGCAGAAAGTTTGACCACATTACACCCATTTTGACATCTCTTCACTGGCTTCCTGTCCCTGTGAGATCAGATTTTAAGGTTCTGTTACTAACCTATAAATTGTTCATGGACTGGCACTTCCCGACCTAACTGATCTAATTAAACCTTACGTACCGGCCCGGGCTTTGCGTTCACAGGGTGAAGGACTACTTTGTATCCCTAAGGTGAATAAGAAGTCTGCGGGTCACAGAGCTTTGTCTTATCATGTCCCTGTTCTATGAAATGATCTCCCTACGTCAATAAAAGTCAGATTCTGTGGAGACTTTCAAGTCCAGACTTAAGACGCACTTATTTTCCCTTTCGTATGGCTAGCATACTGGCATAGTGTGTTACTATGCTTTTTACTCTTTTAATTCATTTTATTAGTAAACAGAGCAGGTCATGGCCTCAACTTTATCTAAATTCTCGGTATTTTAGTGAAACTTATTTCTTTTGTTTTTCTTGTTGCTTAATGCTGACAAATTGTACTGTATTTGTTGTCTTTCTCATGCCTGATTCTGTGTTTTTCTTTTCTCTCTGTTTGAGGTGCAGCTCCATCCAGAGATGGGTGTGGTGTCTGTTCCTGAAACCCTCCTGTCTTGTGCACCTGCAACATTTCCTGTATATTCGTGAATTGTTTTGTAATTTATGTCTATAACATGGCCCAAGCAGAGGGTCACCCCTTTGAGTCCGGTCTGCTTGAGGTTTCTTCCTCAGAGGGAATTTTTTCTTACCACTGTCACCTGTGTGCTTGCTCTGTGGGTTGGTAAGGTTAGACCTACTTGTGTCAAGCGCCTTGAGGCAACTTTGTTGTGATTTGGCGCTATATAAATGAAAATAAATTGAAATTGAACCTTATCATTGGTGTTTCTATTTTGACTTGTGTTTGGGTCCATTGTCTTGTTGAAAAACCAAGTGTGTTAAAGTTTCAACGATTGATCTGAATTATTCTGAGAGTTTGCAAATCAGTGTCATATGCACACAGGATATTAAATTGTTATGTTACATGACTTTGTTGTAGTAAGCTATTAATTGTGCTCACTGTGGAGAATTTGGTCAACCAACACTATGGCATGAACCACAGTGGTTCCAACATATATTTTACATGTACACACAGTGTCAACATGAACACAATGTGTGATATATATATATATATTTCACACTAGGGTCGCTCATGGACCACCAGTTGGCCCCAGAGCACAGTTTGGAAAAGGTTGGTCTGGATCATTGCAATTATATTCACTGCAGTAATAATAAAATAAATATATAGTAATAACAGTATGGTATTATAGAAATAATAGACAGCACTTGTCACATTATTTTTCATTTATCTGCATCTTTACTCAAAGCTTGTGTTGGTATCCTTCGAGAGCCGCAGTTACCCTGGTTCAAATCCTGGTCATGCCAGCATTTTTGGTTTATTGTAACAGCTGTATATTAAGGCGTGAGTGATAAGATATGAGCATATGGCTGATGCTTTCGAAAGAGCCAGTGTTGTGTATAAACAGGCATGCACATAACTGGTACTCATGGTGCTTGTGCATAGAGGTGGGCGGATCTATCCTAATATCAATAATATCGATGCCAACGCTGGTATTGATATTGAACGATCCTTGTGTAAAAAGATCGACACTCAAGCTTTTTTGTCTCCCGCTCGCACTGACTGCTGCGCACGCACATTCATCAAAGTCTACTCTCTGTCTGTAAGAGCAGCGCTGCGCTGTGTCACACAACACGGAGCAGCGCACCCTTGTATTGTGGTTTGTCAGCCCTCTACCTCAGGATATTTTGTTTTAAGTTGTGTTGAGTGATATTTTTTTAAACAAAAATGTTGATTGTGATAATAACGTATTTTGTTGTCATGTACAATGTTTGGCGAAATTCTATCCTAGGTGTTTTGGATCCTTTCGATCTATGAAGCTTAAATATGAAAAGGTATCGGTATTGATATCGGCGATACTGAGCCTGTATTTACTTGGTATCGGATCAATACCAAAATTCCCGGTATCGCTCGCCTCTACTTGTGCATGCTAAAAATAAATGATGCGCAGCAGAAAACACAAGGAAAGTGCTTCATAAGAGGAAAGAAATGACAGACTGTAAGAAAAGTGTTTCCCTCTGCTGTGCATCAATGATGTTTAGTGCACACGAGCACCATGAGCACCAGTTATGTGCACCTCTGTGTATAAAAGTGAGTATATATATATGCAGTAAAATCACCAGTGTTAAATTAACGCTGACAGTGAACATATGGTCCCACTCTGGCCGGAGTAGGACCATATGTACACTGGTAGTGTTAATTTAACACTGACAGTATTAGTTTTGCACTGGTGAGTTTACTGTGCAAGTATGAATTATAGTTTGTGTTGCCTCTCGTACTATATTTTATCTATACATTCGTTCACTCGTTCTCTCTCCTCTCACTCTCTCTCTCCAGCAGCCATGCTGGAATGCTGAATGTGGAAGGGAAGTGGGAACAGACGAGAGAGAGAGAGAGAGAGAGAGAGAGAGAGAGAGAGAGAGAGAATACCAACTCTCCTGTCTGCTTTACAACTAAAATAACGGATTACTTGTGGACTCTGGGAGGTTTTTGTCGCTGTTGAAGTCGGCTCGGAGATCTATCTCTCTCTCTGTCGTCCTCTGGAACAAAACAACGTGAGTATAACGTTTTTTTCCGGCTTTTATTTCAAAAGCTGAAACATATTATGGGATGCGGTTGGTTTAAACGCCACTCTGGGTGGCGACAGTCGTTGCCTTTCCTTAATAATTTGTCTTGTTTTATAATCAGTTCGCTTCACTTTGCCTATACTTTGCTTTAGGACGCCATTACTCCTAGGTACTTTTCCTTTAGCTAACTTGGCGTGGAAAAGACTGACCTAAGTTACTGCCGCTCAACTCTCAGTGTGGAACGAGTCTGACCCACCGTACACCGGATTAACCCACATTTTCCCCCGTAAATCTCTTTATTCTTTTGTATCCCGTGTAATGGATTGGAGGCTTTTACCTTCATTTGGTTTCTGGCTTCAAACATACACCCAGAGCAGTCACAGGTTTTATACCTGGACACCATGTAGGACTGGGAATATACCTGCTGCACACGGAGTGTGTGGAAGTGGTATATCTGGATTTAAGGCGTTTGACAGTGTGCAACACAAGACATATTAAGATATTGGAAATATACATAATTACTGGAAAAGTGCTTCAATGGATTTAGGAAGAACACAGAGATGTCCCATGGCAGGAAGTAGTATCTGAAATCTCATAGTGTGTTCTGGAACATCTCGTATTTAGGAATTGGCTATTTGTATGTACGTAATAACTCCAAATTCAGCCTTGTTAGGGTTTAGGGTTATTGTTATGATAAATGGACTACATTTATGATGCTTTTCCATCTGCATCAGACACTCAAAGCGCTTTACAATTATACCTCACATTCATCCATTCACACAGACACAATCATACCCCAATGTCAGGGTGCTGCCATGCAAGGCGTTTACTACACACCAGGGGCAACTCGGGGATTAAGGACCTTGCTCAAGGGTCCCAACACTGGTTAGTGTTGGGGGTTCTGGTTCTGGTTAGGGTTAGGATTAGTGGTTGTGGTTAACATAGTTTAGGAATCTGCATTGACCAATGAGAGAGACACTACGTACCAATACAATTACACGCTATGAATACGGCTCCATACGGATAGCCACTGCTGATTATTTATATCATTTATAAATGATGTGTCTGATCAGCATTGTCAGATGGGAACTGTTACCATACCAGATGCTTTAAATGATCGTATTTTGAGGAAAATACTGTTGGCGTTTCATATCCAAGAGAACAAATACACACACCGGCCACTTTATTAGCTATACCTTGCTAGTACCAGTGTTACAGTCTGATTCTGATCAGTTCCCCTGCCTTCACAGTGTCAGCAGAGACACCAGGTTGAACCCCCTTTTGCCTCCAGAACTGCCTTAATTCTTTGTGTCATAGATTCAACAAGGTGTTTGAAACATTCCTCAGAGATTTTGGCCCATATTGATAGTAGCATCATGTAGTTGCCCATTCAACCAGTCTGCCCATTCTCTTCTGACCAGTGACATCAACAAGGCATTTTTGTCCACACAAATGCCAGTCACTGGATATCTTCTCTTTTTCAGGGCATTCTCTGTAAGCAGAAGAACCAGAGATGGTTCTGTGTGAAAATCCCAGTAGATTAGCAATTTTTGAAATAGTCAGACCAGCCGGCCTGGTACCAACAACCATGCCACGTTCAGAGTCATTTAAATCCCCTTTCTTCCCCATTCTGATGCTCAGGTTGAACTTCAGCAAGTCGTCCTCACCACTAAATGTCTAAATGGATTGAGTTGCTGTGAGTGTAGGTGTAAATGTCTACTTTCGTCAGACCCAAGTTGGCCAAAATACATGAAAGGCCAGTTAAACCCGTTCCAGTTTTGAACATGTTGAAAATTTTCTGCCAGACTCCTGGCCAGCCTCACATACTCTTGGCTTGGGTTAGATCAAAGTCAGTCCAGTTCGGCATCCAGTAATTAAATCAAGCATGGAAAGCCTGAACCTGAGATATGAAGCCTTGGCCAGGCCAAGGCAGGGGTGAATCTGACCGAGCTCTGGAAAAAAAATACTTTTTCTAACTTTTGCCAAAAGCAGTTGGGACTTTGCGCCAGGTGAGAACTGCTTGGGGAAGTCAGCTGCGGTGTGCCAAGTTTCAACTCAGCCAATTACTGAGTGAAACAGTGCCAAACTCCACCAGGTGTGAGAGTAGCTTAACTGTGTAAAGGCTGTGTGGTGTTGAGACTGATTTGTCTTTATTTCAGTTTTCACATGCACACAATTATAAACAAATTGAATTCTCTTGGGAATACTGAGGTTAATGCCTGTAGTCAGTCTACATTCTCTGAGTGTTATTCCGCATCACCACTAAGATATTTTGCTTTACTCTTATTCCTCTGAGATTTGGCTGAAATTAAAGGATTAATTTTCACCATATCTGTTGTTATCCATGACTTTTGCATAAGTGTGACCGCTTGGTTCAAGGTCATGGTTTGGCACGGTTTGACGTCTGACGTCAGCGAACTAGTTAGAAGAAAATCTTTGCGAGCACGATTTCCTTCAGACGTTCATGCTTCTTGTCAGAAAAACAAGACAGTTTAAACTGTATGTCTAATTTCATTTTAGTTTGTACGCTAACACATTATTTGGGATAAATCATAAATCTGTTCACTCCAACTGTTTCCTGCAAGTGATTTGTTGAGATATTACTTTGTTTTAAACAAATTTTGAGTCATAGTTCTGAAATAGCAGACTAGCAAGCACATCTTGCACTGCCACGGTAATAAGCTTATCTCGCGGATGAGTTTGAATTTAGTTCCACTCTGCTGCTACTCAGGTCATTTAATTTAACTAAGTGCTCGGCTATATGCGGCAATATTATTTTCAGTGGTCAATAACAGTAAACTGGTATGAGCTGAGGTCACTTTTCCCAACTGATTTTGGTAATTTGTCCAAATTATAGCACACAGCCAGCACTACATTAATTAGGTTGAAATTCATGTGTGTTATGAACACCACGGGAGCGAGCAAGGCACCATGAGACCAAAACCACTCACTTGTAATCCATTACTTGCAGTAAAAACATGACTTTAATTTCAGTGCATGAGAACAACAACAAAAATAACATTGCTTTAATTCTGTTTCTGACATGCACATCTTCAACTGCTTAGTCCAATCGCAGGGAGGCTGGAGCCTATCCCAACAGTCATAGAGTAAAAGGCGGGGTACACCAAGGACAGGACACCAGTCTGTCGCAGGGCCACAAACAGACAAACAAACACAGTCACACCCACACGCACACGTACGGACAATTTATTAAAGATTCCAATCCACCTAACCCGCACGTCTTTGGATGTGGGAGGAAACCGGAGCACCAGGAGGAAACCCACGCAAACACGGGGAGAACATGCAAACTCCACACAGAAAGGCCACAGGCGGGAATTGAACCCATGTCGTTCCCGCTGTGAGGCAACAGTGCTAACCACTAAGCCACTGTGCTTGATTCTGACATATTTGTAATATTATGTGGTTCTCTGTCAGATTTTATTCACTGTGAAACTGTGTGATATGAACACTTTATTTTGCCAGGATTAGTCTCCAAGTACCTGCAAGAGTGTTACTGCATTTGTGTATAAATACGAGGTCTATTAGAAATGTATCCGACCTTATTATTTTTTTCAAAAACCATATGGATTTGAATCACGTGTGATTGCGTCAGCCAAGCTTGAACCTTCGTGCGCATGCGTGAGTTTTTTCACGCCTGTCGGTTGTGTCATTCGCCTGTGAGCAGGCTTTGAGTGAGGAGTGGTCCACCCCTCTCGTCGTTTTTTTCATTGTTTAGAAATGGCTCAGAGACTGCCGCTTTGCTTGATCAAAATTTTTTCAGAAACTGTGAGGGACATCAAAGTGGGAGGGACACCAAAGTGGACCACTCCTCACTCAAAGCCTGCTCACAGGTGAATGACGCAACCGACAGGCGTGAAAAAACTCACGCATGCGCACGAAGGTTCAAGCTTGGCTGACGCAATCACACGTGATTCAAATCCATATGGTTTTTGAAAAAAATAATAAGGTCGGATACTTTTCTAATAGCCCTCGTATACAGTGCATCCAGAAAATATTCACAGCACTTCACTTTTTCCACATTTTGTTATGTTGCAACTTTATTCCAAAAACGAGTAAATGCATTTTTTTCTCTCGATATTCTACTCGCAGAACCCCATAATGACAACATGAAAAGGTTTTTTTTTATTTATTTTTTTTAGCAAATTTATTAAAAATAAAAAAACCTAAGAAATCACGTGTACGTAAGTATTCACACCCTTTGCTCAGTGTTTTGTTGATGCAGCTGTGGCAGCAATTACAGCCTCAAGTCTTCTTGAATATGATGCCACAAGCTTGGTGCACCTATCTTTGGGCAGTTTTGCCCATTCCTCTTTGCAGTACCTCTCAAGCTCCATCAGGTTGGATGGGGAGTGTCTGTGCACAGCCATTTTCAGATCTCTTCAAAGATGTTCTGGGCTCTGGCTGGGCCACTCAAAGACATTCACAGAGTTGTCCTGAAGCTTTGATAGCTTGGGTGTGTGCTTAGGGTCATTGTCCTACTGAAAGATGAACCGTTGCCTCAGTCTGAGGTCAGGAGCGCTCTGGAGCAGGTTTTCATCCAGGATGTCTCTGTACATTGCTGCATTCATCTTCCCCTAAATCCTGACTAGTCTCCCAGTTCTTGTCAATGAAAAACATCCCCACAGCATGATGCTGCCACCACCATGCTTCACTGTAGGGATGGTGCCTGGTTTCCTCCAAACATGATGTCTGGCATTCACGCCAAAGAGTTCAGTCTTTGTCTCATCAGACCAGAGAATTTTGTTTCTCATGGTCTGACAGGCGCCTTTTGGTAAACTCCAGGCAGGCTACCATGTGCCTTCCGTCTGGCCACTCTACCATACAGGCCTGATTAGTGGATTCCTGGAGAAATGGTTGTCCTTCTGGAAGGTTCTCCTCTCTCCACAGGGTAATGCTGGAGCTGTAACAGAGTGACCATCGGGTTCTTGGTAACCTCCCTGACTAAGGCCCTTCTCCCCTGATCACTCAGTTTAGATGTGCGGCCTGTTCTAGAAAGAGTCCTGGTGGATCTGGACTTCTTCCATTTATGAGTGATGGAGTCCACTGGGATCATTGGGACCTTCAAAGCAGCAGAAATGTTTCTGTATCCTTCCCCAGATTTGTACCTCAAGACAATCCTGTCTCTGAGGTCTACAGACAATTCCTTTGACTTCATGCTTGGTTTGTGCTCTGACTGTCAACTGTGGGACCTCATATGTAGACAGGTGTGTGCTTTTCCAAATCATGTCCATTCCACTGAATTTACCTCAGCTGGACTCCAATTAAGCTGTAGAAACATCTCAAGGATGATCAGTGGAAGCAGGAGGCACATTAGCTCAGTTCTGAACTTCATGGCAAAGGCTGTACATATGTTCCTGTGATTTCTTCATTTTTTTTAATACATTTGCGATAATCTCAAAACAACCTTTTTTCACATTGTCCTTATGGGGGTATTGTGTGCAGAATTTTGAGTAAAAAAATGAATTTCATTCATTATGGAATAAGACTGTAACATAAAGTGTGTAAAAAGTGAAATGCCGTGAATACTTTCTAATAAACAGTAAAATATGAGCGATTTTAATGTGATTGAGCGTGACAGTGCATTTTGAGAAAATAGCAACACCTTTCTGACTCCACTGTTGTTAAAGCTGGTTAATACAGACGTGCCAGTGGTGTGTGTGTGTGTGTGTGTGTGTGTGTGTGTGTTTAAATTGCAGTGCAGGAGGCCAGTATTTATAGCAACGCTTAACTACACTCATATCTGGCAGGAGTGGCCCATTTCATTGCATAAACTTTACTGTGTGTTCTGTTTTCTCCCTGTAAGGGTGTGCACTGTTTTGGCCCATTTAAAATCAAGACAAAAAAAAAAAAAAAAAAAAAAAAAATCTATACCTATGTTTTGCATTCTGTGCATACAGTGTGTCGACTATTGTTTAAATTTATGTGATGCATATCTGTTAGGGGTGTAACAGTTTGATACAAATCGAAAATTGATTTTAAAGTAATAGATACAACTACTGGTAAATTCAGTTGACCTAAACGTACTATGAACCAGTTGATGGCTCGACTTTAACTTTCTAAATCGGTTAAGGTTGTTTCATTGCTATTTCAATGCCTTCAAACTCTCGTAAAATTTCAAAGGTTAGCATGAGTCTCTCGCGAGACGGGTCACAGGAAGTTTTTATGTTCAGCTCACAATTTATTAATACCGTCATACTGGTTCAGAATGAGAAGGTCATACTGTGCTATGCTGTGTCGACATTGTTGTCTTATGGGTTTCTTCTATGTGGTGCCCAGTGGCGCCACTAGAAATTTTAGGCCCTATGACAGAATATAATCTTGGGCCCCTCGAAACCTTGACTCTCATGTTGCTGTAAGTGTACACCCACAAAACCAAAGCTTTTCAAAGGCCTTCCCCACAGCCCCCCTTTTCTCTCCACTACTACACCCCCGTGCTAGTGGTGCTGCCCCCAGTGGTGACCAAAAGGCAAGCAGGAGGCAGCACCATGTGCTACAACACAGTAGAAAAAAAACCTGAAGAAGGTTGATTATGAAATAAATATTTGAAGGTCACTTGTGGGTTATTTCTAATTTATCATAGAAAATGAATGTTTGTGTTAAACAAAGAATTGTATCAGATTGCATTGCATGGCAAATCAAATTATCTAGATATGTGTTGTACTGTATCATTTTTATGGGAGAGACTATCTGTGCTGTCCTGCTGCAAAATCAAAATGATCTATTTCTACTTTTAATATTTTCAAAAAGCTCACAAATTGCCCCATTTCAGTAGCTATGTACAAACATTTGACACTCAAAAATAAATTTGTTGAACTATGCCACAGTATTGTTTTCTATATATATATATATATATATATATATATATATATATATATATATATATATATATATATATATATATATATATATATATATTTTTTTTTTTCAGATAAATTCCAGTGACTGTATGTTCAACTATTAAAACAACCCTGAATTTATTTTCAGTGAGCTTTGCTGTTTCCTGGTAAACACGGTGGTAGATCTTGCGGTGATTGGCTACTTCGCGCTTACTGTGTAAATACATTCAGCAGTGTGAAGGTCAGAGCTGTTGCAGTTTCCAAACTGGGGGTAAAAAAAGGCATGAATATATTTTATTGTTTTGCCTCAGTATTTGCAAATTCATGTGCAAACCTGACACACTGTGTGGACACTTGCAGATCTGTGTAAACTCTACAAATTGTACTCCTGTGGAAGTTTTTGACATTTTTCCTCTTGCATGCCGCTTCAACTGCAAAGGGTGAAAGTTGATTCCTTTTGCTTCTAGGTTGCATTCAGGAAGCAATCCCCTCACCCATCCATGCAAACTCACACCCCCCCACACAAAGCGCCATTACTGTACATCCCAGAACATGCAAGCGTCCCCCAGGAGATGAAAGGAAAACGCCTTCTTCCTCTCGGTAGCACCAACTCTACTGGTTTGTTTATATGTTGCTGCAGTGTGATGCTTTTGAGAAAATTTTATACACTATCTAAATTTTGTGTGCTGATATTGTCTGCGGAATCCTTAATATTTGAGTTTGCATGTGGGGATGTGCATGCAGTTTTGTGTGCATATGGTTACTCTTTTATGTAGAATTCTGCAGTATCACGTACCTCACTTTTTGGCAGATGTTACTTTTACTCATTTGAGTGTCTTTTCACTAATAAATGTATAAAATCATTGAAGAATGGGGTGATTATTCTTAAAGTCATGTACATTTCTCTTCTCTTTCAGTTAGTCGGACCACATTGTGCTGTGAGTGATGTAATGTCATACTTTACAGCTGCAGTCTTTTGAAAGGAATTCACTAACCCATGGGTATAGATGTTTGGAAGTTGTTTCCAAAGATTAAATCTTCATTTGAGAATGTCGAGTGAAGCGTCTGTACCCTTAATCATTTAAACATCCATCCCCATGATAACAATCAGAGATTAGTCCAGGTGCTTTTTGTTGTGAATCATTAAATTCATTTTTGAGAAACACCCCCCCCCCCAAAAAAAAACTAAAAACCCCACTTGTGCTTCTTTCAAATCGTCAAACCATCTACACAGCCAGCAGACAGAGAATAATGTCAGATCCATCCATTATAAATTTTAGGAAAATAATAAAATAGCTTTGACGCTACGCGCTCTCTGAATGGCTGATTTTCGGTCTGATATTTTCCCATATCAGACCGTTACCATGACACTTGGTCCAGATCGCGGATCAGATTCATTACAAACCAGAAAGCTAAAAACACAATTAGAAAAACCATGTCGGATATTAGAGGTGCCGGAAAAAAATTAATTCACGTCCGAATCGCGATTCTTATTTATTTAAATTCTGAATCGATCCAAAATGTCCAAGAATCGATTTTTAAAAAACATTTTTATTTAAACATTTTCTTGCTTACTAGATGCATGTACTGTTTGTCAGGCAACGGCCTCCATACTACAGCGTCCTCGCGAGGGGAGGGTCCGGTGTGCTTTAAACATTTGTGAAAAAATCAATTCACGTCCAAATCGCGATTCTTATTTATTTCAATTCTGAATCAATCCAAAATGTCCAAGAATCGATTTTTAAAAAGCATTTTTATTTAAACATTTTCTTGCTTACTCGCTGCGTGTACTGTTTGTCAGGCAACGGCCTCCGTACTACAACGTCCCCGCGAGGGGAGGGTCCGGCGTGCTTCAAACATTCGTGAGCTGCAGCTTAGCATAGCGGACGAAGAGCTAATTCAGCCAACACCATCTTTGCTGAAGGCAAATGTTTGGGTGCTTTTTGGATTTTATTATTTGCTCCATAAGAAGGAGATGACTTATGCAGTGTACAAAATCTGCAAAATGAAAGTCAAGTACTTCGGAAACACTTCAAATCTGCAAGCCCACATGCTACGCTGTCACCTGGAGCTAAAAGAAGTGGAGCAGCGGTATCTGCCGACTACTGACCAGCACATCGCTAAACTGCCAGCCAACTCTGAACGAGCAAAGCAGATGAGTAAATTTACATCTAGAATCACTTGATTAACCTTGTAAAGCTGCATTTTCTTAAACATAAATATTTTTTAAGTAATATAACTATTTCTCAGAGCTCTTTCAATCGAAAATCAATTCTGAATCGAATCGTCACCCCAAGAATCGGAATCGAATTGAATCGTTAGTTGTTGTACGATTCACATCCCTATCGGACATGAACTTACTCCATAAATATCTAAACAGCATCAGAAAAAACACACAGATTGAAAGCTTACCATCTAACAACCGTAGCCCATCTGTTAGCAAGTTCTTCATGGAGGTGAAGCGAACAGGTCTGACTACGAGCCCAAAACTGTCAGCAGCTTTCATATTTGGGTGATACCGTAAGTTTGCGTGTTTATATATAATAGCCATATAATAAACGTATTATTAACCTCGCTTGCTTGGTCTGTATGGGATTATCAGACCTTGGTGTTTGTCGCAAGGATCTCGCTGTGATCGGTCGTTTCACCTTCTCCGCTGAGGATGTAATGGCAGTAGCTGTTAGCAAAGTAGCAAAGTTATTATTATTAGAGGTCTATACGTGGCCGCAGTATTATCGAATCACTGGTAAAAGACATTCGGTATATGTACTGATAATCCCCTCCCATATTTTCAATATATTAGCTTTAAATACTTTAAAACAGTCATCTCACTGTGTCTCATTGCCCAGTGAAGATGCAACCAGCATATACCAACAAGCATACCCACGGTGAGTTTTGAAAACATATTTATGCTTTTTCTTTCAAATACTCATAACGTCTGTATGTGTTATTTAGCTGTGTTAGAGTGAAGCTGGTGCAGCAGCTAAAAACAGAACAGCAGCACCCCTATGGTGAGTTTAAAAAGATATTAACAATTTGCTTTTTTCCCCAAATACATACAGTGTTTCTTTCTCAGGATGGCATGAGATAAAAACCTTCTTACCTGTCAATCAGGTAGCCCTTTCCACATAAATACATAAGTTCTCCATTCTTTCTGGTCAGAGTGTGCAGACCAGGGATGTAGCCAGATCACATAGAGGATAGAACACCCCTTCCCAATATACTTATTGTAAAGGTCCAGTTTTGAAGACAGTTTTTGCATTTACTACTACTACTACTACTACTACTAGTACTACTACTACTAATAAAAGTAATAATAATGAGAATAACAATACTAATACTTTTGATTACTTTAAGCAGTATAAATAAAGTATTAAAAAGCAGGTATACACACACCAACATCACATTTTATGGACAGTAAGTATATTCCTTCAGCTTCTCCCTTGTTTTCACTTTGGGTCACCACAGTAGATCTGAGGTGGATCTGCATGTTGATTTGGCACAAGTTTTACACCAGATGCTTTTCCTGATGCAACCGGGAACCTTCCGCACTGAAAACAAGCACACTTAACCACTTGTCCACCACCCCTGCACTACAGTTTGTGCAGTCTTTATCTGAGCAGTATTAAGCACATAAATGTATCACTATCTTGATATGTATTGAGTATCGGAGGCCCAGTGACACTGTCATATCAAGTTTGGAGAAACAATATAGAGCTTATTACTATTAGTTTATCTTATTTTATTACCATCTCAGCACCAGACAGTCTAGATGTTGTCATGTTTTTGGAAAAAGAATTAGAATTGATAAATTAAGGTCTGTTTTGTTGTATTTCTTTCTTTTTTACTACCTTTTTATGATGGAGTTATTTTTATTCACGATTAAGTAGTTTATTTTAAACCATTCTTAAAACAATGGACATCTTGTTTTCATCCAGGACTATGAGCAAAAATTCCTTGTTTTCATTTTTCTTTAAAGTCCCTTCGGCTTTTCCCTTCTTTTCGAAGTGTAAAGCAAAGTTATATTTGGCTCACTTTTTTTTTCCTTTGCTGATCCGAAAAATTATACAATCCTTGAAGAAAAATTGTGATCTTATCCAAATCATGGGTTTTGTGATCCGTTACACCCCCAGCTCACATGCTATATCTTCTGCACTTCCGAACCATCTGCATCATATTTATAGAAAACTGAATATTAGCAGGTTTCCTAAACCGTTTATTTGCATCAGATTAATATTCCCCCTGTCCTTCTCGGCTTAACACAGTTGTTTTTAGCGCAGTCAGTGTGTCGACCTGCTGTGTGCAGTGGAGCTTGCTGGCTGTGGACTCTGAAATTTGTTACAATGGCAGGAAATGACATCATAGTTAATGACATGTCCTTCCTTCGGGCAGGAGCTTACACACACACACACAGAATGGGCTACTTTTGGTCAGCTGTGTTGCTTTTGCAGCTTTTCAGAATGTGATGAATGAAGCTGGGATGCAGTGATTCCCTGTGGTACATGTTTGTATGTGGGGTTTTTTTGGTCGCTATGTTCAGCCCTTAGGGCTGAAACACGTGACTATTTTCAGTATTGATTCATGACTTGGTTATTTTTGGAATAATTTGATTTATTGTTTAGTTCAAATAAAAACACATCTGTTGCAGTTTTGCACAACTCACCGCATTGCCAGTCTTTTCTTAATTTTATCCAGTTTAAATCAGTTTATCAAGTATTTACAGTTGTTAGTAACCACTTCACCTCATATGTCATGATATCTAGTATGAAAATAATAGCAGTAATATGATTTAAACCCTTTTAAATCAACTTAATGCCACATAAATCTAAAATAAATGATTTTTATGTCAGTTTTGCTCATGATAAGATACCATACACTTTAGTAGGTACACCTGTTCAACTGCTTTTGAACACAAATAGCTAATCAGACAATCACACGGCAGCAACTTGGTGCATTTAGGCATCTAAACGTGGTGAAGATGACTTGCTGAAGTTCTAACTGAGTATCAGAATGAGGAAGAAAGGGGATTTAAGTGACTTTGAATGTGGCTTGGTTGTTGGTACCAGACGGGCTGGTCTGAATATTTCAGAAACTGCTGATCTGCTGGGATTTTCACACACAACCATCTCTTGGGTTAACAAAGAATGGTACAAAAAAAGAGAGGACATCCAGCGAGCAGCAGTTTTGTGGACAACTTGTTGATGTCAGAGGAGAATGGGCAGACTGGTTGAAGGGGCGACTGCATGATGTCGGTGTCGCCATGTCAATATGGACCAACATCTCTGAGGAATGTTTCCAACATCTTGTTGAATCTATGCCATGAAGTACAGTAGTGTTCAGAATAATAGTAGTGCTATGTGACTAAAAATATTAATCCAGGTTTTGAATATATTTCTTATTGTTACATGGGAAGCAAGGTACCAGTACATTCAGTAGATTCTCACAAATCCAACAAGACCAAGAATTCATGATATGCACACTCTTAAGGCTATGAAATTGGGCGATTAGTAAAAAAAGTAGAAAAGGGGATGTTCACAATAATAGTAGTGTGGCATTCAGTCAGTGAGTTGGTCAATTTTGTGGAACAAACAGGTGTGAATCAGGTGTCCCCTATGTAAGGATGAAGCCAGCACCTGTTGAACATGCTTTTCTCTTTGAAAGCCTGAGGAAAATGGGATGTTCAAGACATTGTTCAGAAGAACAGCGTAGTTTGATTAAAAAGTTGATTGGAGAGGGGCAAACTTATACACAGGTGCAAAAAATTACAGGCTGTTCATCTACAATGATCTCCAATGCTTTAAAATGTACAAAAAAAAAACAAAAAAAAAAAACAGAGACATGTGGAAGAAAATGAAAACAGCCATTAAAATGGATAGAAGAATAACCAGAATGGCAAAGGCTCACCCATTGATCAGCTCCAGGATGATCAAAGACAGTCTGGAGTTACCTGTAAGTGCTGTGACAGTTAGAAGATGCCTGTGTGAAGCTAATTTATTTGGAAGAATCCCCCGCAAAGTCCCTCTGTTAAATAAAAGACGTGCAGAAGAGGTTACAATTTGTCAAAGAACACATCAACTGGCCTAAAGAGAAATGGAGGAATATTTTGTGGACTGATGAGAGTAAAATTGTTCTTTTTGGGTCCAAGGGCCGCAGACAGTTTGTGAGACAACCCCCAAACTCTGAATTCAAGCCACAGTTCACAGTGAAGACAGTGAAGCATGGTGGTGCAAGCATCATGATATGGGCATGTTTCTCCTACTATGGTGTTGGGCCTATATATCGCATACCAGGTATCATGGATCAGTTTGGATATGTCAAAATACTTGAAGAGGTCATGTTGCCTTATGCTGAAGAGGACATGCCCTTGAAATTGGTGTTTCAACAAGACAGTGACCCCAAGCACACTAATAAATGAGCAAAATCTTGGTTCCAAACCAACAAAATTAATGCCTCGCAGATGTGAAGAAATCATAAAAAACTGTGGTTATACAACTAAATACTAGTTTAGTGATTCACAGGATTGATAAAAAAGCAGTTTGAACATAATAGTTTTGAGTTTGTAGCATCAACAGCAGATGCTACTATTATTGTGAACACCCCCTTTTCTTCTTTTTTTTTACTAATAGCCCAATTTCATAGCCTTAAGAGTGTGCATATCATGAATGCTTGGTCTTGTTGGATTTGTGAGAATCTACTGAATCTACTGGTACCTTGTTTTCCATGTAACAATAAGAAATATACTCAAAACCTGGATTAATCTTTTTAGTCACATAGCACTACTATTATTCTAAACACTACTGTATTAAGGCCTTTCTGAAAGCAATAGGGGGTCCAACCTGATGTTGGGCTCAGCACTCTCCTAGTCTGAGTGATCCCCTACATTAGTCTGCGCATGCGCGAACCTGGTGTTGCAGTCTGATCGGTCCCCCTGCCTTCACTGTGCATGCATCATGTTGGAGTGTTTGCAGCGATTAACAGATTTTTGCCTCGTTTCTGCTTAAAACTGAAATTATAATGATTTAAGAGGTTTTACTTTGTCATCTGATGGTTAATAATCACATTATTCTCTTTGATCAGTTTGGGTGTAGAGAGTCAGACAGTCTCAGATGCGCCGGTGTTGCACTCTGATCAGTTTCCCGTCTTTTATTGTTAATTATGCTGAATTTATGTGGAAATGGTTGTTGTACAAAAGCTTCAGAGATCTGTCGCTGAGATAGATGATGACTGGAGGGCAGTTTTAAGCAGAAACAAGGCTATAATGAATCGCTGCTGACGCTCTGAAATGACGCATACGCAGTGAAGGCAGGGGGACCTATCGGGGGGGTTGAGCCCCTGACACCGGTACTAGCAAGGTGTACCTAATAAAGTGGCCAGTGAGTGTACATGTATGTACGAGGTCTGTTAGAAAAGTATCCAACCTTTTTATTTTTTTTCAAAAACCTGATGGATTTGAATCACGTGTGCTTGCATGAGCAAACCTTGAACCTTTGTGCGCATGCGTGAGTTTTTTCACGCCTGTCGATTGCGTCATTTGCTTATAAGCAGCCTTTGTATGAGAATGGGTGTCGTCTCTCGTCGTTTTTTCTTTGCAAGGAAAATGGCGGAATGACTGGAGCAGCGCGACTGCATCAAATTTTGCCAGAAACTGGGTGACAGCCAGGTGGAAACTATTCGGATTATTAAGACGGCTTTTGGTGACGATCCTATGGGCATCACACAGATTAAGGAGCAGTACAACCGGTTTAAAGATGACCGCACAGCGGTGGAGAGCGCGCCGCGCTCCAGTCGGCTATCAACATGCTGAAATGACCAGATCATTTCCAGAGTGAACGCTGTGGTGATGTGGGACCGTCGTGTGACTATCCGAGAAATTGTGGAAGAGGTGGACATCAGCACTTTTTCGGCACATTCCACTGTGACAGAAGATTTGGCCATGAAAAGAGTTGCAGCGAAATTCATGCCGATGGTTTAGGCATGAAGCTGACGGTGTTATATGGCTGGGGGGGCCTGGCTGCCGGTT
Organism: Thalassophryne amazonica; assembly: GCF_902500255.1. NCBI lineage: Eukaryota > Metazoa > Chordata > Actinopteri > Batrachoidiformes > Batrachoididae > Thalassophryne > Thalassophryne amazonica. The sequence goes on from NC_047122.1 coordinate 39,476,152, forward strand.
TGTTTGTCTTTTTGTTTTCCTCCCAGGTGGCGTGCATTTGGGACTGAGTGGCTGTGTTGCTGAGGCTGTCAGGACCTCACCCTGATCACCTGCGACTCGTCAGGACTCACAGCTGAGGTGCATCTGGATGGATTGGAGCATGTTGGCATTTAAGACTGGAATGCACAGTGTGTATTTGCCAGAGACTCGACCTTGTGACCAGACGGGTGAGATCGTCGTCTTGGGAGCCATCTCATCAGCAGCGGACGCTGAGAATGTCCAGGTTTGATGCACGGTCTGTGAAAGAGGAGGGGGTGAGGTCTCACGCTCGTCAGCACACTTCCTGAGGTACGTTGGATTTTGTGACTAACAGTTATACAGTCAGTAAATGTGGTGTCCCTCACACCTTATTGTATTGAGCTGTATGTTAGTCATGTATCAGCTTCCACTGCGGTGGAGTTTTGTGAACGGGATGTTCCATGCCTGCAGGTTGGGAAGCTGATCAGTAATCAAGCCAGGAAGTGTTTGCTGTTTGTACACCTTTAAGTGTTCTGTGTGTAGAGTGTGGACTCACATAATGGTTCCTTCTTTCACAGACTCGGTTGTTGCGGCCACCTGGGGGGTGTCGGCGGGGTCCTTGGGTCCGAAACAGCTTCTGGCTCCGGACCGTTAGCGCTGCTGGGAGCGCACCACGCCAGGCCGCACCTTTCTGTTATTACATTTTCACTGTTATGTATTAAATTCAGTTAGCCTTTGTACCGTGCTCTGCTTATTTCATACTGGGTCCTTCAAACGCTGGTCGGTTCTCCGAGCTGCGTCCGACACATAACAGACGGTGGAGCAAAAGCACCTCCGTGTTGAAGCCTCACAGGACATGCTGGACTCCGAAAAATGATGCCCATCTCTTCCACCATTCAGAAGATTCAGACGGCTTTCGGTGGCTTTTCAGTCATATGACTATCCGAGAAATTGTGGAAGAGGTGAGCATGTCACAACATGTCCTGTGAGGCTTCAACACGGTGGCGCTTTTGCTTCGCCATCAGCTTTGTGCCGAAGCCATCGGCATGAATTTCGCTGCAACTCTTTTCATGGCCAAATCTTCTGTCACAGTGGAATGTGCCAAAAAAGTGCTGATGTCCACCTCTTTTGCAATTTCTTGGATAGTCACACGACGGCCCCACATCACCACAGCGTTCACTTTGGAAATGATCCGGTCATTTCAGCATGTTGATGGCCGACCGGAGCGCGGCTCGCCCTCCACCGTTGTGTGGACATCTTTAAACCGGTTGTACTGCTCCTTAATCTGTGTGATGCCCATAGGATCATCACCGAAAGCCGTCTTAATAATCCGAATGGTTTCCACCTGGCTGTCGCCCAGTTTCTGGCAAAATTTGATGCAGTCGCGCTGCTCCAGTCGTTCCGCCATTTTCCTTGAAAAGAAAAAACGACGAGAGACTACACCCATCCTCACACAAAGGCTGCTTACCAGCAAATGATGCAATCGACAGGCGTGAAAAAACTCACGCATGCGCACGAAGGTTCAAGGTTGGTTCATGCAAGCACACGTGATTCAAATCCATCAGGTTTTTGCAAAAAATAAAAGGTCGGATACTTTTCTAACAGACCTCGTAAATCAACAATTGTGTGAACTCCAGTCAAAACTAGTAAAAAAAAAAGTATTGAAAAAAAAAACACAAAAAGGATGAGCTAATTTTCAGAATAGTTAGTGATTATTTTTCTGTTGGTTGATTAATATTCACTTCACTTATTGTTTAACTCATAAGAAACAGGGAATCCCCCTCTGATTCAACCAACATGACATCACATTTTTCACCATTCCCTTGTTTTGTCGCATTTCTGATAATGAACAACATTATGGAAACGGCTGCAGATACATCCCCCTCTGTGTGTGTGTGTGTGTGTGTATGTGTGTGTTTGAGAGGACAGTGTAATTACACTGCAGTGAGTCAGAGGGGGCGAAAGAAAGAAGTAATTGTTGGGTTTTGTCATATAGACATGCAGAGAAAAAGAGGTGGGAGGAGGAGAAAGAAAGACAGAAGCACAGCACTGTGTGAGGGACAACAGGTCTCAAGAGACATTATGCACCTAACGTTTGTCTCTTTCTGCCAAAGTATTTAAAATACAAACAAACAAACCAACAAAAAACCCACTTTATTTGTTGGACGGACATCAAGATTTCAACTTCACAGACAGGATGTTTTATTTTCATCAGATTGTTGTTGTCAAAGCCTTTGGGAAAAGGTTTTCCTTGTTTCCTGCTCTGCCAGTCATTCCATTTGTTCAGCTGCCCACAAATTATGCCGTCTCAGGATATGTCTAAGACACAACAATGCACTGTGTTTAAACATTAACAAATGCACTGATGGCACTAAAACATGATGTAACTGAGTAATTTTGCTTAAAATATAACAATTCATTTGATCATTTAAAAACTCTGTGGGCCCTATCTTGACAATCTACAGCACATGAGCAAAGGTACATAGCACAAGTGCATTTGGATTGTGTCCAACTCCACTTTGCTACTTAGACAGTGTGTAATGTCTGTGGACTTTCTCAGTCATCCAGGTCATGGTATCCAAGCAGGTTGAGTCAGGTTAACTGGTCTTGTTTAGTTCCTTGTAGACGTTTCACCCTTCATCTAGAAAAGCTTCGTCAGAGTGACACGTCTTCAAGGAACTAAACACGTGGGCATACGTCGGTGCTGTGCATGAAAATGATAGGTGGAAACTAGCAGTTACATTTGTGCTGCGCTGGTGCGCTGCTTTGGGCCATCTGTGATGTTGCATCCCATGTTTGCTTGAACCAGGAGCTGATATTTAACAGCTAAACATTTTAATTCATGTTGGAAAAATTAATGATTTGTCCAGATTACATTAAAAAGACTGTGAAAATATTGTTTGGTTAAATTGCCTCAGCTTGATTAATCATAATCTCACTAGTTGAAGCTCTTTATGTGGTTGGTCCAAGAATTCTCTTTTTTCATTGCAGATTATGTTAGTTTGAATCTGTGTGTGTGTGTGTGTGTGTGTGTGTGTGTGTGAGACATTAGTTAAGATCCAAACAGATGTTTCAGTGAATCATATGAACTCATCATGTCTACAGGTTCATGCACAGACACATAAACACACAGAGGTCACACAGTCAGCCATAGGTATGACAACATACACACACACACACACACACACACACACACACACACACACACACACACACACACACACACACACACACACACACACACACACACACACACACACACACACAGTTCCAGAGTGACGTCCTGCTGTAAATGCAGTGTGTGTGTAATTAGTCATGAGCAGGCTGCAACAAAGCTTCATTGATGAATGGATGTGAATGTTTCTGTTCTTCTTAATCTGTTCCTCATCCCTGTTCTTCCCACATGTACAGCAAACACTTTGTGCACAGTGATACTAAAAGATAACACTGCTTTGCATTAGTACTAATGAATATTAATTAAATAAAGCATTAATAAATAAGCACTAAGGGAAGGTATCTGTGATTCTTCCACTCATAAAATTTCAAGTTTGTTAAATTAATTCAAGCTTCACCTTTACACTCATGTATACATAAAGAGAGAGCTGAGTAGGGGGGCAAAGCTCTCGATTTACCGATCGATCTACGTTCCGATCCTCACCTATGGACATGAGATTTGGCTCATGACCGAAAGAACGAGATCGCAAGTACAAGCGGCCGAGATGAGTTTCCTCCGCAGGGTGGCTGGGCGCTCCCTTAGAAATAGGGTGAGGAGCTCGGTCACTCGGGAGGAGCTCGGAGTCGAGCTGCTGCTCCTCCATGTCGAAAGGAGTCAGTTGAGGTGGTTCGGGCATCTTTTTCAGATGCCCCCTGGACGCCTCGCTGGAGAGGTGTTCCGGGCACGTCCCATTGGGAGGAGGCCCCAGGGAAGACCCAGGACACGCTGGAGGGACTACATCTCTCGGCTGGCTTGGGAACGCCTTGGGGTTCCCCCGGAGGAGCTGGGGGAGGTGTGTGGATCTGGAGGTCTGGGCAGCTTTGCTTGAGCTGCTGCCCCCGCGACCCGACTCCGGATAAAGCGGAAGAAAATGGATGGATGGATGGATGGATGAATTGTTACATTTGTCTGCTTCAAAGACAAACAAACAAACAAAGCAGTGTCAAATTTTAGTGCATGCTTTAATTATGAAATGTATGTTCCTTTTTACTGAATTAGTCACTTTGTAAAACATTATATGCTGGACAAACCATCCATGATGTCGCCATAGGTTTTCTGAAGAATGGTTTTGAAGCTCAAATAGTGTGGCTCTGGGTGTTGCCATATTGGCAGTGCTTACTCTGCCAATGTTACGGTCAACCAACAAATGGATAAAGAGGTTGAGTATAGGCAAGTCCATGAGCGACCTGGGTGGGATAAATGAAGCCTGAACACACCCCATCTCAGAGTTATCGAACAAGCTAAAGGTAATAGCCTAAGGTTGGTTCAGGTGTTTTATTAACGTATAGTTTTGTTGACTAGACAGGGGTTTTCGTGATGGGAGGTTTGGGTGCGGGCATTAAAATTTATGACCATCTTATTTTCAAAGTAACAGTGGAGCTAACATCACAAATCTACTGACTCTGCATGTGGAAAGTAGTCACAACGCTTCACTTTTTCCACATTTTGTTACGTTACAGCCTTATTCCAAAATGGATAAATACATTTTTCCTCAAACTTCTACACACTGTACCCCATAATGACAATGTGAAAAAAAAGTTTTTTGAGATTTTTGCAAATATATATATATATATATATATAGAGAGAGAGAGAGAGAGAGAGAGAGAGAGAGAGAGAGAGAGAGAGAACACATGTACATAAGTATTCATAGCCTTTGCCGTGAAGCTCAAAATTGAGCTCAGGTGCATCCTGTTTCCACTGATCCTCTTTGAGATGTTTCTACAGCTTAATTGGAGTCCACCTAGGGTAAATTCAGTTGATTGGACATGATTTAGAAAGCCACATACCTGTCTACAATAAGGCTGCAGCTATTGATTATTTGAGTAATCAAGTATTCTATCGATTATTCTGGCGATTAAATGAGTAATCGGATAAAATGTACTTTTGCATTTTTAAAGAACATCAGCAGTCCAGGGCTCTCCCTAAGCAACGGCACAATTACCATAGGTGAAAGTAAGAACGAAGATTGACCAGTAGATCGAGAACTTCACCTTTTGGCTCAGTTCTCTTTTCATCACAACAGTACGGTAGAGCGAATGTCACTTGGGGCAAGACCACATTCCCTACCTGGAGTAGGCAGTCCATCGGTTTCCTGCTGAGAACCTTGGCCTCAGATTTAGAGGGGCTGATCCTCATTCCAGCCGCTTCACACTGTATCTCCCGGGGTACCCGATCATACGCCTTCTCTAAGTCCACAAAACACATGTAGACTGGATGGGCATACTCCCAGGCACCCTCCAGGAGCCTTGTGAGAGTGAAGAGCTGGTCGGTCGTTCCAACGCCAGGACAGAACCCGCATTGTTCCTCTTCAATCAGAGGTTCGACTATCAGCTGAACCCTCCTTTCCAGCACCCTGGATTAGACTTTACCAGGGAGGCTGAGTAGTGTGATGCCCCTGTAATTGGCATACACTCTCTGGTCCCGTTTTTTAAATATGGGGACCACCACCCCAGTTTGCCACTCCATAGGCACTGTCCCAGACCTCAACACAATGTTGAAGAGACGTCTCATCCATGCTATAATACAGTGTAACAGCAATAGCAGCAAGATGCAACAGATTAGGGTGCTTGCCTTCTCAACAGAAGGCCCCAGATTCGAGGCTTGTGCCAAATTAACACCCCAACAATGTACGAGGGCTGTCAATAAAGTATAGGTCCTTTTTATTTTTTTCAAAAACTATATGGATTTCATTCATATGTTTTTACGTCAGACATGCTTGAACCCTCGTGCGCATGCGTGAGTTTTTCCAAGCCTGTCGGTGACGTCATTCGCCTGTGAGCACTCCTTGTGGGAGGAGTCGTCCAGCCCCTCGTCGGAATTCCTTTGTCTGAGAAGTTGCTGAGAGACTGGCGCGTTGTTTGATAAAAAGTTTTTCTAAACCTGTGAGACACATCGAAGTGGACACGGTTCGAAAAATTAAGCTGGTTTTCAGTGAAAATTTTAACGGCTGATGAGAGATTTTGAGGTGATTCTGTCGCTTTAAGGACTTCCCACGGTGCGAGACGTCGCTCAGCGCTCTCAGGTGCCGTCGTCAGCCTGTTCAAGCTGAAAACCTCCACATTTCAGGCTCTATTGATCCAGGACATCGTGAGAGAACAGAGAAGTTTCAGAAGAAGTCGGTTTCAGCATTTTATCCGGATATTCCACTGTTAAAGGAGATTTTTTTAATGAAAGACGTGTGGACGGGTCCGCGCGTCGGGACGCAGCCGACGCGGTGCGGCGGCACAGGAAAAACACCTCCGTGTTGATAACCATTTGTAAAATCCAGGCGGCTTTTGATGGCTTTCAGTGGAGTGAGTATATGAGAAATTGTTTAACAGCAGGACATGTTCCAACTTGTCCTTAAGGCTTCCAACAGAGGTGTTTTTCCTGTGGCGGAGCGTCGCGGCGGCTGCGTCCCGACGTGCCGACCCGTCCGCACGTCTTTCATTAAAAAAATCTCCTTTAACAGTGGAATATCCAGATAAAATGCTGAAACCGACTTCTTCTGAAACTTCTCTGTTCTCTCACGACGTCCTGGATCAATAGAGCCTGAAATGTGGAGGTTTTCAGCTTGAACAGGCTGACGACGGCAGCTGAGAGCGCTGAGCGACGTCTCGCACCGTGGGAAGTCCTTAAAGCGACAGAATCACCTCAAAATCTCTCATCAGCCGTTAAAATTTTCACTGAAAACCAGCTTAATTTTTCGAACCGTGTCCACTTCGATGTGTCTCACAGGTTTAGAAAAAATTTTGATCAAACAAAGCGCCAGTCTCTCAGCAACTTCTCAGACAAAGGAATTCCGACGAGGGGCTGGACGACTCCTCCCACAAGGAGTGCTCACAGGCGAATGACGTCACCGACAGGCGTGGAAAAACTCACGCATGCGCACGAGGGTTCAAGCATGTCTGACGTAAAAACATATGAATGAAATCCATATAGTTTTTGAAAAAAATAAAAAGGACCTATACTTTATTGGCAGACCTCGTATATATGCTCTTACTACATGTTAATTTGCCTTCACTGAATGTTCATAACAGTGCTAATTCACCCTTTCTTGTAGATTTAGCAATAAATTCTTATCCACATCACATGGGATGCTTTCTCAGCAGTAGACCTACAGTATGTTGGGGTTGTGTTGCTGTTATTGTACAGTGTACATGGGAAAAGTCAGACTTCTAGTTTGGAAATTTAACCAGAGATGCTGTTGTTTGCTTACACTACAAACATCACTTATACTGTATGATGTAGTTACATCAAAGAGAAAACTGTGCAGTTTTGTATAAAAGGTGTGTTTGTGCATGTGCAGTCTGACAGATTTAATAAACTGTGGTCTATAGAAGGACTATGATCAAAAAAGGGCCTCTGACACAACCATTGGAGAATGTCTTTAGCTTAACATCAGTTACCACTAGAGGACAGTGTTAACACACCATCTCCAGCAGAGACACCAAGATGGACAGAAGGACAGAGCTTAGATAGACCTCATGAATCAGAGTCAGAGTCCTTAGCGTGTATCTCAGTGTGTGCTTGCCTATCTGTGTGTGTGTTTGACATCTTGGCCTTCTAATCCAGTAGCCCATTAATCTTCTTTACTCCTCAGTAACTGCCATCTTGTCTGTCTGCTTGTTTTCCAGCATATCTTACTTTTCATACATTTTACAAAACAGGAACCAATAGAGCTTCTTCATTACATTTTAGTAATTTATTCCAAGTACATCTGTAGGTGCATGAAATTAAACTCAATAATGTTGAAAACATCTATCATTACAAGGTAGCAGCTTTTCTGTAGTAAAATGTTCCAAACAAAGTTTGTGCATTTGTGGTCTTGGTTTTCATCTTTGCACAAACTGATTTTAGGATATAATGCAATTCTTACACAATACTGTAAGCTTGGTGACATCATCAGCAGACCTCTGATAGAATTCAGTTGCCACCAAGTCAAGCAAATTAAAATCTCTTCATGGTGCACAATCGGTGTTTCATCATGAAGTTAACATAAAACATGAGGATATCATTAAACTGTCATCCACACGAAGAAAAATGATACATCACACATTATTACAGCCTTAACGTTAAAGTTATTTGCTACTGCTAATACAACTCATAACAATAATAGTGATAAGAATTGTGGCCTTTTTAATGTATATTTCAGCATATATATGTTGGTATCAGAATTTTTTTTACTCCTTAAATCGTTATTGCATCAGTCTCCAAAAAATCCATATCAGTCAGGGTTCTAAAAAGTATATGAATAAAGCTTTCAATGAAGACAGATTTCTGTAAATGTAAATTTGTAATATATCACTTTAGAAAGTATTTTTGATTTGATTTGATTTGATTTATATAAGAATGTAGAGATTAAAATACACTAATATTCAGGGTAGCACAAAAAAGCGCCATATGCACTTGTTTCAATTGTGGCCAAATATATAACACAGACAAAATACAACAAAAGTTAACAGTCAACAATAAAAACATAAAATCTAATAAATAGAGTATTTTCACATTATTAAATATATTAAATTATATATATATATATATATATATAAGTCTAAAAATAGACAAATAGACAAAGTTATCAGTAAAACTATTGGTCATCAGAGGAAAAAAAGATGTCTGTTTTATTTCTACAAGATTTTTGTTTGCAGATCAAGGCAGTTCCATACGTTAGCACGAGTATAAAAGAAAGCTGTTGCCCCAAAAAACCCGACCGGGGGGATAAACAAGGACAAAGCACTAGATGTAGTGTTAATGCTGTGCTTTTCTAAATTGAATTTAAAGGAAGAAATTAAATAATCTGCGGCAGATTTCTGTACCACAGCGAACGTGATTTAATTTAAGTTGGTCCACTCTAAGATTAACTGGCAACATACAAACCATATTGAATTGGTAAAGACCTATATGTGACCAAGGATGAGTGTTGAGGAGGAAGCATATTATCTTATTCTGCATAATTTGCTACCTCCCCTTATTTGTCTTGGTCAGGCCAAAGAACCAAGACACACCTAATCAAAGTGACATTGAATGAGCACAGAAACAAGTAGCCTCTTCATCTTCATATTAAAATGCTTGGCCTGACGATACAAAAAAACTTCAATTTGGCACTTGATTTGTTGATAATTTTATCAACTATCTGATCACTTGATTGGGTCTGGTCATTATCCAGCCCAATATATTTAACACAGGATTTGTTCCTGATCTCACAACCAGCACAAGCTACTGAAATAGAATTTTGACTACCAGAATTGACGCTGTCTTTCCTAAATGGAGGGACAATTAATTGGCAACCATCCATTCTCTAAGAGACTCAAGTTCAGAGGTTAAGGTTTGCTGAATCTCTGCAACATTATTGCCGTTACCACTAAAGCAGAATCATCATTATACAAAAGCATCAAACACGAAACTGCTGAGAGCATGTCATTAACATAAATAAGAAATAATAGGGGCCACAGGATGGAGCCCTGAAGTACCCCACAAGAACAAAATTCAGGAGTGGAGAGGATGCCCTCAACCTCCACTGACTGCAGCCTCCTATAAAGGTAGAACTGAAACCAAGGTATGGTAGGTTTCTGAAATCCTAAGGCCTCAAGAAGAATCATACCTGTGTATTTACTTTTGTCTTGCTGAAGTTTGATATAATCCATTAAATGGACCAAGCAGGTATCTGTAGAAAACAGTGGCCAAAAACTGGACTGTAACTCATACAGTTTTTTGTCCTGAAGGTAAGTACTAATTTGTTCACATACTATCTTTTCCAGACATTTGGTGACAGTGCTCAAAATCGAAACTGGTCTATAGTTGCCAGGGTCGGTCCTCAAATTTTTCTTATGCATGGGGACAGCCTTTGCTGTTTTCAAGTCTTCTGGAATTTTACCTGAAAATTTGGATACATTTAGAATGCTGGTTAGAGGGCAGGATATGGATTTAGCATCATCCTTGATGAATTTATAAGGCAATAGGTCCAGTCCAGTGGGTATACCTGAATGTAAGGAAGACAGTAAGTCCAGCATTTTGTCCTCGGAAACTCCACTTAGTTCCCTTGCTCACAAAACCTCGTTGTTGGTAAAACCGTCTAATGTGGTCGGTACCATATTGTCCGATACAATTCGGTAACTTTTGCACCAAAGAAGAAGCAATATCTGAAAAGTACGCCTGAAATATATTGGCTGCACTCTGACAATCAAAAGTTATTATACCATCTTTAACCAGATGTATACGCTGAGCTTTGTTTTCACAGTTTTTTTTAGTTCCCAATACACCTAAATCTTTTCACATTTGTCTGTGCTTGCTCTGGAGCTCTTGAACCTTGGTTTTCTTATACTGAAACTGATTTCTACAGTAGATAAACTTGTCATATTGTTGTGGATCTTTAGATTTATTCAACTTTGGAGATTTTTTTTCATTTGCAAAATATGTGATGTCCCTGTTGATCCAAGGTTCTGATTTCCGTTTCACTCTAAAGAGTTTATTCGGAGCTACTTTGTCTAAAATGCTAAGAAACCGACATTTGAACAAAGACCGAACCTGTTCTATATCTGAACAATTTGTCACATCACAAGTAAGAAACTAAAAAATAAATGACATTTTCACAAATGTGTCGATTTTATATTGTAACCTTTAAAGCATATTGGAATAACTTTCATGTCTGCCAACCATATATAGTCACTAATTCAAATGCATTTTTGTGATTTGAGCCTACTGGGGGAAATCTGAGTTTTGGTTGAATTAGGCCCCTTGAAATCCTGATATGGTATTAGAATAACTCTCCTCTAAAATAACTCACTCACTTGTTTTTTTGTTTCTGGTCTGAAGATAAATTATATTTTGGGGAATAGTATTGAGTTTTACATTACAGTTTGACTAATTGTGTCCTCATCGGCACATTTGTAACAGGCAGGGGGAACAGCCTGGGGCGGAACAGCACACCCACACTCACATGTTTAACCCATGCTGAGTTTTTATTCTCCTCTTATCTTCACCTCTCTTTTTTCTCATTTATGTGTCCTCTATGCTTTTCCTTCCTGTTTTGTGCTTTCATCTCGTTAATTTTTTTCTCTTTTAGATGTTATATCATCTCACTCCGTCACATCTTTTCTTCTGAACTTTCTAATTTCTGTCTCTTGTGCATCTGCCTCTCGATTCCACCCCCCCCCCCCATCCCTCGCCTGGGAGATGGAGATGCTCCTCCCCACCTCCTGCTTGTTCTCCCTTTTTCTCATTCTCCTCCCCCGTCTTTTTTCCTTTTCTGTCGTATGAGGGCTACCTCTTGCCTTCTCCCTCCTCCCCGCTTTACTCCCACTCTTCCTCTCCTGGATCGGTGTGCGTGTGTAGCAGCAGTAGTTGTTGTAGTATTAAGAGGAAGGAGAAAGAGATTGTAAGCGTAAACTGGAATTACACACCGTTACTGAGGTAGCTGGCCAGCACATTACACACTAACCAAGCACTACATAATCCTGGGATTTAGTGTTTTTCCCCAATTTAGCAGTTTTCTTCAGGACGGATTACACTTACTGGTCTTGTCTCTCTTCCTCTCTTCTGGCTGAGAGCTTAAATGGAAGGATTGTACCATGGTAAGATCATTATCATACACTGAATATTAATGCGTGTGTGGTTGTTTATCTCGCACATCTCGTTATCTGTGCACATACGGACATGCATGTGTGAAGTGCAGCTTGTTTACTGTGTGTCAGAGCATCAAACATATTTTGCAACAATAATAAAACAGTTGTTTGCGATCGAATTAATGTGTGCAAAAATACAGTAATTCATTATAATAGTTGTTAATTTGAACATTTGTTGAAGTTTAAGATGAGTTGCTGTCATTAAAAGAAGTGAAATGATGATAAAGCAGTTTTGGTGTTGAAGACGGAGGAAACACGCACTGAACACATCACAAAAACAGCGCTAGTTTATTCAAAGTATTTTACTGGTTATCCATCAGAAAATTCTACTTTATTAATTGGTGAATTGTTTAATTCATCAATATGGGTACAAATAATTGTCAACTATTTCATCGCAGTCATTTGAATAATGCTGAAGAAATCTACATTTTGATTTGTTCCAGCTTTTTAAATGATGATTCGCTCTGTCTGTTATTTGAAATAATCAGATTTCAATCAGTTTTAATCTGTTCTACACTAATGACAGAGAGGTTTAAAGGGTTTTTTACCCTACTTCAAACATGTTCAGTCAGACATTAGCTTTACTTTGTAGTGTTTTTAAACAGTTCTAAACTGTTGGTAAATTTTGAGATGATCTTTTTTGATCAATTGTATGCACTTGTTTGTCAAGAATAGACTAGTTGACAGTTTTTAATCAAACTAAATTGTGTTAAAAATAACACAACATAATAAACAACTCAAAATTAGCTTGATTTTGAGATAAATGAAATTTGAATGATTGTTTATGTAAAAAAAAACAACTGGCTGTTGGATTCTGGATTGGACAGAATTTCTAATTTGAAGAAATTTTAAGTGGCTTGTGAAAATTGCGACATACACTTTTTCTTTTTCTTTTTTTTTTCTTTTTTTACATTTTTTGAAAATTATAATCCAAAAAAAGAAAAAAGAAAAAAAAAAGAAATTGGAATTATTTCAAAGTCGTACTTTTGTAGCTTCAACTTCAGGTGTCGATAATGAGTTTAGTATTTATTTATAGGAAAAACTGTACTCTGAAGTGATAAACACATATTCTGTCATGAAAAACGAGGTGTGCATATGTTGAATTAGTTGGTTGTGCTTAAATATAAGTGTGTTTTTTTATGCAGTGTTGAACCCTGTGCCGTGTAGGCATGCGTATCTGCATTTGTGCATGTGTGCCTGTGTTGTGTGTAAACTGCACCATGAAAGTAACAATCCCCCTGTGGCACTTTGTTTCTGGGTTAGATCATCCATATTTCAGTGTGTTTTCATATTTTGATCTTAGTTTATTATTGATGGATGTTTGCTGAACAAGATGTTTAGCTGGCATTGAACCCGATCCTTACTCAAAGGAGGACAAGATTACTGCTTATTTGTAGAATAATGTACAATGTACCAATCAAGCAGCAGTTTTTTCTGTAGTGGCAGTGTAATGTCAACTGTTCATGGTCCTGTCACTGCGGCAGCTTGTGAGTCAGCCAGGAAAACATTTTTCTTTCCAGGTTCATTATCTTCTGATAACCCACTGCCTTCGGTGACCAGTCGATCAGTCACAGATGTTGTGTGCATGAGCTCCATAGTGAATACGCTCAAGATAGTCAAGTTTACCTTCAAATTTCATATTTAATGTAACGTCAGATTTTCTTCTTTTTGAAGAACATGGATCAAGTGCAAACTTGATGCATAGAGTTAAATTTGTTTCACGTGTATCAAAGATCAGATCGGACTCATAATTTCAAAGCTTACTCTATCTCACAACTCCAGTCGTGCTAAGCTGCCGTGCTGAATAACACACTGTGCATCTGCTTCTTTTAGTGTGACACATTAACATGTGTGTTGCTCCAGTAAGCCTGTTTATCAGTGCATCTGAAGTATCCACGCTTCACTGCATGTGCTTGTGCTTGTGTGTGCTTTTGAAGATAAATATGTAGGAGCTGTGAGACACTTCCATGACCTTATTGTGTTGCACATGTTGGAATTATCTGGAGTATGCATCATTTATGTGTCAGTACATGTAATTAATCATGTTGTGAAGACATAAATATACTCACTCTGTTGCTTTTCTGGATCTTACCGTCTTTGCGGGGATAAAAAAAAAAAAATCAGTCTCTGAGAAACTAAAAGGGCACCTGAAGAACACAGACCTCCCCCAAGGAAGAAGCCGTAACATTTTGGAACTGATCTGGATCATGAGGTGGATCTAGGTTTTATTTTTTTTAAATTTGCTTTAACATTGCAGAATATAACTTTCTCTTTTTTCCTTTTTTCTGCATTTTTGTTAATTTCTGATGATGCACTGCACATCTCTTTGGGATAATATGTGTTATTATTAATACTGTGTCGGATTTTCTGAGGCTCTGGATAAAAGTGTGGATATACTGTAGTTTTCAGTTTATTTTCATTTATATAGTGCCAATTCACAATAAAGTTGCCTCAAGGCACCTCACACAAGTAAGGTCTAACCTTACCAACCCACAGAGGAAGTACACAGGTGACAGTGGTAAGGAAAAACTCCCTCTGATGATTTGAGGAAGAAACCTCAAGCAGACCAGACTCATAGGGGTGACCCTCTGCTTGGGCCATGGTACAGACACAATCGACAATACAGGAAATTATACAGGAAATTTTGGGAGATTTTGGGAGATCTAATGGAACAAAACACACCTTCAAGGCCGGGTGGAGGGGAGTCATAATAGGGCACTGTTTCATTTGAATCCTGCGTGATATCGCAGGATTTGACCACTTATGAGGACCTGCGATCTGTTGTGCGATATTGACACAGCATAACTTCACATGGAAAATTGCTGGACTGTTTTGTTTTTGGTTGCAATCACCAAAGCAGTCGCGAAAAGTTTGTTTTTTTTTGGTTCCCAGTGGAGAAGGGAAGATGAGGCAAATGGGAGATGCTGTGTCAGTAAGTGTTAGCCTACACAACTAACCAGAGTAGCTAGGTGCTCTTGCCTGGAAAACCGCCTCGACTTGTTTGTGCTCCAGGTCATAAAAAAACTGCAATACATGTCCACTTTCCACCACATCATCACTTTTTCTTTGCATTTTCACTTTATTTGCATGTAATTTGCCCAAAAACTCAGAGAAAATGCTGTGTTTTTGTCCCCAGAAGTAGAAAAATTACATCATATGCGTCATATTTTACCCATTTAGTGCCAATCCTCAAACGAGACTACGCTGCCCAATTCACACAATTCAATCAATGTACAGTAGTACACAGGGCTAAATATACAAATCATTGAAGAGTGGACTGTTGGTCTCAGTGGAAGTCTGCGTGTTGAGTACCCACTTATAATCCTTGACCCCATGCAACCACATGACTTTCAGTGCTGTGGTCTCCAAGATGGTTGAATAAGAGATTTGCTGGATCCACTGCACAAACAAGCCTATCGCTCTTAGAATGAAACCTGCCCCTCTGTAAATACATTGAACTCTTGGATGGTGAGGCTGAGGAACAATATAGGTAAAGTGATCACTAGTTGAAGGAAGTAGGCTTACCACCAGAGGGCCATGGCTTCAATTTCCCAGTAGGAAAATTACTAAAGTGTCCCGGAGCAAGGTCCTTAAATCCCCACGTTGCTCCCCGGGTGCACGAGAGCACATAGCATATCAGCACCCTGACATTGTTGTGCGATTGTGTGAATGGGTGAATTGTAAAATGAAATGCAGGTGTGGTTGGTCCATCATAAGACTGCACGCTCCAGTAACACCATTTTGTTCAGAGGGTCAGACAGACACATCCAGCTGTGTGCCAGCTCAGCTAAAAGGTTAATTATTAGACACAGAGCCCTGCGTTAGAACAGCTGTCTGCTCTCCTCTGAATAATTCGGTTCATTCATGCGGCAGAAGTGGTTAATTGGTGAATAAAAACATTGCTCATGTGTTTCTTCAGCGGTTTGTTTGGGCTGTCACTTTTACATCTCTGCAGACTTTTATTGATCAGCTGGTTTGCTCTTTCCATTTTTTATTCCATTTAAAGAAAATGTGGCAGTAAAAAATCGAAAGCTAGAAAGTGTGCATTTTAATGTGCCATTTTACTGTTTTTCGGAATGTGTATTGCCAGACCCGGCGCCACGAGGGGGCGTTTGGGGTCGACACCCCTCACGTCATCAACCCCGCCCCCTCTGATGTGAGAGTTATCAAAAAATAAAAATAAAAAAGAAAGAAAAAGAAATACTGGAAAATATAGCAAAATATTAGTTATTCAATAATACCATGTATTTAACAAATAAACCAAATTAATTAACTAAAGTAATTAATTTTAAAACAAACGGATATGGCATGTGTCTGTGTTCAAGTGATTTGATAGGTTGAGGGTTGCGCTTGTCAGTGCGGCAGAGGGCAAGCATCCTGAGTCCAGCGATTATGGCAAGGTGGACAAACTAAAGCATGCTCAATTTATTCAAGCAGTGTCAGAGCTGGAGTTCCTGGGATTCGTCAAGTCCACCAAGCAAAAGGCAGATCATGCAGCACGACTCACTTGGGGAGGGTGTTAATGCTGTGTTTACACATAACGACGACAAGTGACGAATGCCACGAAGTACACATTCTTGGCCACTGATCACGAATGTGATGTTCGGGGCAGAGGTGTCAGGTGTCCTCAGGAACTGCTGCAACCTGTTACCACACTTTAAAATTAATGGCACGTGTTGCTGGAGAATTATCAGGAACCATTATGCACGGTCAAGAATAGTGTTCCGTGTTGTTGCGCACTATTGCACGTAACAGTGCATCGTTAAGTTCTGTCACGTTGTGAACGAGGTGAATTGTCTCCACACACACACATATTCATCCAACCGAATTCAGATCGCTCCAGTTTTTCAGAAGAACTTTGTGACTGCATGTGTAGTTGGGCTCTGTGCCATGGAGTGGCACACATGCCCAGTTGCGCTGTGTTTGCGCTTGTGATGGAGGGCTGTATGTGGGGTTAATCTACCGTCTCGTGTCGTTTCTCAGATCAGTTGTTGGTTTGGTTTTGTGGTATGCAGGAGATCACTTGAACGAGGGTCTATACGTTCAAATAATAATAAAAAAAAATAGTCATCACTCTTTACTCTTACTCAGTCAGTCTCTTACAACGGTGTAGCCTAAATACATGAGCTTTCCAGGAGCGCACCCATTTCATTACGCATGCTCAGAGGCACGTCCCCTCCGGTGCGCACTTTTTTTGGGTGCGGGCGACCCCGCCCCCTGTGATAACCTCATCGCCCCCTTAATATTTTTTTTCTGGCGCCGGGCTTGTGTATTGCACTGATAATTGGTTGCATCTGTCTAAATTTGCATCATGGGAGCAAAAACAAGTTGCGTCTGTCTATAATTTGAATTTATATTCGAAATGTAGTGCTACAGCTTCATGTATGCAACAAGAAGTTAATTGAATTCAATCAACAGATTATTTATTTATCAGGCAAACACAATGTTAGTGAGCAGAAGCTAATGGGCTAATTAATGTTATTGTATGTGGCACAAAGACCTCAAGAGTGAACTGCTTCTTGTAGCCACTAAACAGACTAAAACAATCAGAAGGAGAAACGTGTGGACATTTGCTTCACCTAACGTAAATAAACTTTTTAATTGGTTTTAGAGTTTTAAAACATGGTCATGGTTCTCATTGCCTTCCGGCTGTCCCACAAAAGTGCAAACAAGTGAAGTGCTGAGGGTCATTCTTTCTTTCAGGTTGAGAGCGTGATTTAATAATTATACTTGTTCTCTAAGACGCAGCCGATCTGCTCTGTGTAAGCCTAATCCCGTTAGATCTCAGAAGCTAAGCAGTGCGGGACCTGGTTACTACTTGGATGGGAGACCTCTTTGGAACACCAGCGGCTGTGTGTGTTTCTCCAGGTAACACTGGAGTTGCGTTAGGAAGGGCATCCGGTGTAAAACCTGTGCCAAATATCAATGCGGTTGTATCCGCTGTGGCGACCCCGAACACAAAAAACAGGAGCAGCCGAATGGACAACCAACACTTGTTCTCTAAGACCTAACACATCCTCCTCTTTCAGATCTTCTTGTTTTATGGCATTTGGCGTCCACCTTAATGCTGCATTACCCCCACCTTCTGTTCTGGAGTGCGGATCAAACCATACCTCATTCAGATCAATATACAGGAGCAGCTTATCAGACATGTAGACATTGCTGTCTTGTGGCCGTAGCTGATAATGCTGTACTTTTTAGACATAAAGTTGCAGGACCAGTCAAACAAGTAAAATAAAAAGTGCGTTTCACATTCTGGAAAATATGGTAGTCGATAGGAATTAGGTTTTCACAGGTCCACCGCTTGTACGTGTTTTATTGTTGTTTTTAGGGCACAAAAACATTATAGTTTAAAGTAGACCTGCATTGAAATAAATGCAGTCAGATCTTTGGACCAAAAAATGACTTATATTTACACATAAGATCCTTCTGAATGTAGTAAAGTAAATCTGCGAGCCCAGATCTGTCATTCAACGGAGAAATCTTCATTTAAAAATGACAAATTTACAGCTAATATTTAGCCCTCCGCAAAACTGTCATCACATCCGGGACGTTGCCGAGACGTCAGGGAAAACACCCTCTCCCAGCATGCATTGCGAGCACCAACTGTAATTTGTGGATTTACGTCAGTTTGCATCTGCACCTTTTTCTTGTCTTATACGGAAGGATCTACTTTTTTAAAACTTCATATTGTCTTGCGGCACGTTTGGTGAGTACACATTTCTTTTATTTGTGCTTGAAAATTATTTTGGGGGACTTTTTCATACGCCCGTTTGATTGAGTGGTGTCTCATTGAAAATCTACTTTCTTTCGCCTCCGGTGTTACTGTCGCGGTGTACGGAGGCGAGACCTGCAAAGAATTCAAGTCATTAAAAAGATATAAACCTCTCTCAGCTGCCATGGAGCTCTGCGGCTCCGATTATTGAGACGTGTGGCGCTGCGGAAAGTCTGTCCTTGCAGCAACAGGTGTTACCGGCCGTTCCGCATCAAAACAGCGAGCGTAGTCTCTGGACTTGTGTCAAGTTGGCTGCACCTCCATTCAGTACACAGAGAGGTGATGCCGGCTGCAAAGCAGACACGGGGGCGGTGTGAGTGGCCTGCTTCGGCGGTTACCGAGCACGACTCCGTAAGCGCAGCGGAGGCAGAGAGAGAGGCGTCGGGGAAGAATGTCGCCCGCTGTCGATGTCGCTGCTGATCTGAGCATGCAGATCTCTATCTCACATTCATTGCAGCTTACTTTTGGATGCTGAAACCAGGATGTGTATAACAGTAACATTACTAACAGATAAAATCAATTTCAATGCGGGATCGGACTGAAGGCGGGAGCGCTCCATCTTCTGCCGGACGTCACTGCAATGACCCGGATGTACAAACAGTTTTTGCTGAGGGCCAAATTTTAGCTGCAAATTTGTCATTTTTAAACGAAGATTTCTCCGCTGAATTACAAATTTGGGCTTGCAGATTTACTTTACTGCATTCATAAGGGTCTTATAAATACATATCAGCTATTTCTTTCTGAGATCTGAACACATTTATTTCAATGCAGGTCTACTTTAATGATTCAGGATCTCAGAGCTTTTTGTCTTTTGTTTGTGAGCAAAGCTATTTTTGCATTTTTTATTTGTAATTTTTATCTGTGCTGTCAAGCTTTGAATCCTAATTAACTGCTGATCTAAAACAAGTAGCTTAGATGCTAAGAGAGAGCAGACTTTTTCTATAAATTCTAATTACTGTAAACAAAAAATCTAGTTAATATAGAATTATACACTGCTTGCATTCAAGGACATGTGGTGATATGTGGGTGCCACTGTGTTTCTGAACCATTTAGGTGTGAGGAAATGGCAAGGCTGCAAAAGAATCAGTGTCATTTCTTTCGTGATAATTAGCTTGTCATATCCAGAGATAGAAGCGAGTGTATTGCTGGAATACTGGATGCCACTTGTAAATTAAAATTAAGTATCCATATAAAGAAATTTAGAGGTTTTTCTCCACATTTACTTGGTAGTTCTTTATCTTTTTAAACAATGGCAGTATAATTGCTGTACTTGAGGTGTGTTTTTTTAACAAGAGAGGCAGGTTTCAGATGGCTTGTTCATCATTGATTTTACATGAAACTGTAGTATTCCACAGTTTGTTGTGAAAGTGACATGACACGGACCCACAACAGGGGGCGTTAATGAACGGACAATGGATAAGCCAAAAGTAACAATTTAATGTTGTGAATCGCACAACGACGTACAGACAATAACAATATGGTGGACTGTCAATCATACACCAGGTGACGTGTGGGCAGGCTCGACGATAGAAGACGCCTGGCGAGAGAAGAGCTGGATCCCCACACAGCTTCCACCACCAACGGAGCTGAAGAACACCGGAGCCGCCAAGCCCTGCGCCCCAGGTGGCCGCTGTCTTCAGCAGTCAGACCCGGTACTGCTGGCAGAGAACAGAGACAGTCCTGATGAGTGTGAGTTTGCACACTCAGTACTCCCACAGTCAGTGTTTAGTAAAGGAGGGAGAACCTCCACCTCCAATCACACACTCGTGCAGCTCCTGGTTAACCACTTATCTGGTTTGGAGTGTGAGGCGAAGCCGTCGCTGTCACACTAAACGCCAATCCCACAGACAAGGAAAACACCAGGAAAACGGCTGCAACAGAAGTTCAGATTAGTACACAACGTGTCAGTCAGCAGAGAAATTACCTGAATGGTAGCTGATTTCTCGGCGGGGAGGTGGAGCTGCAGTCCGGCCTTTATGGTGGTGGTGATGAGTAGTGGATGAGTGACAGCTGGTACGGATGATGAGTGACAGCTGTCACTCCTGGTTGCTCCGACGCCCTCTCGTGCTTGAAGCCCGCACTTCAAGCAGGGCGCCATCTTGTGGTGGTGGGCCAGCAGTACCTCCTCTTCAGCGGCCCACACAACAGGACCCCCCCCCCCTCAACGGGCGCCTCCTGGCGCCCAACCAGGCTTGTCCGGGTGCCGCCGGTAGAAGTCGGCCAGGAGGGCCGGGTCCAGGATGAAGCTCCTCTTCACCCAGGAGCGTTCTTCGGGTCCATACCCCTCCCAGTCCACCAAATACTGGAACCCCCGGCCCTTCCGACGGACATCCAGGAGCCGGCGCACGGTCCAAGCCGGCTCCCCGTCGATGATCCTGGCAGGAGGCGGCGCCGGTCCGGGGGTACAGAGGGGTGAATCGTGGTGAGGTTTGATGTGTGACACATGGAAAACCGGGTGGATCCGCAGTGAAGCTGGCAGCTTCAGCTTCACTGCGGCTGGACTGAGGACTTTGAGGATGGGGAAAGGTCCAATGTATCTGTCCTTCAACTTTTGGGATTCCACTTGCAGGGGAATGTCCTTTGTGGAAAGCCAAACCTCCTGCCCAGGCTGATACGCAGGGGCCGGGGCACGCCGGCGGTCTGCATGGTTCTTGGCCCTCGTCCGGGCTTTGAGCAGGGCAGAGCGGGCGGTACGCCACACCCGACGGCACCTTCTCAGATGGGCCTGGACCGAGGGCACCCCGACCTCTCCCTCCACTAGCGGGAACAATGGGGGCTGGTACCCCAAACACACTTCAAATGGGGAGAGGCCGGTGGCAGACGAGACTTGGCTGTTATGAGCGTACTCGATCCAGGCCAGATGGTCACTCCAGGCCGTCGGGTGCGCGGAGGTCACGCAACGGAGGGCCTGCTCCAGTTCCTGGTTAGTCCGCTCTGCCTGCCCGTTCGTCTGGGGATGGTACCCAGACGAGAGACTGACGGTGGCCCCCAGTTCCCTACAGAAACTCCGCCAGACCTGGGAGGAGAACTGAGGACCACGATCCGAGACAATGTCTGATGGAATCCCATGCAGACGCACGACGTGGTGGACCAGGAGGTCTGCAGTCTCCTGGGCCGTCGGGAGCTTCGGGAGGGCCACGAAGTGGGCCGCCTTGGAGAACCGGTCCACTATCGTTAAGATGGTGGTGTTTCCCTGGGACGGCGGGAGGCCCGTGACAAAGTCCAGGCCGATATGAGACCAGGGGCGACGAGGCACAGGCAGAGGCTGGAGGAGGCCTTGGGCCTTGTGGTGGTCGGCTTTGCCCCTGGCACAGGTGGTGCAGGCCTGGACATACTCCCGGACGTCGGCTTCCATAGACGCCCACCAGAAGCGCTGCCGGACCACTGCCACGGTCCTTCCCACCCCTGGGTGACAGGAGAGCTTGGAACCGTGACAGAAGTCAAGGACCGCAGCCCTGGCCTCTGGTGGGACGTACAGTTTGTTCTTCGGATCGGTCCCCGGGTCCGGGCTCCGTGTCAGGGCCTCCCGGACGGTCTTCTCCACGTCCCAGGTAAGGGCGGCCACGACAGTGGACTCGGGGATGATGGTTTCAGGGGGGTCTGACAGCTTGGTCTTGACCTCCTCTTCGTGCACCCGGGACAGGGCGTCAGATCGTTGGTTCTTTGTCCCGGGGCGGTAGGTGATCCAGAAGTCAAAACGCCCGAAGAACAGCGACCAGCGGGCTTGCCTGGGGTTCAGACGCTTCGCGGTCCGGATGTACTCCAGGTTCCGATGGTCCGTGAAAACCGTAAATGGTACCGATGCTCCCTCCAACAGGTGTCTCCACTCCTCAAGAGCCTCCTTCACCGCAAGAAGTTCCCGATTGCCGACGTTATAGTTCCGTTCAGCTGGGGTCAACCTGCGGGAAAAGTAGGCACATGGATGGAGAACCTTGTCGGACTCCCCGCTCTGGGATAGCACGGCTCCTATCCCTGAGTCAGAGGTATCCACTTCAACAACAAACTGGCGCTTGGGATCGGGCTGCACCAGAACCGGTGCAGTCGAGAACCGGCGTTTCAACTCCCTAAACGCGGCTTCGCACCGATCCGACCAGGTGAAGGGGACTTTTGTGGAGGTCAGGGCTGTCAGGGGGCTAACTACCTGACTGTAGCCCTTGATGAACCTCCGGTAGAAATTTGCAAAACCGAGGAACTGTTGTAGTTTCCTACGGTTCGTTGGTTGGGGCCAATCTCTCACCGCCGCAACCTTGGCCGGATCAGGGGCGACGGAGTTGGAGGAGATGATGAACCCCAAGAAGGACAAAGAAGTGCGGTGGAACTCACACTTCTCGCCCTTCACAAACAGCCGGTTCTCCAACAACCGCTGTAGGACCTGACGTACATGCTTGACATGGGTCTCAGGATCCGGAGAAAAGATGAGTATATCGTCTAGATATACGAAGACAAACCAATGCAGGAAGTCCCGCAAGACGTCATTAACCAACGCTTGGAACGTTGCAGGCGCATTGGTGAGGCCGAACGGCATGACCAGGTACTCAAAGTGACCTAACGGGGTGTTAAATGCCGTCTTCCACTCGTCTCCCTCCCGGATCCGAACCAGGTGATAAGCATTCCTAAGATCCAATTTCGTGAAAATTTGGGCTCCATGCAGGGGCATGAACACTGAATCCAACAGAGGTAACGGGTATCGGTTGCGAACCGTGATCTCGTTCAGCCCTCTGTAATCAATGCATGGACGGAGTCCGCCGTCCTTCTTGCCCACAAAAAAGAAACCAGCACCCATCGGGGAGGTGGAGTTCCGGATCAACCCGGCAGCTAACGAGTCCCGGATGTAGGTCTCCATTGATTCGCGTTCCGGACGTGAGAGGTTGTACAGCCTGCTGGACGGGTACTCAGCGCCCGGTATCAAATCAATGGCACAATCGTACGGACGGTGCGGGGGCAGCGTGAGTGCCAGATCCTTGCTGAAGACGTCAGCAAGGTCGTGGTACTCAGCCGGCACCGCCGCCAGATTGGGGGGGACTAAAACCTCCTCCTTAGCTGTCACACCGGGTGGAACCGCGGATCCTAAACACTCCCGGTGGCAGGTTTCGCTCCACTGAACCACAACCCCAGATGGCCAATCAATCTGGGGATTGTGTTTTAACACCCATGGAAAACCCAAAATCACTCGGGAGGTAGAAGGTGTTACATAAAACACAATCTCCTCCCTGTGATTCCCAGACACCACCAATGTCACTGGCTGAGTCTGGTGTGTGATTAGTGGAAGAAGGGTGCCATCTAGTGCCCGCACCGACAATGGTGACGGTAAGGCCACTAGAGGGATCCCAACCTCCTTTGCCCATCTGCTATCCAGCAGATTCCCCTCCGACCCCGTATCCACCAGTGCTGAGGCGTGAAGGGTTAGATCCCCACTCAGGATCGTGACTGGGATTCGTGCAGATCGTCTGTGTTTCCCCACGTGGGTGTTGTGACCCACCCTTAGCCCAGTCTCTAAGGACGAGTGCTGCTGTTTTGACCGTTTGGGGCATTCTCTCTGTATGTGCTCGGTAGAGCTGCAGAGAAAACACTCTCCACGGATCAGCCTCCTTTGTCTCTGATCTGATCATTTTTTGGCCCTGCTCCTTTCCATAGCAACGTCAGCAGGGGGAGCTGTTGTCACGTGGAGAGCCCTGGCAGTGGAGCGTGGGGAAGTCGGCTCCCTTTCAGACCCGGGAGGAAGAGGGACGGCGTGTACTTGACCACGCCTCTCGTCTCGCTGCCGTCGGTGTTCTATCAATCGGTTGTCTAACCGTATAACCAGGTCGATAAGCCCATCTAAATCCCGCGGCTTGTCCTTCGCCACCAGGTGCTCCTTAAGGACCAGAGACAGTCCGTTTACAAAGGCGGCGCGGAGCGCAACAGCATTCCAGCCGGCTCGCACTGCCGCGATGCGGAAGTCGACTGCATACTTCGCTGCGCTCCGACACCCCTGCCGTATCGACAGCAGCACACTTGAAGCGGTCTCGCCTCTATGAGGGTGGTCGAACACCTGTCGGAACTCCCTCACAAACTCAGTATAAACCGTTAGGAGCCGTGAATTCTGTTCCCAAAGCGCCGTAGCCCAGGCGCGTGCCTCTCCTCGAAGCAAATTTATAACGTAAGCCACCCGGCTGGCGTCTGACGCGTACATGACGGGACGCTGTGAAAAGACGAGCGAGCACTGCATCAAGAAGTCCGCGCATGTCTCCACACAGCCTCCGTACGGCTCCGGAGGGCTTATGTATGCTTCAGGGGACGGTGGGGGGGTTCGTTGAACGACCAGCGGAATGTCTGTTTCTGGCACACGGTCAGCAGGAGGAGGTGCTGCAGCAGCGCCCTGAGCACACGCTTCCACCTGGGCGGTGAGAGCCTCTATCCTACGATTGAGAACACTGCTCTGCTCGGTAATTAAGTCCAACCGAGCGGTAAAGGCGGTTAAGATGTGCTGCAGCTCACCCAACACGCCTCCTGCTGGCGCCTGTGCACCTCGCTCTTCCATTGGCTGTTCAAGCGATGGTTGACGCCCCTCGGGATCCATGACGCTGGCCGAGAAATCCTGTTGTGAAAGTGACGTGACACGGACCCACAACAGGGGGCGTTAATGAACGGACAATGGATAAGCCAAAAGTAACAATTTAATGTTGTGAATCGCACAACGACGTACAGACAATAACAATATGGTGGACTGTCAATCATACACCAGGTGACGTGTGGGCAGGCTCGACGATAGAAGACGCCTGGCGAGAGAAGAGCTGGATCCCCACACAGCTTCCACCACCAACGGAGCTGAAGAACACCGGAGCCGCCAAGCCCTGCGCCCCAGGTGGCCGCTGTCTTCAGCAGTCAGACCCGGTACTGCTGGCAGAGAACAGAGACAGTCCTGATGAGTGTGAGTTCGCACACTCAGTAATCCCACAGTCAGTGTTTAGTAAAGGAGGGAGAACCTCCACCTCCAATCACACACTCGTGCAGCTCCTGGTTAACCACTTATCTGGTTTGGAGTGTGAGGCGAAGCCGTCGCTGTCACACTAAACGCCAATCCCACAGACAAGGAAAACACCAGGAAAACGGCTGCAACAGAAGTTCAGATTAGTACACAACGTGTCAGTCAGCAGAGAAATTACCTGAATGGTAGCTGATTTCTCGGCGGGGAGGTGGAGTTGCAGTCCGGCCTTTATGGTGGTGGTGATGAGTAGTGGATGAGTGACAGCTGGTACGGATGATGAGTGACAGCTGTCACTCCTGGTTGCTCCGACACCCTCTCGTGCTTGAAGCCCGCACTTCAAGCAGGGCGCCATCTTGTGGTGGTGGGCCAGCAGTACCTCCTCTTCAGCGGCCCACACAACACAGTTACCCTGGTAATCTGCAAAAACAGTATGAGAGATCAGAGATGATGATCTGAAAATCAGTTATCTTCATAAATACTAGGACTGGCTGATATGGCAAAGAAAATATGACCAGGGTTCTCACCAGGATTTTTTCACAGCGTGGGGGGGAACTTAGCGGGGCATAGCTGTGCAATGAATGTTGCAGGCACAAGTATTGTCAGAGGGACATCTCCCCCTAGAAAATTTTGAAATTTATAACCCATTGAAACACTGTTTTCTGTGTTGCTAACTGGGACTCTAAATAATGTGTGATATGTCCTTTAACAAAAGGAAAAAAAACAACAACACATAAAACCCCCTACTCTGGTTAAATCACAGCATAGGAGCCCAAATCACAGCATAATGGCCCCCTATGCTCAACTGTACTGGCAAGAACCCTGATGACCATGATATTTTCTTCCATATTGATCATGTTCGATATTTGTCTCATGTTTTGAAGCATTGTAGTAACTTCTTGATACATCTTTGTCAGTCTTGAACAGACTTGATATGCATAGTAGTTACGGCGAACATTGGCACCAGATTTGAAATTGGGATCCAATATTTGAACTGTTCAAAAATTTCATCCTGTTTCTTGAACTCATTGATAGTATGTAGTAACTTCGGGTATTCATAGTCTCAACAGCTTCAATCATGCTCATACTTTTTAAACAGGGTATTCATAGTGACAGCCTGAAACATGTTTGATCGTGCTCCATTAGAGTACAAATTTGAAGCTGAAGCAGTGTTTGTTGCTTATCTGGCCAAGAGCACAGCTCCTTTTCTTTCATTTTCAGGTGGGTTGCCAGATCTGCACTGTATAAACCAGTCAGGAGGCATTTTTGCACTTTTTTTGGATTGTGGGCCCTGTGGATTCGGGTTATAATTAGTGCAACCTGAAGAAACCTGAGGATTTGTTAATTAAACATTTGTATAGAAGGTTAGAAACTACAACACAAATAGATGTTGTTACTTTTATTTTTATGGGTATATTGCAGCATGTCTTGGGCTTTTATTATGGAAGGGGAGATAGGAGGTATGTCTCTCTGTCTATCTGTGTGTTGCTTGACTGTGACTTCAGTGTGGCAAAGTTTTGCTAAGTCTTTTTTCGTACAACAGAGCCTACGTGTCTTATTTATAAATCCTGCTGCAGCTGTAACCCTCAGTTAGATCACTTTTTTGTCAACAGTTTCCTCAGCTTTAATTGATTATTAGTTCACTTTCACAGTTGCTTTCGTGCTTCTCGCCAGCTCTCGTCTCAGTCTCTTTCTGTGTTTGCTGTGGCATCTCCCCTCAGGGGCGTAGCACCAAATTCTGGGCCCTAGGTACTAGCCATATTGAAGACCCCCCCCCCCCCCACTGTTATGTTCTTTTTTATTAACGCAAACTATTTTAATAATCGATTAAATCGACTAGTTGTTTCAGCACTACTAAACACCTCCTCTTTCTGTCAGATCCGTTTGGGATGTGTGTGTGTGGGGGGGAGTATCGCCTGTGCGCCTGGACTAAACCATTGTACAACTGTGCAGGGGTGGAAGGGCCCTCAGAGACCTTTCAATATTATTGTTAGAGCAGAAGTATGTTTTGCAACATTTATACATTCATTCTAATTATATTCTTTTACAACATGAATTGTATGGACATTAATAACATGCAACACAAAAATGTATTTAATGCCAGTTTTTTGTGGGCTCCCCCATGCTCTGGGCCCTGAATACATAATACCCTTTACCCCCCCCAGTCCGACGCCCCTGTCTCCCCTCATCTGGTCTCCAGCGTGTGTCAGGTTTTTGAGAACAGCTTGAGGAGCAGGTGTTTTGGGCTGCCTGCCAGTCTACAGACAAGTGTCGAGTGTGACCACGACTGTCTTTGATGTATGTACAGTAGAGGCTGTGGAGAAAACTGGTGTGTAATTAGCACCATGTTAGCACTCCTGCAGAACATTTTGCTTAAAAGAAAATCAGATGCTGAGCTATACTTAACACTTTTCTCTGCAGTATTTATACTGATATAAATAATGAAAAAGCCTGTCTATGAAATGCATTTTTAGTCATATAACATCTTTTTCTTTCTTACAGATCTTCAGGCGCTGCCTCGTCTTGTTTCGTAGACATGTGGAGTCTTTTAGTCTAGACAGCAAGATGGCTCATTGCACTTAACTCATATTGAACTCCAGGGACACAGATGAGAAAAGACAGATATAAGACAGAGCGAATCTCTTGAGCGTCCACGAGACAGATGGTCGATGTAGGTGTCAGCTTGTTCACATGCCATTATGGACACGTTGTGACTGACTGTGTCAGTTTACTGTGCTCAGTGTTACCAACATGAGAGAAAATACTGCTCTGCACTGTAAATGTGCTGAAAATAAATGATGCGTGCTTGTGGTAAACCCATAAATTGCACAAACTATGGCATTATGGATTGTGAATAGTTGTTTTGAAGTGAATAGTTGTTTTGATGTTTAATTCCATTACCATCACAAAGTTTGGTGTCTTTCCCTATTCTATGTACGTACATGCAGTGAAGGCAGGTTTTCTTTAGAATTATATCATTTTATACTGTGTGTGTGTGTGTGTGTGAGAGAGAGAGAGCACTCTTGATTTGTGTGTACATCAGAGTGTCTATAAAGCACTTGTCCTTCTGACCTTCCTGTACACTGGCCTATCAGTGCATGTGCTCTAACCGGGTGTCAGGTTCCAAAAGTCTTCTCCGGGCCTTCCTGTGGGATTCTGGAGGCTGTAATGCATACAGTATATCGCACCAACCCACACACAGTATTAATGACAATCCTGCTCAGTGCTCAACCACCACGAAGAGAATGAATGACACTTTTTATTTTGGACTTAGAATACTTTACAATAACATTTTTACACAAATATTGTTGTATAATTGTAAGTCATATTAAAGTAGCTGTGGCTGCATACTAGGGGTTGGCCATATGACCTAGAATTACTATCATAGTATTTGTCACTTTTTAGACTGTGATGGTATTATTATATTACAGTATTAATTTTGCATATGACCCCTTTATATTTTTTGAGCAAACGTTTAAGCTGCATTGTTTTCAGATCTTCTCCTTCAAAGTTAAAATCTGGGTGAGAAACATAATGAATTAAAGAGTTTTCCACTTTAAATGCTAAAATGTCTGTGTCTCTGTTATTTAATGATTAAGACTTAAACAAGTTGATGGTGCAAAAGGTCCGCTGGTTCAGTTGAACCATTTCCACGATATGAACACACACGAAATGTCTGTCGGTGGGCCAGCCGTGGTGGGTTGCATTGCCTTCCCTCATCTCCCCGCACAGGGAGGGGGCGCCCAGTGGGCACGCAAGCATGTGTCAGGAGAGCTGCCAGTGGACAATCTCTCAGCACTGCCCGCATCCTTCCTCCCCAAGTCGCCCGCCTGTGTTGGGATTACAGCCCTCGGGTGGCGTTGTCTGGTGGTGGGGACAGCCTTCTTGTACAGTGCTTGGCTCTCTGCTCCCATGATGCCCCGTGAATGCCATACATCCACTTCTTTCAGTTATGACATCAGATCAGACGAGACAACCTGCTGAATTTAAGCGTATTACAGGACTGAGGAAAAGAAACTAACCAGGATTCCCACATAAGCAGTGAGCAAAGAGTTAAGATCCCAGCACCGAATCCCCGTCCAAGGGGCGGGTGCAGGAAATGTGGCGTGCAAGACTCCTGTGTGTTAATGTGAAAATTACTTTGCGAGTTATGTCTATAAGAAAAGCATTTTAACAGATGCTTCGACTCACCCTAATGTGCTGTGGGGTGGGTGATGATGGCCACACAGACCACCTCAGTCTGTGGCTCTGATCACAACAGCTAAATGTTTATTGATCTCAAAATTAATTCATATTTGTCATTATTTTTTCATTATTTCATCTGTGTTATTTTCCTTGGCATATTATTAAAAGGCATACAGCTACAGGATTATACTCGCATTGAAAAAACAAAAACACTTCAGAAGTGGTGCAGCAGATCAGTGAAACAAACTGTCAAATAGTGATACAAGCACCAGACTTGGCACATATTCTCCTTAAACATTAGTCCTTGAATTTTCAGTGGGACGCCATGTATGAGTCTGAAGAATTACACGGGGTCAAAATTCAAAAATTCTCCACTCATATTGAAAGCATACAAACAATGTTTGTCTGATCATAAAGATTACAAAAAGGTATAGTTTGGACTAGGGATGGATATTGATAAGATTTTATCGATATCAGTGCCATTATCGATTCTGCTTATCGATCCGATTCCCTTATCGATACCTCTTGTGAATTTTGTACTAAAAGTAGGCTTTACAGGTTTTCTATGTATTTCATTGAGTCTTAAAGTAAATAAATATGAAATTGGTCACTGTATCCTTGATCTCTGGACATAAATAAAAATAAACAAAACAGTGTTTCGCTTTGAAGTTATTAATTCCAACTGGACTCTATCGTTCTAACTTGACTCGTCAGAGAGCCGCGCAGCGTTTGGAGCTGTGTGAACAGAACGGAGGATGATTCACGTTTCTTTCTCGCAACAAGACAGGAGTCCCAGTTAGTAACATTAATCCGCACAAAAGTGACTCACGATTGACATGTTCAGGGATGAAAGTGGTGAAAAACAAAAAAAACCTGAAACCCAAAATTACCCCCCAACACCACCTGCACGAAAATGTTTGAATTCTAGAAGCTCTGAAATGCAATTTGTGACTATTCCAGACAATAAACTGCAGTGAGTGCAGCATCCATTTAGTGAGGAAAAAAAAAACCCAACTTTCCTTATTCATATTTATTCCAGTAGTATTCTGCTCTTACTAGGATGCAGCAGTTTTCTAGCTTGGCAGATAGTTCTGGAGGAAATTACTGAAGAAATTAACACATTGAAAATATGGTTTGACCGAAAACAAACTCTCATTAAACTTAAATAAGACAGGGATGAAATGGAGGTGTAAGAGTCACTCTGTGTTCACAGGAAACATTTATTTCTGTATGTATGTATGTATGTATTTATTTATGTATGTTCATTGTTAGTTGGTTTTATATTTTTTTCTGTTGTGTTTTTATTCAGGTTCTTTTTGTCTCTTTCTCTAAAATTGTATATAATCATTAGATTAGTTATTATTACTGTTATTGTTGTGGTTGCTATTATTAATATATAAACAAAAATAAATTTAAAAATATTACAATTTGTAATACATTTGACTCTTTTACGACAACAAACGCTTATTTTATACAGAAAACAGTGCACCCGAATGTGCTGACAGCTGCAACTGCTTAATGCTAACTTTAACATTGAAAATGCCATAGACATGCTAACACGTTAGCATTGGTCCTGTTTTTAAGTTATGAAATACATCTATCAGCTGTTTCAGAAGACCATAACAGGTCGGTTTAACATAAAAAAGGTAAATAATACTCACAGCCATATGCTCTTTAGGGTTTTAGCGGGGCAAAAATTAAGATAACGCGAAAGAAAAAAATGAATCAACGAAGCAATGATCGAAGCACTGCTTCGATTGGTTCAAGGTTCAAAGCAAAGCTGTGCTGCAGAAAAGTTCATTACAGACCCGCCGCAGGGTCTGTAATCAATGTAGAGAAATTATAATTTTCCTGAAAATATCCCTAAAAACAACGGCCACTCTGAAGGACCGATAAGGGAATCGTTAAGTAAAAAGGTTATTGATGTCGGTGGATGGAATCATTTCTTAACGATACCCAAAAGGAACCGGTTCTTGATACCCAGCCCTTTTATGGGATGAAAACAGCTCAAATGGTGACAAAGGTTGATTTCAGCGGTCAAAATTTAAAGTTGCTCCAATTTTGGTAAAAATGTGATGCAAATTATTGGCTGAGCTAATAGGATTCATAAATGGAACAGTTTTGACTGTGTTGAATGTTTGGCCTCCAAAGTAAAGATCTAACAAGGTTGGGTTTTATGACATATGACATATGTTACCCTGTAATAACTAAGCATGACACAAGGTGCAAACTATTTCTTTTTAAAACCATATTAACGCAAACAATAATTTGCATCACTTTTGACCTAAACTGGAGCAACTTTAAGTTTTGACCTCTGCGTAATTCTTCATTGACCCCTACCTGGCCACCTATTGAAAATTCAAGTGGCCTGTCTGCTTTTTCAAATAAGTAATGTGTAAAGCCCCTTTCACATTGGTGTATTCATAGAGCTGCTCATTGCAGCGTATCGTCTATGCTGAGTTGAGCAGTTCTACGCCCACTTTTAGCAGCTCTATGTCGAGTTTTTGCTCCCTACGCAGCAGTATGTTGAGGGCTACGTGCGTAGGACAGAAGAAATTAAACATGTTTAATTTTCCTCGGCGTAGAGCGCTGGACACAGTTTTAAGCAGGTCTGTGCAGCACAGCGTTACTGCAAGCAAGTCTGTGAAACACTGCGCTTCTGTACACAACCAAAAACTGAGTGTGTGAATCCAGAGGAATTAGCTGAAAACATGATCACACAGCCCACAGCACCTGTGTGTGATCAGAACAGGGAATCGAACCTCAGCTCAGAAATCCAGAAACAGCAGGTCGGTCGCTCACTCTCTCGCGCGCTGTCCCTCACTCTCTCTCTGTGTCTGATCGAACCTGTGACTTTAAAATAAAAGCGCACTCGCTGCATGTCGGTGCGCTCATCAAACGCCCTGATCAATCAGCTCTGATCAAACCTGAAAAGAGCTGTGACTCTTTAAAATAAACATGCAGTCGCTGCATATCTGTGCGCTCATCAAACGTCCTGATCGATCAGGTCTGATCAAATCAGCGGACCTGATTGGAGCAACCGGAGGTGTAAAAGTTTAACGATTCACAGCGTTTCGTTCACGGCAGCCTTTACCCCAGCCAAACTCAGCAGCATCTGGACACAATGAAAGTGATCCACCAAGACAAAAATAAATAAATAATAATAATAACTAGAAGCACTCAGAGAGTGCAAACCTCCGCCAAGGCGATGGGGTCACTGACGCCATAACATCTACACGCCGTGGAATCATTGAACCTAAAAAAGTCTAACAGTGATGTTTGCTCAGTAGTAAAAAAAGTTTCATCTGCTGTGACTGGATTGCATGTATCCTTTGCGCTTGGCATCACAGTTTATTGCAACTTGCACCTTTCCCAGAAGCTACTGTCATCTTAGCATTGATATTGATATTGCATGTGCTTATAGACAAAAACAAATAAGAGACAAAATTCAATTTATTATTCAATTAAACTGCAAATATATGATTTTTTTTAACATTTATGAAACACTTCTCTAAACAAGGCCATAGGGTCACTGACCCTAAAGAGATTCCCTCCTTGGCACAGTGATCTATTTCTTTCTGTCTCTTTCTCTAAAAGTGTATGTAATAATCATTAGATTAATGATAATATATAAACAAAAATAAATTTAAGAAATATTACAATTTGAAAACAAATGCACCCGAATGTGATGACAGCTGCAACTGCTTAATGCTAACTTTTAACATTGAAAATGCCATAGACATGCTAATTCCTCTTGTCATTTCCAACCACTCCACAAAATTTCATCAAAATCCGTTCAAAACGTTTTGAGTTATCCTGCTGACAGACAGACAAACAAACAAACGCAACCGAAAACATAACCTCCTTGGCGGAGGTAATAATGTTAAATGACTCTGTTTTTGAGCCGCACCACACCTACAGTAGAGAACAGAGCGCACTTCCACAGAGGCAGAAAATGGCACTGAACTGGTTTAATAGTGGCATGGTACTGTGTGCACACATTAAAAAGCGAACACACGCCGCCGCAAGTATAAAACGAACACAGAAAATGACTGTGTACGTGCACATTTCGGGCATATTTAAATGAAACACAACACTGCAATATGCAGCTCTATGAATACGCCAATGTGAAAGGGGCTTAAGGAGTACTTGTGCCAAATTTGATGCTTGTATCACATTTGTAGGATCCCTCTGTAAATATTCTCTTATCTGCTGCACTAAGACAGTAAATTGTCATCCAGGCAGCATTCTGCCCCCCCCCCCCCAAAAAAAAAACATTGTATATAGAATTGTAAAAGTCGATGAATGTTAAATTAGAGCTGTGATTAATTTATGCTGTCGTTTATATTTAAGGACGCTATCTAACGGTTATGCCATTTTCTTTGTCTTGCAGATATTTCTCGGATTGCCTACTACACAGGTGAGTGGCTGTGCATTTGTACCGACACCGTTTAGGGTGTTTCGGCTTATTTCACTTATAGGACACACAGCAAATTTCCCTGAGTAAAATACACTGTGCTGGGATAACATTTGGTCCCAGTCTAAATAGAGTAAAATACACTCTATTTTAGAGTAAAATCAGCTCTAACGTTTTGTCAAATCAAGTCTTTCTACTCCAATACGAGTTGATTTTACACTGTGATAGAGTTGGTTTAGCACTGTGATAGAGTATATTTAACTCTATTTGGACTGGGACCAAATGTTAAAATTTACTCTGCACTCTATGTAGCAGCACAAGAGTTTTAGCCAGATGTGGCTGCCATCCAAAGGTAAAAAATTCAAAAATTTGCCCAAGGGAAAGTAAGAATTATTGCAGCTTGTCCTCACTGAATAATAACCTGCCTGACAGCTCTGTGGACAGGATTTTGTACGAATTTAGTGGCAAAAAACAACAGAACAGGGAGATGGTAGAGTGTGAAACACAATGAATAAAGACAAAGGTCTGGATGACAATAATATTAATTGTCACTAATGAGAATATACAGCAATTATTTGAGTTGTGTTTTTAATGAATGCATCATCTCTGTAGTTGGAGTGTGCGATTACTTACAATCTTTGCATCATAGTTGACACATTAAAGTTGACATTTATCTCCAGCAGCCTGAGGGTGTAAATTAGTTTTAGGCTCCCATAACTGCTGTGAAATTTAACATTGATACACTGGAGTTAATTTAGTAAAGAAGCATGTTTTGTATGATTGTGATGATGTCATGTGCGTAAGCTTTGCTGTCCAGATACAGTGGAACAATATCCAGTGTGACGCATTAAATTTTAATATCACTGACATTTTGCTGTTGATGTGTGGACTAAAACCGTTACTTTGATCCATCCACTTAATAACTTGTCTGATCAGCTCAAGAATTCCTCAAACATATTTGATTAATCATGATAAAGTTGTATACCATGCACTTTTAATGTGCAGTGTGTGATAATGGAGTTCCTTCCGGGCAGAGCTGCGGTTTGAGGATGACAGTCGTCGTGTCTTGCTGTGAGGAAGTAAGAAAATAATAAGTGAATTGTCAGTGTGGAAGCACAGCTGCACAGGATGTTTAAGGGACAGTTTGTGTTTTTTGTTGTTTTTGGCAGGTGTTTAGACTGGCCCTGTATTTTTAAAGTTCCTTCACAAGTATATAAAGCTCACAATTAAATGAACATTTTTCATTGAATCATTATGTTCACTCTGAAAGCTCTCTTGTCAGTGATTTATTTCAGTGAGAAAATCACCCTTCTGGTGGAACTGAGTTAAGCGTTCTTATACTGTATAAACCTTTGGTGTTTGTGTCAGTGTTGGGAGGCACGATTGATGGAATAAAAATTATTACGTCCACTAACAAAATCATCGGCGTTTATTTATTTGTCTGTCTGTCTGCTAACAGGATTACATCAAGACTGCTGCACACATTTTGACGAAATTTTCACTACAGATAGATATTAGGCCAAGGAAGACTCCATTAAATTTTTGAGGTGATCAGGATCTGGATCTGGATTCTGGATCAAATTTCACTTCATATAGGTTTTGAAGCATTACTGGATTACAGGATTACATCAAAAGTACTTCACGGATTCTCATCAAATTTGCACCACAGATACATATTAGGCCATGGAAGAGTTCATTACATTTTGGAGTTAATCTGGATCCAGAACCGGATTCTGGATCAAGTTTCACTTTATATAGACTTTGAAGGATTACGTCAAAACTACTTCACAGATTCTCACCAAATTTACACCACAGATAGATATTAGGGCGTAGAAGACTCCACTGAATTTTGGAGGTGATCTGGATCCAGATTGGCGGACGTCAGAAATCTCTGGTTGCTCTTGTCTATTATGCTGTTATGTTTCTTCATGATTATAGAATCAGCTGCAAAAGAATGCTAGCAGTCACATGACTTCAGATTATCCATCCATTCATTTTCTACACTCGCTTACTCCAATTAAAGGTCATGGGGGGTCTGTGCCTATTCCATCACTCACAGGGCGTGAGGCAGGGTAGACTGGTAGAACGCCAGTCGACTTTATATTATGATTATTATTACTTTTAGGCTTGACTAACCACTGATGCCATCATTAATAAACGCACCGGAGAAGAGAAGGCCTTACCGACAGCGGTAATCTGTTATTCGCAAAAATGAATTGATATTCCAATGGCTCAGTTACATGTTTTATAGAAACAGCAACAGATTGCAGCTCAGCAGCAACAGGTTACGAGTTCCATTTCAGTACAAAAGAAGCGAAACTGACATGTCAGTGTAAGAGAAAATGAATGTGTAAATTCCAGCTGGTCGTGTGCATGAAGCTCATCTTTTTCATGTTTGGCAGACTTCATGAAGTCCAATGTGTACCCTGCCTCACGCCCTATGACTGCTGGGATAGGCTCCAGCTCCCCCTCCCCCCGGGACCCTTCATTGGAGTAACCGGGTATGGAAAATAGATGGATGGATGTAGTCCTTCAGGTCAAAGGTTTTCATTTTGCATCATTTTGTAGTATTGAATACCTCAAGGCAAATGTGCACATGAAGTGAAAGGCATTTTGCGGTCAGTCCTGACATTGTTGTCTTGGGGTTGTGTGACTCCTCCTCTGGAGTGCTTGGGGTGTGTTCCTACAACAGTGCAGCAGCCAGTGTGTCCTGTGATGCCCGACTGTCTACGTTATTGTTGAAAAAAATAATGGATAACCAGTTGGGGCCTCACGTCTGGTGTAAGTGTTGGTGAAAGTAGCGTTGTAGAACACTGAGATCAATCAGGAAATTTTTAAACTTATTTAAAAAATTTGTGATGTCAGGATACAATGTTATTCCAAATAGTTAAATGTTGGCTTTAATTTGCGTGGAGCAGGAGCAATAGTTTTGCAAAAGTAGGTGACTGTGAACATCCAGTTACAAAATACAGTAATTGGTACCTACTGTTCTCTGAGCAGAAGCCTCCTATGAATTATCTTCTGCAACATACGTAAATCCCATGAAAAGCATGTTGTGCTCTTCAACAGAAGACAGTTTTGAGATGTAAGCAGATACATTTTAGCTGTGTGGAAAAGTCTTGTAAATAATGGAGTAGAATTGCGCACGTGTCAGTGCATGAGAACAAACACTCATGTAGTGGAATTCTTACATATTCACGTGTATTTGGCAGTGACTGGCAGTACTCAGCAATTATCAGTTACACTTGTAAGAGGTCATATAATAGTTGCAAATACAGTAGAAATTTTGCTTTGCTATTTTAATACATTTCCTCAACTTTGCAATCTCAATGCAACTTGGGGCCAAAAACCCACAGTGGAAGGCCACCTTTATTCACATGATCAGTGACATGCTGACATCAAGCTTACTGAAGAACAGTCCTTGTTCAATGTAGGGCAGTAAGAGTCGAGTATTCTGTTAGGGCCCTGTCCCACTGGCATTTAGAAGGATTTGCGTATGGATTGCGCACAAAATTGGCCCATATTCGCCAAACATCCACAATAACCGTGTAACATGTCTGTATGAGTCGGCCGTCATCCGAACACGCCCGTGATCATCCGCAGAGGCACGCATGTCCGCAGCCAGGATTTTTGAGCTGTTCAAAAATCTGAATGCAGATGACATCCGCCTTACATACTCCATATATACTCAATTCATGCACAATACATACTCACTCTATGCGCTGTATATCTGCCGTTAACTGCTGATGTCCGCAACTGACGGGGATTTGTGGCTTGGAGAGGACTGGGACAGTGTAAAACAGATATATATCGTGCCTATCATGTCCGCATCACAAACTAAAATATGTTGCATACAAATTGGCCATGAATAAAGCGTTTTTATTAAATTTGCTTTTCAGCTGATTTGTGGACAATCTGTGAATGCATAACAAACACGTCACATAAACCCAAAGTGTGGCAGAAAGCGACATACCTGCCAGTCAGTGCCAGTCCGGCTGTGTAAATCCACAAAGACGTAATAGCTGCTGCAATCCAGGACTTTTATTTAACACCAACAAAAGGAAGAGTTGCTGTTTAGCCACAACTCACTCAAAAAAAAACAAAAAAACAACACCGTTTCACACCCGAGCGGCTTCCCCCCTCCTGCTCCCCAAACTCATGAACAGTTAACCCTCGCATGACAACACTCTGTGATCAACTTGTCCAAGTCCAGCAAATGCTCCAGAGGCTATATTGTTGGTGTGAATAGTGATGCCAAAAGGAGCGAGTGCGCTTCTTTTATGACTGCAATGCAGATTCCATGCACGCGCAACACGTGCACGATGCATTCATAATACACCCATAATACTGCTGTGATAATCTCAATGTGTCGGATCAGTTTCCTCACTACATGCGTTATATAACCGTGATTGTTCATCATATATTCACTATATATTATTAATATATCCGTAATTCATACTGGGACATTTGTCATTTTTGACCATTTTTGTTGCAGACGACAACGAACGCCCGCAATTTGTACACTCAGTTCATGCGCAATTAATCCTCTCCCCAGTGGGACAGGGCCCTTAGTTTGTGCAACATCTATGATTTAACTAGGTTTAAAACTTAAAATTGTATTTGCTTGTGAGACCTGTTCAAGACCGAAGCATCAGACACAGCAATAATTGTCTGTCACACTGTGAAAGATTGAGGAAATGCATGAGTGACGTGCAAAATTTTGATATCTGTGTTCATTTTTGTTTTGTACAACTCCTGTTCTCATTTGTTAAATGTGTACCTTGTCAGCTGATGTCCAGGTAATCCATCAGAAAGTATTGTGCGTGTTCAAAACTTTGAGTAGACATCAGATGGAGAGCTTCCCAGGTTGTTGCTTGTTTGTTCACAGTTTGGTCCTGTACTTGTTACTTTTACGATACTCATACATTCATATCTTGTGGTTGTCTGATGCTTCTGATGGGTCAAAGCTCTGGCATGAGGTATCAATTCAGCTTGAGTGTCTGACTGAAGATTTGCTGCTGTTAATGGTAGAGTGAAGCATGTTGACCTGGACAAAGCATTTGTAGTTCAGTCTTACCACCAGTGGGTAAGAGCGTAAGCCCTCTACTGAGTTCCATTTTGGTTTAAAAATAGCCTTTGTAGTTTTCCTTTAACCTTGAACAAACACAGTGATTTTACAGAGATTTACTTGCCTCTTTAATATTTTACATTAATTTAAAGGGTACTTGGTATTATATTGCCCTCACTAAAATCTAAAATATTTATATGTTCATAAATACTAAAAGGGGAGAGAGAAAGAGAAAGGAGGAGTCTCTGGCTGAGCCCCAGAAGAGCTCTTCCCATTCATGGCCACATCCGGCACTTTGAAAAAAGGATTTCAACATTACACGCGCGTGCATGCATGCATGCTCACCCACACAAAAACCCCTGCTTCCACCAAATTTTCATAACAATGGCCAGTGCCTGAGGTGCAACTGAAATTGCAGGAACCCCCCACTTGTACATGCACGTGCGTGTGCACAGTGGTGTTTAGTGTTCTACAGAGAGCATCTGGCATGTAAGATAACATTGTGATTTCAGTTTTATGTGATTCAGCTAAATGCATGCGCGCACTCACCCTCTGAGGCCTGTGCGGTTCATCGTTCGGATGTGTTCAGACGCATTATTGGTTCATGCAGGTTCAGGGGTCGGTGTCGCAGGTTTTTGTAGGCGGTGATATCAGAATGACTGATCCTTAAGAGGAAGATGTATTGGATATGTTGGCGCCACGCTGCTTTGCATGCTGGTCACTGTTGAGCCCAAAATGCCCTCCTCAGTTCTCTTTGTGTCACTTTTTTAGGATTTTCAGCTCTTCATTATTCCCTTCGCTTTGCTGTGACACTCGCAACATCAGTGTTACATAAGAGCTTCACTGAGGTCATTTTATTAAAACGAAGTGGGAGGGGATTGCGTTGGGGACAAGAGATGTTATTAGCATATTAATAGTTTCTGGCGCCTCCTCTTCCAGCAGCGTCTCTGCCACCCTTCTTCTCCTTCAGTCCCTGCTCAACTCTGTTGTGCTGGTCTGTCCTCCTTTTCCTGTCATTCATTTTGAAACAATTGCTTTTACTTCCAGTGTCTCTGCGTTGCTCCCTCTCCATTGTCTTTGGTTTTCTGGCTCCTACGCCGTCTCAGTTTCTGTTTCAAAGTGAACCACCTTTTTTTTGTTTGTCCATGCTTTCTTTTTTCCCTCTAACTCCGAGCACAATATTTGTCTCTGTGTAACCGCTAACCAACTTTGGATCAACACTGGAGAACTTGGATTTGGCTGGAAGCAGACTTCTCACTATCAATTCAACTGCCGTAGCACAATAAACCGAATCCTCTCCCGAGCAACGGGCGCTTGATGCTTCCACAGCAACTTTGTAACTATGGAGTGCAGGCATGAGGCATAAATCGCCTGATAACCGTGGATTCTGTCATCAGAGAGGAGCGAGAAGAAGAAAGCAGTGGGCTGGAAAAGGGAAAGAAGTTTATGGATGAAAGCAACTGCATTTCGCAGAGGAACGATGTTATCTTGTGCAAGTGCCGACTGTAGTCGTTACCAACAGGAAAAGATTCAGGAGACTTAACAGGATGGTGATTTTTCAATTTTTAAAAGCCTGGGTCAGCTTTCAAACTGCGGAGTGGACCAACGTGTGTCCTCTTCATCGACTGTAGACTCTACAAAGTGTGTGTTAGAACGTTGGCTACATAAGCTGCTGAAAAAACTTATAAACATTTCTGGCTTGGAGACAAACAAGAACCAGTTTGCGTGGTTGTTTTTATTTTCCTTCCCCTGTATCAGGATCTTTTAGTTTGTGCATCTGTGTGTTTGCACATTTCTCCACGAAGAGTTGTAGTGTGTGATGCGCAGTTCTGAAACCGCTGGCTGCCTTTCTGTCTTCGGCCTAGAGGCACACGGGGAGGGACAGACATGCATTTCCATGGCGACCCGTGGCTGTAGTCCCTTCCCCATGTGTTGGGACAGAGGTATGAAAGTAATCTCCTTTTACACAAAGTAGCCTGAAGCCTGAGATATCTGACTCCATGGGAGTTGACAGAGAGTGCTGAAAGTCCGTGCACTGATCTGCGTTGACCATTTCAAATTGTCAGCAGATTTTTACTAGTATTATAGTGTGTGTGTGCGTGCGTGCGTGCGTGCGTGCGTGCGTGCGTGCGTGTGTGTGTGTGTTTGTGTGTACCCAGTCTCTCTCAGGTGTAATTACCTGCTGGAACATATCACATTTCCCGTAATGAGGATAGAGCAGAAACCTCTGTCGTTCCATACATAGTAACACAAAGCTGGTCCACTGCTCTGCTATGAAATTCCAGGAAGTGTTTTAATGACAGGACTTCTTTTACAGGAAAAATGGCTACTTAAGGTGCATTGTCTTCTTTCTTTTATAGACAGGATGGTCACATGCTGAGCCTTGACCTAGACTCTACTTCTCTTGTTCAGGGAACTTCGAATTTCCTACAAATGTCACATCATGAGCAGATATTTGGAATGAAAACATTGTTTCACTGCTTTTCCACTTCTGTAGTAGTCAAGCAGATTTTTTTGGGTGGGAGCTAGGAGTGAATGTTTGCAGACTTTATCTTCTGTATTCTCCCTTCTTTTTAATGACTGTAATTTGCTCTCCTTCTCAGAATATGACAGACACCTAGCAGCAGCAGTATCGGCACGTAAAAACATGGCGACGGCCTACCTGGACCCCAACTTGAACCATGCCCTCCTGGGTGGCGCCAAGTCACGGCTGAGTGCCGGGGGGTCAGATCGAACAATTGGCGGGTCTGTGGACAGGGTTCTGAAAGTCTTCCATCACTTTGAGACCAACACCGAGACCAGCTGCTGGTCATCAAATATCAGATACGGCGATGCAACGGATGTTAGGGTAAGAAAAAAATCTTCTCTCACTACGTAGATACAGTGATTAATGCTAAAAGTGGCTGGAGCAAATTATCTTGATAAAATTAAGACAGCATTATTATTATTCTTCAGGGTCATGTCATATGAGCCACTCTGTCTCTCTCAGTTTCTCTTTGCAGCACAAGTAATAGACTGACGATTGCACTTTACTTTGTGTGCAATGAAGCTGATGTCAGTGTCACACCACAGCGTTGCAGCAACAATAATGCATCCAGCAGCTCCAGTCATATAGTCAAGCCTAGTCTTCTTGAATTTAATTGGAAATATTACCCAGGAAGTGATAAGAGACAGTGATGCATTCTTAAAACACGACAAAAGAAGGCAAAATAAGGTGACATTGCCTTTATTACTAAATATCAACAGTATTTAGTTTAAGCCCCTTTCACAGCAGACCTGCGTAGAGTTGCATTGTGCTGCGTATCGAGCAGCAATAATAGAGTCCAGCGGGGTGAACAAAATCTAGCAATGCAGGTATGTACTGATAAAAAAACCTAAAAGGATTTTTCGCCAGACTGTCGTAGGGTTGCGTAGGCATGGTGTGCAGTAGCGTAGTGT
Organism: Thalassophryne amazonica; assembly: GCF_902500255.1. Lineage (NCBI taxonomy): Eukaryota > Metazoa > Chordata > Actinopteri > Batrachoidiformes > Batrachoididae > Thalassophryne > Thalassophryne amazonica. The sequence goes on from NC_047122.1 coordinate 39,518,813, forward strand.
TGCATAGGCTTGCATACAGTAGCATAGTGCTGACTTGTATCCAGTGCTCTACACCGGAAGTCCACAAAAAAAAATTAAACATGTTTTTGCGTCCATTTCGCGGACCTCTTTGCATCCCTCAGTGTATTACCACCTAGGGCTGCATAAGCTCAGCGTAGTCGGTACGCCGCATTACGCAATTCTATGTTGGCCCGGTGTGAAAGGGGCTTTAAAAAGAGAAACTCAGAGCTGTAATTGTTGATATTGTGGAAATACCAAGTATACAAATTTACATTGTGAGGCATTATATCACAGTTTATTAACTCGACTTTATGGTTTGATGCTTCAGCATCATTTGCATTCAATCAACAATTGTGCTGCAGATGTATTAAAATGCATTAAATTGTTTAGTTGATTGTGATCCTGTGCCTTGCCAAGTAGATATTTCCTACAGTTTATCCTCTGCAACACATTTAAAGGTAGATTTCTATTAAAAATCATGTAGGACACTCAACACCATAACAGTATCTTGCAGGCAGATCTCTGTATTCTCAGTGTGGTCAGTGCGTACAAATGAGTACCAGTGTAGGTTTACTACGAAGTACACTCTTAGCGCCTATCTCACGGTGGTGAACCAGCTCGGACTCTTCAAACTTCAGAGGGTACAGGACACACTGCTCTACAAATAATCCCTTCTTTCTCATCATTCTCTTCTTGAGTATGTCGGTCAGACCCTCTAGTGTTTTACACAACGTACACGGTTCTATGAGCATTATTGTGTGTGTGTGTGTACATGATGCCTGAGTGGGATTGTCATGTTGAACTGCATGGCGTAACCCCTACAAATAAATATTTATGCCCTGGTTGAACCAGTATAGAAGATATACAGCTGACTGATTTATGACTGACTGGATCAGTCCCAGTCTGGTTGTCATTTTTTTTTATTGCATTGTTTTTAGCTTGGAAAAAAAAATTATAGAACAGCTGTCAGGTTGAAATTCAACTTATACAGCAAACATTTAAAACCATGCTATACCAAACTAAAAACATTTACTCTGTGTCAACAGGGAATCATGCAGAAGATTCTGGACATCCACAAAGTGCGCTGGACGTCATGTTTTGGCCTGCGCCTTAGCAGCAGCCAGTCCAGAGATCAGGTGCACTGGCTTCACCCGGATATGGGCGTGTCCCACGTCAGAGAGAAATATGAACAGACACGCCCACAGGAGGAGTGGAGGTGAGAGAAGGTGTACATTCAATTTAACAAAGGTGTGAGATTGTGAATTCCCCAATCACAGTCTACTCTTCAGACACTAAGGAACAAAAGTGATTAATTGCCATCTGCTGCATGCTGATGGGAGGTCTTGTATGTGGTGTGGTGTTGGTTTGGCAGTTTGGATGCAAATACTTGGGTATATATTAGCTTTATTGTGGTGGTGTGGGTGCTAATGCTATTGTACGGTGAAGACCTTTTGTACTGTGGACATAACGAGAGAGTGAACCAGATGCCGGCTTTGTCTGACTAAGTCAACAGCTCTTTGTTTCTCTATCCCTCCGTCTCACTGATCACTTTATTCTTCACCTGCCACTTTGTGTTTTCTCATCTCTCACGTTCTCTCTTCCCCACTTCCTCATCATCCTGTCTCTTCTCATTTCCGTGGTGTCAAATTGTAATGTATTGTCACAACCACTTGGCATCACTCAGATGGTATCAGCACATGGCGGATAGCTTTCCATTAGACAAGTGTGGGGTGTTAGGCTCTTAGCATTGAGGGAAAAATGCACATGATGGTTCTGGTGGTGGCGTATTTGATTCTGTTTTTGGGGGCGGACCTGTATTTTGTCCGGGAGGTTTAGGTGGCAATGGTACATTTGATCAGAGCAATGACTATTTCACTCCAGTCACATTTGCATTAGGGTACAGTCCTGTTGATGCTATTTTCATCCTCAAAGCTTTGATTTGCCGTCCTGCCCCATTTATGGGAGGGGGGGGGGGGGGTCTTGCCATAATGGAAAAGACCCCTCCTATCAGCATAAAAACGTTTAACACTATGTTGCTGTGTGAGGTTTTTCTCCTCTGACAAAGAGTTTTTGAGGATGAAAATAGGTGCAACTCTGCAGCACTGTTGTTGACTTGAAAGATGATACATTCTGAACACTGTGTTGTAAAAAAAAACAAACATTCTGAACACTGTGTTGTAAAAAAAAAACAAACACGCAATTGAGTTATGACTCATTACCATAAACAGTCTTTGGAAATTAGTGCATCACAATAAACCACCAAGAACTCCAGAAGGTGGGTAATAGTGTGCCATGAAGGGCCAAGATGGTGCAGATTTTCCTTGCACCCAGCCACCTCTGCAGTTGGTTTTATGGATTAGCTCCTCCATTCCGCTTAAAAGTCCTGGGGCCTCATGTACAAAGGCTGTGTACGCACAAAATGTGGCATACGTCCGTCATTCCACGATGACTGGGTTCTACAAACGTACGCACACTTTGATACATCTGGATATTTTTGTGCATACAACCCCTGGCAAAAATTATGGAATCACCGGCCTCGGAGGATGTTCATTCAGTTGTTTAATTTTGTAGAAAAAAAGCAGATCACAGACATGACACAAAACTAAAGTCATTTCAAATGGCAACTTTCTGGCTTTAAGAAACACTATAAGAAATCAGGAAAAAAAATTGTGGCAGTCAGTAACGGTTACTTTTTTAGACCAAGCAGAGGGAAAAAAATATGGAATCACTCAATTCTGAGGAAAAAATTATGGAATCATGAAAAACAAAAGAACTCTCCAACACATCACTAGTATTTTGTTGCACCACCTCTGGCTTTTATAACAGCTTGCAGTCTCTGAGGCATGGACTTAATGAGTGACAAACAGTACTCTTCATCAATCTGGCTCCACCTTTCTCTGATTGCTGTTGCCAGATCAGCTTTGCAGGTTGGAGCCTTGTCATGGACCATTTTCTTCAACTTCCACCAAAGATTTTCAATTGGATTAAGATCCTGACTATTTGCAGGCCATGACATTGACCCTATGTGTCTTTTTGCAAGGAATGTTTTCACAGTTTCTGCTCTATGGCAAGATGCATTATCATCTTGAAAAATGATTTCATCATCCCCAAACATCCCTTCAATTGATGGGATAAGAAAAGTGTCCAAAATATCAACGTAAACTTGTGCATTTATTGATGATGTAATTACAGCCATCTCCCCAGTGCCTTTACCTGACATGCAGCCCCATATCATCAATGACTGTGGAAATTTACATGTTCTCTTCAGGCAGTCATCTTTATAAATCTCATTGGAACAGCACCAAACAAAAGTTCCAGCATCATCACCTTGCCCAATGCAGATTCGAGACTCATCACTGAATATGACTTTCATCCAGTCATCCACAGTCCACGATTGCTTTTCCTTAGCCCATTGTAACCTTGTTTTTTTCTGTTTAGGTGTTAATGATGGCTTTCGTTTAGCTTTTCTGTATGTAAATCCCATTTCCTTTAGCGGTTTCTTACAGTTCGGTCACAGACGTTGACTCCAGTTTCCTCCCATTCGTTCCTCATTTGTTTTGTTGTGCATTTTCGGTTTTTGAGACATATTGCTTTAAGTTTTCTGTCTTGACGCTTTGATGTCTTCCTTGGTCTACCAGTATGTTTGCCTTTAACAACCTTCCCATGTTGTTTGTATTTGGTCCAGAGTTTAGACACAGCTGACTGTGAACAACCAACATCTTTTGCAACACTGCGTGATGATTTACCCTCTTTTAAGAGTTTGATAATCCTCTCCTTTGTTTCAATTGACATCTCTCGTGTTGGAGCCATGATTCATGTCAGTCCACTTGGTGCAACAGCTCTCCAAGGTGTGATCACTCCTTTTTAGATGCAGACTAACGAGCAGATCTGATTTGATGCAGGTGTTAGTTTTGGGGATGAGAATTTACAGGGTGATTCCATAATTTATTCCTCAGAATTGAGTGAGTCCATATTTTTTTCCCTCTGCTTGGTCTAAAAAAGTAACCGTTACTGACTGCCACAATTTTTTTTCCTGATTTCTTATAGTGTTTCTTAAAGCCAGAAAGTTGCCATTTGAAATTACTTTAGTTTTGTGTCATGTCTGTGATCTGCTTTTTTCTACAAAATTAAACAATTGAATGAACATCCTCCGAGGTCGGTGATTCCATAATTATTGCCAGGGGTTGTACAACAGTTCCTGGGTTTTAGCGTATGCCATGTTTCAGTAGGAAATACATGCAAGTCTTTGTATCCACTCTTTGTATCTGCCATGCTGGTTGGTGTCCTGCCTCCCGTCCTGGACACCTGCATGGACTCCAGAATTTCCTGTTTATTTGTATTGTCAAGTGTCTGTAGCATGGCCTAAGCAGAGGGTCACCCCTTTGAGCTTGGTCTGCTTTAGGTTTCTTCCTCAAATCATCAGAGGTAGTTTTTCCTTACCACTGTCACCTGTGTGCTTGCTCTAGGAGTTGGTAAGGTTAGACCTTACTTGTGTGAAGCGCCTTGAGGCAGCGTTGATTTGAAATTGAATTGAATTAAATTGAAATTCAGTGTACATTAAGTAACAACTGCATTTGAATTTTTCTTTAAAAACAACATGATAATGTGAAATTGGCAGCACCCCCCCCCCCCCCCCCCAAAAAAAATCCCAACCGTTGGATTTACTGGCTTAAAATGATTATTTAGTTATTTATTTGTAAATTACAACAGCTTTATACCGTTAAATTTACACAGTGTTCTGTATAGGTTTTTACATATTTGTACTTTTTTTTTTTTTTTTTACAGAACTATTCTGGCAACTACAGCTGCCATTTTTTTACTGTACAGTGTACACACCTGCCTACGCTTTTGTCTCTTTTGCAGTACAAACATTATAATGGCTTTTAACGACTGTCACAGTGTTATTGGAAACTTTCAAGATGGTCTACAGTGCCAACTAGGTGGTATTTTCTTAACATCTGTGCCTTTTGTAAAGGATGTATGGAGGTATGTGGGCAGTGACAGACTGATGGTTACATTGTTTGAAATGAGAAATAAATAGAGTTAGGTATGTAAATGAAGGAAGAAGAAGGACTAAAACCAATATGATGGCCAGTCCTAAATCTGGAAAACTGGTTCAGCACTATGAGTCTACTCTAACTGTATTCTTTTCCTTGTCCTATTTCTACAGGTATGAGTTAAGGATTAGGTATCTTCCAAAGGGCTTTGTGCGGCAGTTTACAGAAGACAAACCTACACTCAACTACTTCTACCACCAGGTACAACACACACACACACACACACACACACACACACACACACACACACACACACACACACACACACACACACACACACACACACACACACACACACACACAAGACCCAGAAATAGACACACAAACATATTTAGTTTATAGCCCACAGCAACACTCAGACATATGGTGCTTCTAGAAGACTATGTGTGTTTGCATCTTGCTAATTGAGGTCAGGAGCGTTTGTGCTCTGTGTATTTGTGAGCTAAAATGTTCCTTTTCTTTGAAGAAATATATTTTTGTTCTGTTGTGCAGGTTAAGAATGACTACATGACAGAGACTGGAGATCAGGTTGAACATGATGTAGCTCTCAAATTGGGTTGTCTAGAAATAAGGTATGTTTCATCGATCATGTACCCTTTCCATTGTTTCTGTTGATGGTCCTTTGTCAACAGTTTTTTTAATTAGAACTTAAGCTTGCCACCCCCTTTCCAAGCTCAAAAGCTGACTGTTTTTTCAAAAGTGGAAATTAAAATGATACTGTAACCCTTTGAGAATGTTGTCTTAAGAAGTTGATTACTGTCTTTTGCAAATTTGGGGGGAAACTTCATCTGGTTTCAATTACAGGAGGTTCTTCAAAGAAATGAGAGGAAATGCTCTTGACAAGAAATCCAACTATGAACTACTAGAGTAAGTATTTCCTTCATGTGTCCTGCAGCACCGCACACAAAAATGTAACTTCACTTCAATCAATCAATCAATCAATCAATTTTTTTATATAGCGCCAAATCACAACAAACAGTTGCCCCAAGGCGCTTTATATTGTAAGGCAAGGCCATACAATAATTATGTAAAACCCCCAGTGGAGTCCTCCATGCCCTAATATCTGTCTGTGGTGCAAATTTGGTGAGAATCCGTGAAGTAATTTTGACGGAATCCCCCAAAGCCTATATTAAGTGAAGTCTTGATCCAGAATCTGGATCCGCATCCAGATTACCTCCAAAATTCATGTAATATGAAATGCTGTAATATCTGTCTGTGGTGCAAATTTGGTGAGCATCTGTGAAGTAGTTTTGATGTAATCCTTCAAAGCCTATATAAAGTGAAACTTGATCCAGAATCCGGGATCTGGATCTTTATCAACTCCAAAATTCAGCGGAATCTTCCATGCTGATATCTATCTGTGGTGAAAATCTTACCAAAGTCTGTGCAGACGTTTTGACATAATCTTGCTAACAGACAGCCAGACAAATAAAAGCCAGTGAGTGTATTGCATCCTTGGTGGACGAAACAAGTAAAACATTGTTTTATTGCGCATTAATTTATTTTAAAATGTTGATTTGTGTGTTGTTGCTCACTGAGTTTATCCACTGTGAGTTCACTCCAAGATGAATTTTGATGGTGAACGTGAACAAACTGTGGCCTTTACAGAGCTCATCTTGATGAATGATGACTGATTCTAATGAGCGATACTTTTCCAGTGAAGTGTTTCTTTCTGGACATCAGAATAAGGAGCACTCCAATTAACTAAGAATGTCCACTGTCTTCTACGTCTCTTGCCCACCAGTTTGTCTTTGTCGCTTAGTTTTCACTCTTACACTCCTCTTTTTTATCTATCTTTATGTTGTTGCGCTCATCTTCTGTTTGGTCTTTTTTTTCTCCTGTAATTTGTTTTATTTGGTCTCTATCAGCGTGTTTTATGAAGTTAGCCTTAATCAGATAGTCTGCAAGTCTGTAAATAATATTTTCATCCCTTAATTTACTATAAAAAGGACAGTGAAATTTCTGAATGTTTAGACAACCACTGTATATGTACTTGCATTTTTTCCTGATTTACAACTTCCTTGAGATCTCAAATGTTTTATATAGTAGAGTTTTTGAGTGTTGTTTGATTTTGCTAGATTGTAAAGCAAGAAAAAGGAAAATTAAGAAGACAAGGGATTAAATGCCTGAGCACACTACAGCAAAGCTGCACATCGTAATGGATGTCCTCTCCAGTTTAACATCATCTCATGCAGGACCAGAAAATGCAGTTGAAGCCAGGAGTGTAACCAGGTTTTAGTCTGCTAGCATATCTTACATGGCAGCATGCACTGGTGCCGCACATCAAAGCATCCACCACATGATGGAACCTCTTTGGGTCCTTGATTGACAGCAACCAGTCTATTCCCATTCTTGAAAGCAACCATCTGGTGCAGCTGGGTGAAATGTGGGAATCCCTTTGGCTTTTTTTCAGGTGCTAGGATTGTCAGCACTGGGGCAGCTGGGTGGTGAATGATGCGCAGGGAAGAGCATGTTATATGGTCACGATCTCATAGCTTATGTTCCCTCACAGAGCAGTTGGTATGCCCCATTCGAGCCTCCTTAACCATTTATTTGACATGACATCATTCCAGCTGTGTTGTCTGAAGAGAACTAGGACCAAAGCCATCCAGTCGTTGCCTTACGTCATTAGTTAACATGCACATCTTACAACCATACTGTAAGACAGAAAGCAGGACAAGGATTCTGAAGGCTTGGACCTTCATGTTCCTGCAAAGGAACACTGTCCAGGGGCTTCATGTATCCATAAGCTCTCAAACTCAAAGGCTGAAGACTCGGATAGAACATGAGTGACAATACCGATATACCTCTTCGAGTTTAACACTTTCACTGCACTTCTGAATGGCCAAGTCCAGAAAGTAATTGAAAAGCTAGATCTTATTCTTGATCAAGGACAATCCCAACTCCACCATTCAGACTCTCCAGTCACCTTTTTAATAACACAGCATCAACTGTGAAGTCAAGGTCAGTCAACCTTTCCTTGTCAAAAACACACCTATGCCAGTGGTCTCCAAAAACCTACCCAACACTCAGTCCAGTAGGAGCCAGACAAACACCAGAGTTCACTGGGAAAGACTCAGAGACTCTGCACAGCTCTCACAGTATCTGTGTATCAGAGGTGGGAGGAAGTCACCATCAAGTCACTCTCAAGTCATGAATAAGCAAATCCCGAATCAAATCTCAAGTTATAATGACCACAGATTGTTTGCAAGCTGACTTGAGACTTGACTTGGGACTTGCAGATTGATGACTTGAGAATGACTTGAGAGTGACTTTGTCAAACCTCTGCTGTGTATAGACCTGTGACTGGAGTAGTCTGGCTTTGCACCCAAGAACTCAACAATTTGATGTATTCTAGGAATAACTCTGTGAGTACTTACCCGTATCCTGAATGTCAGTGCAGTGGCAGTGGTTTTCCCAAAGCATTAGGTTGACTGTGCTCACTTCACTGGCATGTCCTTAGAATTTACAGGATCCCCACGTTACTGTGTGTGTACATGTATAAATATATAATTCAATGGTGACACTGATGTGCAGCGATGCTGAAGTGTACAGCAGCCTAAAATGGGAGAGAGTGATGTAAACCACTTTTCCTTTGCACTCTTCATCCCGTCCTCCACTTTGTCATTTCTTCAGAAGACGTTGAGTCAGTAGGTTGTTTCCAGTTTTAGCTTCACACATCTTTCTCTGTCACTGTGGTCTGTTTTTGTGCTCTCCCCCTGGCTCTCCATTTCTTGCTCATTCTTTGCATTGTGTTTCGTAGGGAAAGTTGAGTAGTCATGTTCTAACTGAAACTCTGTGCAGTTCTGCCTTGTTAATTTCTCAGAAGAGGATAACAGCACTGTTTTTTTCTTTGGAGATCAGATGAAGATAGCAGTGTTTGTTATTGAACATTCCAAAGTGTTATTATCGTAAGTATTCTCAACATCCTGCCCCTCCTGCACCCCCGTTCCCCTCTCTTTTCAGGAAAGATGTTGGATTGAGGCGTTTTTTCCCAAAAGAGCTTTTGGATTCAGTCAAGGTGAGAAAGAGTTTTGAACCCATATATGGAGCAAAAAGCTTTCTGATAATAACAAATACTTCAGAAAGTGGAGTTCTGATTGATTGCTGCGCTGGAGTTTATTTCCACTTTCTCCTCAGTCGGGCATCAGTGCCTGTTGACTGTCAGTCATGTACCAAAGTTTGGTTTTGTGTTAGAATGTAAACTCCACTTAGATTTTCAAGATTGAGATTTTTGATTGTACATTTGAATGTGACGACCGGGTTTGTGTGATGAATGAACGCTTGCGCCAATGATGAATATGCGGCACGTGTTTATAGTGAGGGCAGTGAGTGTGTGTGTGTGTACTTGTGTGTGAATGTGTTTGTGAATTAAAACCCGGTGACCTGTAAAGGTCTTGGTGTCAGCAGGCAGGCAGACAGATGCTCTGCAGAAAAACAGAAACTTTGTGTGTGCGTGACCCTGGGGCCATATTTAAACCCACTTTCTTTTTTCAACAATAGGGAGGGAGAGAGGAGTTGTCAATTTGTGTCTCCTTCTGGGATCTCGAGCTGTATGCAAGCTCATTCAAACTCCCTCTTTTTCAGCTGCACACTTTCCGGGTCACCCTCCTCCTCCTTAAAGGTGTAGTCCCCTTTTTTCTTTTTCTTTTTTTTTTTTTTTTTTACTGTTGAAGTCATAAAACGGATTTTCTTTGGCACCACTATAATTTTGTTTCTTAGTGTTCAAATAAAGTATTCGGGATCTTTCATCACCAGTATGGTCAAACTTTATCTTACCCAGAAGTCTTAGGATTCGAACCCAAAAATAAAATACAGCAACAAGATGCCATACCCCACTTTCTGTGGCGACACCACAAATAATGTAGGGGGCTTTTACGACCTTGGAATAGCAGACGTGGCCAGTGTCAGCATCGTGGAGCCGAAGAAACGTGGTAGACCTACAATTGCTGTTGAAAGTACAAATAAAAATAAATAAATAACTAAAATCCCAATGTGAAATTGAAGCAAAGTGAAAGTGAACGACACAGCATTAGCATAAGCAAGAAAAGATGCCACTGGAAAGAATTTTGAACAAAATATGCGCATATTTCACACAAAGGTTTTGCTTGATATCTGCTGGACAGGTAAATCACTCGCATAGGCTCACATAAGTGTGTTCGGTACAGTGACAATTTTTATTTGGTTTGCCAAAATGAGTCATTTTGCACACAGTCCAAGATAAGCCTGGCACCTTGCACATGTGCTGCACCTTTCATGTTATAGAAAATCAAAGGAGATTGTACTTTTGAATCGTAGAGGTTCGAGGTGAGGCACTTCTATTTCAGGAACATTTAGATGTTCATTTCGTAATAAGTGCACCAAGGAGGGACGGATGGAAGTTTTGTTACCATCCATCCATCCATCCATCCATTTTCTTCCGCTTTATCCGGAGTCGGGTCGCTGGGGCAGCAGCTCAAGCAAAGTTTTCTTACATTTAACTAATTTGTAATGTGACTGGGTTTGTCATTAAATGCAGTATTTTTATAGTAAATGTGCAGCTGAAACAGTTGAGGACGAGTAAATAAGTTTAACACTGCTGTTTCTGTGGTGCGCATGGATGTGTGCATGTTTTTGGGGGAGGGGTGAAAGCACAGCTGTCATTTTGGTTTTGGTCGTTTGCTTTGCTGAAGCAGAATGGTAGTCTTTTAATGGGATTATTCTCTCTCAATGGACTCCACTTTACACTCATGAGCACCCACACACACACACACACACACGCACACACACACATATAACCCCAGAGCAGATGGCTGTGGTAGTAAACGGTGACTGATGTTGGCTGCAGTGAATGCGTTCTAAAGAGCAAAGTCTATTCAGTCATATGGACGGGCTCAGACAGCAGGTCAAGTAAAATGGTCCTTTGGTGGTTTTGTTGACCAAAATCTCATTTCAGTACCGTTTTGGGATGAAGTACTGTTTCTCATGAGACACACGTAACACACATTTACGACAGAAGAAACAACTCATTATTTGTAAATGGATTTTCTTTGAATTTTTCCTAAACAGAGCCTATGGTTTTTCTTTTTTTAACCCTGTTTATATTGAGATATACCATACGGTACATAAGAAGGCTCTCTGCATAACTTGTGTTAACGGTTGGGTGCACTTGTATCTGGATGATCTTTCAAGAAAACTGGTCCACATTGCTACGTTGTCAGTGTGGTGATATAACAGGTCCGTCAGGTTGTCATATAGATGATCTGGCGCACAGGGCAACAGCCACTTGTGATACACTCTCTCAGGAAGGGTGGACCTTCTGGACAGCTGTGATGTTTTTAGATAGAGAGGATTAGAAATGGCATTTATTTTGTGTGTGTGTGTGTGTCTGTGTGTGTGTTTATATGCGTGCATGTCTATGATGTACTGACAAGTTTATAATATGTTTGTAGAGTGATTTTTGTTTTAAAGGTAAAACCATAATGCAAGTGGAAGTGTCATTCCTAAGGCTTGAAGATCTGTGGTTTCACTTCAATCATTCTTCTGTCCTAAGCGATGCTTAATGGAGTTGTAAGTAACTCCACCAGCGTGTCTTTGTTAAGATATTGATCACAACTCAGCACACCCCAGAAATGAGCTGTTGAAGTCAGTTTGATTGGAACAGAGATCATTAATCAATATCTTCCTCTGATCATGTTTCCATCGCTCTCCAGCTATACAAATCCACATCCATATCACTTTTCTTTTCAGCCTTAGAGTATTTATTCTCAGTCAAGGTGACAATTAAAACAAAGCTCGGTTTAATTCATTCTCTTCCTTCGTATTGGCACACTGTTCTCTCCAGGCTAAGACGCTTCGCAAGTTGATCCAGCAAACATTTAAGCAGGTGGCCAATCTTAACGACGAGCAGTGCATCCTGAAGTTCCTAGAGATCCTTGCACCAGTTTACCGATATGACAAGGAGTGCTTCAAATGTGCCCTCGGGGTACGTTTCCTTCATTCATAATTCTTTGCTGTGCTGTTATGTGACGCTCTTATCAGTTGTGTTGTGGTGACCCCTTCTGTTGGTACCAGGCCTTGCATGTTTTCTCTTGTGCTGATGTGTTTAAATCTGAATGAATGATTCTTTTTTCCTTCCCCTGCTCCTGCCCTCTTGCTCTATTTTTTTCTACCTCACTTTCACCCCCTCACTTCTTTTGCTACTTACATGTAACAGTCAAGCTGGGTGATTCAGGTGGAGTTAGCTATCGGACCCGAGGAAGGGATAAGTTACCTCACAGACAAGGGATCCACAGTAAGTTCCAGCTGAGAGCGCGTCACCGTACCACATGTCTAAGTTACACATCATGAAAGGTTTCATTCACTTCATTCCCCAGTTATGTAAACTAAAAGTGTTCCAGGCTACAAACACCAACATTGACATCAGGTGAATGTAAACTTTTGACACCTGAGGCATAAAAAGCTAAATATTCCACTCATTAATATTCATATGAATGAGCAAAAAAAGGATAATAATCATCATATTTAACAGTTCTTCCATTTTTTTCTGTGTCCAGCCCACCCATCTAGCAAACTTTAATCAAGTTCAGTCCATCCAGTACTCTGCTACAGAAGAGAAGGACAGGAAAGGGATGCTGCAGCTCAATGTAGCGGGTGCTGCTGAGGTATGAGAAGTATTATTATGGCTACTACTACTACTACTCCTCTTTGAGTATTTTCTGTCAGTGTGAAATCACTCATCTTCAACCATTTATCCAAGATTGGGTCACAGGGGCAACAGCTCCAGCAGGGGACCCCAGGCTTCCCTTTCCCAGGCCACATTAACCACCTCTGACTGGGGGATCCCGAGGCATTCCCAGGCCAGTGTGGAGATGTAATCTCTCCACCTTGTCCAGAGTCTTCCCCGGGGTCTCCTCCCAGATGGACGTGCCTGGAACACCTCCCTAGGGAGGTGCCCAGGGGCCATCCTTACCAGATGCCTGAACCACCTCAGCTGGCTGCTTTCAACGCGGCGGAGCAGCAGCTCTGCTCCGAGCTCTCCACGGATGACTGAGCTTCTCACCTTATCTCTAAGGGAGACACCAGCCACCCTTCTAAGGAAAGCCATTTTGGCCGCTTGTACCCGCAATCTAGTTCTTTTGGTCATAATTGTTTTAAAGGTATTTTGGAATGCTAGGTCTGGTCTGGGAGCATGTGTGTCATCACTGCATCTACCACACTCTGGAACAGAGCTAGCTAGGTCCTTGGCAGCAATCATCCAAGCAAAGAACCACTTCATCCTCACCTCCTGAAAGTAGCATCTGTCTGTTGCCACCAGGTGAAATGTGGGCGTCTCAGTTGTTGAGGTCCTCAACACTGAGGCACCTGCATGCTGGATCATATCTAGGGAAGTGTGCAATATGGCCAAAATGTTGGAACTGATGTTCCTTCACATTTCATCTGAGTCTTCCCAGGTAACGTTCCTTTGACACAAAGTGATTCCCATGGTGTCTAAGGGCCCTCCAAAGAGACCTGGTTAACATTCAAGTCTTACAACCATACAGTAAGCCAGGAAGTGCCCTGACCTGAAAGACTTGGACCTTTGTTCCCCTGCAGAGGTACCAGCTCTGTCCAGGGACCTCATGGCACCATAAGGTTTTCTCAGGCATCTGGAGATGTGGAAGTCTGAGGATCCAGAGCCACAAATTTCATTGCTGAGATAGGCAAAACTCTCAATAACTTCACCACTTTGAATTCAGGAAGTTATTGAAAGCCTGGATCTTTGAATTGATCCAAGCCAACTGCAACCCCAAATATTCTGCAAGCCTGCAAAGAGTAAGTTACAAATTCTGGCAGTTGATATACACTAAAAACTAATGTCAGGAAATACCACTGTAAGATCATAGTGATATTATTAGTGAAGATGACCACTGATACTTGCTGACATTCTAATCATGAATGATGTCCAATATAAAGAAGACTCACAAATTAAAGCTTTCATATAAATCGATTACACATAATAATGTGATTAGAGGAAGGATACTTCCTCACAACTGCATGACTGGAGTCTTGCTTATTTATTGTTTTTTTAATACTGCAAATACACTCCCAATATGAGAGAGGAGTTTCCTCTGATGTACGAGGTAACCAGACGCCTCCATCCTGTCTAGCGTGGATATGTGTCTTTTCACTTAATGGCACTTTGTAACATGCCTGCTATTGTGTTTGTGTGTGTGTGTGTGTGTGTGTGTGTGTGTGTGTGTGTGTGTGTGTGTGTGTGTGTGTGTGTGTGTGTGTGTGTGTGTGTGTGTGTGTGTGTGTGTGTGTGTGTGTGTAGCCTCTCACAGTTACAACAGCATCATTGACCATGGCAGAGAACTTGGCTGATTTGATTGACGGTTATTGTCGACTGGTATCCATGGAAACTCATTCATTCATCATTAGAGTTCAGAAAGGTACGAAGCTGATGTTGCTCCCTTTCTGTCCAGTTGATCCAATATAAATGAATAAACAGAATATAAATAAAGAAACAAAGAGGATTACATGATGTTGCAGCCTCAACAACATTACTGATTAATGCATTTTTTTGCCTCGGAAAAGCATCAGGAAATTGTACTTTTCCAAATGAGTTTTTTGTTTTAATTTTAAAATGGTAAATCTTAAATTGACTGCATTTGTGTTGGGCTTTTCCATCTGCGCGCAGACACTTTAAAATGAGAAAAAACTATTCCACTTTGACATTGCAACAGTCTATTTCTAGTGTAATTATTGTGTATATTGCAGAGCAGGTGCAGTGCCCTCCAAAAACATTGGACCACTTGGTATTTCACACATTTTAATTTGTTTGTGCCATTTCTTAAAAAGAAGACCTGAAAGTTCAGCTACAATTCGCCAGAAGGTACATCTGAGATGCAAGCCTAGAATTGATGTTTGGGTGAAAGAAAGTCCTCCTCTATACCACTTCATCATGAAGCTGTGTAACTGAGGATACAAAGCCAGAGAAGCCTATAACTTCTTCTGAGTTGTCTGGGTGTCTTGGTGGCTTTCCTCACTCTTCTCCTTCTTGTACAGTTACTCAGTTTTTGAAAACTGTCTACTCCACACAGATTTACCATAGAGTGTCATACTGTTTGTATTTCTTCATAACTGATGTAAATGAAGTTCAAGACATATTCAGTGACTGGGAAATGTTCATGTATCCATTCCCTGCCTTGTTTGAAAAAACTGGCAATAAAAGATTACTTACAGGTATTATACCAAAGCGTTCCACTACTTATGCAATCCATCATCTTGGCTTTTATATTTTGAATGAACTTATATCTAGTTGTAGAGATTTGCCTTCAGTTTGAGTTTAAGGAAGATAATTTTATAATTTTTTATTTTTTGTGGGGTTTTTTTGTATTTGAAATGGCATAAACAAAGTAAAATGTGTGAAACAGCAAGTGTTCCAATACTTTCGGAGGGCACAGCAGGTCAGTGGGGTAAAGGGTTGGGCTAACAATATGTGGAACTGGACTCAATTCCTGGTGACACTACCTGTCTGTTCTTGGACCACACACTTCTTCTGCAGTGTCTCAGTCCAATCAGCTGTAAATGGGTACCAGCCTTGTGTCAGACTGGTGTCCTGTCCAAGGGGAGTCGTAGATTCTCATCTGCTTAAAAGAAAAGAATCTGCGGATGAGCACCGGCACCAGTGGGCCTTGGGCCTGTATTGGACTTACTTCTTCTATCATGCATATTGTGTTTAGTTTAGATTTTGTTTGCTCAGTGATCAGCTGTTCCCCTTCTATTTTCAGCATGTACGGTTCTCTTGTCCTCTAATGACCTAATTTCCAATCATGATTCTGATTGTTTGTTTTTGTCCTCTAGAGGGAGAGAGAGCACTGCCGTCCATCCCAAAGTAAGCGGTTGAATTCAACGTTTCATAATCCAACATGATTTCATAGTATTTACTTTGTTTTAATTAGCAGATGTCACTTGAAAACAGTACAATTAATCACTCTGCAGGAATGGGCCCCAGAACAACTTCGCAGTAATGCAGTTGTCAAAAATTACGCCTCCTCCACCACCCCCAAAATTATATTTATATTTAATATTTTTTTCAACAAACTAAAACAAGAAAGAAAGATCATTTTAAGCATTTTCTGTTTCAGCCTGAAAAAAACCTCTGGAAATCTTTGGCACTTCCTGATTTTGGGACTGTAGCGTCTATTGTGTTTGTTTGTCTCTGCACATTACATTACGTTCACATTTCACTCTGTTGGTCAGCTGTTCAAATGTAAACACTTTTTGCTTACTTTGGGTCATTTCAACTGAAATCTCTCCCTCTTTCACTCTCTCTTTCCCACTTTCAGTCTCTGGTCAAATAAGGAGATAAGTTTGAGCCAACTATTTTTCCACTTTGGCTTTTTAAACACGAGTTGTCTCCTCCTTTTTCTCCTTACTCTGACTCTTTTTTCTTTCTTTCTGCTAGTTGTGGTCTGTGATGTAAAGATAGTAGTAGAGCAGAGCTAAAAAACAGACGAAGGCAAAGAGAGAGAGGGAGAGAGAGAATTGGAACAGTAAGCCTCAGTTTAAATATCTGAGGATACAACGATAGCATGCGAGAGTTTAGTCTTTAAATGTGACTGCTGTATTTTCCTTTTGTCCTTCACCAGATTGTCCAATAATGAGAAAAAGTTAGAAGCAGTCAGGAGTGGAGTAAGAACCATCTCTGTCTCAGGTAAGACTTCACACCCACATTCACAAATAAGTCTATTTGAGTTGTTAGTGTTGGTCCTGATGGCTTCCATGGCTAAAGCTCCTGTTTTCTTTCACTATCCTCCAGCATGTTTCTCTTTTCATAGTCAAGTCTCAATTCTTTATCAAGTCCAAAATCTCAAAGAAATCCTCACACACACACCCTCATATTGTTTTGCCCACTTTTGGGATTGCCAAATCTCATTCTTTCTCATCCTGTTCTCTTCTGTGTTCCAGCCTCGATAATGTTCTGTTATGTTGTCTCATTTCATTCCTCTTGCCTTCATCTATATTCTCTTGTGCTTTCTCACATCACCTCTCCATACTCATTCTGTTGGTTGTTTGTTTTTTTCTCACACTCTTTGCTTCCTTTTCTGCCTGACGGGCTGAAGACCTCGTGACATCAACACCTCCCAAGCCAACCAAGGCGCGACGTTTCCTCCTCCCTTTTGTCTTCTGTTCCGATTCGCCACCAAATGGTATTGGGTTTTAAATGATAGTTGCAGTTGTGGTCAGAGGTTTACATATAGTCATGAAAATTAATGTCACCAGTATTGAGCTTTCAGTAATTTCTTAGAACTTTTCATTATCTGGAGTAGAATGTATATTGTACATCTTCAATAGAAAAACTAGAGTGTGGTGCACAAGTTTAACTTTGTTTTGGGTTTTCTGAAATCAAACAACGGGGCATCTTTGGTTCAATTAACAGATAGATGGCAACTTTCGACAGGTGGGGATGGACCAATTGTTTGCCTTTCAGGAGTCTTTGTAATTTTGTCAGTTTTATAGTGCAGTGGATGTGGTGACACTTGACAGCACATGCTTCCAGACCTGACCTGGATTCAGCACAGAGTCAAAACTATATTTACAGCACACCTAATGCTGGTGGTTGTCATCAATAACCTTCTGGCTGAATTCATTTTGGACATGTGGCCACTTTTCTTGGCAGATTTATTAGTGATCAAATAACTTGTTGGTTTCTTGGCACAGACCCAACATTTAATCACAATCCAGATAGTTTTAATTGGGGTTGAGGTCAGGACTTTGGGAAGACCATTCCAAAGGCTTAATGGTAGTTTGCTTTATCCATTCTCCAACTAGCTTTGATGTGTGTTTGGGGTCATCATCCTGTTGGAACACCCAGTTGTGTCCAAGTTTCAACCATCTGTGGTTTGAGATTTTGTTGAAGAATTCTGAGGTCATCTTCTTTATTCTTTATTCCATCTACTTCCATCTACACACCAATTCCACTTGCAGATAAATAGCCTAAGACCATGCTGAACAACTGGTACAGTGTTCCTCAACTTTACTCCTCCAAACATAACACTGGTCATTGTGACCAAACAACTCAATCTTTGTCTCATCTCACCGCAGTATGTTCCCCAAGAAGGGTTTTTCTTTGTTCAAGTAGTCAGTTGCAAGCTTTAGTCGAGCTTGAAGGTGTTGATTTTGGAGCCTCTCTGTCCATGACAATGTAAAACTTAATTGACTGTAGGCATTGACATTGGTGTTCCAGAAGCTTCCTTTCATGGCAGGTTGTTGCCTTGGTAGTTCCAGGGTTGTTCCTAACCAGCCAAAGTGATTTCCTCTCAGCTGAGGTCAAAAATGTGGGTCTTCTTGCAGACCTTTGCAAAGTGGCTACACCTCAGTAAATTGTACTTATATACATCTATTTTAACTAATGAGCCATTTGTGACGTCTAAATCAATGATCATCTTTCTCAGCTCTGCACTGAGGTTCTTTGGACATTCACATTCTAGTGTGTGCTGTTTGATCACAAACACTGAACTACTGTAATACTTTAAGTGGGTGTATGAATATTTTTGCCATGTTTGTGTAATTTTGACCCTGTGATGATTTCAGAAAATCCAACGGAAAGTCAAATGTTCACCAAATTCTTATTGCCATGACATTCATGTGGAAGATTAGTGCACGTGAACTTCTGAGCACAACTGTGGTAGAGGAGCTTATCACCAAAATCATTATGTGGCAGAATTAAAGGCCTGATTAGATGCATGTAGCTGTTGGTGCATTAAGAATACACAGATATGGTATCCCCCCCCCCAAAAAAAACCCAACGTGACTTATTGATAAATGTGCCATATAACACAACCTGACATCTATGTGCTGTTTTAAAGGGGTCATATTGTGCAGAATCAGTTTTTCATAAATGTGTGACACAGTTAAATATGTTTGAGGTTTAATCACCTGTGATGTATGTCACACACATTGGCCTGCATGCTATGTCGAGACAGTTTGTGAATGGGAGTCAAACTATGGTTTCTGCTCTCCCTTTGCAATTTTAATGCCCATTTTACCAACACATTGTGTCCTCTGTTAGCGTGCTGCAAAAATGTATCATATGACCACTTTAAAAATGGTTTGAGCTTCTTTGATGTACCTTTGCTCCAGTGTTGCATTCAAAAAGTTAGCTTATTCTAAATTTTAGCACCTTTTGTGTTTTATATTCGCAGTGCTGAGCTAAATGTTAAAATAATGTTTTCCTTCTGCCACATTTTATAAAGATTCTGTTTTGTACTAAACTGTCTTCACCTTCATTGCTTGATTGCTTTGAATAATTCACTTTCACAAATCATCGCAATAGCTGATTGTGTTGCTGCGTACAATTAATCCAGTGCATGGACACTGAGGCTTTTCTTTGTTGCAGATGCATCATCAGTAATATGTACCTTATCTATATTTTACCACCCACTTCTCAGCATTTAGAAGTGAATGCCAACATTGTCTGCTAAAAAAATATTTTCCACATTTTGAATCTCTCATTGTAAAAACGCTCAAAGGTGTGATTTCAGCGTACCACAGCAAAAAAAGGTTCTGTGAGGTTTCAGCACATTCTTTGGTGTTTAATTCACAGTTTGGCAGTTTTTGTCTTTCAGTGTTTTATGTCAGTTAATATATATTGTCAGAGTTTTGTTTGTCATTGTAGTCTCGCATGAGCTGCATTCCCAACTGGACCTTAACTGTTATAGTGTCTTTGAGTAATTGATTACCACCACCTCAAGGGTGGTGTTGTTTGGCTGAAGAAGCTGCTTCTAAAATTGTTTGTGTATGAGAAGAAGAAGAAGATGATGAAGAAGAAGTAGTAGTAGTAGTAGTAGTAAGTCTTAGAGAGGACTTGAGGTCTCCAAGAATCTGGAGATAAACACCAACAGACTGTTGGTGTTTATCTCCAGATTCTGAAGTGGATTAGTTTAGTTTAGATTAGTTTACAACTGCCCCTAGATTGGATGTTAATCTGACACAGGTTACTTCCACAGCCAAGGCCAGTGTTGCTGACCGAACGGTCCCACATAACAATTGGTCCTCCCTGCTTGCACTGTGCATGCATCATTTGGGACCACAGCAGCACGTCTGAGTGTGACTCGCTACACCCAAAGCGATCAAAGGGAATAATGTAATTATTAACCATCAAATGACAAAGTAAAACCTTTTAAATCATTCTAAAGTCAGTTATAAGCAGAAACGAGGCGATAATCGGAGAATCGCTGCTGGCGCTCCGAAATAACAGACGTGCTGCTGCGGCGCTCTGATCAATCCCCCATCTTTTATTATGAAATGATGGTGAATTTATGTGGAAATGATTGTTGTACAAACGCTTCAGATATCTGTCGCTGAGATAGATGATGACTGGAGTGCAGTTTGAAGCAGAAACGAGGTGATAATCGGTGAATCGCGGCTGACGGACAGAAATGACGTTGCTGTCCGAAATGACGCATGTGCAGTGAATGCAGGATGGCCCGTTCGGTCGGTGACACCACTACCCACTTACAGCTGGGTAGAGCGGATAGCACGAGTGGGATTTGAACATATTGGCAGGTTAGCTCTTTATCCACTCAGCTTGTGTATTAGGATGAACGATGTTCAGTCACACAAAAATTATTGGATGTCTTGATTGTACCAAAAGTCAAGATGCTCACACTACTGTAAACATGTCGCGATTTGTTCTCACCTTGGTAGCTTTTACCATTAGCTAGCGGCTCCCCTCAAGCCCTTTCACATGGTGAGTCCAAATGTGACAGTAGACATGACATCGTGTTTTTCAGGTCTGCAATAAGTGTGCATTCCTGTGAGAGCAGGTGGCTCAGCTGGCTGAGGAGTTGGGCTGCTGACATGTGCACAATTCCCAGTTATGCTCCCTGTCTGTATCCTCGGATAAGACATTTCATCTGCATTGTCTCAGTCCACCCAGCTGTAAATGGTAACCAGTCTGGAATGGGAATGTGACCTGGGATGTACTGGCGTCGTACACTCCCTCCTGCTTCAAGCCACAGAACACCAGCACCATTGGGCCTCAGGATCTGTATCAGATTTACTGTGAGCAAGTTGCAGCTGCAGTATTTCTCTGAAGAGTCGGCTACACATATTGAATAAAACAAAATAATTTTGGAGCTTTGTGAGAAATCTTGCCCGGTGAGGACGTGGATCACTGTTTCAAACACAGTGCTGCCCCTGAATCCACAGCTGTGGCCTGTATCGACGAACCAACATTTACTCGCCCACTCACAAGCCTCAGCAGCTTGACTCTTTCACAAACAACAGGCTTTAATCTAACCGCACTTGAACCCTCGTGCTGACTTGTGTTGCATATTGTTGCTGTGTTCGTTCTCTCTGCTGAGCATTAACGTTAACACTGCCTTTTCACTGGAAATAATTTGGACATGAACTAACAGCCTGCTGAATGTTGGGCTCTGCAGTGGTAACGTTTCCTCTGGTGTGTTTGCTCTTTGTATGCTCTAACCTCAACACTCTCTCTCTTTTCTCCTCCTTTCTGCCTCTTGCTTTTCTTTCTCCTGCTCTGCTGTCCTGTTTCCTGTGTGTTCTCCTGGACCCTGCAGAAGATCTTAGTGGGGATGGTAAAGTTATGCTGTTGTTTATCAATCTCTCTGGTGTCACACACTTTTGGCAAAAGATGATCGCTTGTGTGTGCGTGTGTGTGTGTGTGTGTGTATGTGTGGGCTGATGTTTGTGCATGCACAGCCTGAGTGCGTCCACTCTATCAGGACCAAAATTACATGGAATTATTTAGAAAACAGCTATTATTTGGTCAACCTCATATGTTTTAGTGTTTGAATTGGAAACGTGAAATCGTAATTCATCAGTAGCTTCAATCAGAGCAACTTCTTATTGTGTGCGGCAATAAACTGCAGCTTAATTTTAATTCTTAATCCCAACAAAGCACAAAAACTGCATTCATTAATTTAAGCGGTATTTCTGTTTAACTGTTCTTCTCCAGCTCTCCCTCGCTGACTCACTCGCTCTCGCTCTCTCTCTCACACACACACACACAAGCACACACACGCAGAGGCATACACATGAAGAATGATGCACACGTGCATTGTCATCATATGTGCACACACACACAACCACAAGTCGCAAGCCGAGACACAGAGTAGTGAGTAAGGAGAGATTTGCTGGACTCGGGAGTGGGTGCATTCCTGGCTATAACGGGCTAATTCAATCACACGCACACACAAGGTTTTGTTCTGCAGAAAACACATGAAGATACAGCACAAGAAACACAATGTGGACATCGCAGGAAACACAAATCAGTTTTTTCCTCAGTGTACGGTTACTTTGTTAACATGTTTTTCATCAGTGAGCATTGACAATTTAGTAGCTGAAAAAGCCTTTTTTATTTTAACTTATGTATAAACAATGCTTTTGGAAGTGCACTGAAGTCAGGTCATTGTCAAACACATATGCATATGTAGGTAGTTTAACATTTTGCCTCAATGAAGTTGACTTGCAGTGCTGAACTATGCATTTTTCAGCTTCCTCAAAAGTTGCACTATGCGCAGTTTCTCCCATCGCAGCCATGGAAGCCTATAACTCCTTCACGTTTGTCTGAGTGCCTGGTTGGCTTCCATCACTAGACTTGTTCTTGCTCAATCACTTTGCTTTTGGGGAGCCGCCCACCTGCTCCAGAGATTTATGGTGCGATCCCCTCCCCAGGAACTCCCACTGCAGTCGGATTTTCAACATGTTAACTTGTTGTAACCCCCCACATACAACAATCCACATGAGCACTTCTGTCTATAAATCCCACAGACAGTACTGTCCGACTATTGTCTGTGGACATGTTGGTACAGTATTTTAAAGCATACCACCTGATGTGACATTCATAAGCTGGTGCCACTAATATTGGCTAACCCGTGCTAACCCCATGTTGCTAACATGGACTAGGTACACAGTGGTACAAACTGACCAATCAGTTAAAACGCTAAATTCTAAATTCTGTGTCATTTGTCATTTGTCCTCTTCCATGAGGTCTCTTTGGTGGGCTGCATATTTATGTAGGACACTATAGTCCAAAATCAAATTTTCCGACTTGCTGTGTTGTGTAGAACTGGGAACGCATTTACCTCGGATGCGACATCATTCCCAGTCGTGATTTACGACTTCCGAGGTAAATGGAAAGCAGCATTGCCATACAGTATCATACTAATTCTGACTTGTCTTAAGAAAACTGGCAGTAAAAGTAATGATTTATATTAATGACAATCCTTATATTTTGCTTGTCCAGTTACTTGTTCTGTATGAAAATGGAGGACTCACAGAGAACCAGCCAGTAATGATTAGCTCAGGCTGCCAGCTTGTTAACGATAAAGAATGGAATTAGACAATGTCATCAAAGCCAAATGTCTTCACCACAAATGTTTGGGAAGGGGACCAGTCACTGAATGCTTCTGAATCATAACAACACCACAGCCATTGTTTGAGTGATCACAGAGGCCAGTGAAAGTTCAAAGTATTTAATTTTCCATGCACAAAAACACAGTTGAGAGCACGGTGGCCTCACAGCAAGAAGGTCATTGGTTCGATTCCCACCTGTGACCTTTCTGTGTGGAGTTTGCATGTTCTCCCCATGTTTGCATGGGTTCTCTCTGGGTGCTCCCTCCCACATCCAAACACATGCAGGTTAGGTGGATTGGAAACGTTAAATTGTCTGTAGGTGTGCGTGCGGGTGTGAATGTGTTTGTTTGTCTATATGCGGTCCTGCGATAGACTGGCGTTATGTCCGTGGTGTGCCCCGCCTTATGCCCTATGACTGTTGGGCTAGACTCCACCCCCACCCCCCCGGGACCCTAAGCGGTTGACTATGAGTGACTGAGTAAAAAATACCGTTATCACAATCACTTACCTAATATCACTATTTACAGAGAAGGCTACTGTGGTCCATTTGCATTAATTGATTTGCACCTAAAAATGCCAAGAAGATGATTCCTTATCCAAGATGGCAGATGTAAATATTGTAGAAACAACTGTGATGTTTGCTCTCGTCTTCTTTCATCTCTGTGGAAAGAACCGAATATAATGATGCTTGTAATTTTCAAAAGGTTAATGCGATTTTCGAGTCCACTGTGGTGATGTACAGAGGCAAAAGCTCAAAAACTCTGGCATTGTCCAAATAATTATGGACCTGACTGTAAATATAACACAAAACGTTTCACTCACTTTAATACTGGCAGTCACCACTCAGGATTTATTTATTTATTTTTTTAGATTTCTGATGAGTTTGGGGACACATTCTTATGAAGGCTGATAACGTTTGGGGCAGCAGGTGTTTACTCTTGTTTCCAGCACGCAGATGGAGTTTTAAACACTGCCATCTGGTTTTGAGAGACTCCTCGTCCATCTTCTCCTCTCTTTCCTCCTCAGTCGTTCTTCCTCTCTGCCCATCTGTCTGCTCCTGCACAGATGTGCTCGTAAACACTCCCACCTGGATGCACGATATTGAAACGCTCTTTTTTTTCTTCCTGTTTGACTGCCTCTTCTTTTTGGCATATTTTAAGCGCTGTCCACTTTGGTTTTCCATTTTTCCCCTGCCTTTCTTTTTCCACTCTGATCCTGCTCTCTCCTTCTGTCCATCTCCTCTCTCCTGCCACTCCTCCGCCGCCACAGTTCGTCCCTGCAGCCCAGCTGTTCTCGTAGACGTGCACACAGCACATGCTCAGCTGACACTGCACCAAGTGTGCAGTTTGTAGGAGAGAGCCACATTACTGAGAGAGGAGCGACGTGGGGGTGTTGCTTTGTGCAGCGTCCCAGCTTTACTTTTTGGCCACTTTTGCTGGCAAGGAGCGATCGTACATTTGCACAACGTTTGCACGTCAGCTGAACCTTACGCTTGCTTTTTTATTTTTTATTTTTTTTGGGACTCACGTTGATATTTGTAGTGTAATTCCAGTTTGTCTGCCTGTCTAATGTTGCAGAAACTGATGACTACGCTGAGATAGTGGATGAGGAGGACACATACACCATGCCGTCCAGTAAGTAGCTCATTCTGTTTTCTCTTTCAGCACCGACAGCAGGGATTCAGTCAGCATTTTGCACAGTTCGCACCAGCACAAGAGAACAAACAGTTTCACTTCTACTGCTGATTTTATTGCTCTGGAGTTGAACGCGATGTGAAACATTTCCTAGAAGCAAAGGGGACGAAGACTGGCTTTCATTAAACCACATTTAATCATGGCCAGGCCACTTTGACCAACATGAGCTTTAGATCAGAAAAGCTGCAGCTTGCACTCTGTAACTCTGGCGGGTTGCAGGCATATTATATCTGGGAAATCCATTCAGATGTTGCTCGAAACCCTGAATTTGTGGATAAATGCAGCTCACATCTTTTGAATGGCAAAAACTTCATGTAATAGTAGCTTTTTATCCTTGTAATCAGGATATTTTGGCCACGTGTGTTTTTTGATTGCGTGGCCAACTTTGAAACTGTTCTCCCGCAGTCTTTTTCTGTCTTTCTATAACTGCCTTTTATTTCTTCCTTTGTCTCATTCTCTTTTATTATCCTCTTGCTTGAAGCACACTAGTCTCTGGAGATATTTCTTCTCTTCTCTGTGCCTCTGTTTTTACATTTTTTCATGAAATGCCGATAAAATATAGTTGTATAACAGTAATATAGTGAAGTTGCTGTTTGAATCATTCTGTGTTAACATTAAGTAATATCAAAAGCAAACTAGGTAGATGGTCTCTGTGATTTCTGAGCTATTTTCAATCTTAAAGCAGCTGTCTGGGTCTGTCTTCATCTGTCCTTCTTCCTCTTTTTTCCCCCCCATCGCCTCCACAGTGAGCTATGGAGTAGTTGAAGGTAAAACTTACTGTCCCTCGCTCTCATTCTGTTCTATTCAAATGGCTCTAAATGTTAAATTTAGTTTGAAAATGTTTCTTTGCCAGGCTGTTGCCCTGCCGTAACTCCAGTAAAACCAACAAGCAAACCCACATTGAAGCACATAATGCTATCAGATTTATAAGGCTAATTTAGGGTTGTTAGAAAACCAGTGTAGAAAGTTTCATTTCACCTGGCAAAGAAAAATTCAGCATCTCATGTCCACTTTTTTTTTTTTTTTTTTTTTTTTTTTCAGTTCTTGTTTGTTGAAGTGAAGCAATTATGAGGAGCTGTTTATTGATTTGGTTCTCATTTCACAATCCTAATATCTTGATTTATTACTGTGCTCATGTTCATGCAGGCCACTATGAATTGTGCTTGTGTTTGAAATAATAATATAGTTTTCTGCAATCAAGCAAGATGGGTTTATTATCACCAAAAGGATTTTTTTTTAACTTTTGAATTGGTTGGTTAGACTTTAAATTTGTTTTCCTATAGGTGGAGTCAAACCCGTATTGGATAAAATGCTGTATAAACCTACTGATCCCAGTGTTTAGTCCATTTTCATTCTTTTGTTTGTTCTGTGGTCCTTTCAGTATAAACAGTGAAACTGTCAGAACATGCAGGTTTCAACAGGGACAAGAAAATATTCTTTTCTACATAGTCAGCTTTAGAAATGGTTTTGTTGGTTTGTGGTTTGTGCATTAGTATCAAGTTTTATTTGTCTTTTAAACATTTCAGTAGAAACACCTACCATTATTCTTTAAGTCATTTCTGTTCCAAGTTAATTTCTCTCCTCTGCAAAGGACTTGGAGATGATCTTTTCATGTTTACTTGCACTGAGAACTCCAGAGTGTTGTCTCAACAATTGGCAGACACTGGCCTGTGTGAACAGCAAACACTGCAACTGTTTATGAATCTTACACCTGCCTGCTAAATTGATTTATTTGTTGGTCTGCACACTATTTTTTTTGCTACTGTTTGCATGTTATAGATGTTCTTTTATAGCTGTCTTGAGTGCATTTGCAGATATCACTAATGGGCAATTCTGTGGTAATGGAATTACAACAGCAGCAAAATCTGGACATATGGCATCTAACCATGACAGATTAGCTCAGATTGTAATTCCGTTACTGTAGAATTGCCCTAATGGTTTATTTGAGTTTCAGACCAGGTATGTCAGTGGACAGGAGGTCAGCTGCCAATATGTCAACAGGTTTTGATTCCTAGTCGCACTACCTGTCAGTGGACTTGGACAAGACACATCTTCTGCATTGTCACAGTCCACCCAGGTGTAAATGGGTACCAATCTTAGCTGGCGAATTAACCTGTGATGGATTAGCAACCTGTCAGGCAGGAGTGGTGGGACTCTCATACACTTTGTGCGACAGTGTCAGGGGAAAAGCATTGTACCGGTATTGGACTTATTGTGCTTTTCATCTTCTAATTCCAATGAGTGGGGCTTGCAAAAATGGCTGGTGTCAAAGATCATAAGCACATCATTCAAAAAAAGCAAAGAAAACTGAAAAATTAGGATGACATTCATAAGTGGTTCTGCACCCCCCCCCCAAAAAAAAACAAACAACAACTTCTTTGGTCATCTTTTTTTGTCTGCTCTTTCCCAGCACGGGACTATGAGATCCAGAGGGACAGGATAGAACTGGGACGCTGCATAGGGGAGGGTCAGTTTGGAGACGTGCACCAAGGAGTCTATAATAGTCCGGTATGTGGAAATACACACAGACTTACACAAAGCCAAACTAAGATGAAGGAACCAAAACAATAATAATAAAATAAAAGTCAGAAAATGAATGTTTAAGATACAGAAGAATGGTAGAAAACTTTCCTGAATTGACTTTCACCTACCTCTCAGTCGCTTAAGATGACAGAACATTCTGTCTGCTTTCTAATAGCCTGATATTTGTGCTGCGTTTTTGCAGGACAAACCACTGCTACCTGTCGCTATTAAGACGTGTAAAAACTGCACTTCGGACAGCGTCAGAGAAAAGTTCCTGCAGGAAGCACGTAAGAACACATAACCCAGTCTCATGGCAAGTCGTGATTCAGCAGCATGAAATATACATTAATCTATTGGTTCGTGATATTGTGACAAAAGCGCCTCATTTTCGTCACAGCAGCACAAATTCATTCTAATTCATTCCGTGATGGCTGCATGAAATTAAAAGTGAAGCGGGGGGTCGGGGTGGTTATGGTTAGGGTGGGGAGAAGGAGTAAGATTAGGTTATGGTTATGGTTCAGGTTGGAGGTAGGAGTAGGGTTAGGAATAGTGAGTTAAAAAACCCTGTCATGAAAATTTGACTCATTTCGTCATGGGAGCACGAAAAAAAAACAAAAAACGTGAGACTGGGCTGGAACACACCATGCATGTGTTTGCAGCAACGCTCCTCCTGTTCATCTTGTCATCTGTGCTAATACGTCCGTGTCATTTAACCTTGCAGTGACCATGCGTCAGTTCGACCACCCCCACATCGTTAAGCTGATTGGTGTGATCACAGAGAACCCTGTGTGGATCATCATGGAGCTCTGTACGCTGGGAGAGGTACGCTGGAGGAATAGTTGTGATGGCAGCTGTTGAGGCGATGCTGAGCTGATAACCTCTGTCATGGAGGTTTTGGTGCAATTTGTCTTTTTCTTAGCAGGGTAACTAGAAAAGACTTAAACCAGTTTTCATGAAATATTGCAGAAATGTTAATACTGAAAATGTATGTCAACATCATTGAGAGGTGGGGCAAAATTGTAACATTAATATTTGGCATTACATCAGAGAGTATTAAAGAATACTGGAGAACCCTGGAAATGTGTCCAAACTGCCTACATGGAAGCAAACAAACCTATACAAGGAAGCAAATGATATGTTTAAAATTGGTCTTCTTTTTCTGCCATATCAGAACTTATCCTCCACCTTTTTTTCTCCCACATGCTCTCATTTAGTTCAGACATTCAGGCTTTTCTCTTTGGTCTGAGATGTGTTTGTGCTACCCTGGACCATGTTCCAAATAGCCCATTTTGGATCTGGTCAAAAGAGAGAGTCTTGCTGTGGATCAAATTGAACCATGGGTTGGTTTGTTTATGGTCTGAAAGCATTTTTATAGAATTTCCATCAAACTAGGCTGTCATCACTCATTTTACTAGTCTCTAAATATTGAATAAGGCTCTTCTCAAATCCCTCCAGAGGGGTCTAACTGAGGTAAAAATCGGGTGGTTGGATAACGTATCTTGCAGCTCCACCTTTCCCTACCATCACTATGTCTTGGTTGTTATGACTTGGTAAGTAGCCGGATAGCTGATTCAAGTAGTTCTATTCTCGGCAAGTATGACACCTTCAATCCCAAAAAAAGTACTTGTGATGAGTGTTAGTATTGTGTATATCTTCATATTGTCAATATATTAATTTAATTGAGAATTAATTCTAACATGCAGTGAGGGAGGAGTGGTGTGGCGCTAAACTGCCCCAAGCTCTGGGAAGACATCTATTACTTTCTGTGACCTTCTTGAGAAGAAATGGAGATCTGAGAACAGTCTTCAGGTTTGATGAGGACAGATGAGAATACCAGAATTTTGTTCAAATAAAATGGATGTGTCAAGAGAAGTGCCTACCTTAGATTTTGTCTAGATGTTACCATGCCACAACTGCACCTAGTTTTCATGTTGTTTAATTTCCTGTTTTTTGTTTCTTCAGCTTTGTGAAACTTTGTAAAAACCTTGTAACTGTTAGAATGGCCTAAGCAGTGGGTCACCCCTCTGAATTTTTCAAGGATGTGATTGTCTCCTAAAAATGACTGTAACTGTATAAAAATAGCTTTTTCTAAAATCTTGGAGAGAAATGGCAGATGCAAGACAGGTTTAAAATGGGATAAAACTGATGAGCTTCTGATGCAGATGATGAGTTGAGGTGGGATTTTTTAAGTCATAGTTGAACCACAGAGTGTTTAAAAGCAGCTGGAACAGACCCTGGACAAGAGTTGATAAAAGTTATCAGACCCAACCCGACAGTATTAAAAACCTCTTTCAGCACCTTAGCTAACATCTAAAGGACAACTTGTAGGTTTTGCGAAACGGGCTCAAACTGCTCGAGCACAGCAGAATGTCCACGAGTAACAGACAGTTCAACATTACATTTCTGATCAGCATTCTGTCTGACTGATAACACTTTATCAATGAAAAACTGAAGAAGCTGCTCACAGGTCATGGTTGTAGCACGCATTTTTTTTTTTTTTTTTTGGCAGCATCAATTGTAATACAAAACAGATTTAGTTCAAGTTAAATAATATTACAAATGTGCTTTAAATAAAGAATATATGGACTGCATTTATATAGCACATTTCCATCTGCATCAGAAGCTCAAGGTACTTTACAATTATGCCTCGCATTCACACTCATACACCAGTGTCAGGGTGCTGCCACGCAAGGAGCTCAAAATACACCGGGAGCAACTATTGGCTTAAGGACCTTGCCTAAGGACCCTTAGTAATTATCTGTTCTGGCTGGGTTTTGAACTGAGGAGCATCTGGTCTGAAGCCCAACACTTAACCAATAGACCAGGGGTGGCCACCTTGTTCCCGAAAGGGCCAAGAGGGTGCAGGTTTTCTTTGCAGCCACTGACTCCACCAGGTGATTTCACTGATTAATGTCACTTTGAGCAGATGGAATCAGTTAATCAGTGAAATCACCTGGTGTAATCACCTCGTAATCAGTGGCTGCAAAGAAAACCTGCACCCTCTTGGCCCTTTTCGGGAACAAGTTGGCCACTCCTGCACTAGACCATCAGCTCCCTGATGAAGAAAGAATATGACGTAGGATTTTTGCATTTGTGGTGTACAAACTGAGGGGTTCTTCAGGCTTGTGGAGGTCTGGGCTCTCTGAGTGATTTCTTATCCCTCTGCCTTTGTGTGTTTTCAATTGTGTGTGTCGTCTATAGTTGCGCTCATTCCTTCAGGTGAGGAAATACAGTCTGGACTTGGCCACTCTCATCCTCTTCGCTTACCAGCTCAGCACAGCACTGGCCTATCTGGAGAGCAAACGCTTCGTACACAGGTACACATGTACTTGGGCGTATGAAGTATGTGTAAGATGTGCAAGTTGTCACATTATACGACTGCATATATTCTAATTGCATTGAGATGATATTGAATTACCTGTACACCTGGTAACTGAACATTTATAACACTCTTAGTTTACACCCTCTGCATAATTAATGAGGATGACCATATTAGCTTGAATATAAGATTTTTTTCCTTTCGGAAAATACATCTGAAACATACAGGGTTGTCTTATAATCAGGACCGTCTTATATTTGAGCCAATCAAGTATATCATCTTGCTGTGGTGATGGCAGTATTCTACTTGTTGGATATTTTATTCTCATACATACAGTCATTAGCTTTATGATGTGTGTTGGAACAATCAGCATTTATAATTCCAGGCTAACTTTAGCCCCTCTTCACTCTCAGGGACATTGCAGCTCGTAACGTGTTAGTTTCTTCGTTGGACTGTGTTATGCTGGCGGATTTTGGCCTGTCGCGATACATGGAGGACAGCTCATATTACAAAGGTAGGGATGCACAAACGTATGCTGGTGCAGCACTCATTAGGAGTATGTACCTCTGCCAAGGACCAACAAACTGCCAGATCTGGACCTCTGTCTGGAACTAGACCAAATTGTCAGAAAAATCCTACAGTGCAATGTTTCAGAAGGTCAAGTCTCCTCAGTCTACATCTGGATTGCCACTGAAATAAAATAAGTCGTTACACTTGTAAGAACTGATATTTCCATGTTTCATAAACATTGTTTCAGAGATACGCAAAAGCAGTCTGCAGTGGATTTTGTTCATAATGACAACCAGCTGACTGTAGGCCGTCTGTTGCACATCTCCGAATTTGCTCGTTAGTTTCCAAACACCCATCCATGCATACATGTAGGGCATTTTATTAAGACATAGGTTTGGACATATATTCTAATAAATACATTTTTAACATATTTGTAGCATGTCATTATCACTAAATAATCTAATGTGTAGTAACCTTCAAAAATAGATGCTATTGCCTTAAAATTGTTGACAAGCAACTTACTTCTGTAGTTGCTAATACTTTACCACCCCCTACTGGTTACATGTGGCTAACGCATTTTACCTCAAGTTTAACATTAGTCACCAGTCAGATATGTTTTACATGGGTGGATACAGCATTCCCCAGAGAGCCAGTGATTGAGTGATGTGTTGCTTCAATCACGCTGCTCTCTTCAGTTAATTTCACTGTCTTGTTTGTGTCTGTGTGTCAGCTTCTAAAGGTAAACTGCCTATCAAGTGGATGGCTCCCGAATCGATCAACTTTAGGAGATTCACTTCAGCCAGTGACGTCTGGATGTTTGGTCAGGTCTCCCAATTTGTGTAATCTGTGTTTGTTAAGAAATTGTTCTTTACTAATCTTCCAGAAATGAGTCTGATATGCTCTATAATAACCAGAGTGTTGTACTTGTTTTTGTATATTTGTATCTGAGTTTTCCTGAGCTAATCTTACTTAAATTTTATCACACTCTTACCACAAACATAAATGTCATCAACGTAAAATAGATAGAAGAAAACAAAACCCACTTTTCTCCAACTGGATGCACCTCTTCCAAATTTACCACATGGATTCAAATGAGTCTGAGTTGGTGCATACCACTGGTTTCTCCTCTTCATGTGAAATACATTTATTTTTGTTTATTAGTTGCAACTGTATATTTTGAACATTTGTTGCTTATTTGTTAAAGATGCTAAAGCCTGTTTTTGTCTGTGCATCTTTGCAGGTGTGTGTATGTGGGAGATCTTGATGTACGGTATCAAGCCCTTCCAGGGGGTGAAGAACAATGACGTGATTGGCAGGATAGAGAACGGCGAGCGACTGGCTATGCCTCCCCAGTGCCCGCCCACCCTCTACAGTTTGATGACCAAATGTTGGTCGTATGACCCCAGCAAGCGGCCGCGATTCACAGAACTAAAAACGCAGCTCAGGTAGGAAGAAGAAATCAGAGAAAAGGTTGTTAGATAGTAATTAGGTGTCAAGATGAGTCTTATGCTTTAATGCAATATATTAAAGTATGTAACTGTTAGTGCTGTGTATCATTTTTGCAGTACCATACTAGAGGAAGAGAAGCTTCAACAAGAGGAAAGACTTCGAATGGAGATGAGGAGACAAGTCACAGTGTCGTGGGACTCCGGGGGGTCTGATGAAGCTCCACCCAAAGTAAAATCGGCGTATCAGCTTCTTGCAATTTCCTTCTCTCATTACTTTTTGTGTGCAACAGACCCAAACTCTGACTTTCTGTCCCCAGCCCAGCAGACCGGGCTACCCCAGTCCTCGTTCCAGCGAAGGTTTCTTCTCCAGCCCCCAACATAACCACTACCCGGTAAAGCAAATACACACATACACAATGTACCCACAAATGCAGAGCATCAGCACTGAGGAAACTGTGCCTCTCTGTTCCTTCTCATCCACCATGGCGGCATGGTGGTGCTTGCATCTGGCACCCAGAGAGTTTAGGTGGCACCAGTGTGCAGAGGATGATGGGAGATTTGAGGACAAAATGTCCATTGAAAAAGCATGATGAAAGCAAACACTGCTCATTATCACAAAACACACTTATGGTCACGGCTTGTAAACTTTAATAATTAATAATTAAAGACCAGTCCAGCAAAGTAAGACCAAATAAACTCTAAATGTCTTGGAACATTTAGAGGGCTTTGGCATGCATGTGTCAAAGACAGAAATGTGATGGAAGAGAAAAAGAGATTTTCACTGCAGTTGTTCCCTTCCTCATAAACCAAAGCAGACAGCAGGCATTTCCTGTGGCGCGAGCAGCCACTCACCCACGCTCACAAATCAAACCCATTCTCAAGCTCTTATAAGCAGCACACTCTGTTGGGAGTGTCTTAATTTAGCTGCTGTTTAAGTCAAACTTTATCATATCACAAGTTCCAATAACATCCATATATTTTGGGAGCATGTGTTTCACAGATGGGAGGAAGGAGGAGTTTTCAAAGCACCAAATAAGGAATCATAAGATTCCATGAAGTCCACAGTCATTATTATTATTTTCAGTTATTGGCTCAGTGGCGTTAGGATTAAGATTTTACAATATTTCATAAAGCTCAAAGATGCCAATGTATGTAATTATTTGGTTGTTTGAGTTTGTTCCTCTCTTCGCCGCTTGATGGCAGTTTTACATTTTATATCATTTACATTAACGGATATGTTTTGTATAGTATTTATGGAAATGAAGAATAGTCAATGAATACAAATGAAATGCTTTTTTATTTTGGCCAATTAAATATTTATTTATTTATTTTGTGTACTGTATTTCTTATTATTACTTCCCTTTTATTAGGATTTTATTATTATGTTTTTTTATATAAACTTGTGGAAGAGTGGATTTAGCTCTTGATGTACAGTACTGAGCAAAATTGTTTTTGTGGAAATGCGAGTTTCATGTTTTTTGTTAGTTAAAGTAAAACACAAAATGTAAAATTTTCAAACAGTAATTTAGAGTAGTCTGTGCCTAGTAAATCAGTGCAGATATTGTCTTCATGCGAATGTTGTTTTTTTATTTGTGATTT
The DNA here is from genome assembly GCF_902500255.1 of Thalassophryne amazonica. Classification (NCBI taxonomy): domain Eukaryota; kingdom Metazoa; phylum Chordata; class Actinopteri; order Batrachoidiformes; family Batrachoididae; genus Thalassophryne; species Thalassophryne amazonica. Next base: position 39,553,314 of record NC_047122.1, read on the forward strand.
TGTGTTTAAAATTATTAAAATGAATGTCACATTTGAGTTTCACCATGAAGATTCAAAATTGGCTTAATTGGTTCAATGTAAAATTTAGTCGCTGACTAGTCGATGACTAATGGTACCCGACTATTCAACTAATGATTATCATTAGTTGTCCCAACCCTAATCAACATGATTGTCAGATATTTCAACTAAAATAATAAACTCAGCTTTAAAGATAAAGGAAAGTGACATAAGACATTTGTGTTATTTAGTTATTAACCCTCTGAGGTCCAAGGGCATTTTTTGGACAGTTCACTCGCCTGGCACAAATGTTTTATTATTGCTGTTAACAGCTCTCCCTGCATCCCACAATCAAGTTTTATGTCTCTTTTTTCTTTAGGACAGCCTGTGCTTTCAGAATACATATGTTTTTGTTGTGCTTTATAAGTGTAATAAAGATTTACAATCAAAAATAGGCAAGGAAAAAATAAAGCAAAAAAAATTTTCCACAAACATTTATTCAAAACACACAGCAAACTATAATAAACAACTGTTTTGACACTTTATAAAGGTAATTTGAGGTCTTGTGTGAAAGACTGTACAACAAAAAGGTTCAAACAATAAACACAAATGCACATTTTGAACAGTATATACAAAATGGCCTATTTGTTAGTTTGATATGGTAAACAGTGCTTTACGCAGAGAAAGCAACAGAGTTATCCAGTAACATTCACATGCAAACTAGTGGAGCAATCCTGATAGTTACACACTCTTTGTTTGAGCACATGAGATTGTCATCAGAGGCTCTCCGTCTGCTTTCACTGATCGCTGTGCGTAATGGCGCAGGGCGCATTGGATCCCAATAGTATGTACTCATTGGAGCACCCATGGGGCTATTCAGACGGGCCAACAAGTAACATATCACTCCTGAAAATGATCTTTGGCTTTTCATGTGAGGTGAATCTGCCCTACGACTGGATTTTGGAAAACCATGTAACGGTGAACCAATTTTGATTGGACACTCACATTGCACACGTCATCACACAACTTCTACAAAGAGAGTACAAAGATGGCCGATGGCCGGCTCAAAAGTCCGTGGAGTTAACTTTTCAGTAAAAAAAAAAAGTAAGTTTCTATCTCATATCATTCAAAAGGTATTTATAATTTAGTAAAGCTTGGTCTTAGCCAACGGCGTCGGCCCCAGAGGGTTAATGCTTGGCACTTTTTAAAAATCATACACTATTAAAAAAAAAGATATGGTCAGTAAGTCATCATAGCTCGTTTCTTTATTTTATTTCCACTTAACCTAATGAATTGAATGAAATTTAAACAGTTATCGTCGTACAAACTTAGGTTTGTGAGTCACTTCAGTGAAATGAAAATTTTGTTGTATCAGTTCAACTCAGCAGTTTGAGACACACAACTTAAAACTCATTTTGAAGTTAACTTTACTCATGTTTTTAAGGCAGCAGTTGAACTAAGGTTTTTAAGTAGAACCATCATGGCAATTTTTACAGTGTAAGTTGTTTTATATTCAGAAGATTTTCATTATTTTTGCAGTATCTTTTCCTCATGATTTAAAAATGTGGCTGAAGGTTTTGCACAGCATTGTTTTAACATGATTGCCCAAAAACTAATTCAGTAAATTTCACAAAATAGATTAAAAAGTGTTCATACTCATATAAAGGACAGAACAAGGAAAAAAACTTAATCTTTGCACTAGTAAAAACTTAATCTTTGCACTTTAATTAGTACCTTTCTCGTTCACACACTCACTAGCTTTACTGCCACATAAATTGGTCTTGCACAGAAGCAGAAACAAACCATGTCCTGACTGCAGAGAATGATTTATTGACATTTTATATTTGACTCCGTCTGTGCGTCACTGTCTTGTCCATTGATAGTCATCAGCTCATGGGGGTGTAGGAGGGGTAGGAGGCAACTATGCTCCTGCTGATTCCTGGAATCAACACCGACCTGAACATTCTGCACTATGGAACATGGAGGTATACTCTCACAAATATTTACAGTATTCATGGTATTGTTTGCTGGATTTGACAGGAAAACCTTGAAGGTGCACTAAATGGCATGTTGCACATTAATATTGCAGCCAGTTTCTATTTATTGCCTTAATGACATTCTGTGTAGAGAATCAAGCAACACTCCCTCTGTGCTCTGTGCTTTTCTGTTCCCTGTTAACATTCCTGGTCTGGTTGCACATACATGTTTAGTGCATGACATTTCTGTGCATGTGAGGCCCGCTCTGTAAAACCGTTGCTCCTTCCTAAGTTCATAAAGAGACTGGAGTACTCACCACATAGCAGACAGCACCTTTCTAGAAATATGTCCAAAAATAATTTTGAGACAAAAAAATGCATTCGACCAAGAACATGGTTAGACTAGAGTCCAATTCCATGTGGCTTTTTCCACATTGAGAGGTGTTCGACCCATTAAAAGGCTCCAACTGCTGTTTCTTCTGCTCAGTGTGGAGGAGGGAAGGTTGGGGAGGAGTGGCTGAGAAGGGAAGGTTTCTCATGATTTAGAATATAAATTAATGTGGCATCTAGTGGTACAAAAACTCATTTAGGCCACATTTAATTTAATTCCTGTGTGGTATTGACATATTTGCTGGAAAACATAAAATAATTACATTTGAGGAAGGACAGCTGTTCAATATTTTTAACCAGATTTTGGCTCACTTTGATTACATTTGCCATTTCACTTTACTGTAATCAGTATAATAATTAAGTAATCATGATTAAATGAATCAAGCTGCTTTCCAAAACACTTTATTCCATTTCTGTTCTCTAAAGCAATCAAAAATGAAGCTGAGATTCAAATTTATGATGTTGCACAAGTAAATGTTAGAAAAGATTAATATATGTATATATTTATATATATGGCTGATTCCGTGTCCTACAGGACAGCGGGTGCGTCGGTCAGGCTCTGATGGAGGAAAGGCTGATGATGCAGCAACAACAGATGGAGGATGACCAGCGGTGGCTGGAGCAGGAGGAGAGCTTGATGGTAACACCGTGCAATTGTTCTGCATTTAACATTTGATGTATTACTCCGCGTCCTGACTGTGTTGCTGCACAAATGTCAATAATGGCGCTATCAGCTGAGAGTGAGAGAAACTGATGGAGCGACGACGATGCTGAAATGGGTAAATTTAAGCTGTCGTATGGAAGTATTGATGTGGATTCTGATACAGAATTACTCATTGCAGTTGGCGAGATGGAGAAATCTGTGGGTCTGTTGCTACAGTAAGCTTCGCCAACCGATGTAAATATTGCAATTACTGCTGTGATAACCGATAAATACAATACTAATGGTGATTATATGATGACTCGGGACCTGGAATCTAGCAACATTTCCCTAAAACTACGGTCTGCGTAACAGTTTTACTAACTATATTATTATGCGGGTTTAGATGTAGCCTTCAGTGATGCAGCGGTCTTTCACTGAAAACACGGATCCAGGTCAAATTACGTACTTACAGAAAACTAAACCATGCAAACAATGGACTTGGATTAGAATGGGAATAACCCTGTTATGTCTGATGATTTGCGGACGATAATGCTGGATTATGGTCACAAACTCAATTTGTGACTGTAAAATCCAGCATTAACGTCCGCAAATCATCGGACACAACAGGGTTATTCCCTAATTTTAACATTAGAAAAAAAATCCAAGGTTCTCTTTAAGAGTGTCTTTATTAATATAGGTAAGATATATTTTTGCTATGCGTTAGCTATATTAATAAAGGCATAAATAAATAAATAAATAAAAAATTTCCTCAAGAGTGCATTGCTTTCTTCCTTTTTTTTTGGTATTAATATTTTATAATCCTTGTGGGATTACACAGATGCTTTTCAACATTTGTCATTATATTTTATGATTGGTGAATTGCTTCCATTGTGCTTGTTTATCTCATCAGTTCAGACTGAAACACTTCAGGAAATGAGTCTGTTTTTCTTCTCTCTTCTGGTCACGTCTTTTTTTCCGCCACATTTTGCCATGATGTGTTTTCATTTTTGGGCCAGGTTTAGACAGAGCGGGATAGAAAGGAATGTGATGAGTGATGGAGACTGACAGTGAACATCTTTCACTATCTGCTCGGCTTTCGTCTGTTGAAAAACACATTTATTTCTGCACAGGAAATCGAACAGATCAGACTGTTCTTGCTGAATTACTTTTGTCTTATTTGTTATATGGTGACCCCAGAAAATATGCTTACTGGTTGGTTTACTCATTTGTGCACCCGCCTTTCCAGATGTCACTCCACATTTGGTTGGGGAACCGTCTTTCTCATGTGGAGATGAGAAAGTCAAACGAGACATTCTCCTCAGAAATCAGCAAAACATTGCATTATCACAGAGGTGTCTGCAAACATTTGGTAATCTATATTATATAATGGATTAGTGGATCCTTGTCATTTGATTGGTGCTTTGTATGTCACTTGACATGGATTAATTCATCCCATTTGTGTTGCATTGCATTTAGAGTGCAAATTTGGTTCCATACATTTGGTACTATTGCACTCTGCATGCACACGCACACACACACACACACACACGCGCGCGCGCGCACGCGCATCCTTGTGCATGCTCACATGTGCGCGCCCCCCCCACATGCTCGCGCACACACATACACGCGCTCTTGCACACACGCACGCACACACAAAACAAATCCACTGTGCTGTCTGGAGGCTGTTAGCCTTAAGCGATTTTTTTTCGCTGCACTGAGGACGTACACAGTCTTTTTTTGGTAGTACACGCACGCACAAGCACTGACCAGGTTGGGTGTGTGCGTGCGCGGGGGACAACGACTCACCTGAAACATAATTTGATTGAGCTAACTGACGCTGCTTGTAAGACACACATAACACACACACACACACACACACACAAAGCAAAACAAATCCACTGTGCTGTTTGCCTTGTTGAATGGTTTGTGCTTCGTTAAATGGTTTGTTCCAGCTTTCACCTCATGAAATATTCGTACCATTGAACTCATAAACATTGATTATTTTTATAACATTGATTTTTTAAATTAACTACGTTCCAAGCAGTTTATGTGCAACCTCATTCCTCTAGTTCTCATGTTGCGCTGCATAACTTAAACATTGTGTCTCCTAAGCTTAGATTTTAATGTAATGTAACTGTTACACAGCGACTCATAAACTGTTTCACTGGGAACTGACCAGCTGAATAATGCAAAGTGGTTCAAACTTTATTTCATTGTAAGTAACAAAGCTGTAGCTTTTCAGCAAGCTTATATAAACCGACAAAGAGAATTACTGGACCAGCCTAATAAAGTGCTTCAACTAATTACACTCAGTTGAATTAGATTAATCCATATCAACTACACAAGGAATATTTGCACCAATTAAATTTTGTCAAATTTAATTGCGTTCATTAGGATCCTATATTCTCGTTTCTTCAGGGTCAGTCATTATGATGATGTTTTTATGAGATTAAGGTTTTAAAGAGGAACTATGCAATTCTGGTCAGTTTCTTTTTTTGGCGGGGGGGGGGGGGGGGGGGGGGGGAGTCCACATTCTCCCCAAAACAAATCATTTAGGGGAACAAATTTAACCATTACGATTACTGTAAAACAAAGGTAAAAATGTTGCATAGTTCCCCTTTAAAGAAAGATTCTTCTTGGAAAACAAACTTTTTTGTGCCTGTCACTTTTAATGGAAAGAAGCTGCTGTTTGCTGCATCCGCTGTGCAAAGGCAGGTGCACTGCTATACTGAACAGCCCGTGTCATACAAACAGTGTACACACGTCCCAGAGTAAGCAGGAGAATATGAACTCCTGCAACACAAATCACGGAAGTCTGAAACCATCTATTTCAAACATTAATATTAATTACAGTTTTGCACGGTTGTTTGCCTAGAGTACTGTCCGAAATAAGTTGTGGAAGATATTGTAAACAAACAGGGAGAAGGAATAAGGGAATAAATGAAAAGGGGGAGACAAAGCAAATGAGAGAAGGAACATTTACAGAACGATATGGATGTTTGAGGATGAACAGAAAGAGAAGGAGGGAAGGAAGGAAGGAAGTGGGATTGGCAAATGCAGTGGAGAGGGTGGAGCCAGTGAGGAGTCAGAGAGGACGGAGAGAGAGAGATTCAGAAATGGAAAGAGTGGGAGGGAGGCGCAGACTCAGACGGAGAGGAGAATAAGGCGGTTGGATCTTTTCTCGGCTGGACTCTGGCTTTGTGGCTCCTTGGAACTTTTTTCTTCCTCTGGAAAAACTTTGTATTTATGTCTTAACCTCTCCTTCCATTTTTCTGACTCATCTTTTCTGTCTTCCTCACTCGCTTTATTTCCGCGTCTGCACACGTCCTTCCAGATTCCCAGTTTCTATCTCTTTTGTCATTTTTCTCTCTGGATTTCTTGGATCTCCCTTTCTGTCCTCGTCTTTGCTTTTCTATCGATGGCCCCTGCTCTCTTCTTTCCTCCTCCTGTCTTCTTTGGGCTCTACTCTCCCAGGATGCATCTCTTCAAGGCGTGCTTTACAAAAACGGTAATGAAACAGAAAAAGAGGGATAGATTGGGGAGGTTTGGAAGGTGAATTTTCTCTGTAGCTTGAAGACATGCTGAAGTTATGATGCCGTCTGTGCGGGAACACAATATTTCTGCTTCTGATGTCGTTTTAGGTGATGTCAATGGAAAATTGACGCTGAAATGATTTTATGGGATAAATGTGTTTAGTTGCTGGCAGAAGCAGTTTGTTTATATTTTTGTCTGAATGAATGGATATCAAACCAGAAGTCACAGTATGTTTTTCATATTTTGCGTTTTCTTGGGAATTTACTAGAATGAATCGCATGTGATTTTGAAAGGAATGTATATTTAGATTTTTGCCACCCTTTCTGTCTCCGTCTTTTTGTAGAAGGCCGAGTCCAGAAACAGTCGTGGAAGCATCGACAAAGAGGACGGCGCACTACAAGCACCGGTCTGTCAGCAGCAGACACTTTGTACACAGATTAAAATCATCCTCTGCATGTGCATTCTGTTCATATTTACATGAACAAAAAACAAGACATCTGGGACAATGCCACACCTTAACCCACACAGACGGAGGAATGTTAAGGTGGAAAAGGGCTGGACAATTGCCTACCGACATTCAAGAAGAAAGGAAACAAGGGAGTGAAAAAAAGACATAGGAGAAAAGTGAGAGATTACTGCTGGAGCATTCAAGGGGAGAAAGAATGATAAAAACCAAGAGGGAGGTAGTGGTGGTGAGGAGCGGGGGCAGGGACAGGGTTAGAATGCAAGAAGAAATAAAAGTATTTCTGTCATTGAGCCAGGAGGGTACTGCCTACATGCCATCCACATGACCACAGAGGGCTCATGGGAACTTTAAACCCAGAAGTGCTGCACAGTGTACAGTGGAAGAAGGTTTAAAGTTCATGTCCACATTTTGAAACAAGTAGCAGGGACCCCCAGTGGCCATCAGGACCATGCGATTAGCAACAATATGTCTGTCTGCCTGTTTTATTTTGGCATCTTAATAGGTTTTTATATTTTCAGTTTTGTGTCAGAAATTAACATGTAGCGTCATCAATGATAATTAAAATTTTTTTGTTCAATATTTGAGAATTTATGGTAAAACATATGTCTGAAGAGCTTCAGCAGATTTGTCCAGTGAAGAAGCCAAATGTGGTTCAGTTTCTTCCCCTTTTAAAACCATAAGCCAACAACAAAACAAAAATCATACATGTTTGGAATCAAATTTTGGCAAGGCCAATTAAATCTAAGTAAATAACATGCAACAATTGAAGAAAAAAATAGCAGCAACAAATACAACAACAACAAAGACAATGCTTCCTCAAACCTGCTGATGGAGAATTCTTCAATAAAAGAATGAAAATGTAAGATTCCAGCTGCATTCCTGCAGAAGAGGGGATGAGAGCACAGATATACTCTCTTTCTAAGTGCACCTTTGTTGTTATTGCATGTTCTGCACCTTGTGTTTTTTCTCCTGGTAGAATATCCATAGATAACCACCCCAGTGAGTCTGGTCTGCTTTAGGTTTCTTCCTGTAAAAACAAAAATAAAAAGAGCAGAGAACTCATTAATGCTCATTACTCAGAAACCTCATTAATATGTGGGCCAATGCAGTGATAATACTACATGGTACATATTACTCACCGTATGTACCAGTATTGTTTGTATTTGAAACATTGTAAAAGTCACATTTCTTGCAACTTAACCTTGAATTGGTGCAGATGTGTAGTTACAGGCAAAAAAGTTGGAAATTAATTCAAATCGATGGGATATTCTCCAACTTAGAATCGTGTACGCAAAAAATATTAATGATGTCATGATCAAGTGTATAATGACCTTTACTCTTTAATACTTTATTGTTGTATTTCCTCTCTGCACAGGGTGGCAGCCAACATATTTATCAGCCTGTAGGAAAACCAGGTGAGACGGCTCGTCTACTGACATTGCACCGTGCTGTACAAATACGCATGTTATTACAGTGTTATACATTTTACCCTGTTCATTTAGAGCATGTGGCACCCCCTAAAAAGCCACCTCGTCCAGGAGCACCTGGTCACCTCGGCAACCTGGCAAGTCTCTGTCCTGTGGACAGCTACAACGAGGGAGTCAAAGTACGTTACAAACATGCAAAAACACACCTAACGAAAAGCACTTTTCCACTGGAGGGACTAAACCCTGAGTGCTGTACCACCTGTCTTCCTACGGGTTGTTCCAGATTCAGACTGGATTGAGCCGTTTTTACCCGAGGGCATCAAATATGGCCATCGTGTATTGTAAAGGCTTTTCGTCCGTTGTCTGTATGTCTGTGCTCAGAAAAAGTCCAGTCCTATTACTGCCAGACTCTTGAAATTCACAGAGAAAATTCTTAGGACACAGACATTGATCAAGTTCAAAGATGGCTAACCTTGATGTATTTTAAGAGGCTAAAAAGTAGCCCGACAACCAGTCCTGAATTGGGCGAGATTTCCCATTCCTGAACAACCAATAGGAGAGCAGCGCTCGTGCAACACAAAAGTGAGACTCACGTCGGCATCTCAGCCGCCAACCAATCGCAAGCTAGGAGAGAGAGGCCAGTATCTGGCCCAATTCAGGGCCAGTTGTCGGGCTAGCTAAAAAGTCACATTCTGCACCCTGCTCAGAGTGCTGCTCTCATTGGACCGACATCTCTGCTATTTTAGCATTGTGGGATAGCTCGCCCACAGATTGAGCTCGCTGGACTACTTTTGCGAAACTGCTCAGCGTGATGCTCTCGTAGGAGCGACAGCACACAGAATGTGTCTCTTCCCAGATAGATGTCTTTCAGTGCAGCTTCTTGTTCTGACTTTAACATGAATTTAACACCCAAGTCTTTCATCGACAACAGTAAATTGTAATCAAAACATTCCAATCGTATCATTCTGAACTCTTCCGCATCAAACTCCATTGTGTCAATGTTTACAATGCTCATAAACTTTTAAGTTTCTTAAATATTGATTATGGCCACTCTTAAAACTTCAGTTCTCTTTATAATTTTATTACTGGTAAATTTTAGAATTGATTTAGATGAGGTATACTCATTATCTCACAAGAATATATCACAATTATCTGGGAACTACTTTTTGCGCAGGAATTCATCAAGCACATTGGCTGCAGGTGCGTACTAACACAGAATCCCCAGAAACTGGAAAGTTGTTTGGCCTTAACGAGAGCGTCTACTTTTAGCTTGTCATAAGCTAAGCTAGTGGCGCTCGTGAGAATGTGCTCATTCTGTTTCAATCTGATCCATTGATGTGGGTCTCTTCAAATCTGCTTCGTTTTGTGTATTTATATACATGTTTCTCATATATTTTGTAAATGCTAGTGAGAAATAAACACTGTTTTTGGAACCTAATAACACCTCTGAACTTATTTACAAGACATTTTGCCCAGTTTAGCATGATGACATCACTTCCTGGTGTAGCTACTTGTTAACAGCTTCATTTCTGATATATTATGTAAAAGCTAATGAGAAATAAACACTTCTGAAACTGAAAACAATGTTTTTGTAACCCGATAACACATCTGGAGTTATTCACAAGACATTTTACAGAGGTTAGCTTGCACGTTAACTTTCGCTAACTCAAAGCTAAAGTCCTATGGAGCAATTGGATCTTAATAATGAATTAAATAACTGCAAATTATAAAGAACATAATGCTCAGACAGCTGAGGGTATTTTAGCATTGCGTTATATTTATGATTGTGAAGTCATTTAACACGGTAAATATGAACCACAGATTAATTAGCTGTCCCGCTAGTGGAAATATGCACAGTATTATTATGAGCTCCTTGACCCTGTGACATAAATGCACCTTTGAATCAGATGTATTTAATGTGATCAGATGTACCAATCAGGATATTTTCAGAATGAGAATCCTCTCACTTTGCTTTCTTGTATTAATTTTCTCTCCTGTGTGTTGGTTTGGAGGTTTGGCGAGCTGCATGCTGTGACATGTCTTGGCTTTTGCCTAAGGCTTTTCCTCCCTTCTCTTTTCTCTCCCTCTGCTGTCATCTGTCCTCAATGTTTGATTTTTAACACCTGTCCACCCCTCACCCTGTTTCTCTCCTGTTATTGTACACATCATTCTTTCCATCTGTCCCATCATCCTCTCATTTCTTCCCTGTCAAACTGCTGAACCACATAGCCATGGAGGGTAAGCTGATCTTTGTGCCTTGTTTTTTGTAGCATTAGTAAACTGAATTTCTTGAGTTATTTCTCTTCACTAGACACAGATACAGAAAAAAAAACCTTTGAAGAAGACTTTGCCAACATGCCACCAACACCCATATACGCATAATGCTAACAAGCTAAGAGTTTATAGCCAGTGATATCACTTAATAACTTTATTTAGTGTACAAAGGTGAAGAAACGTATCCCCAGTGAAGAAAAATAAACCTGAAATCTCAGTCACAGTACACTGTTAGAAGCATTTTAGCAGGATTGTTGTCTGGGGTTTGGTGCAAGAAGAGAAACCCACCACATTCTTCTGATTATAAGATGACCTCACCACCCCCGCCACGACATATTTTGGAAAAGGACTATCTGAGGATCACCTCTATTAATTAATTTATTTTTTAAATGAAGAAATGCTTTTCTTGAAAAATAGTGTTAGTAAAAGCATATTTTATGGGTACCCTTTTTTTCAACCATATACTGAGACATTCACTTGGTTGCAAAGCAAAAGGTTCCTGGTTCAAACCCCACCCCTGCCGCATTTCTCCATGTAATGTGGCGTTGCATCAGGAAGGACAGCTGGTGTAAAACTTGAGCCGCAAATCAGTATGCAGACCCACCTTGAATCTGCTGTGGAGACCCCAAGTGAAAACAAGAGAGTCGCTGAAGGGACTTACTATTTACTGAGGCACTCACTTATCTGTTTTGGTATTGATCAATTTTAGGACCACTGTAATCATTCCAAACTGTTAACATTTAAAGATGTGTTTTTGGGCTCATCATCTTCAAACATTACAGTCTGGTGCACTGTATTGTTTGGCTGCTTGAGAGTTGTTTGATGGCTTTGCTACATTTATCGCCATTATCTTAAAGTCTGCATCATAAGTTGTCCTCCGGTGTGCTGGCCCTGTGTCTATATAGCATTTTTGTCCTGCTCTGGCATGGTGCTGCAATCAATATCATCAACATGTACGCTCTGTCCAACTGTGTCGACTGAAAGACAGAGGAGTAGGTAACTTCAGTCTTGGGAAGCACACTAAATACAGCATCACCTACTATGATGGCTGTATTAAAGCAAATGTCTAGACCCAGAATGCAGGAATTAAGGTACTTCAGCGGGGGGACACCGTCTTATATTTGCAACAATATGGTACTGGCTTAATATTTGTGAGTTATAATTTTTATTTCCAGTGTAAAATTTCTCCTTGTTGATTTGGCTTTGTTGATTCTTTTTTTTTAACTGACTATGTAAGAGAATCTGGAACTTTTTCTCCATGAAGCAGTGAACTGCACATCACTTCAGCCACGCTTAGATTGTTTTCATCCATCAACACAGCAGTCATTGTCCGAGAAGTGATGTACACCCTGGACAGGCTGCAGTCTGTCACAGAGCTAACAAACTCATTCACACTCACTCCTAAGGCCAATTTCTAGTTTCCATTTCACCTAACCTGCATGCCCAAATGGAACCCTTGCAAACACAGGACAAACATCTCAACTCCACACAAAAAGGACCAGGTCAGATTGAAACCTGCTGTGAGGCAACAGTGCAAACTACTAAGACACCGTCCTGCTCCAGCCCTGGTATGCGTTTCACTTTTCAAGTTGTTATATGTAGAAAGTGTTTCACCTGGCTGCGGCAGATTATTTTAGAGATGTGACAGTGGATTGGTTGTCTGCCTGGTGGTTGCCATCCAGGACCCAAGGAAGTTCCGTTGTGTCATGGATGCAGTGAAGTGCATCACCAGCGCATACTCCCAGACTTGACTTGTTTATATATGAAACACTTAACAGAATGACTTAAAGCAGGTTTAAGTAGATTGTTAAACAACTAACGCTGTCTTTCTGGACTAGTAGAGTTTTGCTGTCTTGCTATAAGCATCACAACCATGTAATATGTACATAGAAGTGCATGTTAACACATTTACACTCCTTGTGTGTTTTGGATGTTCTGTGTGTAGCGTTCCTCTCTCAGCCTCCAGTTTTGGTGAAATGCTGCCACCCAGTGTAGGATCTTTGTATAACGACTGTTATTGTTTTAACTGGTACCAAACCGAACAGACGCAAAATAAATAAATGTGTTGTCTTCTTCTCATTGGCTCCTTTTAACGGTCCAGTTACAACCCCAGGAGATCAGCCCGCCCCCTACCGCCAATTTGGATCGTTCCAATGACAAGGTATATGAGAATGTGACGGGATTGGTTAAAGCCGTCATTGAGATGTCCAACAGGATTCAGCCTGCATCCCCTGAGGAATACGTCCCCATGGTCAAGGTAAGTTTGTTTCCACAAAAAACAAACACCACAACCACCACAACAACAACAACCTGGAAATCTCTATAAAAAAGTGTAAAGCTCCACTATCCCATTCATGAATATGTGTCCCTGGAGGTCACAGTTTGACACCTCGCCCCATACTTTGGAAAGCCTTAGAGCAGAGGTGGGCAACAGTTTGCCATGAACAATGAAAACAGTGTAGGTTTTCCTTGCGACTGATATACTCAGCAGCTGGATTTACTGATGAGTTCCTTCCCTCAATTTACAGTCCAGATCATCTGTGAAATCACCTGCAGAGGGGATCATTCATTTTCTGTTGATTATCCAGTTCTGGGTTGTAGGGCCAACAGGCTAAACAGCTCATCCCACGCTTGCAAATCATTGACCAGGCCATGAAAGATGTTGTAGGGGATGTCTGGGCATTCTCTGATTTAGAGGTGCTGATCCTTCCCTTCTTGTTACTTCACACTCTGTGCCCAGTGGGCATCGGAGGTCACTGCCTAATAAAGCCAACAGAACCAAATCATCTGCAAAAAGGAGAGATGCAATTCTGAGGTCACCAAACAGGACACCTTCCAGTCCCTGACTGCCTTAAAATCCTGCCCATGAAAAATCAGCTTTCGGATTAGTGACAAGGGGAAGGTGTTCAGTAGCAAGGAAAACTTGCACCGCCTTTGCTCTTCATGCCCACCTCTGCCTGAGAAGAGTCTGCCAGGGTGCACTAATGCCATTATCTTGTATTAACCATGGCGGGATTTTTAAGATCTTCATAAATTGCTTTTTTCCCCATCACAGACGTTTAACATTGTTGTACATATCGGGCGTATTATGGCTACGTTATGTCATGAAACCATGTGCCAGATCAAATTCCTGAACATCTGGGATATATATTAGTGAAGGTCAGAATGGGGCTTAGGTTTGTGTAAGTTCTGGTATGATGGTAAGATGTGTGTGGCAGGATGTGGGTCTAGCCCTGAGGACGTTGCTGGCGACGGTGGACGAGACGATTCCTGTGCTACCAGCCAGCACACACAGAGAGGTAAACACACACGTCAGAAATACACAAATTTAAACATCTACTAAAATATAATTAGTTGGACAATTAATAAGTAGGTTAAATTGTATAAACCCACACGTGCGCACGCACACACACACACATGCGCGCTCATACGAAAAGAAAATCACAGATGAGATCTCAAAAATGTTTCTTTTATTTCTCCTGGACTGAGGTCTGTGTGAAACCAAAATGAGACGATGGCTTATTTCTCTTATCTCGGTTTTGTCCAATTTTTTGAAAACAAAAAATTCCTTTTAAGTTTGAAAAAAGGTCTCACCAACATGTAAAATAATTCTCAGAGACAAAATAGAAACTAGAATGAGGTTAGTGAGAGTCTCACTTTTGTTTCTTGAGCTGTAGAAGGACAAACTTTGAGCAGTGACCCTTTCCTCTGCGATAGCTGACCAAAATCAAAGACTTGTGAGTGGAAATAATAAAAAATGCAAAGTCCACGACAGAGAGTGGGTCAGTCCATGAAAACATGTAGGAACCAGAACACATCCCTGAGGAACACCAGTTGGGAAGATGTCAGAGACTGTGGCCTTGTTCTACACATCACCTATGCTGGCTAAAGTACAGAATTTTGAAAAACGACACGACATCTGAGAATAAAAGTGTAATTTAGAATAATACTCACAATAATCTCATTTTGTTGACTGTTTAAAATGTATGTTGCTGTTTATAATGACTTTTATAGACAGTAAGATTTCAGGATGCCAAAAGTAGAGAACTAATAATTGGCGAGAGCTCGTCTTGCCATCAGTTGTTGCTCAGGTGTTATTTTAGAACACGACATGTTCGTCGTTTATCAAATATATATATATATATTTTTGTCTGTGTTATTGCAGATTGAGATGGCGCAGAAGTTGTTGAATTCAGACCTGGCAGAGTTAATAGGGAAAATGAAACTGGCGCAGCAGTACGTCATGACGAGGTAGAAACAAACACGCCTTTTACATGATTGATCGCAAAACATTTACACAAAATGCTGATTATCGATGTGTTGTGTTCAGCTTACAGCAGGACTACAAGAAACAGATGCTGATGGCAGCTCATGCACTCGCCGTCGACGCCAAGAACCTGTTGGATGTGATTGACCAATCGCGGCTGAAGATGATACCCCATTCACGCCCGCATTAGCCCAGAATGTAATCAGGACAAGGGGGCGGGGCCGGGAGTCTCTGCCAAAGCCAGTTTGACAAATGGACGGAGAAATGGCGGACAGTTGGCTTTTCTACAGAAGACGTGTGAAGGATCCTGGCCAATCAGAGGAGATGATGGATGTCTGTGATGAACGAATGAACAGCGGATGTGACTGACTTAAACAATCAGCTTCAAACATTCACCATTTTTCTCACTGCAACATTTTGTCATCTTCTATTTCTGTTTATTTACTGGTTTTTATATCCAGAGAAACATTTTTCACCCAGAATCCACGGAGATCAGTTTAAAAAAAACACCTGCAACTGTTTTTAACAACTGAAGAAAGTGAATCTAAATATGCACTTTGTGATGCTCATCTTTTTGTTTCTCTGAGGTGCTCGTGGCTTTTAACAATAAACAGAACTAACGTTTCATATGCAGGAAGAGACGGAAGAACTGGAACTGAAGAATAACGACGATGAAGAATGTCGACGATGAAGATGACGTTTATAAATACCGTTATATCAGTTATTGTTTTCTTTCCTTCTTTCAGCCGATCCTGTTTGTTTGGGGTTGTCACAGCCAATCACCTGTCTCCGTCTCAGCCAGTCCAGCAGTATGGAATCATAAGTTATATACGAGGTCTGTCCAAAAAGTATCAGACCTTTTTATTTTTTTCAAAAACCATATGGATTTGAATCATGTTTGCTTGCATGAGCCAACCTTGAACCTTCATGCGCATGCGTGATTTTTTTCACGCCCGTCGGTTGCATCATTCGCCTGTGAGCAGGCTTTGTGTGAGCACTGGTCCTCCCCTCTCGTTGGATTTTCATTGTGAGGTGGAACACGATTTGGAGCTTTGCTGCATCAAATTTTTGCAGAAACTGTGAGAGACAGGTGGAAACCATTCGGAAGATTCAGATGGCTTTCGGTGACGATCCTATGGGCATCACACAGATTAAGGAGTGTTACAACCGGTTTAAAGACGGCGCACAATGGCTGAGGGCGCGCCGCGCTACGAGCGGCCATCGACAGGCTGAAACGACCAGATCATTTCCAAAGTGAACGCTGTGTTGATCCGGGACGTCGTCTGACTACCAGAGCAATTGCAGAAGAGGTGGACATCAGCACTTTTTTGGCACATTCCACTGTTACAGGAGATTTTGTAATGAAAGACGTGCGGAAGTTGGAAGTCTCTGGACATGTTGTGACATGTCCAGCTCTTACACAATTCCTCGGATACTCACTCGACTGAAAAGCCACCGAAAGCCGTTTGAATCTTCTGAATGGTTTCCACCTGGCTGTCTCTCACAGTTTCTGGAAAAATTTGATTCAGCGCTGCTCCAATTGTTCAGACATTTTCCTCGAAATGAAAATCCAGCGAGGGGGGAGGACCAGTGCTCACTCAAAGCCTGCTCACAGGCGAATGACACAACCGACAGGCGTGAAAAAACTCACGCATGCACACGAAGGTTCAAGGTTGGCTCATGCAAGCACACGTGATTCAAATCCATAAGGTTTTTGAAAAAATAAAAAGGTCTGATACTTTTTGGACAGACCTCGTACAGTATGACAAAATTGTACACTTAATTATTACTATCTCTATTTTCAGCCTGTTTACAGTCTTTTTATTCAGTCTTCCTTTTGTATAAGCAGCAGTTAGTAATTTACTGTATATCTGCTCATAAATCATCCTCAAAAGATGTTTTTAAAATAACAACAAACTCTCAAGCATTAAAAAAAATACTATGGAAGTCAAATTTTGTAGAACACTTTAACAGAAAAATACAAGACACTTTTTAAGTTAATAACATGAAATATACAAAGAAGCTATATTTTTAATGTTGCTGAAGCACAATTTGTTATATAATAAAGTGTAGCTGTCATGGAAGAGTTGTTAATTATATTGTGTGTTTGTCCTATGCTGATTGTACGGTGGCCAGTAGGGGTCAGAACACTTCCAATTTAAAAAAGCAGGAGCAAATGCAGAAAACATTTATAAATAAATAAAACCCCTGCATCCCTGCAACCCCTGCAAATGGAAGAACCCTTGCAAACATCGAGATTATAAACATAACGTACTGCACGTAACATTTTGATGTCTGTTTGAAATTCAGGCAACACGCAAACACGCTCTGCAAAGTTTCACAACACAATTCAAGTGTTGAGAACAATCAAGTTTCTGAGACGAGAACTTGACTTCTACTCAGTGCTATACAAATAAAATAATAAAATGTGAAAATATAGCTAGCTTAAGCGTAAAATCATGAATAAAGCAAATAAATTTAGCTGTGCAGAAGCAGTTCTCTGGGAAAAAACAAACGCTGTTTGTGTTGTGAGTGCGTCAGCTGTATTATGGAGCTTTGCAAAGCGTCTCTGTTTGGGTCCAACGTCAAAACTACTTCATGGATTCTCTTCAAATTTGCACCACAGATAGATATTAAGGCATGGAAGACTCCACTGAATTTTGGAGGTGATCCGGATCTGGATTCTGAATCAAGTTTCACTTTATAAACAATTTGAAGGATTACTTTTAACAGTCAAAACTACCACATGGATTTTGACTAAATTTTCAACACAGATACATATTGGGCCATGGAAGACTCCATTAAATTTTGAGTGATCTGGATCTGGATTCTGAATCAAGTTTAACTTTATGTAGGCTTTGAAAGATTACGTCAAAACTACTTCACGGATTCTTACCAAATTTTCACCACAGACACATATTGGGCCATGAAAGACACCATTAAATTTTGGAGGTGATCAGGATCTGGATCAAAATTTCCCTTTATATAAGGTTTGAAGGATCACATCAAAACAACTTCATGGATTCTGATTAAATTTGCAACACACACAGATATTATGGCATGGAAGACTGCGGAATTTTGGAGGTGATCTGGATCCAGATCCAGATTCTGGATCAAGATTTCCCTTTATAAAGGCTTTGAAGGATTACTTCAAAACGACTTCACAGATTCTCACCAAATCTGCACCACAGATTAGGGCGTGAAAGACTCCACTGCATTTTGGAGGTGAATGGGATCCGGATTGGCGGATGTCAGAAATCTCTGATTGCTCTTGTTTTTTTTTTTTGTTTTGTTTTTTTTGTTTTTTTATGCAGCCATCTGTTGTTGAATTGATGCAGCTATTTTCTGCTTTTGCTGGCGGTGTATTAATTTTTGAAGTGTTGTGGCCCCATTCGGCAACTGTAGCTGATTGGATTAAAAGAAACATTTTCAAAATGTTTAAATCAATAATCTAATAACATTTCTTTCTGTTTTTTTAAATGTCATGAATATTGATGGTTACTTTATTCTTATTTGCTTTGTATACTTTAGCCAAATGCACTGTTGCATCAGCTGTTTTCAATTTTTCTTTGTACAGTTTGTCAACAAAAGGTTGGTTGGTTTTAACTCTATTTTTTAAGTTTTGTTGTTTGTATTAGGATAACATCTCATTCTGAAAACACTGACAGTAAATCAGCATTATTTAATGATTTCTAATTACAGCATCATTTATATCTAGGAAGACTGATGCTTGTATTACATCATACTTTTTAATTGTAAAATCAAAATTACGGAAGCAAAAACTTTTTTAAAACGGTTAAAATGGACCGCAGGCTCATTTTTCTAAAACCATTTTTCCTCCATTCTTTGGAGTTATTTATTCGTTTGTGGCCTCTCTGTCCTACCTTTACTATTTTTCTCCTGTCATCCCTCCCTTCAGCTCTTTATTTGTCTCCTCCTTCTATGATGATTTTTTTCATTCTGCTGAGCGGTTTTTTAGGAAGGAGACACATGTACAGTTCCAAAACAATGCAAATAAAAACACATTGATATATACTTTTGTGAGCATTTATCCACTTAACTCCTCCTTTGTTTGTCTTGTTTCTCCATCACATAGATCCTCTGGGGTTGAAACATGAACAGTGTTTTGATTTATAAACAATAATTAAGCAATATGGAAACTCAGCCACATGGGGTGTGCAGCCAGTATATTCTGAGTGCCGGTACCAAGCCCGGATAAATGAGAAGGGTTGCGTCAGGAAGGGCATCCGGCGTAAAACAAGCCAACCCAACTATGTAGACTAAGAATTGAATTTCCATACCGGATCGGTCGCGGCCCGGGTTAACAACGTCCGCCACCGGTGCTATTGCACAACAGGGTGCCGGTGGAAATTGGGCTACTGCTGGGCGAAGACAATGAAGAAGAGGAGAACGTTTCCACAAACAGTGGGAGAAGAAGAAAACTAGAAGGGTGGAAATGAGAGTGGGGACTTTGAATGTTGGTAGTATGACTGGTAAAGGGAGAGAGCTGGCTGATATGATGGAGAGGAGAAAGGTAGACATATTGTGTGTGCAAGAGACCAAGTGGAAGGGAAGTAAGAGCAGGAGCATCGGCGGTGGGTACAAGTTGTACCATGGTGAGGACAGGAAGAGAAATGGTGTTGGGGTCATTTTAAAGGAAGAGTATGTTAAAAGTGTGTTGGAGGTTAAGCGAGTGTCTGACAGGGTGATGAGTGTGAAGTTGGAAATTGAAGGGGTGATGATGAATATCATCAATGCATATGCCCCACAGGTAGGTTGTGAGATGAAGGAGAAAGAAGATTTCTGGAGTGTGTTAGATGAGGTGGTGGAGAGTGTGCCCAAGCATGAAAGAGTGGTGATAGGAGCAGACTTCAATGGCCACGTTGGTGAAGGGAAAAGAGGTGATGAAGAAGTAATGGGTAGATATGTCATCAAGGATAGGAATGGGGAAGGACAGATGGTAGTTGATTTTGCAAAAAGGATGGAAATGGCTGTGGTGAATACATACTTTAAGAAAAGGGAGGAGCACAGCGTAACAAGAGTGGAGGAAGGTGCACACAGGTGGACTACATTCTTTATAGGAGATGTAAGCTAAAAGAAATCGGAGACTGTAAGGTGGTGGCAGGAGAGAGTGTCGTTAGACAGCATAGGATGGTTATTTGTAGGATGAATTTAGAGGTGAAGAAGAAGAGAGTGAAAGCTCAACAAAGGATCAGATGGTGGAAGCTGAAGGAGGAAGACTGTGTGAAATTTAGCAAGCAGGTGAGAGAAGCACTGGTTGGAGGGGAAGCAGTTTTGGACAACTGAAAAAGTACTGCAGATGTGAGGGAGACAGCTAGGACAGTACTGGGTATGACATCTGGCCAGTGGAAGGAAGACAAGGAGACTTGGTGGTGGAATGAAGAGGTCCAGGAAAGCATAAGGAGAAAGAGGTTGGTGAAAAAGTTTTGGGATAGTCGTAGAGATGAAGAAAGTAGACGGGGAGTACAAGGAGATGCGGTGTAAGGTGAAAAGAGAAGTGGCAACAGCGAAGGAAAAGCAATATTGCGAGTTGTACAAGAAATTGAATAGTAAGGAAGGAGAAAAGGACTTGTACCAATTGGCCAGACAAAGGGACAGAGCTGGAAAGGTTGTGCAGCAGGTTAGGGTGGTAAAAGATGCACATGGTAATGTGCCGACAAGTGAGGAGTGTGTGCTGAGAAGGTGGAGGGAATATTTTGAAGAGCTGATGAATAAAGAAAATGAGCGAGAGAAAAGGCTGGATGATGTGGTGAGAGTAAATCAGGAAGTACAAGAGATTAGTAAGGAAGAAGTGAGGGCTGCTATGAAGAGGATGAAGAGTGGAAAGACAGTTGGTCCAGATGACATTCCAGTGGAGGCATGGAAATGTCTAGGAGAGATGGCAGTAGTGAGAGGATGCCTGAGGAGTGGAGACAAAGTGTGCTGGTTCCTATTTTCAAGAACAAGGGTGATATGCAGAGCTGCAGTAACTACAGAGGCATAAAGCTGATCAGCCACAGCATGAAGTTATGGGAAAGAGTAGTAGAAGCTAGGCTTAGAAAACAGGTGAAGATCTGTGAGCAGCAATATGGTTTCATGCCGAGAAAGAGCACTACAGATGCAATGTTTGCTCTGAGAATACTGTTGGAGAAGTACAGAGAAGGCCAGAAAAGAGTTACATTGTGTGTTTGTGGACTTAGAAAAAGCTTATGATAGGGTGCCAAGAGAAGAGCTGTGGTATTGTATGAGGAAGTCTGGAGTGGCAGAGAAGTATGTTAGGGTAGTGCAGGACATGTACAAGAATAGTGTGACAGCGGTGAGATGCGCAGTCGGAATGATAGACTCATTCAAGGTGGAGGTGGGATTACACCAAGGATCAGCTCTGAGTCCTTTCTTGTTTGCAGTGGTTATGGACAGGTTGACGGATGAGATCAGACAGGAGTCCCCATGGACTATGATGTTTGCAGATGACATTGTGATCTGTAGTGAGAGTAGAGAGCAAGTTGAGTCTGGAGAGGTGGAGATATGCTTTGGAGAGAAGGGGAATGAAAGTCAGTAGAAGCAAGACTGAGTACATGTGTGTGAATGGGAGGGAGCCCAGTGGAATAGTGCAGTTATAAGGAGTAGAAGTGGTGAAAGTAGATGAGTTTAAATATTTGGGGTCAACTGTTCAAAGTAATGGAGAGTGTGGTAGAGAGATGAAGAAGAGAGTGCAGGCAGGGTGGAGTGGGTGGAGAAAGGTGGCAGGAGTGATTTGTGACTGAAGAATATCAGCAAGAGTGAAGGGGAAAGTTTACAAGACAGTAGTGAGACCAGCTATGTTGCACGGCTTAGAGACGGTGGCACTAACAAAAAGACAGGAGGCAGAGCTGGAGGTGGCAGAGCTGAAGATGTTGAGATTCTCTTTGGGAGTAACAAGAATGGACAAGATTAGGAATGAACATATCAGAGGGACAGCTCAGGTGGGACGGTTTGGAGACAAAGTCAGAGAGGCGCGATTGAGAAGGTTTGGACATGTGCGGAGGAGGGACCCAGGGTATATAGGGAGAAGGATGCTGAGGATGGAGCCACCAGGCAGGAGGAGAAGAGGGAGACCAAAGAGGAGGTTTATGGATGTGTTGAAGGAGGACAAGCAGGTGGTTGGTGTGACAGAGGAAGATACAGAGGACAGGGTGAGATGGAAACGACTGATCTGCTGTGGCGACCCCTAACGGGAACGGCCGAAAGACAGAAGAAGAAGAAGAATTAAGCAATATTGAAAAATTGCATGAATTATAGGTTCCTTGTTGATTCTTTGAACAGGCAGTGGTGGTCAACTTTCAATCAAAAAAAGCAACTTTGTCCACCATCTGCTAAGCACTGCCACCTGCTGGATGGTTCAGGAATGTGCGTTCATATCAAATGACAGCAGCACAGTTTATAGGAGCAGGCTGCACATGGGGTTTGTTTTGACAGTGGGTTCAGAACAGATTTTAAAATTCTCATTGTGGTCATCCTGGATAACACAGAGATTAATTAGACCTGTTCATATACATTATGATAAATACTTAAGAACTGTAGCAAAATATTTCCAATGCCAGATTTTTATTCATTCATACAATTAAACTGATTAAATTAACTCAAATCCAGAAAGTACCGTTGTACAACTAAATGTTTTTTTAAGATTTCGAAACTAAGACTTTATTAAATATTATTTCATGTCACATGACACCAAATACGTTTTCTGCTTTATATTGCATTTTTATCATTTCAGAAAGCAAGGTTTGCGCCAGGTGTTAAATACATTTTATTAGCATGAAAAAAAACAAAAAGATTTGGGACTTAAAAGAAGAACTTTGAAAAGTTGTTTCCGCCCGGTTTCGAACCGGGGACCTTTCGCGTGTGAGGCGAACGTGATAACCACTACACTACGGAAACCTCTGATATCAGTACCCTCTGTTAATGCTTTTAATATAAACAGACATAGAGAACGTTATCACTTTATTTCCCAATCAATCGTCTTGCTTGCTAAATTTGTGACGGACGAGTTACAAAGCTTCTTCATTTTCACCACAGAAAAATCTGGGTCTCTACAGCGACCACTGAACTACTCAGATAGCGACGTTACCACGGTGCCTCCTAGTGGCAAAAGATAGTACTACAGATGTTCTTTAAGCGAAACTTCAAAAACTGTTTTTTTCTGATTACCATAAGTGTTGTCTTTTTTTAAAAAACGTTTAATGTAATTACGTTTATATTAGTTTAATTGTGCCTATTCCTAATTTTTGACTCGTAAAACCGAAAAGTCAACAAGACGCTTCAAACTTATGGGCGGCGCTTCCTGTCCAGGCTGAGTAGTCGATGGCAGATCTTCACGGTACAATCGATATGAAGAGTTGGTCTCGTTGTTTTTAACAATTTGAATGCATCACATGAAATGCCATAATAGCATCATCTTTATCAGGCACGCAAATCAAAGTAAATCAGATTTTGTATCCTTTTCATTACCCGATCATCCTTGGTTGAAATCTCTGTCAAACTGAGAAAATCAAAGATCCCATGTTCCTGTGTAGTCCAATGTTGGCAGTAGCGCTTTGAGATTCTCCTTCAGATGGAGAACCTATTTTTTTTTTTTTTAGACCATGGGTCACCAACCCTGCTCCTGCATGTTCTCCATAGATTAGCAATGTCTTATTTTTTCCAAGCTTGATTAGCTCAACACCCCTGACTCAGCACTGGGTAGTATGGAATTAGAAAACACACAGCAGGTGATCTGCAGGAACTGGGCTGGGAAGACTTCTGGACTTACTCATCCCTTGAGCAAGCACATTGGCAAATGGGCAGCTTCATTTAAAGCCAAACTGTTACTACACCAGATTGTTGACTACTTTGGGGACAAAATTGCTTATGTAGAGTGGCTGGGAAGTGCAACAACTTTTAGAAATGGCAGAATTGAAAGGGAAAGTACCAAATGCTGAATATGACGGAAGGGGAATGCACCAAATGACAGACATTCCCCTTCCGTCACATTCAGCATTTGGTACTTTCCCTTTCCCTCAGAATCTGCCACTTGTCAATTTTCTTTCAGGACTTAAGTGTTCTGTCATTTGTAAATTTGTTTCAGAACTTGTGAAAGCATTCTGCCATTTCTAAATTTTGTGACTTGTTAAAGTGTCATTTGTAAATTTGTTTCAGGATTTGTCAGTGTTCTGTCATTTGTAAATTTTCCTTCAGGACTTAAGTGTTCTGTCATTTATAAATTTGTTTCAGAACTTGTGAAAGTGTTCTGCCATTTCTAATTTTTTTGAGACTTGTGAAAGTGTTCTGCCATTTGTAATTTTTTTTTTTTGGGGGGGGGGGGGGACTACTTGTTAAGGTGTTCTGCCATTTGTAAATTTGTTTCAGGACTCATGTTCTTCCATTTGTACATTTGTTTAGCATTTTGTAATTTTGATTTGCACTTCCCAGCCACTGTACTTATGACTTTTGCTTAGTGTAAAAATTCTTAAAGTCCTGAATTTCATATTTCATTGACCAACTACACTGCACACATATAGAAAACAATGCAACAAAGCACATGCAAAACAGTTTTTTTGTTTTCCTTTTTGGGTTTGTCTCTCAGGGACACTATAGCAGAACCCTACGGACCAGACTACACCGGCGGACCTTCTTGAGATAAGTGCACCAACTGCTGCCTTTCATCAGATTAACAGAATGCAGAACATTTTATGTTCATTCACATTCCAGTTGAGTGACTGTGTTCAATTGCATCAGAACAAGGAAAGAAAGGACAAATTATGCTATTTTTACACTTTTATTGTGTTTTGTTATAAAATCAGGAGTCTTAGTCAAACAGACCAAAGCCCATATCGTCGTCAGACTCCTCAGACTCCTCCTTCTTTTCTTCTTTCTTCTCCTCTTCTTTGGCTGCATGGACAAATGAGATGAGTCAATGACGGCTTTGATTAACATGTTGGCTTTTACTCCTGAGACCATCAAAATACTTTAATACTTTTGGATCAATGGCTTAAGTATCCAAGTCTTAAAAGCCACAAAAGTCAAACCAAATCTTTACCTGGGGCCTCTCCAGCAACAGGAGCGCCTCCTCCTGCAGGAGCTCCGGCTGGAGCTCCGCCTCCAGCTCCAACGCTGCAGATCAGGCTGCCAATGTCAATGCTGGACAGAGCCTGAAAAGGTCAGAGGTGATTGTTAACAGTCACATTTTAAAGTAGTATACATAAATCTTTTAACTGCTAAATCGGCTAAAGACTGACAATCACAAAGGAAGGACAGTTAAAGAAACGCCAACAGTACAAAGTTAAATCAAATCAAATCAATTTAATTTATATAGCACCAAATCACAACAAACAGTCGCCCCAAGGCGCTTCATATTGCAAGGCAAAAGCCATACAATAATCACAGAAAAACCCCAACGGTCAAAACGACCCCCTATGAGCAAGCACTTGGCGACAGTGGGAGGAAAACCCCCCCCCCTAACAGGAAGAAACCGCCAGCAGAACCAGGCTCAGGGAGGGGCAGTCCTCTGCTGGGACTGGTTGGGGCTGAGGGAGAGAACCAGGAAAAAGACATGCTGTGGAGGGGAGCAGAGATCAATAACTAATGATTAAATGCAGAGTGGTGCATACAGAGCAAAAAGAGGTGAATAAAAAGAAACAGTGCATCATGGGAACCCCCCAGCAGTCTAAGTCTATAGCAGCATAACTAAGGGATGGTTCAGGGTCACCTGATCCAACCCTAACTATAAGCTTTAGCAAAAAGGAAAGTTTTAAGCCTAATCTTAAAAGTAGAGAGGGTGTCTGTCTCCCTGATCTGAATTGGGAGCTGGTTCCACAGGAGAGGAGCCTGAAAGCTGAAGGCTCTGCCTCCCATTCTACTCTTACAAACCCTAGGAACTACAAGTAAGCCTGCAGTCTGAGAGCGAAGTGCTCTATTGGGGTGATATGGTACTACGAGGTCCCTAAGATAAGATGGGACCTGATTATTCAAAACCTTATAAGTAAGAAGAAGAATTTTAAATTCTATTCTAGAATTAACAGGAAGCCAATGAAGAGAGGCCAATATGGGTGAGATATGCTCTCTCCTTCTAGTCCCCGTTAGTACTCTAGCTGCAGCATTTTGAATTAACTGAAGGCTTTTTAGGGAACTTTTAGGACAACCTGATAATAATGAATTACAATAGTCCAGCCTAGAGGAAATAAATGCATGAATTAGTTTTTCAGCATCACTCTGAGACAAGACCTTTCTGATTTTAGAGATATTGCGTAAATGCAAAAAAGCAGTCCTACATATTTGTTTAATATGCGCTTTGAATGACATATCCTGATCAAAAATGACTCCAAGATTTCTCACAGTATTACTAGAGGTCAGGGTAATGCCATCCAGAGTAAGGATCTGGTTAGACACCATGTTTCTAAGATTTGTGGGGCCAAGTACAATAACTTCAGTTTTATCTGAGTTTAAAAGCAGGAAATTAGAGGTCATCCATGTCTTTATGTCTGTAAGACAATCCTGCAGTTTAGCTAATTGGTGTGTGTCCTCTGGCTTCATGGATAGATAAAGCTGGGTATCATCTGCGTAACAATGAAAATTTAAGCAATACCGTCTAATAATACTGCCTAAGGGAAGCATGTATAAAGTGAATAAAATTGGTCCTAGCACAGAACCTTGTGGAACTCCATAATTAACTTTAGTCTTTGAAGAAGATTCCCCATTTACATGAACAAATTGTAATCTATTAGACAAATATGATTCAAACCACCGCAGCGCAGTGCCTTTAATACCTATGGCATGCTCTAATCTCTGTAATAAAATTTTATGATCAACAGTATCAAAAGCAGCACTGAGGTCTAACAGAACAAGCACAGAGATGAGTCCACTGTCCGAGGCCATGAGAAGATCATTTGTAACCTTCACTAATGCTGTTTCTGTACTATGATGAATTCTAAAACCTGACTGAAACTCTTCAAATAGACCATTCCTCTGCAGATGATCAGTTAGCTGTTTTACAACTACCCTTTCAAGAATTCTTGAGAGAAAAGGAAGGTTGGAGATTGGCCTATAATTAGCTAAGATAGCTGGGTCAAGTGATGCTTTTTAAGTAATGGTTTAATTACTGCCACCTTAAAAGCCTGTGGTACATAGCCAACTAATAAAGATAGATTGATCATATTTAAGATCGAAGCATTAATTAATGGTAGGGCTTCCTTGAGCAGCCTGGTAGGAATGGGGTCTAATAAACATGTTGATGGTTTGGATGAAGTAACTAATGAAAATAACTCAGACAGAACAATCGGAGAGAAAGAGTCTAACCAAATACCGGCATCACTGAAAGCAGCCAAAGATAACGATACGTCTTTGGGATGGTTATG
Source organism: Thalassophryne amazonica (assembly GCF_902500255.1). NCBI lineage: Eukaryota > Metazoa > Chordata > Actinopteri > Batrachoidiformes > Batrachoididae > Thalassophryne > Thalassophryne amazonica. Next base: position 39,580,656 of record NC_047122.1, read on the forward strand.
AGTAATTTTTTCTCTAATAGTTAAAATTTTGTTAGCAAAGAAAGTCATGAAGTCATTACTAGTTAAAGTTAATGGAATACTCAGCTCAATAGAGCTCTGACTCTTTGTCAGCCTGGCTACAGTGCTGAAAAGAAACCTGGGGTTGTTCTTATTTTCTTCAATTAGTGATGAGTAGAAAGATGTCCTAGCTTTACGGAGGGCTTTTTTATAGAGCAACAGACTCTTTTTCCAGGCTAAGTGAAGATCTTCTAAATTAGTGAGACGCCATTTCCTCTCCAACTTACGGGTTATCTGCTTTAAGCTACGAGTTTGTGAGTTATACCACGGAGTCAGGCACTTCTGATTTAAAGCTCTCTTTTTCAGAGGAGCTACAGCATCCAAGGTTGTCTTCAATGAGGATGTAAAACTATTAACGAGATACTCTATCTCACTTACAGAGTTTAGGTAGCTACTCTGCACTGTGTTGTTATATGGCACTGCTTTTAAACTCAGATAAAACTGAAGTTATTGTACTTGGCCCCACAAATCTTAGAAACATGGTGTCTAACCAGATCCTTACTCTGGATGGCATTACCCTGACCTCTAGTAATACTGTGAGAAATCTTGGAGTCATTTTTGATTTTTGATCAGGATATGTCATTCAAAGCGCATATTAAACAAATATGTAGGACTGCTTTTTTGCATTTACGCAATATCTCTAAAATCAGAAAGGTCTTGTCTCAGAGTGATGCTGAAAAACTAATTCATGCATTTATTTCCTCTAGGCTGGACTATTGTAATTCATTATTATCAGGTTGTCCTAAAAGTTCCCTAAAAAGCCTTCAGTTAATTCAAAATGCTGCAGCTAGAGTACTGACGGGGACTAGAAGGAGAGAGCATATCTCACCCATATTGGCCTCTCTTCATTGGCTTCCTGTTAATTCTAGAATAGAATTTAAAATTTTTCTTCTTATAAGGTTTTGAATAATCAGGTCCCATCTTATCTTAGGGACCTCGTAGTACCATATCACCCCAATAGAGCGCTTCGCTCTCAGACTGCAGGCTTACTTGTAGTTCCTAGGGTTTGTAAGAGTAGAATGGGAGGCAGAGCCTTCAGCTTTCAGGCTCCTCTCCTGTGGAACCAGCTCCCAATTCAGATCAGGGAGACAGACACCCTCTCTACTTTTAAGATTAGGCTTAAAACTTTCCTTTTTGCTAAAGCTTATAGTTAGGGTTGGATCAGGTGACCCTGAACCATCCCTTAGTTATGCTGCTATAGACTTAGACTGCTGGGGGGTTCCCATGATGCACTGTTTCTTTTTATTCACCTCTTTTTGCTCTGTATGCACCACTCTGCATTTAATCATTAGTTATTGATCTCTGCTCCCCTCCACAGCATGTCTTTTTCCTGGTTCTCTCCCTCAGCCCCAACCAGTCCCAGCAGAAGACTGCCCCTCCCTGAGCCTGGTTCTGCTGGAGGTTTCTTCCTGTTAAAAGGGAGTTTTTCCTTCCCACTGTAGCCAAGTGCTTGCTCACAGGGGGTCGTTTTGACCGTTGGGGTTTTACATAATTGTTGTGTGGCCTTGCCTTACAATGTGGAGCGCCTTGGGGCAACTGTTTGTTGTGATTTGGTGCTATATAAAAAAATTGATTGATTGATTGATAAAGAAGGAATCATATCCTTAAACCTAGTTACAGCGCTTTCTGAAAGACTTCTAGTGTAATGAAACTTATTCCCCACTGCTGGGTAGTCCATCAGAGTAAATGTAAATGTTATTAAGAAATGATCAGACAGAAGGGAGTTTTCAGGGAATACTGTTAAGTCTTCTATTTCCACATCATAAGTCAGAACAAGATCTAAGATATGATTAAAGTGGTGGGTGGACTCATTTACATTTTGAGCAAAGCCAATAGAGTCTAATAATAGATTAAATGCAGTGTTGAGGCTGTCATTCTCAGCATCTGTGTGGATGTTAAAATCGCCCACTATAATTATCTTATCTGAGCTAAGCACTAAGTCAGACAAAAGGTCTGAAAATTCACAGAGAAACTCACAGTAACGACCAGGTGGACGATAGATAATAATAGTTAGAGTTAGATGTGTTTTTTGCTCTGTAGACGGGTTTCCAGCACCCACCAAACTGCACAATTTGAAACAGCAAATTGAAAATACACCTAATGGAAAAAAATTGCATTCTGAAAAAAAAAAAAAAAAAATATCCTCAAACATTGCAAGAAGATTTTCACAGGTGAATCTAAAAAGCTTTATTCTGCAAAACTACAATGGAAAAGCTTTTGCCACTATTACAGGTCACATGACCAACCTGGAATAGAAAACGTTATAGCAATATTGAATTAAAAAGGAAAACAACAAAATGTCAATATTTAGCTGGATGCACTGCTCCATTGCCATGACCTTTAAAATGACATTTGCAGAAAGGGAGTCACTAGCATGTCAGTTATCGCGAGATGACAAAACCAAACTGTCATTCAGTCATGGAAACGCTGTCATCTCATAATTGTTTTTTTCCGACATCCTGAAAATATTGCTTAACTGATATGTAAATATGTGATATGGAAACACAGTTTGTGTCACAGAATAGCAGGTTTTTTTTTGGGACATTCCAATCAGTGCCTTAAAATCCTCAGCACTGACGGTTGAAGTAAGCAGTAACGATGGCGAGACAAATCCCCCTGTTTTCTCCCTCCTCCAAATCACATGAAATATTTCTGCACAGTGTGTAAACACGTTTCTCACCTTGGCAAACAGACTTGGCCAGAAAGGCTCCACGGTGACTCCAGCAGCCTTGATCAGAGCATTCAGCTTGTCCTCCTGCGCACATACACACAGTGTTACAGAAACATACCTCGATAATCCTCCTTCCTTAAACAGCTGTCTTAAAGATAAAAAGCCATGTTCGTATAATGTGGATCATCCGAGGTGGTGTAAACACGCTCACTAATAGTAAGGAATATTTGGACACTGACCATTCTTATCATCCTGCTTCTGTAGTTGAAAAGATGCAACCAAGATGTGATTGAAAAGGAGAGCTTCCGCTTTAAATCAAAGGGCTTAACCTTTTTTTTGTCTTCATTAACAATTAAGAAAGTTAATAAATTTAACAGTACCTCGAATTTCAAAAGCCAAAACTAACTGGACAACTGGCACTTGTTAAAGCCCGTGTCACACCATGATGGATCAAGGAAACGTATGAGGAGCTGATACGTATTTTGGGGATCTGTTTGTGTTCATTTTTGTCCTACAAACATCCTTTTCCCATCTACAAAATGAATTCCACATCAGCTCATGTCCACCAAGCCTGTCAAAATTTTTTGTAGATGCTCAAACCGTTGAGCAGACATCAGGTGGAGAGCTTTTTCACTGCCTGCACATTTGTTTACAGTTTCTTCCCCTCTGTACTTATTTACTTTTACGATACTCGTGCATTTATATCCTATGGCTGTCCAATGCTTCAGACTGGGCTTCTGATTGGCCAAAGCTCCAGCGTGGAGTGTGAATTCTACACGGGTAAAGACAGGACAGTTCTCAATGCAGCAACACGCAGCGCTGGTATTGTAGCCAAGGTCACTCAAGAAAAAGCATGGTTGTGCCCTTTTTTTAAAAATCTGGTTGTGAGACTGCACTCGGCGGAGTCTCTTGGTGAGGAGGTGAAACAGAATTGTTTGATCTCCTCACTGGTGCAGCTGTAGTGAGTACTGGCAAAGCTGTCAGTGCATGTACATAGTGAGGAAGTATGACGTCACGACCCCAAACAAGCCAGATTCTCGCCACGTGCAATCAGATCTCTGCAAATTGTGTTCAACTATAGCTCCGCCCAGTGCCCATATGTCTTGAAACTGGGAAAATAATTTTGCTGAATGCAGTTCTTTGTGTTGACAGTGGAAATGTGACATCATCTGTCCATCAGAGCCCCAAATCCACTGGAGACCAAAGGATTACACAATACTGGCACCTAACAAAATATTTAAATACGCAACTAATCCATTTGCTCTCACTGTCACAGTGTGACACACCCTTAATGTAAGGATTATTAACAGGTGGATGAAAGTAACTGCCTGAAGTCTGTAACTCATGGACATCATCAAACGCGGAGTTTCCTCTTGGCTCCGTAAACTCTGGATCCCATAAATGGAGGACCCAGAGATGAGAACGTGACTACCAACATAAGCAAGTCTCTTAACAACTGACATTTTCAGCAGTTTCACTCCTGACCGAGTTTAGAAAGTTACTGAGAAAAATTACTCCACTAACTGAGCTGAAACAAAATAGCTGGTTACTGAACTGACCAGCTTCTCAAATGTAACGAATTATTGGTAAGGTCAATATTTTGGCAACTCCATCATTCTACATGCACTCTCTGTTGCACTGTTATAACGTGATTGTTATAACAGGGTTAATTACAACATTGTACACATTCTGATCACATATGCAGCCTGATAACTGTGGAAGAACCACGTGTTTATATCAGGACCTAATAAAATCACCACTGTCACACACGTAGTAAGATAATAGGATAGAACTGTCAATTTAATTATGAATTTTGTTATCGTATTCACAGCCAGAAGACTGTACATTGGAATCATTAGCCACAACACACGTTAGCTAGTTTGATGTTAGCAACAAACACGCCGCCATGATTATATCCGTCAAAAGCAACTGTTTTGATCACCAAAGATATTAACGCCGGACTAAAGCGACTTCATCATATGTTGCTGGTCGAGTCCACATCAATGTGTTTTTTTTTTTTTCTTTACTGGTACTTCCAGGCACAGCGCTTCATTCAAGCGGCGGTGTGAAGTGGGACACTCACGGTGACGGTGACTTCATCGTCATGGAGGATCAAAGCGGAGTAAATACAGGCGAGCTCGGACACGCAAGCCATTGTAGATGTTAGACTTTAGGGTCGTAAGGTCGGATGCCTAAATGTGAGGGTGCTAGTCGCCGGATTGTGAGCCTTAGCTTCAGATGAAGAACCGAGCACCTTTCAGCACGTCAACTTTCAAGAGCGGAAAAGGAAGAAAGAAGGGCGGGACTTTGGGTAATATATAGTGCGTGGAGACAGCGTCACATTGACGTCAAGACGCACGCAGCGACACGTCAGACGTTCGAGTTAAGTGAACGTTTATTTTTTAAGCAAACCGGCCGCCATATTACCACTCCTATGTTCCGCTCCTCAACGCTTTTTTCTATTGATCTTTAATGAGGCGCACGCAACTTTATTCTTTGCAATTTTGTTAAAAAATACCTTCAGTGCAGCTATAAACTGCGCAAATCGCCAGTTCAAAGGCTGTGGACGAACATTTCACCTGTAAATGTGATTGAAGTGGGAAGTAATGAATAACTTGAAAAGTTCTATCCCTTGTTCCAGCATATAGGCAAAGATAATAATAAATAATAATAAGTGGCTTATTAACTCAACATGTGTAGCCACATAACCACGAAGTTAGTGAAGAGGACACTCATGACTTTATAGAGAGACATAAGAACAAACCACCATCAGGAAAATGGAGACTGATGTGAATTGTTCACTGAATGGCTGAGTGGAACCAAGGAGAATAGAGGGCTCCTTGTTCTTTCTCCGATGGAACTTGACAAATGGAGTTGACGATAATTATATGGTTCTTGTTCTTTATTTTTGTTGTAATATGTGATAAATATCTTATCACGTCTGTTTATGTATCATGCCCTGGTATCTGTATGAGCCGCCATCCTTTCAGACTCAGGCTGATACAGATACATTGGGGCATGATACAGGGCGTGATACATAGACATGTGATAAGGTATACTTATTATATGGCTGTGATGCTACGTGCACTCTGATTGGCTGATTACCGATGGGATATTTTCCCATATCTGGACCGGTGACTATGACAATCGGTCTGCAACGCATATTTTCATTACAAATCAGGAAGATAAAAACACGATTAGAAAAACCAAGTTTGACATGAACGAACTCCATAAACATCTAAACAGCATCTGAAAAAACACAGACTGAAAGCTTACCAGCTAATGACTGGACCATCTGTTGGCAAGTAATTAATGGAGGTGAAGAAAGCGAACAGGCTCAACACTGTCAGCAACGTATTTGGGTGATACTGTAAGTTTGCGTGTTTATATGTATAACAGCCATATAATAGACAGTTAACCTCATTTGCTCTGTCTTTACGGGGATATCAGACCTCAGTGTTTTTCGTACGGACCGAAGGTCACCTTGGTCTGATATTTCCCCGTACAGACCTCTCACTCGGTTAATAACCCTTTATTATGTGTAGTATTCGCTTTTTGGGATGAACTGATTAATAAAAACTAACAAAATTATGCTTTAACCTCATCACATTATACAACCCCTGGCAATAATTATGGAATCACCGGCCTCGGAGGATGTTCATTCAGTTGTTTAATTTTGTAGAAAAAAAGCAGATCACAGACATGACACAAAACTAAAGTCATTTCAAATGGCAACTTTCTGGCTTTAAGAAACACTATAAGAAATCAGGAAAAATAATTGTGGCAGTCAGTAACGGTTACTTTTTTAGACCAAGCAGAGGGAAAAAAATATGGACTCACTCAATTCTGAGGAATAAATTATGGAATCACCCTGTAAATTTTCATCCAAAAACTAACACCCATATCAAATCAGATCTGCTCATTAGTCTGCATCTAAAAAAGGAGTGATCACACCTTGGAGAGCTGTTGCACCAATTGGACTGACATGAATCATGGCTCCAACACGAGAGATGTCAATTGAAACAAAGGAGAGGATTATCAAACTCTTAAAAGAGGGTAAATCATCACGCAATGTTGCAAAAGATGTTGGTTGTTCACAGTCAACTGTGTCTAAACTCTGGACCAAATACAAACAACATGGGAAGGTTGTTAAAGGCAAACATACTGGTAGACCAAGGAAGACATCAAAGCATCAAGACAGAAAACTTAAAGCAATATGTCTCAAAAATCGAAAATGCACAACAAAACAAATGAGGAACGAATGGGAGGAAACTGGAGTCAACGTCTGTGACCGAACTGTAAGAAACCACCTAAAGAAAATGGGATTTACATACAAAAAAGCTCAACGAAAGCCATCATTAATGATGCTGGAACTTTTGTTTGGTGCCGTTCCAATGAGATTTATAAAGATGACTGCCTGAAGAGAACATGTAAATTTCCACAGTCATTGATGATATGAGGCTGCATGTCAGGTAAAGGCACTGGGGAGATGGCTGTCATTACATCATCAATAAATGCACAAGTTTATGTTGATATTTTGGACACTTTTCTTATCCCATCAATTGAAAGGATGTTTGGGGATGATGAAATCATTTTTCAAGATGATAATGCATCTTGCCATAGAGCAAAAACTGTGAAAACATTCCTTGCAAAAAGACACATAGGGTCAATGTCATGGCCTGCAAATAGTCCGGATCTTAATCCAATTGAAAATCTTTGGTGGAAGTTGAAGAAAATGGTCCAAGACAAGGCTCCAACTTGCAAAGCTGATCTGGCAACAGCAATCACAGAAAGTTGGAGCCAGATTGATGAAGAGTACTGTTTGTCACTCATTAAGTCCATGCCTCAGAGACTGCAAGCTGTTATAAAAGCCAGAGGTGGTGCAACAAAATACTAGTGATGTGTTGGAGCGTTCTTTTGTTTTTCATGATTCCATAATTTTTTCCCTCTGCTTGGTCTAAAAAAATAACCGTTACTGACTGCCACTAATTTTTTTCTTTTTCTTATAGTGTTTCTTAAAGCCAGAAAGTTGCCATTTGAAATGACTTTAGTTTTGTGTCATGTCTGTAATCTGCTTTTTTTTCTACAAAATTAAACAACTGAATGAACATGCTCCGAGGCCGGTGATTCCATAATTTTTGCCAGGGGTTGTAGAAATGTGATTGTTACAAAGTACATTAAAATTTTAAATTTTAAGAAGGAACGTTATTTGAATTAGGTTGTGTGTTCAAATACTGCAGTTTCATTTATTTTCATTTTGTTTTCCTATTATTTCCCTTTTAGGCATTATAAGTTATTTTATTTGTACAGTGTGAAACATTCGAATCAATAAAATCTTCAATGAACACAAAATAAACATCTTTAAAAAGCTTTTCTACAAGTTATTGCACAGAATGTGAAGAAAATTTAAACAGTCACAGATGGCATTTATTGTAAAGAATATACTTAAAAAAAAAAAGAGGTCCATGTTTTAAAATCAAGTGCAAACTACATATCCCGTCAGTTTTATTTAATATAAAACAAACATGGCAAACATAAGCAAAAATCCTGGCAAATGTGTGTCTGCTGCATTTCAACAAGAACAAACCTGTGTGCACAGACCCAACATTCTGATATAAGAATGACACCTACAATCATTCAAAGAAGTCTTTTCTTTAACAAACACAAACTGCACATACAGGGGTAAAAATAAAATATAGAGGAAATCCAAAATGTGGTAATACTTCTCTTAAATTTTACATTTGTCTTTCCCTTAGAATTTCAGTAATTTTTTTTTTTTTTTTTTTTAAATGGGGGGCATACACACCGATGGAATATACTGCAAGAACTTCCCCACCAAAAAAAATTCAAAGCATCATTCTGATATTTGGCACAGCTTATCTTGGTTGCAATATGTACAAATACCCCTAGAGATAAAAAGAACAAACATATATGCATTGATGAAAAAAAGTATAACTAAAATTAATAAACGTGAAGTGCTTTCCATTTTTGACCATTCTCAATTACTTTGACTTGCACTTTCTGACTATAGGCTTAGTTACTTCTGACCACATTTGTAATTTAAAGATCTGTCATTTTAGATTTTTCTACTTAAGTGTAAATTAATTTTGGGATCAGGTGACATTTCACTGAAATGTTTCAACAATTCTGCCCCAAGGAATATGTCACGTTCAATCAACTCTGATTTTAAGAGCAAATCATTTTGCAAAAAAATCGCTCTTTAAATTACACCAGCTGCAACATTAGAGATGTTGGTCAACCTCAATAACTCACAATTTAAGATAACTCGCGGTTTGACTTTGTGGATCCCAACTTGTGCGAATTATCGAGGTTCACCTGTATTCAGATGTTACTTGGTTTTGAAAAGTCTTATCGGCAGTTTCAGAGACATTCACATCATAAAAAAAAAGTTTTGTCATTGATATGAAATACCTGCAAACATGACGTTGCTCACTGGCCATTTCAGTGGTAGGAATCAGAGCTTATGTGAACAACAGTTACAACTGCATTAAAAACATATCAAACCCAGAAAGAAAACACCAACCATATTAAGATGGTGGTCCCATGGACAAGGAATGTGGCAGTTCATTATTCGGCAGCTTCAAAACATAACAGAAGCATATTTTGGGGAGCAAAACAAAACCCAGAATTAGACAAACAACCGGTAAAATCAGACGTTTCATTTCATGTGGCTCATTTTGGCATCGTGAAAAGAAAGAAAGTTACATGGCTGACTTTGATCTTGTCAGATCTACATATTGCAGAAAACATGCAAACTGTAAAGAAAAAAAAACACCGATATTACAACAGTCAAGATTTCATGTAACAGAACAGTTAAGGTCGTGACATGATTTTGTGGAGACCAGTAAAGCTATGTTTTTAAAAGGTGCATGCAAAAGCCAATCAGAAAATGACAGCAAAAATGTATATGTGGGCAAAGTCACATTTATGGGCGGTCATAAATGTGACTTGGCCCACATATACATTTTTGTAATTAGTACCACTGGATTCCTTGGCCCTGAAAATTTGCATTTAGCCAGTGGATACAATCATCCATTTTCTGATAGGTTACTGTATGCACGAGCCAAAAAGGTACAGTTTTGCAAATCACCACAAAACTGCAATCAATGCTAGTACCTGACATAGTGAATTTGATGAGAAAGAAAAGTGAAAATCATGAGGATGTTTAAGGGTCAACACACAAACAAACAACAACAATTAAAACAAACAAAAAAGTTTCTTTTGTGTGTTTAAATCTGCACCATTCAGAAGAAAACAAACAACACCAGTGTGTTTGAAAAAAGAAAGAAAGAAAAAAAAAAAAACTCCAAGATGGTAGCCAATAACTTCATCCTCTCTAGTCCTCATGATGCTTTCCTTTGGGTTTGTCGTCATAAGAAACTCCGTATTCATTGACTCGTGTCTTGTCCACTGGGTAGAGCCTGAAGAGGTGGAGACAAAAAAATGAACAGACTTTCTAGGTTCAAGTCAGTAAATGTAAAAAGCAGCATGTGTCAGCGTGTACCATCTCTGGTAGAGGTAAATGAGAAACACCACGTCATCTCTGAAACACGCCAGTCTGTGAGACGTCGGCATGGTGATGATGAACGCAAATACGTCATCAATGAAAGTGTTGAAAGCCTGTAAAAGACCGGTCCAAAGAAATGATCAATGGCAACATTGAGGTTCACATGAAAACATCTGCAGGTTAATTCAAAATAATATTATTAAAATGTAATTAAATACCTTTTAAAACAAGTTGGTGTTCCAAGAATTAATCAGATCCACATTAATATAAACTGAATGCCTCAATAGGATTTTTTTTTAAATATATGATACGAAGATGATTATTATTTGGTGATGATAATCTGCGGATTTGCTGTTACCTTGTACATGAAGGCTTTCCAGGGCAGGTGGGCCACAGATTTTAGCTGTTGAATAAAGAACATAGGATATTACACAAGTAGAATATTTAGGAATAAATAAATAAAAATAGTAAATAGTCATAAATTTGCTATTTCAGATGATCAGTACAGGTCCAACTTCCAACATTAGACATTAATAAACTGAACTAATTTTTATCCTGCAGAAGTGAAATTTGACTTGACTCCAGAAATACAACTCATGATTATTTTCAGAATTGATTAAAATTGATTGATTATTTTCTCCATTAATCGATTAGTACAGAGTAGTAGACATAAAATGTCAGACAATTGTGAATGTTGTTTAATGTCTTCAGAGCCAAAGATGATGCCTTCAAATGTCTTGGTTTGGCAATGGTCCAGAAATATTCCATTTACTCCAGAGAAGAGTAAAGAAACGCCTAAAATGAACCAGAAAGTATTCACATCTAGGAAGCTGTAGATTACAAAAGGACTTAAAAATTACTGGCTGATCATTTCAATTCAATTTATTAAACTTATAGAGTGCCAAATCACGACAACGTTGCCTCAAGGTGTTTCACAGAAAACAAACAAATTAAACCAGAAGATCAAAGAGCGTATTAAAAGATTAAAAGTATAATAAAAAGTAAAAAGAATAAAAAGCAAAGTAAAACAATATGTTAATCATATACAATAGAAAACAAATGCATCTTCAATCGCGACTTAAAAGTCTCAACAGAGTCTGACTGCCTCACTAATGCAGGGACAGCATTCCACAGAACCAGGACACGATAAGAGAAGGCTCTATTTCCAGCAGATGTTTTATTCACCCTAAGGACACAAAGTAAGCCTGCGTCCTGTGAACGCATAGCCCTGGCCGGTACATAGGGTTTAAGCAGATCAGCCAAATAGGACGGTGCCAGACCGTGAACAATTTTATAGGCCAGTAGCAGGAGCTTAAAATCTGAGACAGGAACCCAGTGAAGAAACACCAAAATGGGGGTAATGTAGCCAAGCTTTCTGCTTCATGTCAAAAGTCTAGCAGCAGCATACTGAACCAATTGAAGTCCTGATTCTGGACTGCAGCAACCCAGAAAATAAAACGTTGCAATAATCCAATCTAGAAGAGACAAATGCATGAATCAGAGTCTCAGCATCAGCCATAGACAGGATGAATCTTCGCTATATTTCGCAGGCGGAAGAAAGCAGTCCTCGTAATCAAAATAGTTGTTGATTAACAATCACTTGACTCTTAAGAGTCTTTTATGGTGCATGATTCATTGTAAAGAGGTAGAAAAAAGCAAGCTCACTTAAAAAAAAAAAAAAAAAGAAAAAAAAAAAACACACCTCACCTTATAGTTGACAAACAGTTGAGGAAGCATGAAGAGAAATCCAAAGGCATACACACCTGGAATGATCAAGATTTGTAGATGTAAATAAATCTGATTTCATCAGGATGAGCACTTTGCTAGACAAAGGATTTTACATTTTAAGGAAAAATACAGAAAATCAATAGTGCAGGCCTTCTGTTTCATTGAATATTTACACCAGTGTGCAGCGGGAGTGCATGCAGAAGTTTGGTTTTTAGTCATGTGCAATACTACGGTTACTATTAAACACCCATAATAAGTCATATATCACCTTAGGTCAAAGGTCATAACAGTTTAACTCATACTGTTTTGAACAATTATGATTTAAACACAGTGAAAGGATTGTATGTTAGTCAAGAATTAAGTGGTACAACTTTGGAGAGAATTGATCTAATGTCATGCCCATACAGAACCAAATATGTCATTGCTGAATCACAGAGAATTAATTTGCATGGATTTGTGTCAAACACGAGAGGAGCAGGTGTGGCACTAATTTATGCCATAAAATATTGTGTATCTCTGGATCAGAGGAAGAACCACCTTACCGTTAACCAAACTGTTGATCAACCACGAGTACCAACTACAAGAGACGGGAAAACAGCCAGTCAAGCAACCAAGACAATATTATGCAATGTCGGAAATATTAAGATTGGAAAGAGCAAGGAGACCTACCTTTTATATCTCAGAAATATCAGGGCGTAAATAGCCCCACCGATACACAGAGGATAAAGCAGGTACGAGAGATACTTCATTGCCTGCAGACAATGAAAATGATAATACATTTATCTAACTCTATGTGCCAGTATGAGAGGATTACTGATTGAAGAGTGCAGATGTTGAGTGTGACTGTGTCTTACCAGCGTGTCATACTCTTCGGTTCTCTTCTCAGATTCATCCGACTTCCCAAACTACACCACAGAAAAGAAAAAAGTATTTGGAACATACAGTGCGTCCAGGAAGAATTCACAGCGCTTCACTTTTTCCATATTTTGTCATGTTACAGCTTTATTCCAAGATGAATGAAATAATTTTTTCCCCTCAAAATTCTACACACAGACATCCTGGATGAAAACCTGCTCCAGATCTCTCTTGACCTCAGACTGGGGCAACGGTTCATCTTTCAGCAGGACAATGACCATAAGCACACAGCCAAGATATCAAAGGAGTGGCTTCAGAACAACTCTGTGAATGTCCTTGAGTGGATCAGCGAGCCCAGACCTGAATCTGACTGAACATCTCTGATTGAAAACGGCTGTGCACCGACGCTCCCCATCCAACCTGATGGAGCTTGAGAGGTGCTGCAAACAGGAATGGGCAAAACTGCCCAATGATGGGTGTGCCAAGCTTGTGTCATCATATTCAAGAAGACTTGAGTCTGTAATTGCTGCCAAAGGTGCATCAACAAAGTATTGAGCAAAGGGTGTGAATATTTATGTACATGTGATTTCTAAGTTTTTTTGTTTTGTTTTTATTATTATTAAATTTACAAAACAAACAAATGGACAAAAAACATTTTTATGTTGTCATAGTTGAAATTTGAGGGCAAAATTTTATTTACTCCATTTTGGAATAAGGTTGTAACATAAAATGTGAAAAAAGTCAAGTGCTGTGAATACTTTCCAGACGCACTGTATTTTGATTTAACAATGAAGAGGTAGTGATCAGAGACACTGGCAAAAAGGAATTTTCAGAAGAACTGCCCATAGTATCATTAACTTGGTGTGATGAACCACCTACACAACCAAAACCAACCAGGTGAACACACAGACACATACCAGGAATGTTGGTTTTCCTCCTTTCCAGAAAACATGAATTTTAAAAGCTTTCTTTACTTTCCACACCTGCAAAAGTCAAGACATACATTTTTGTAATGACCCTTGGGGTAAAGTCTCTACTTAAATCATGGCATCACTGTCCAAATACTTATGAAATTAACAGTAGAATTGCTTATTTCTACAAGTACTCACTTCAATGACAGAACCAATGCCAGCAGGTATGAGGACCAGCAGGCTGGTCTGCTCGTCCAACAAATACAGGAATATGACTATGGTGCTAAAACATCGCCACAGCACTGGAACACAAAAAAACGCACAAATCCAAAGTCAGACTGGAGCTGTTCTGCCCAACTGCATGTCACGTAGCACAAACTGTTCTGACATTTTCAAAAATTTAGAGACATTTGCAGGGTTTTACAGTGTCATATTCTGCCCACGTCAATAATTTTACACTGCCCACTCTGAGATTTTACAAATCACACTGCCAGATGTGTGTATCTGCGCAGTGCTGATGCAGGAGAAAAGTAAGACAGCACCATCAGAAAGAGACAAGAATCAAAACGTGCAGCTGGAAATTCTCACTTTTATTGCTGCAGGTAAAATATTATAAGCAGCATTTTGCATATGGCCATGCTTTTTAAAAAGCTTTGGCAAAATTCTAGTTATCTAATCTAAAGCAATGAGTGAAAACATCGATCAATCAGTACATCCCCTTAGTCAAAAGCAATAAGTTATTTTATATTGTGAGCCTCCAAATTTTAAATGAGTATATAGTGATAAAAAACTGATTGGAAATAGTCAAAGTTGATGCAGCAGATTATTAACACAAAAAGAAAGTTTGCTTATGCAATACACCATATAACTGTCTGCCACCTGCTGGCCAAGTCTGGGATTGTTGCAGGGAATAATAATGCATGCATGGTGGAAATTAGGAGCAGATACCCAATCATGGCCTGAAAACGGTCGTAACTGGTAGTAAAAGTAGAATCGTAAAACATTGTGATCATTCGGGGAAAGTTATATACATACTTAAAAAATGTTGGTGATGCAGAGAGAAATCGTGATTTAAAAAAAAAAGATCAGATTTAATTGGTGCAGATTGGGGAGAATCTTGCGTAAAAGTAGGTTAACATGGAAAATCGGGGAGAATATGCAGTAATCGGAACTTCCTGCTCTCTGAGCAGAAGCCTCCTTCTGATTATTCTCCTCAACATGAAACTGATGAAAAGCATGTGTTCTTCAACAGAAAACATTTTTGAAATTATAAACAGAGAAATTTTAGGTTTTTGGAAAAGTGTGGGGAAAAACTTGCAAACAGTTAAAAAAAAAAGTACAATGGGAATGGCATATAATCTGGTGTAATCAGCAATAATTAGTTAAAATTGTATGTAAGTGGATATAAAAATAGTACGGAAGAGTAAGACCTGTGATACCAAAAATAAATTGGGCCTGATTTCCTCAGTTTTGAAATCCAGACAGAAATTGGGTAAAAAAAACCACAAACAAAATAAAACTAGAAGTATTGCGCTCGTAGAGTGCAAACTCTGCCAACGCTAGTTTCCAATTCCACAAATGTTTACCTTGGAAAAAATTTTCAAGGTCAAAGTTCTGTTTGACGTTATGGAAGCGTATTGCATTCACTGGATTAAAAAAAAAAAATTTGACCGCTGATCTCGTAATTATGAGATCTTTTCTCATAATTACGACATCAGGATCTCGTAATTATGAGAAAAGATCATGTGTCTAAATTGTTTTATGTATATACTTTCGTACTTCCAGTCCCTCATTAAGGAAGCGGGTTGAGCTCAGCCGATGATAACACACTGCAATTAAACACAAAGTGGGGATTTTCTCCTGAAGTGCTCCCGAATGAATGTCCAGGGAGGACCACGGGGTGTCTTCCACACTTTGAGTGCGCCGTGGTGTGTGATCACAGTGCAATGTCGGAGGTTACAAATTGGCCGATTTCGATTATGACTCGGGAATTCTCACGCTTGTCTTTACCGAGGAACTGGAAGTACGGAAGCGATCTCTCACACAAAGACTGAGTTAAGCTGTGTGATGTAATGTGATACCTGCTTTGGTCGACATTCCCACCATGCTTTTCTTCTGCTTCCAGAAGCTGATGTCATTCTTGAAGGCCAGGAAGTCAAAGAGGAGCTGGAAAAACCAGAGACAGGAAATAATTTGTAATCACTCAAACTTATACCCATCTAATTTTATTACTGAGATTTTAATATTTATATGCAAAACATATTTTTAGAAATCTGACGTCTTGCACATGGACAGCCCTTATGCAAAATCCTCAAAGTCACCACAAAGTCAAAGATGATCAAATTTTGGTTTTAAAAAATGTGCTTATAATTTGATTTCACCTGGAGATTTGTGATCAAAATCACACAGTTATTGTATTTTATTATTGCATTATATCTTCCAAGACCACCAATATGTCCAATCAACCTTTTTTTTTTTTTTTTTTTTTTTTTTTTTTTTTTTTAAGAGTGTCATAAGGTACAAACCAGAAAGCAGACGTGGCATTCCAAACAGATAAGAAAAAGAAAGAAATTTTAGTCTGGTGAGACTCACATGAAAGGCAGCAACAAAAAAGGTGAGAGCCAAGAAGTACAAGTTTGTATCCACAAAGATCCCCTTAATCTCATCAGCATCTTTCTCTGTGAAACCTGGAGCACATAATGGAGAGAGAGAGAAAAAAAAAAAAACTTCTGAAGTGCTGCTTCTTACACAGCAATTTTTTTTTGGTAATTAATCATACTGCAATTAAATCTAACAGCTAGAAACAAGCATCGTTACACAAGTGCAAATCTAAAAGCAAAGCAAAAGGTTTCTGTTTACACGCCGGTGTGACTCGGTGTCGTACCAAACTGCTGCAGTGAGTACACGGCGTCCTGCATGTGGATCCAGAACCGTAATCTGCCCAAGGAGATGGAGTCGTACGAGATAATCAGAGGAAGCTCTTTGGTGGTGCTGTTGATTTCCTACACACATACAAACACACCTTTGAGTGTGTAACAGTGGTGCAACACAATGGCCAACAGTCACACTGCACAACAAATCAAATCAACATTCTTCAACGAGACAGTTCATCCAGGATTTATTCTGTACATTCTTGAAGTTTTGCTTTTATTTCAATACATAAATCGAACTAAATCAGTTTTGGTGGCAAGTAATTTCTTTCTGGGGGGGGGGGGGGTCACTGAAACTCATCAACACTAGTTTATAAGCAAAATGAATGTTTGGGAAACAAAGGACCTGGAAATCAGCCGCGGAAAAAACAAAGACAAAAAGCCGTCGTCCTCATCATATGTGAAAACTCACCACGAGGTCTTTGACTCGGTTACTGAGCTCATCGATAAACAGCAGAGGTAGATAAACCATCTTTTTACCATTCTGGAATCTGAAACAAAGACAAACATCTTCTGATGTCTCATGTTCTTCAATTAAAATTTTACTGTGATTATTTATATCATGGAGGTGCAGTTTTTGCATAGTGCAGTACACGCAAGTACAAGCAGCGCTGCATGTTAACCCCTTCCCTCAAAAGTGAAACAAAGAGTTCACAGCAGCTGGCCAACATTTCCTGAAAAACCATAAAAATCTAAAATATAGCAGAATGATTGTGAACGTGGTTCTCTGAACTTGATCAAGTATCCATAATAATAGCTTGGCAATCAGTGCCACAGTCAAACTGTGGGACTGATTCACTCCCATTTTTAAATGATCACTTCTGTTCTGTTTATACCTTGTTCAAACTAAAGATGGCACATTAAAAAAAAACTGGTGGAACATGCATGCTTCACATGTTTAATAGGCAGTTCGAGAATCAGTGAAAACAAAACGTGAACATGTGTGGCCTTGCCATTCCACCACTTCTGACAAAAACAGGGTCGGGTTTTAGACAGTTAAAACCTGTTTTCCCCAGGATGCTGGGAAAAACTGGTCTAAAACCAGTTTTAATCCATTTATCTTGTCTAAAACTAGCAAAAATGTGCAGCCTTGGTAAAACTGATGAAGTCCTTACATAAACTTCCATTTAAATGTCATAAAGACTGGGCTCCTGGGGTCCCTGGTATAGAATTTCACTGACTTCACATTGTTTCACCAGCGTCTACAGCACCGGGAGCTATAGGCAGGGTTGGGTGGGATTAATTTGAAAGAATACATGTGGATTACATGTATGTATATACATTTGAATTACTTGTAATCTGATTACATTTCAAAGTAATCCTACCCAACCTTGGCTATAGGTATATAACAGATTCCTTCAAATGGCCAATCCAAATTATATAATATAAAAATTAGCACTGGGTTAACAGTTTTGATCTTGGTCATAATTGGACCAAACCTCTTCGAGTTATTGCGCTGTCTTCATGCACGGGTATAACCTATACAGTGATGGCACTTTCTAAACTCAGCACCTTGTGCTTCATTCTCACAGTGACTTTTTGTAACTTACACTCTGAGGTATCTGTGAACATCACTGGGCAGGTAGTCTCTGTCAAACAGGAAGTGGTCGCCGACAATGTTGAACGTCAGGCGGGAACGCCAGTGGGATACTGGGTGATCCGAGATGGAAGCGTCGCCTCCTAATTCAGGTTTGCCACGATGCTGTTTCTTCTGCAGGGGTTCTTCCTTCTGGCCCTGAGTGTCACACAGACAGGTGGAAGACTTAATTAAAAAAAAAAAGTGATAATTACAGTAGGACATCCACAGATACACTTACTGTAGGGCTGCAGTTATAGAATATTTTTGAAATTGAGTATTCTAGCAATTATTATTCGAGTAATTGCATAAAAAGTACCTTTGCATTTTTAAACATCAACAGTCCAAGATTATCCCTAAGCAATGTCGCTGCGCCACTGTCAAATTTAGGGTATCCCTTTCTGTTTTCCTTGGTAATTGTTATTTTTTCACATCTTTCCCGGACCATAAGTGCAGGCGGTCAGTGTAATCTAGTCAGTCAGGCTGCACGTGAACACAGCCTGTGAAAAACTGGGAGCTGGAGTGCAGCTTTTCCACAAAAGCCACATTGATAAATCCTCACTGCACCCTGTCGATGAAAACTCTGATCAAATCCACCAAATAAAGGTGGTCTTTGAATAAACTTGAGTGACTTAACCCCTTCTAAAGCTGTATATCCCATCAATGGGAAATTTCACTTTTTCTTTGTGAGATACTGACAAGCCAAAATGAGGCGGGTGGTACAGGGTTAAAGTGCACATAGAGAGCAGAACAGCCAGTGGACCAAACTGTGTGTTTTTTTTATTTTAAATACACAACCACACTGCTTCACTTTAAATGCGCAGTAAGTCTATTTCAGATGAACAGCGTGGACCCTTTTTCTCTTAAAAGGCTTTATTTCACTCTGCCGCACTGGAATGTTGTAGCTTCTGGCACTACATTGATTAGTTCTTACATGGTTTATGTGCATGCTGTAGTTTTCTGGTTTTTTTCTGAGGACTTTACAGCACCAAATACAGGCCTGGCATATGTACTACAATGTTAAATAGAGCTTCGAGGCACAGAATTTGCCTTTAACATTTTGTAATCGAATTACTTGACTAATCGTTTCAGCATTAGTTTACTGCTTGACTATAATGCAGACGACCTGAAAATGAGTTGAAAATCTCAGTACCTGATTTTGATCCTCTCCAGTGATCAGAGAAATTTCAGGTGGCTTCGGGACCATGTAGGTTGTGAGCTGAGCCACCATATGGACTTGTTTTGGGTCCTGCCATGGAGTCACGCCAGCTTGATGGACAAACACCACTGCATATAAAGTTCCATTGTGACGGGTTTTCTTTGGGAGCGACACATTTACTGTCCTGGAAGAAGGAGGAAAAAAAGAAAAGCATGTTTACATAAATTAAACAATAAAACACAATGATCTGGATGTGGGACAGTTAAATCCAATCCTGACTGAATATGTCTCACCGCTAACATTGTGCGCTACCAAAACGGCCAACAGACAGGGCATTCTGTACATCATTTTGTGCTGGATTTCATCAGAGACAATACATTTGCAACACAAATGCACATGAAAAGATGGGCACATTAGTAAGATAATCTACAACTGCCAGTGTGGCAAATCAAGTCGAGCATAAAACTGAACATTTGTCACAACTTAAATACACAAGGCTAAAAATAGTCATGAAGTTAAATGCTTCTCATACTTCACAGCATTGACAAGGCCGGGTATTGTTTCAAAAACACAGGTCAGACCATAAGTATTTGGACAGTGACAATTTTTGTTATTAAATGGTTTCATGGTGGAGTGACACAGAAAATTTTTCTTAAAAAGAACACAACTACCAGACAGCACAGAGAAAATCATCCTCTACTCTGCTTCACCATGAAAGGACTGGTCAAAATTTGCACTATGCACCCCCCTTCAGGAGCCTGTAACTCCTTCAGAGCTGTCATGGGTGTCTTGGTGGCTTCCCTCATCTGCCCCCTTTTTGCACAATCACCCAGTTTTTGAGAATGACCTACTCCAGATTTACAGCACAGGAACAAATTAGCGCAATTTCAACTCCATTGTGGTCACGTACAAAAGCAAAATGACAAAAACCGTGTCAGTGTCCATTTACCTATGGATCTAATTATGCGTTATGGGAGTTGCACTAACCTTTCAAACTTGCTGTTGATATCAAACTCGTCCTCTTTGTGGATCAGCATGTGTCCTCCATCTGCATTGGGCCGTAACGCAGTGTAGATACTTAACTGGGAGGCAGAAAGATGATCTTCAATCAACAAGTCATTGCATGATGTGTGTGTTTGTGACACACATACACTGTTCAGGCAGGTTCAAACCAAAAAGATGAGACTCAAATTTATAAAGGTCTGGTGCTCAGAGACCCATACCAACACAGAAGCAAGGCTGAAATCAAACCTGATGAATCACTGAAAACCTTCATCCATCACATTACTGACCTGCAGCTTCGGGTTCCCGGCAAGGAAGGGCGTGATACATTTGTCATGTTTGGGATTGTCGCATGGTTTAGTGTAGACTATCCCGTACATCACCCAGCAGGTGTGCAGCACGTAGACCACAAACACCCCGACAATCAGAGTGGTGAAAGATGTTTTCAGGAACATCTTCCTACAATTGTACCGTTGTGTTGTCTCCCTCGGCGAGCTGAAGAACAAGGCTGCACATCTGCAAAAGAAGAGTCGCACAGAGTGTGTGAAAATGTTTCGTATCGAAAACCACAACCATCTTCTGACTATATCCTCCCCCAGAAACTAGAACACCTGCCATATAATTGACACTAAGCAGAGACTGAGTGAATAAGACACTAATGCTGCATCAGGAGGGGCATCTGGCATAAAACCTGTGCCAATTCAACATGCAGATGCACCTTGAATTTGCTGTCGCAACCCAAAGTGCAAACAAGGGAACAGCTGAAGGGACTTACAGTGGGGTTAAAAAGTATTTAGTCAGTCCCTGATTGTGCAAGTTCTCCTACTTAGAAAGATGAGAGAGGTCTGTAATTTTCCATCATAGGTACACTTCAACTAAGAGACAAAATGAGGAAAAAAAAAAAATCCAGGAAATCACATTGTAGGATTTTTAAAGAATTTATTTGTAAATTATGGTGGAAAATAAGTATTTGGTCAATAACAAAAGTCCAACTCAATACTTTGTAACATAATCTTTGTTGGCAATGACAGAGGTCAAACGTTTCCTGCAAGTCTTCACCAGATTTGGACACACTGTAGCTGGTATTTTGGCCCATTCCTCCATGCAGATCTCCTCTGGAGCAGTGATGTTTTGGGACTGTCGCTGGGCAACATGGACTTTCAACTCCCTCAACAAATTTTCTATGGGGTTGTGGTCTGGAGACTGGCTTGGCCACTCCAGGTCCTTGAAATGCTTTTTACTGAGACACTCCGTTCCCTGAGTGGTATGTTTGGAATCATTGTCACGCTGGAAGACCCAGCCACGTTGCACCTTCAATGCTGTCACTGATGGAAGGAGGTTTTGGCTTAAAATCTCACAATACATGGCCACATTCATTCTTCCCTTAACACGGATCAGTCGTCTTGTCCCCTTTGCAGAAAAACCAGCCCCAAAGCATGATGTTTCCACCCCCATGCTTCACAGTACATATAGTGTTCTTGGGATGTAACTCAGCATTTTTCTTCCTCCAAACATGGCAAGTTTTTACCAAAAAGTTCCAATTTGGTTTCATCGGACCACATGATATTGTCCCAATCCTCTTCTGGATCATCCATATGCTCTCTGGCAAACTTCAGACGGGACTGGACATGTACTGGCTTAAGCAGGGGGATATGCCTGGCACTGCAGGATTTGAGTCCTTCTCTGCGTAGTGTGTAGCCTTTGTTACTTTGGTCCCAGCTCTCTGCAGGTCATTCATCAGGTCCCTCTGTGTAGTTGTGGTATTTTTGTTCACCATTCTCATGATCATTTTGACCCCATGGGATGAGATTTTGCGTGGAGCCCCAGATGGAGGGAGATTATCAATGGTCTTGTATGTCTTCCATTTTCTTACAATTGCTCCCACAGTTGATTTATTCACGCCAACATGCTTGACTATTGTAGATTCACTCTTCCCAGTGTGGTGCAGGTCTACAATTTTCTTCCTGGTGCCCTTCAACAGCTCTTTGGTCTTGCCCATGGTTGAGTTTGGAGTCTGACTGACTGAGGCTGTAGACAGGTGTATTTTATACAGATAACGAGTTCCAACAGAAGCCATTAATACAGGTAACAGGTGGAGGACAGAAGAGCGTCTTAAAGAAGAAGTTACAGGTCTGTGAGAGCCAGAAATCTTGCTTGTTTGTGGGTAACCAAATACTTATTTTCCACCATAATTTACAAATAAATTCTTTAAAAATCCTACAATGTGATTTTCTGGATTTTTTTTCCTAATTTTGTCTCTCATAGTTGAAATGTACCTATGATGAAAATTACAGACCTCTCTCATCTTTCTAAGGAGGGGAACTTGCACAATCAGGGACTGACTAAATACTTTCTTACCCCACTGTACTTACCCCTAGACAAGATTAGCTGTAAAATTAAACAAATATTTGCAAGTAGATGGACACTAATCAGAGTGCGTTATATATTTAGAGATACCCTGAAGTGATCACCCTTGGCAGCGGTAACTGTGAAAGAGCTTTACAGAAAGCTAATGCATACGAGAAGGAAACAATAAATAAGCATTTTATGTTTTCAAAACCATCCTCTTCCGGTGACAGAGCCCAGAAAACCCTTTATTCCCATCATCAAGGAATTCTAAGGCTGAACCATCGGACCCTGTTAATTTTAGAAGGTGACAAATGAGGGAAGCCACCTTTTTCTGTAACTGTGATGAGAGAATCTGTGTACAGGTTTTGTCTGTTGCTTTGTCAGTTACACACCACAGTGGAGTGGACCAAAGAAGGATTTTCTTAAAAATAACATTTAGGATATCAGCTACAATTTGCAAGAAGGTACACGGGACGCGCTTGCCTAGATCTGATCTGTTTTCTTGTATGAAAATCCTGCTCTGTGTTACTTCACCATGAAGCTGTCTAACTGATGATGCAACAGACAAAAGTTGCACTATGTATAGTTTCTTCAACCACAGCCACAGAACCCAGTGTTCAACACAGTTTGTGATTTGGAAATATTCCACAATCTGTTATATGTGATATTCCCTAATTAGAAGCCCCAAACTCTTGACAAAACAGTGACGGAATGACAGAATGGGAGCTTGTGTGGTGCCATCTAGTGTTAGTGAGGGTAAACTTTCCAATTTGTTGATTGCTATTCCAGCCTTTAGTGCTAACTGGGACTGAAAAGAGACAAGTTTCTGCTTTGAACATAACAGGGGGACTTTCTGGTTTGTATGATAACATTTTATTACATTATCTTGAGATTGGTTATCAATATCTTGAGAGTAGGGGGCATAGTAAGGCGCTGTTCTGTCAATCATTCCGTCAACTGTATTATCATTCCGGTTCTGCCGATTAGTACCCGTGAGAAAAATTAATCTAAGACTGTCCCAGTTTGCATACAGTATGGAACATCTGTAATGCCTTTAGAGTTATTTTGGTGGCTTCCCTCACTGAGCTCGTTCTTGCATGGCAACTCCGTTTCTGAGAATTTCTTGATTGAATTTATTTAGGACAGTAATACACAAAATACATACTTATTTGCCCTTAAAATACATGGATAGCAAACATCTGGCAAACGTTAAAAAAAAAAAACAACACAACTGACTCCAAGCAGATTTTTCCATACAGGACAATAACGTTTGTACCTCTTAATGAGTACATGTTTTGGTCTTTATAAATATAGACCAAGACATTCATGTAGCCATCTGTTTGGTTGTAAAAGTGATTATCTTCATTAAGAACAATCCTGATCATTTAAAAAGGTGTGAAAATAGAAGCACCATGTACATAAATGCTGTAATTCCTTTATGACAAAGGCAATACTTTCACTAAAACCTGTGAATTAACGCTGAAATTCTACAAACACATATACAGTAGATACAAAGAAATCACAGAAACTGTAAATACGGAGCTGTCCATGTGGACTTGGCCGAGTAAAGGCTGTATGTATAACACATTGACGTACGTTGAGGTTTTCAGCAGATAAATGAGTTTTGTGAGTAGTTTGTGTCATTCTGCAGAAAATATAAACGTACCGGTGAAGCTGTCAGTGACAGAACGACCTCAGCACGACGGAACGGCGGCGAAACGCGGCCACATTATTCCCTCAGCGCTGCTGGACATGTCGGCTATTCTGCCATGTTCGTCGTGTCAGGAGAAAAAGACAACAAAACCAGGTCCGCCCGAAACCTGCTAAACAAAAGTATGAGGTGGACTTATTTCATTTCCGCGACTCGCTTCCTTGTCTCTCACACGAGATTTGGAGCGACGATAACGCGAGACGTGCTGTTAACGAAATCACAGATTTCATGAAATGATGTTGTTACCGCCACCACTCGGCACGGAGTGGGAATACAAGCAAGAGAAGCCTTGAAATAAATCAAATCCTGCCGTAAATTTAGTTCTTCGTCGAAGAAAAAAAAAAAGATCATACATCTTATATATATATAAAAAAAAATTAACTGAAGGTCCAAGTTTTGAAAGTATATTTTAAGTCTCAAATTAAAAACCCAAATTTAATCACATGGAAATTCTGGGAGTCACAGTGCACCTTGAAATCCTCAAGCGGAATTTTCCAGTCTTGGCTTAAGACAAAACCGTCTGTTCACAGTCAAGGCTCTGAAAGTCCCAGTCTTCGAATCACAGGAGAGCAGATTTTTTAGTTACATCATACAAAGCTCTTGGCAAAACTCTGCTGTGCCCGCATTAATAAGCGAAGTGCACATCTCGGTGCATTATGGGTACGCTAAATTTTTCGGCTACCAATCCACATTCAGAGATGGCGGAAAGCAGCGAGGAGTGCTGTGATTTGGACCATTTCAACCGCTGGAAAGTTGACGATTTAAAGTGTTTTTGTAAGCTCCACGGATTGCCTGTTACAACCAGGACTGCATATGGCAGTAGACAGAAACAGAAAGAAGAGCTGGCTGCTCTTGCGTGTGCAGAAACTACCATTGGTGTTGACAAAGGAGGAAGAGAGAGCTACTGTCGAATATAAGTCGACAGAATATACTGTCGAAAATGTCCACCATTCCTTGTTGATAGTTAGAGACAAACAAATTTCTGACCCCTTGAAGGCAACTGACGGATGGTTAGACGAAGTCCAGAGTCTGAAACTATGGCCACAGTGCATGTTAGCCGATACTGCAGAATATTTGCTAAGCAGGGATGAGAAATTGCTACTCCACCGGCTTTGTAATGACTACAAGGAAGGTGGGTCTCACATATAACCTCTTTGGTGTCACGTTTGTGCATGCATACAGTTTGTTTATAGAACATGTCAATATTACGCGCCATGTCAATCATGGTGCAACATTACAGTCATAAGCCAATGCACGAAAACGGCGCCATCTACCACATTCGGCACGGTTTCAGGATATTAACAAAATAAATGTTTGCAAGAAACTTACAATTTTAGTCCATCTTTTACGTCCGTCTGGATCTTTCTCTTCTGTGGGGAATTTGTGTAGAATGAACAGAGGTTTACAACCACATTTCTTCTTCTTTCCATCTTTGAGTGGACTTGGCGGAGCCTTGCAATCGTGTTTTCAGCCACCTCTGAAGCCTATAAATTCCGTTTGAGCATTTGAAAACAGCACAATGTGCACCTGTCATTACTGTATACATTGCTTAAGGCTTAAAGCCTTTGAAACAATCCCTGTAAGCCTTAACTTTCACAGTCCGCTAACGGTACCGTATACAAAATTCAGTGGTGGTGGTGGTGTGTGTTTGGTAGCTGGAATTGTTGACCCCGTTTGACCCACACATGTGCAGATGCATTGCCACTTTGCTTATTCTATTGTACCTGCATTAAAGATAAAATTCCACCAGGTGGAGATATTGTTCCATTTCAAGAACCTTGAGACACTATGATGAGATCTGTTGCTTATAGAAGTAGATACTGGCCAACCCAAACCTGTAATCACAATTTTGAACAGCATTTACATGTTTAACTTAATCAAATTAAGAATAACATAATTTAAATCCCATGAATTTGTTTTATTACTTCTGATTACATTTCATCCATCCATCCAGCCATCCATTTTCTTCCGCTTTATCTGGAGTCGGATCACGGGGCAGCAGCTCAAGCAAAGCTTGACCCAGACCTCCCGATCCACACACACCTCCTCCAGCTCCTCCGGGGGAACCCCAAGGCGTTCCCAAGCCAGCCGAGAGATGTAGTCCCTCCAGCGTGTCCTGGGTCTTCCCCGGGGCCTCCTCCCAGTGGGACGTGCCCGGAACACCTCTCCAGCGAGGCGTCCAGGGGGCATCCAGTGCTGATTTTCATCCCGGACGCTTCACACTCGACTGCAAACCGCCCCAGTGCACGCTGATGGTCCTGATTTGACGAAGCCAACAGAACCACATCATCCGCAAACAGCAGAGATGAGATTCTGTGGTTCCCAAACCAGACCCCCTCTACACCCTGGCTGCGCCTAGAAATTCTGTCCATAAACATAATGAACAGAACCGGTGACAAAGGGCAGCCCTGGCAGAGGCCAACGTGCACTGGAAACAGGTTTGACTTACTACCGGCAATGCAAACCAAGCTCCTGCTGCGGTCGTACAGGGACCGGATAGCCCTTAGCAAAGGACCCCGGACCCCGTACTCCTGGAGCACTCCCCACAGGGTTCGCTGAGGGACATGGTCGAATGCCTTCTCCAGATCCACAAAACACATGTGGACTGGTTGGGCAAACTCCCATGAACCCTCGAGCACCCGATGGAGCGTGTAGAGCTGGTCCAGTGTGCCACGACCAGGACGAAAACCACACTGCTCCTCCTGAATCCGAGGTTCAACCATCGGTCGAATTCTCCTCTCCAGTACTCTGGAATAGACCTTACCGGGGAGACTGAGGAGTGTGATCCCCCTATAGTTGGAACACACCCTCTGGTCCCCCTTCTTAAACAGAGGGACCACCACCCCGGTCTGCCAATCCAGAGGCACTGTCCCCGATCGCCACGTGATGTTGCAGAGGCGTGTCAGCCAAGACAGCCCCACAACATCCAGAGACTTAAGGTACTCAGGACGGATTTCATCCACCCCAGGAGCCTTGCCACCGAGGAGCTTTCTAACCACCTCGGTGACTTCGGCCTGGGTAATGGATGAGTCCACCTCCGAGTCCCCAGTCTCTGCTTCCTCTTCGGAAGACGTGACGATGGGATTGAGGAAATCCTCGAAGTACTCCTTCCACCGCCCGATAACATCCCCAATTGCATTACATTTACAATTACGATTACATTTCAAAAATCATAATTTAAAAAAAAATAATTTTAAACTTTTGTTACAAAATTGAAAGTCAGAGATGCTTTCATTTATTTATTTATTTATTTATTTATTTTTAAGGACTGGTCTTCTTGACTTGCTAGGCCACAATGAGTTATTTCTAGTTTGAAACTTCATGGTGCTTATACAGTAAATATTCTTACAATTTTATAGCTGTGGTGGGTGTTAAATTCTTCACCACTTTGTGGTGCAACTGCTCCATGTCCAGAAAATCGAGGTATTGGACTTGCTAGACTTGCTGAGTCTGTTAATGTCATCTGCTGCTTTCAGTTTCTCTGTGTCTCCGTCCTTCCTCGATACTCTGTGATGATCTATAATCGCTTCTCTGTGTGTCTCCATCAACATCCATCATTCTTTATGGGCTTTCACAGTCAGGGGCATGTAGAAACCAAGGGGGAGACAGAGACAGCCTTCCAGTCAGGGGCAGAGAGAAGGCTATTCTGCACTCCATTTCCAAATGACCTCCCATACAGAAACAATGTGTCCCTGGCCACATGTTTTCAGTCGCTATGTCTTTAGGTATTACAGCTCCAGGAAAAAAGAACCATCATGATCTGCTCACTTTATAAGCTGCCTTGTACAAAAATATGTAGCTCCATATACAGGTAGCTCAGTGGTTAAGGAGCTGGCCTAACAATATGTAGACCTGGGGTTGAATCTGGCTCATGTTACCTGTCTGTGTCCTTGGACAAGACACTTAATCTGCATTGTCTCAGTCCACCCAGCTGTAAATGGTTTACGCCTTTGTTAAGGTTAAACTGCCATCCTGTCCATCCACTTCACACTACAGAATTAAGCGATAAGCATTGGCACCAATGGGCCTCAGGGCCTATTTGTCAAAAATAGTAAATGGACTGCATTTATATACCACTTTTCCATCTACATGAGAAGCTCAAAGTGCTTTACAGTAATGCCTCAAATTCACCCACTGATGTCAGAGTGCTGCCATGCAAGGCGCTCACTACACACCAGGAGTAACTTGGGGGTTAAGGACCTTGACCAAGGCCCCATAGTGATTTTCCAGACAGATGGAGGTTTGAACTGGGGATCCTCTGGTCTCAAGCCCACTGTTTAACTACTAGACCATCACCTCCCCACTACGTTTTCTCATGAACATATTGCTGCTAATTATAAATTCAATTTGTCTATAGAAATAGATTTAATGTATGGTGTTATAGTAATTATATTCTTAATGTGGAATAAATGTTACACAAATACATGACATTATAATGGCAAGGTCAGTTTAATAACGTTATTAACTGGATAGCACCTTAATGTTACTTAAGTGGCCAGAGAATGTATTTTTTGCATTTCTGAACCTGTTAAACTTCATGTTAGTTGGCACAGCTGCTAGAAAAAATAGATTAACATGTAAAACAATGTATTAGTACTACCAGTATTGCCATACAGCTAAATGCATGTGATGTATCATTTATGTAACATTACAATACCGCCTTTAGCTAGCATAGATAGCAGTAGATAGGGCATGACAGGACTAGCTTGCGAGCACTAGAGGTGGGCAGATCGATCCTAATATCGCTAATATCGATACCAACGCTGGTATTGATATTGAACGATCCTCGTGTAAAGATCGATACTCAAGCTTTTTTCCTCTCCTGCACACACTGACTGCTGCGCACACAGATTCGTCAAAGTCTACTCTCTGTCTGTAAGAGCAGCACTGCGCCGTCTCACACAACACAGAGCAGCGCACCCTTGTATTGTCTTTTGTCAGCCCTCTACCTCAGGAGATTTTGTTTTAAGTTGTGTTGAGTGATATTTTTAAAAAAAAATGTTGATTGTGATAATAAAGTATTTTGTTGTCACGTACAATGTTTGGTGAAATTCTATCCTAGGTCTTTTGGATCCTTTGGATCTATGAAGCTTAAATATGAAAACGTATCAGTATCAGTATTGATATCGGCGATACTGGGCCTGTATTTACTTGGTATCGGATCAATACGAAAATTCCTGGTATCGCCCACCTCTAGCCAGCACAGTTGCTAGCCAACAGGTAAATTATTTGAAGGATGTGTGTTTGTAATAGGCCGAACTTCCTTATAATTAAGTGAAAACTCTAACAATCTGTTTTTTAAATGGTCTGTACCCTGGCAGAACATAAAATGCTATAAAGTCAAATGACATTATAATGACTTTATATGTACTTATATTTATTTAAAGACATGCAGGTTAGGTGAATTGGAAACGTTATAAATGGGGCCTTGTACAAAGCGTGTTTATGCACAAAAACCTGGCGTATGTCCGTTTCCATGCCAATTTTCAGATGTATCAAAAGTGAAATGACCGTGGAAATGAGTGGTGCGTCATGCAAAAATCCTGGGTGGCATACGTACGTTTCTACAGCTATTTTTCCACTGTGGACATGTAAAGGTGATGCTGGAAACCATTAACAGTGTGAAAACAAGAAGTCATCAGAATGATGTGCACATCAGAGACACAGTGATGGACAATTAACGCACTCGTGTTTGCAATTATATGGATGGATATAAAAGCATGCGCAAAGTGATGCGTAAAATGGCACTAACAATGGCTGCGTTTGTGTTGTTAAAGCACCTTGCAAATGGTGCAATCCAACGTGAGCATGCATTCAGGGAACGTGAGGATTTACTTGCAAATGACGATAACTGGCTCATAAACCGATTTCGATTACCAAGGCCATTGTTACTGGAGTTGCGCGCAGAACTTCGGTGGACCCATAGCGCAATACGGTGAGGAGCCAGGGGTTGTCTGTGCCCACACAGGTGCTGACCATGAAGGCATCCATCATGGGCATTCCAGCGTGAAATGGCTGATCGGTCAGGTGTGTGCCAGTCAACCTTGCACTGAACCATGCCAGCTGTGTGGAACACAGTCATCCGAATCTCATCCAAGTACATTCCAACATTACAGCGCATTTTGCAGCCAGAGCCGGTTTCCCAAATGTAATCGGAACTATTAAGTGCACACATATTGCTATAAAGGCGCCATCACATGATGAATTTGTTTTTATTAATAGAAAACATTTTTATTCCATCAATGTTCAAATCATGTGTGGTGCACAAATGCGCATCAGGCTGGAGGCTGCATGGTGCGTGATGGAGGAGCTGCTTGGTGGTTAAATAAGTTATCTGTGTAATTGTTCCTAATGAAAACCAGCGCGGACACATTTGGGCATGTGCACATTCAAATGTTTTTTTTTTATTATTATTAATATGTTTTCTTTTTTTTGATGGTGGAACTAGAGAGCCTCTTAACAAGCCTCTGACTGTGTTCAGTATTTGTCAATAAAAGCATGTGTAATGTTAATGTTACACACTATAAGCTGCTGTGCACCAAATATCTTTTTACTTCAGTGTGTGTGCGCACAGCTCAGTTCAGCATTTACACACACAAACATACTTATTTAATTTCCATTTCCAGCGAGGTGAGAGTATGGCGATCTAACCACAGCTTTCGTTGGTTTTGTTTGTTGTCTCTAAAAGTTCTTTAATTTTTACACACAACATCATCATCAAGCACACAACACTTTACACTTATAGTACCAGCAGCATGACACAACCAGACTATTTGAATACATTTGCATATTCAGATAGAGGCGTGGCTAGGGAGGAGTTTGGTGTGTGTGCATGTGTGCTAAATTCCACGTTCAGTGGGATGTACAAACCGAATGTGTGTGGATTCATGCCTATGCACACTTTGATACATCTGAATATATTTGTGCTTGCACCTGATTCAGGGTTTTGGCGTATGCCAACTTTTAGTAGAAAGACAAAGCAAGTGTTTGTACATGAGGCCCCAGGTCTCCCTTGGCCTAAAGTGATGAAGTTTTGAGTTAGGACTTCCCACCTATGAATT
The DNA here is from genome assembly GCF_902500255.1 of Thalassophryne amazonica. Lineage (NCBI taxonomy): Eukaryota > Metazoa > Chordata > Actinopteri > Batrachoidiformes > Batrachoididae > Thalassophryne > Thalassophryne amazonica. The sequence goes on from NC_047122.1 coordinate 39,612,194, forward strand.
ATAAGGAACTCAGCAGTAATGTATTGGCCAGGTTAGTGTTCTAGCGACCGCAGCAGATAAATAATAACAAACATCCCCCATAAAATCTATGAGGGGATTTGATGGCTAGTTCATATGACAACCATCATTTTGGACTTTAGTTTGTTCGATTGTTTTCTTCTGGCAAAAAGACATTTCCCAGCCTGCAGCATCTACAGCAAAGCAAGAAATGCATGTAAAAATATGGGCATGCAGGGAATTTATCATTTACAGGATGAGAAGTTGAAACTTTTTCAGTAACTCTGAGCAAAATTGAAATGTATCGATTACATCAAATATAAACTCCACATCATCAAAGCAAGTTCAACTTTGAGATTAATGTGATGCTTTTTTTTTTTTACCAGACGGTACATTTTCAGGCTGGAATCCATCATCCTGTACAGGATTTGGGAGGTGATTTGTGTCCTGCCGGGTGTAAAGGTGTATTAAAGAATCTCTGTGGTGTGCACATACTCCCGATGAGGCTGAAAATAATCATCAGAGTGGTCCTTTCGGCAACAGCTTGCATCATTTCAGCAGTATGTTGCCAGGTTTAGCAGGTTGTGGTTGCAGGCTACTGAGTGGGTACGTTTGTGAGCGTGATGTGTCAGAAAATAAGAACAATTTTATTCTGCCTTTTCTGGTTCAGTAACATTGAAAATGGCACCGTTTTTTTTTTCCTCTTAGTTACACCCTTTGTGATTCAGAGAGGATTCAAATGAAAAACTAGAGCACTGTGCTCATAGAGCCTCAGCCAACACTAGTTTCCAATTCCATAAATTTTTACCTTAGAAAAAGTTTCAAGGTGAAAGTCCTGTTAGACGTGGGTTTTCATGAGCTAAAATCTCATACAAAATATACATCAAACGGGCTTTTCAATGTTAAAATCAAACTAGCATGTTGCCTGTGGGGATCCATGGGTTCTAGAGTGGGTAGCATTTATAAAATAGGTAGCTGACATTTTTCAAGTTTGGTAATAAATTTAGAAAGTTTCTATAATGAGTTGGAATGGTGTGTGAGTCAAGAATGTTTTTAGAAGAACTCAACCATTTTATTTCCTGTTAATTACATAATTTCTTAATGTTAATTTGCTGTCTTAATGTATTTATAAATTGTTTAGGTTCTTGTTATCATATACATATGATTATTATTATTTTGTTTTATTATTACTTCTATTTCATAATTTGATTTTTAAATGGATCACAATGGAAATAAGTGCTTTCACTTTCTTGTGTCATCCATGCATTTTTAATGCATTTACAATTATATTATGTACTTACATTGAACTTACTAAATAAAATCATGCATGCACATTTTTAATATATACACAATTTACCACCCGCTGTTCAGAATGTAACGATCTCATTATTCAGTGTTATTAGTTAATATCCGTAGTTTCTCCAAAAATATTAGTCCTATCAATGTTCCGTTTTGGCGCTGTTTGTCCTTGACACAAAATACATAAGCATACCAAATGGTAAACGTCAGCTCTCCCCAGTTTGTTTGTAATCAAAATTATACACATGTACGCACGCACACAGAGCTTTTTGTCTTTTCTGCATTCTGCCACAAGCAGGTGCTTTTAACTTTTACACACTCACAAACAAACATGGCAGAAGACATCAAAAGCACTACACTTTTCACTCACGGTAATGGCAGCATGACACTTAACTAAACTGACTAAACCAATTGAATTACAAAAACACAATAAATCAATAACACTAACAACACTATTAAACTAACATGAACCACAGCAACATTTAAAACCCCTTCTTTCCTTCAAACATTTCTGTTTATTTTCTGCTTCCTGCTTGTGTCCTTCCTTCCCCCCTCCTCATTTCCTATAGTTTCCCACTAATTGAACAACTCCAGGCTTCCTCTCTCACGCTGCCAGTCTTCTCGCCTCCTACAGCCTTCCTTTAATTTCTTGTCTCTGCCTCCTCGCCCTGCTCTGTCTCCGTCTATCTGAATCTTTAACCTCTTTCCATCTGTCTTTATGTCATCCTCCCTCTCTGCTGTCACTATTTCTCTCTTCGTCACTCTCTGTCTCACTCCATCTTTCTCATCCACTCTGTCTGTCTGACGCCACCCCCTCTCTGACTCTTTCTGATTGAGTGAATTGAAAAGTTAGTTGGATACCCTTCTACTGTCCTCCAAGACCACACACACACACACACACACACACACACACACACACACACACACACACACACACACACACACACACACACACACACACACACACACACACACACACACACACACACACACACACACACACACACACAGACCTATGACCCTGCATGGCAAACATCTATATCCTACTGCACGGGAGTGCAGGTGAGCTTTGCAAATGTGCATTTTTCTCATTTATATTTTCCATTCATTGCACATTGCTGGCAAGGAATATACCTGCTTTTAATTGGAGGGCAGCTGCCTGTGACACAAGGTCATTGGCTGATAACATATCAATTATCAGTCACGTACCTGAGAGAGTAAGATGGGCAAGTGACAGAGGAAGAGGGGAGAAGGAAGAAAAAGAGGATGGAAAGAGGAGAGAGATGGACATTGTCTCATGTGACTTGGCAGCTATCTATCCAGGGTAGTGATCTGACAGACCGAACCTCATCTCACGCTCAGGAGCCAAAGTCACCTCCAAGCAAAGCAGCTTTAATACACAAGTCTTTCTTCTACTTTTCCCCCCAGATTTTGTCTGCTCTTTGTCCCAGGTTAATATAAATAATTAATATGCAGAAGCGATGCAGTGATGGTTTTTTGGTCTACTTTAAGCTAAAGTCATTTCCTTTTTGTTTGTTACTAGGTGATGGTACCCTTGGGGTATGAAGAGGGTCCATTTACATTTTGCCTCTCCCAACACCCTGTCAAAAGAAATTTTGCTCTGATATTTTTTTTTAACTGTAACATCTGCTTCTTTCTGAAAGAATCTCATTTGTTCTTACACTTTGTAGAATTTTCTTACAAATGTGCATTTGTAAGAAAATGTGCAAACATTTATATAACTGATTCTCATCATGTAAATTAATGTTTAGGATAATGCTTCACTTCTGAACTAATTCCTCCATCTTTTTGGCTGCTGTGCCTGAAATAGCCTTTACACATTATGGGCAACGGCAATCTGACATTAGACTCCAATGTCCTTGACCTTCACCTAAATGTTTGACCTCTGGCTGACCTTGCCAGGGCAGTTGTGATATACATCTAAGTGTGTGTCAAGTTTGGTCCAAATGGTCTTGAAAATCAAATTCTTGAGCTTGTCCTTTGCAAAAATTTCAGGGTCAACCTTCACTGATTTAGTAAGATTAGAATCATCAGGTAAATGACCTGAGAGGAGTGGACGGGCAAACAGGCTGGCATACATGATCTTGGCCCCAGTGACTAACCTTTGGCAAGTTTGACCTTGCTTGGCAATTTGGGAACCCACATTTATAGTAACCGCTCAGGTTGACAACCGGTCCATCCTCACCGCTTGTAAATAACCAGGTGAAACATGAACGTCCCCATGGCCTTCTCCAATCAGTGGCTTCCTCAGCACTAATTTACCTACATGCTGGATCATGTCCTGAGAAATAGGCAGCTTGGCCAAAATGCTGTGAACCCTAAATTAAACAGGTCCAAAATTGTCAGCCATGCTGTCCCGTCACAAAAGGGGGGTTGCTATTTGAACCAACAAAACTGCTTCAGCTGGCTGGATGACATCGTCTTCACCCCAGAAATGGTTACCATGCAGGTGGGATCTCAGCTTGTGGAACAAACTGAAGTTTCACAGAACCAGTCAGGTGAGGCAACAAGTTCACTTTAGAAGGAAAAGGCAGAGACGTAATGAATACACCACCATTTATTAATATGAACCTAAATAGAAGCTCAGATGGTAGATGGTAGTTCAGCGGTAACTGTTGTGTGGGCCGCTGAAGTGGAGGTACTCCTGGCCCACCACCAGAAGGGTGCCCTGCCTGAAGTGCGGGCTTCAGGCACGAGAGGGCGCAACCTCCTCACAGGAGAAACCGGGAGTGACAGCTGTCACTCATCATCATCAACACCAGCTGTCACTCATCTTCACCAAACCACCATCACCTTAAAGACCGGGCAGCATCTCCACCTCGCTGCCAAGATATCGTCTACCAAATAGGTAACTTCTCAGCCGTAGTTGTGCCTACGCACGTGCTTTGCTTCTCTCGTTTGTGATCTGTTTGCAAGTGATTCAGCTCGCTACATCCAGCTGGAGGCTGGGGTTCGTGGATGGTCGAGTTGTGAACGGATTTCACTCCTCACTCCGAACTACGTTAAGTAGGAGATTGACTCCGCACTAACTGTGAACTGGGTTTCAAGGTGGAGGTGTTTTTCCCATCCGACTACAGAGAGAATGTTTTTGCTGACTGTTTACTGGGTGTGTACACACACACCCACCATTAACTGTTTCTGCTTCCTGCCAGCAGTACCAGGTCCGACAGCTGGAGACGGTGGCCACCTGGGGACTCAGGACTTGGTGGCTCCGGTGTGCTTCAGACCCGTTGGCAGTGGAAATCGTGTGGGACCCGGCTCTTCTCTGAACAGACGTCTTCTATCCTCGAGCCTGCCCACACATCACCTTTGTATATTGACTGCATACAAATTCTGTGAAAGTCTGTATTTCGTTGTGCACATTCACAACAGTAAATTGTTGTTTTTGGCTCATCCATTGTCCATTCATTTACGCCCCCTGTTGTGGGTCCGTGTCACTACACTTTCCCAACAGGTAACCATTGCTTAGAGATGGGTTCAGTTCCCTTTCATGCTACCTGTCTCTGTCCTTAAATAAGACACTTCATCTGCATTGTGTCAGTTCAACCAGCTGTAATTTGTTACAAATCACAAAATCACACAATGGACTGGCGTACCATCCTTCATCTGCGTCACACTCTGGAATTCAGGGATTAGCACCAATGGGCCTCAAGGCCTACAGGACTTACTTCTTCTACATACATAGAACATGGTTGATTGAATAATTTCTTGTTGGTGATCTAGCGGCTGTTTGCCACAGCTGCACATCACTCATGAATTTCATTGCTTTATTCAACCTTTGGAAGTCTGATGGTTGAAAGAAGCAAAACAAATACTTGATTTCTTCTGTCTAGTCATGTTGTGTGTTGGGGGGTGTGGCGGGACATGTTGGTGTTGTTTTCTTTTCTTTGCTCTCCAGGTGGTATGCAAACTGGGTTTTTTTCTGTGGAGAAGGTGCTGGCGGAAGAGTCCTTCACCCTCATTAGAACTATTGGCTGCACCTGCGGAGGATGTTCACGTGCAGGCCTAACGGCTTGCAGCACCTGTGGATGATGCTCACATGCAAACTTAAAGACTTTCAGCTGAAGCAGATAATGAGATGGCGTTCTGCATTTAAGCCATGAGTGATTCGAGCAGAATTGCCGGGAACTCGACCTTGTGATGTTCGTTTGTGAGACGCTGAGGACCGCGCCAGGGTTTGACACATCGTGCCTGTGAAGGAGGACGGGTGAGGGACACATGCTGTCAGCACGCATCAGAGGTGATGATTGTCTGAATAAGTGTTAACAGTAATTTGGTATTTTGTTACGCAGTATATTTGAACACTGACGAGAATTGTGCAGTTTGCTCCTCACTGTCGTGGCGTACGGATTGATGATCCTCCACCTGTTGTGAGAAGCTGCTCATTTATAGACAGTTTAAATTCAGACCTGAATGTGTTGCTGATAGTGTGTGCCTTTGAAGGATATGTATTGTAGTTCTGTTGATTTACCTCACCTTTTCCGTCCTTCACAGAGTCAGTTTGTCGTATCCACCTGGGGGGTGTTCGGCGGTGAATCTGAGTCCAGAAAGCGCCGGGCTTTGATCCATTTGGGCGCTGGAGAGCGCGCCGTCCTTTACCTCGCCAGACAACCGAATATTTATATTGTACACCAATTATTGCACAGGAGGGAAATAAATTGGTTTTGTTTTTGGAACCGCTTTCTGGTTATTTAGCGCTGGGTTCAGTCAGATGCTGGTCCGCTCCTCAATCCGCGGCAGCACATAACCAGTCACACTCAACAATTTTCATTATTCCCTTTGTTTAGGGTGCCTTCACACATAGAGTGAATTTGGTCGAATTGCACATGAAGTGCGTATGAAGCAGGAATCGTATACAATACGTGTAAAATCGTAGCTGCCACCAACGCCTCGTACACCTGTTGCTACAACTATTTGCGCACACCAGCAGCTGAAAGTCAGAGTGTGCGCTGTGAGAGCCCATCGAACCCTCTCGCGGCAGGGGTCGGCCAAATTCCAACTGACACGCACGAACATCTAACAGCACTCATGTAGCCATTCATACTGTCATCACGAAAACAGTCAGCAGACGACCACTGTCCACGTGGATGTGAAATTTGTCTTTGTGCCCCACAAGTGTGGCTTTGGAAACAGACACAGTGACACGTTGGTGTGTGTGCTGAACTGACAGGTTGTGTGGCCGCCTACATCAGCAGATGTGGAGATCTGTGATTCTGGACATCATGGCTGGGGAACACGCACCGTGTTTGGACGGACATGAACTAACAACCGCCCACTGTGACGTGCGTGTGTCTGCTTGCTTTCATTACGTGGACATACATAAAAACATATATCACTGTTGCAAAGAGTGCGCACATGCCACACACATTGACAGGCTACCCCAGGTGATCTGGACCGTCAGATCATAACACACAGCGGGCAATATGAATGTCACGCCACCCACGTAAGCTCTGTTCCACATGACGCGGTGTCTGTCCTGTGGCGCGCCATCCACAAGACACGTGTGTCGGGCAGGACATGCATGCAGGGCCAACTGGACACACCGCCAGCAGATGTGGACATTAGAAGAGCACCCTGCTTCTCATTCATGTTATTTCATGACTGTACGTCTGTGACCATGGGTCATCTACAGAGGAACAAACAGATCATACTTTGTATTGCCCGCTTGATAAGAGGGATTCAATAAAATGCAGTGTTTTTATATGATGTGTGGTTTTATTTATTTAGTTTTTTTGAATATGTCCATGTCCCCACAGCTTTTATTGGACAGAGATGGTAGCTTAGTGGTAAAGTTTCTGACTGGCAATCAGAGCTTTTGGAAAGTGCAGGTTCGAATCCGATGGGTGACATGCAGTTTTATTTTTTTTTTTATTTTCACAGCAGCTACTTGTACTCTGTTCCCATGTGCATGAACCGTCGCAGCGGTATTGTACACACCTGCCCGTCGGCTCGATGTTTTCGTGGTTGACTCATATGAGCTGTTCCGCTGTGAGTCACCCTGAGTTGTACTTATTCATACTATGTGTGAAGGGGCCCTTGGAAGAGCATGAGAGCTTTCCATATAGTCCTCATGCATCACAGTTATTGCCACTTCACCAATAATATGGGCTTTACCAGGTTCTTTTTCATTCTGCTCATGCACTTTGTTGTGTAAATTGCTACTTCTATGCAGAGAAAGGTTTCACTACCATGTGTTACTGCTTTTCTTGTGTTACTGAGACCTCGGCAGTGTCCTACTCAGGGGTGGAAGGGGTCAAGGTGTCTTGCTGCCCTCAGGGTATCCGCAGTGTAAATGCATGCTCCTCTGCACTGTCCCTGTTGTGCTCCAGAAAATACATCAGTAAAATTAAAAGTGAAACATTCCAATAACTGCACAGCAGACACTTTGCTGCCAACTGCAATGCCTCATATGCATTCCGAGCAGTGGCACACGGGCTGTATTTTGACTGATCTGTTCAGCTGGTGAACAATATGCAGAAGCCAATACATTTTCTGTTTTGTCATGCAGAAGGACATCAATGAAGAATAATACGGTAAGTAGTGACAACTCTGCAGCGCTGTTATTACTTACAGTTCATTACATAGTAATATTCTCCAACAGTGTTTCAACTCACAGCTGATTCAGCCCCCCCCAATCTGCATAGACTGAAGTTAAATCAAAGTGCCTGAGGGGAAAGAATCTCCTGAACACCCTCAAGTCTTCCTACCATTTAAGTGCATACTATGTACATCTACTCAGATTTAAAGTGGGAGAGACTGAGACGCAATAAAAAGGTGTATTTGTAGATTTTACTACGCTGGATGATGAACTGAAGTTCAGCATCGAAGCTCCATGACTGCAGAATATTAGACAGAATACTTGAGATTATGGAAATGGTTCTCTCATTAGATTCTATTAAGAATGTAAATTAAAGTTTTTGTACTATAAAATGTCTCTATGCATGTCTCATAAGCGTCACGATCATCAGCTTTATAGAACTTTTCGGTAGTTTAATCTGTTGACTTTACAAGTCTGTGCATCCCAATAGATTTGTATTTGGCTGTTTGTCAAATGTGAAAATGATCACATAACAGGACAAAACTGCAGTGTTCTCTCAATTTGTTCAGCAGGGGAGGTGATGGTCTAGTGGTTAAGGTGTTGGACCTGAGACCAGAAGATCCTCGGTTCAAATCCCAGCCTGACTGGAAAATCACTAAGGGTCCTTGTGCAAGGTCCTTAATCCCCTATTGCTCCCAGTGTGTAGTGAGGATCTTGTAGGGCAGCAGCCTGACATCGGGGTGAATGTGAGGCATTATTGTAAAGCACTTTGAGCGTCTGATGCAGATGGAAAAGTGCTATTTAAATGCAGTCCATTTATTTCAATGGGAAATAATGCTTCATTTTTTTAAGTGTAATGCTGTCATTACATATGTTACTTTCACTTTTGAAATTAATGCTCCAAATAATGTAGACATTGTAGATATGCTGCTCTTTTGCTTCACTGTTTCATTTCAACACATTCAGACTGTCTCTTAATCTGTTGTTGTGATTCTTTCATTTTTCAATCTTTCACTTCATTTTCCCTTTCTTCTCTTTTTACAATTTATCTTCCTGCCATCATCCTGTCTTTCCCTCTCCTCTTTCTTCCTTCACCAATCTGTTCATCTCTGTGTGTCATTTGGAAAGAGCAGCCTTCGTCCTGGTGGCGATGCAGAGACGGGTGGAATGTAGCGGGACGAACCGACGGAGGGCTGAAGGGACAGATGTATGGGATTGAGATGGAGGAGGAGAAATAGAGAGACATCTGATGTTCTCTCGCTGAGGCAGCCATGAGTGTAGATACAATCTGTGAAGAATAAATAAATAAGAATTTAAAAACAGACACAGCTGGGAAATGAGCACAAGGGAAATCTGTAACCTCTCACACAGAAAACCAACAGAAGAAATTAGATTCTTCTTTGTGCAAATGTGACAAATGATTATATAAAGAATAAGAGTAATTTATTTAAAGTTTAAAGAGAGAGAGATAGAGATAGAGAGATGTGATCTGAAGCTATAATGTCGACAATCTCATGGATCTTCCCAGGGTCATAAGTGATCCTGCACAACTTTGGATTATACTTGCCACACGGAACGGCCGATCCTTGCAAAATTCTATGAACAAATGCCAGACAAATAGATTGACAAATTAATGGTAAGAAACTTTTTTATGATTAAAATTATAAAAATGGTGCACAAAAATATATGCCAGGAGTCATAAATGATCCCACTTGGTCGCTTGAGGGTTAATGGTGTGATCAGAGTTCACACATTGCCTGTGATTATCAGAAGAGAGCACATGAACATCGCGGAGTGCGGAGTGCACGTATGAATGAAAAAGAATGAAGAGGGAAATATTTCAGTGAGTGGGGAAGGAATCAACCAATTCAATCCAATGGAAACCTTTGACTTAAAGATGAAAATCTGTGCTCATCACATCTCAGCTGCTTCATTTCACCTTATTAGTTGCACTGAACCCTTAACTGGAATAAGTAGGTTGAAAAAAATGAATGAATGAATGAGTGAGGTGGCAACATTACAAAAAAGGATGTATCACTGTCCAAATACTTATGGACCAAACTGGATACGACACTCTCTGTGGCACAGTGTGTCCACCGGGTCCTTTCTGATAGACCACTACCTGGTGTTGTGGAGATGAAAGGGATGCTGGGAACTCATCTCACACTATGAATCCTGGGTAAGTAGTATGTGATGTGAGCGTATCCTCGTCACCTAGTGGATGATGGCTTTCATCCTTCAGCCGTTCCGTCTCTCTCCATCCCCTCTTCCTCCGTGTACTCTTCTTCCTCCCATTCTTCTTTTTTGTTTTTCCTCCTTCCTTTGTTTTTCTTCTCTGGTTTCCTTCTTTTTCCTTTCTGTTTTTTTTTATCCTCCTCTCCTCTAAACAGAAAATGATCAAAGTGCACATTCTGGCTGTGACAGTTCAATTCTACCGGTTCACACTTTTCAAAGCGCATACATTCGGTCAGTAAATGTCAGACCTGCACATTTTACATGCTTCTGCTCGAACAACTTAAAAAAATTCCTTTATGATTAATCTTTTAACAAATTGAGATTTATCTTTGCTCCTTTATACAACGTCAAACCTCTTGGATTTTTCAGATTTGCGTGGGAAAACGTCGATGAAAACTCTCTTTGTAATATCGATGCGTTTGCCTGTTGACGCCACATACATGCTGTTGTGCGCGCATGAAATGTGCAGGTTTTGCACATTTGTTCCCTGTCTGGCCAGCAGGCTGCTCACATTCATCTGCATGAACATTTGCATTCCGGTGATGCTGTTGTGCACATATCCCAGCAAAAATGCAGATTCTCCTGTAGTGTCTGCCTCCTTTTCTCTGCTCTCTCGTCTCTATCTCTTTCTCTCAAACTGTCCTCCTCGTCTTCCCACTCTGTTCTTCACCACTCTTTCATTACTGTTGTATGATGCAACAAAACCGAACGCCACACTCTCTCCTTCCCCGTCACACCTCTCTCTCCTTCCACATTCGTCTTCCCCCTGCACACCTCTTTCTCACTCAGCCCTCGCTCTCATCTTTCTTGCTCTCCCACTGTATTGCTTTTGCTCTCTCTTTCCTTCGACTCTATTCGTGCCCATCCTCTCCCTCTCCAGAGTCCTCTTCTTTCCGTCTGTTTCATTAACAAGATTTATCTTCAGTAATTACAGTACACACCCACACCCACACGCACCCACTCACGCACACGCACAGCTGCAGTACTGGTTATCCACCAGTAGGAGTCACTGTTGCACTGTGGCAGAGAAAATGATGGCGCGGAGCCGGTTGGTTAAAGTAGAGCTGGAGCTTGTGTGCATGCATGGATGTCTGTTTATGTGTGTTTTGGTGACATTGGTGTGGCACCTTGATGGTGTTGCGCAGAGTAAATTCAAAATAAACGCCATCCATGCTTAATACATGCCGTTCTGCTGGAAACATTTCCTTGACTTTTCCCAATTTATTCATTTTGAATTTTGAATTCAGAATACATCATCAACTAGTTTAATGCGTTTCTGAAAGCCACATGTGGAGATAAAAAGCATTACTCTCTCTGATATTCATGTTGCACCCAACCACCAGATTCAGAAAAAAATAAACGGTCAATATTTGCACAGTGAGATGAGCTGGTATATCAGTGGAGGCACTTTTCAGGGTTGGTGGATTATTTGTGAGCGTGAAGGTCTCCTAACCCTTGACTCATAACGACTCGAGTAAGGGACTCTGCCGCTGACAGGATTCAATTACCTACATTTATGTTGAACTTAATAATTTGTCAATAGTCACAATGACTGAGAATCTGAACTGAAATGTCTCATATAAACTCAACTTTTGGAATAAAATGGCTGAATTCAGAACTTGTGTCGGAATGATGAGGATGGTACAGTTCAGGTCCATGCATTACATCTGAGAACTGCATGGACCCAGATGGCAACTAACCAAATAGCCCAGGTTCAGCACTACATCTCAAAATCTGTTGCAGCCAGGGAAAACGTGGGCTTCATCTTGGCCTTCTGCAACCTCTGGGATCCTCAGTGCTCAAGAACCTGTGCGATGGATCATGCCCAGAGAAATGCACCAGACAAAACGTCACTGCTGACATTCTTCAGCAAATCAGTGGTACTCCTTATCTCAGTCTCTATAAGTTTAACACAAGGCCATTCCTGTGCTTCCAGAGGATCCTATAAAATGACGTAGTACAACCCTAATTCCACTGAAGTTGAGACTTGTGTAAAATGTAAATAAAAACAGAATACAATGATTTGCAAATCCTCTTCAACCTATATTCAATTGAATACACCACAAAGATAAGATATTTAGTGACCAAACTGATAAACTTTGTTGTTTTTGTGCAAATATTTGCTCATTTTGAAATAGATGCGTGCAACACATTTCAAGAAAGATGGGACAAAACAATGGGAATGTTGAAGAATGCTCAAAGAACACCTGTTTGGAACACTCCACAGGTAAACAGGTTAATTGGAAACATGTGAGTGTCATGATTGGGTATAAAAGGAGCATCCCCAAAAGGCTCAGCCGTTCACAAGCAAAGATGGGGCGAGGATCACCACTTTGTGAACAACTGTGTGAAAAAATAGTCCAACAGTTTAAGAACAATGTTTCTCAATATTCAATTGTAAGGAATTTAGGGATTCCATCATCTACAGTCCATAATATAATCAGAAGATTCAGAGAATCTGGAGAACTTTCTACACATAAGCGGCAAGGCCAAAAACCAACATTGAATGCCCGTGACCTTCGATCCCTCAGGCAGGAGTGCATTAAAAACCGACATCATTGTGTAAAGGATCTTACCGCATGGGCTCAGGACCACTTCAGAAAACCATTGTCTTTTAACACAGTTCATCGCTACATTTACAAGTGCAATTTAAAACTCTACCATGCAAAGCGAAAGTCATACATCAACAACATCCAGAAATGCCTCCGCCTTCTCTGGGCCCGAGCTCATTTGAAATGGACAGACGCAAAGTAGAAAAGTGTGCTGTGGTCTGAGTCCACATTTCAAATTGTTTTTGGAAATCATGGACGTCGTATCCTCAGGACAAAAGAGGAAAAAGGCCATCCAGATTGTTACCAGCGTAAAGTTCAAAAGCCAGCATCTGTGATGGTATGGGGGTGTTAGTGCCCATAGCACGGGCAACTTACACATCTGTGATGGCACCATCAATGCTGAAAGGTACATCCAGGTGTTGGAGCAACACATGCTGCCATCCAAGCAACGTCTTTTTCAGGGATGTCCCTCCTTATTTCAGCAAGACAATGCCAAGCCACATTCTGCACGTGTTACAACAGCGTGGCTTTGTAGTAAAAGAGTGCAGGTACTAGACTGGGTACTAGACTGGCCTGCCTGCAGTCCAGACCTGTCGCCCATTGAAAATGTGTGGTGCATTAGGAAACACAAAGTGCGACAACAGAGACCCTGGACTGTTGTACAACTGAAGTTGTACATCAAGCAAGAATGGGAAAGAATTCCACCTACAAAGCTTCAACAATTAGTGTCCTCAGTTCCCAAACACTTATTGAGTGTTGTTAGAAGGAAAGGTGATGTAACACAGTGGTAAACATACCACTCTCCCAGTTTTTTTGAAACGTGTTGCAGGCATCCATTTTAAAATGAGCAAATATCTGCACAAAAACAATAAAGTTTATCAGTTTGAACATTAAATATCTTGTCTTTGTGGTGTATTCAACTGAATATAGATTGAAGAGGAGTTGCAAATCATTGTATTCTATTTTTATTTACATTTTACACAACATCCCAACTTCACTGGAATTGGGGTTGTACCAAAGACTAATTGTAGTTGCCTTAAATAGGCGGTCACCAGCACCCTAAAGACAGACATCGTCTAACACCTCTGTCTAATGACCGTAGGACTCCATATGTTCTCTCCAGGTGTCTGTTGATCTTAAACACAGAGGACCCATGAATGGCACTGCCGCGATAAGTAAATGTCTCTCAAGGTTCAACACTTTCACCATATATGCATAGATTTGTGATGGTTGAGTCCAGAAAGTCCAGAAAGCTCTTAGTCCTTTAATGTTCCCCTCAGCCTGCCATCCCTACAGGACCCGTACACCTCCTGAAGCGAGCAAGGAAGATTGTGACCGATTCCTCTCAACCAGGACACCAACTTTTTGTCACCCTCCCCTCTGGCAGATGGCTGAGGTCCATCGAGACTAAAACCTCAAGACTCAAAAACAGCTTCTTTCCATCCGCAGCTAGACTAATAATGCCGGAGACCTCCATTTACCCTGCCCCCCCACTTCCACAAAGTACAGTACAGATTGGTCATCCCTGCACTGAAAGGTACTGTACATCTGCACACCAATCATACGCTTTTGCACAGTCTCATTCCACTACGTTATATTTATTTTACAGTGAACATATTTTTGCCTAATTGGCTATCTGACTCTTTTACTTCTTACAGACGTGTTTTTTTCCCCTTTTCTTTTTTATTGTTGTTTATGCACCAACAACACCAGATCAAACTCCTTGGATGTGAGAACTTACATGGCAATAAATTCCATTCTGATTCTGAGTCAACCATTTGGTAGAACATATTGATATATACTACATTCTATTGAAAAAGGTAAGGACATTATCAATCAATCAATCAATCAATTTTTTTATATAGCGCCAAATCACAACAAACAGTTGCCCCAAGGCGCTTTATATTGTAAGGCAAGGCCATACAATAATTATGTAAAACCCCAACGGTCAAAACGACCCCCTGTGAGCAAGCACTTGGCTACAGTGGGAAGGAAAAACTCCCTTTTAACAGGAAGAAACCTCCAGCAGAACCAGGCTCAGGGAGGGGCAGTCTTCTGCTGGGACTGGTTGGGGCTGAGGGAGAGAACCAAGAAAAAGACATGCTGTGGAGGGGAGCAGAGATCGATCACTAATGATTAAATGCAGAGTGGTGCATACAGAGCAAAAAGAGAAAGAAACAGTGCATCATGGGAACCCCCCAGCAGTCTACATCTATAGCAGCATAACTAAGGGATGGTTCAGGGTCACCTGATCCAGCCCTAACTATAAGCTTTAGCAAAAAGGAAAGTTTTAAGCCTAATCTTAAAAGTAGAGAGGGTGTCTGTCTCCCTGATCTGAATTGGGAGCTGGTTCCACAGGAGAGGAGCCTGAAAGCTGAAGGCTCTGCCTCCCATTCTACTCTTACAAACCCTAGGAACTACAAGTAAGCCTGCAGTCTGAGAGCGAAGCGCTCTATTGGGGTGATATGGTACTACGAGGTCCCTAAGATAAGATGGGACCTGATTATTCAAAACCTTATAAGTAAGAAGAAGAATTTTAAATTCTATTCTAGAATTAACAGGAAGCCAATGAAGAGAGGCCAATATGGGTGAGATATGCTCTCTCCTTCTAGTCCCCGTCAGTACTCTAGCTGCAGCATTTTGAATTAACTGAAGGCTTTTTAGGGAACTTTTAGGACAACCTGATAATAATGAATTACAATAGTCCAGCCTAGAGGAAATAAAAGCATGAATTAGTTTTTCAGCATCACTCTGAGACAAGACCTTTCTGATTTTAGAGATATTGCGTAAATGCAAAAAAGGCAGTCCTACATATTTGTTTAATATGCGCTTTGAATGACATATCCTGATCAAAAATGACTCCAAGATTTCTCACAGTATTACTAGAGGTCAGGGTAATGCCATCCAGAGTAAGGATCTGGTTAGACACCATGTTTCTAAGATTTGTGGGGCCAAGTACAATAACTTCAGTTTTATCTGAGTTTAAAAGCAGGAAATTAGAGGTCATCCATGTCTTTATGTCTGTAAGACAATCCTGCAGTTTAGCTAATTGGTGTGTGTCCTCTGGCTTCATGGATAGATAAAGCTGGGTATCATCTGCGTAACAATGAAAATTTAAGCAATACCGTCTAATAATACTGCCTAAGGGAAGCATGTATAAAGTAAATAAAATTGGTCCTAGCACAGAACCTTGTGGAACTCCATAATTAACTTTAGTCTGTGAAGAAGATTCCCCATTTACATGAACAAATTGTAATCTATTAGACAAATATGATTCAAACCACCGCAGCGCAGTGCCTTTAATACCTATGGCATGCTCTAATCTCTGTAATAAAATTTTATGGTCAACAGTATCAAAAGCAGGACTGAGGTCTAACAGAACAAGCACAGAGATGAGTCCACTGTCCGAGGCCATAAGAAGATCATTTGTAACCTTCACTAATGCTGTTTCTGTACTATGATGAATTCTAAAACCTGACTGAAACTCTTCAAATAGACCATTCCTCTGCAGATGATCAGTTAGCTGTTTTACAACTACCCTTTCAAGAATTTTTGAGAGAAAAGGAAGGTTGGAGATTGGCCTATAATTAGCTAAGATAGCTGGGTCAAGTGATGGCTTTTTAAGTAATGGTTTAATTACTGCCACCTTAAAAGCCTGTGGTACATAGCCAACTAACAAAGATAGATTGATCATATTTAAGATCGAAGCATTAAATAATGGTAGGGCTTCCTTGAGCAGCCTGGTAGGAATGGGGTCTAATAAACATGTTGATGGTTTGGATGAAGTAACTAATGAGAATAACTCAGACAGAACAATCGGAGAGAAAGAGTCTAACCAAATACCGGCATCACTGAAAGCAGCCAAAGATAACGATACGTCTTTGGGATGGTTATGAGTAATTTTTTCTCTAATAGTTAAAATTTTGTTAGCAAAGAAAGTCATGAAGTCATTACTAGTTAAAGTTAATGGAATACTCAGCTCAATAGAGCTCTGACTCTTTGTCAGCCTGGCTACAGTGCTGAAAAGAAACCTGGGGTTGTTCTTATTTTCTTCAATTAGTGATGAGTAGAAAGATGTCCTAGCTTTACGGAGGGCTTTTTTATAGAGCTGTTGTGAAAGTGTAGGAACACGGACCCACAACAGGGGGCGCAATGAACGGACAATGGAGAGAGTAAATAAGATTTACTACAGAAACCAGCACGAGTAATACAACAAACACAATTTGGGGTCGAATCCGCTGGTGTCGTGTGGGCAGGCTCGAAGGTAGGAGACGTCTGTCTCAGTCGAACCGGAACCACCCAGATCTCCTCTGCCACCGAACCCTGGAAATACTGGAACCGCCAAGTCCCGAATTCCCAGGTGGCCACTGCCTCCGCTCGTCGGATCCGGTACTGCTGGCAGGAGAGAGCAACAACACACAGGAGTGGATGAACGCACCCCGTAACAGAGAGGGGAGAAGCCGCCTCCACCTCTTGGCAAGAATAGCAGGAAGGTGAGTACTTATCCCAAAATGAGGTTTTTAGTAGTCACCAGTCCTGAAAACAAGGTTTTAGCAGTTTTAGCTGATAATGCAATGTGTACCTGCAGAGAATATTACCTTGGTTGTTAAGGATTTTATATATATATATATATATGTTATCACTGTTAAACATTTGTACCTTCGTCTTCTGTCTTATGAAAACGGTGTTGTGCTGTTTGCACTTCACCCTGAGAATGTATGTGTTATTCAACCTTGTTTTAGCTTTGTCTTCTTTCTCATGAGAACGGTGTTGTGCTGTTTTGCACCTGTCTTAACCAAGCCTGAGAATTCAATTTTGTTTTAGCACTCTGGGGTCAATCTGAGCTGGGAATGAAGGGCTGGATGTACTTATTATTATAATATAACTTTGTTTTCGCAGCCTCTTAACGACTGGGAGTAAGAGAACGTTTTGACTGTTGTGATGTGGTGCTTAGTGTGAAGGAGTGTGAAGGACAGGACACTTCAGGCAGATGCAGAACAGCTGATAACTGCAACAGACGAACGAGATGTGCTGACCTGTGTAAAAGAAAGTGTCCTTCCTTACAGCTGCACTTATTGACGTATGCGTTTATGTTACGGGAAGAAACTTGTCTTGCGTCATCACCCCCACCCTTAGGACAAGTTTTTTGTTTATGTGATGAGGGCGTCTCTTAATAAAAAGAGCGGAAAAGCAGGCCAGACTTTAGTGTAGCCTTGGTGTACAGCCTGGCCGCACTCCGCGCGTAATATTTGACTTTCTGTCTCACTGGTGTTTCTTGACTCTGTTTGTCTTGTTAAAGGTTTAAAAATGTTTGGAGGAGAAAATACCCAACATTGGTCTTAGGCGATATCTCGGCACTGAGGTGGAGACGCCGTCCTCCTGATATACCTCGGTGCTGAGTAGAACAGCTGTGTCTGGTGATGGGTGACAGCTGTCACCCAGGCTACTCCCATGATGCGGCAGCGCCCTCTGGTGCCTGGAGCCCGCACTCCAGGCAGGGCGCCCTCTGGTGGTGGTGGGCCAGCAGTACCTCCTCTTCAGCGGCCCACACAACAGGACCCCCCCCTCAACGGGCGCCTCCTGGCGCACGACTGGGCTTGTCCTGGTGGCGTCGGTAGAAGTCGGCCAGGAGGGCCGGGTCCAGGATGAAGCCCTTCTTCACCCAGGAGCGCTCCTCGGGGCCGTACCCCTCCCAGTCCACCAGATACTGAAAACCCCGGCCCATCCGACGGACGTCAAGGAGCCGGCGGACAGTCCAAGCCGGTGCTCCGTCGATGATCCGGGCAGGAGGCGGCGCCGGACCCGGGGTGCAGAGGGGTGAGGTGTGAAGAGGCTTGATCCGGGAAACATGGAAGACTGGATGGATCCGCAGTGAGGCCGGAAGCTGGAGCCTCACTGCGGCGGGGTTGATGACCTTGAGGATCTTATAAGGTCTGATGTACCGTTCTTGCAGTTTGGGCGAATCAACCTGTAGGGGAATGTCCTTCGTGGACAACCAGACCTCCTGCCCAGGACGATACTTGGGGGCCGGGGCTCGCCGCCGGTCTGCATGTCTCTTCGCCCTCGTCCGGGCCTGCAACAAGGCAGAGCGAGCGGCCCGCCACACCCGACGGCACTTCCGTAGGTGGGCCTGGACCGAGGGCACACCGACCTCTCCCTCTACCACCGGAAACAAGGGGGGCTGATACCCCAAGCACACCTCAAACGGGGAGAGGCCGGTGGCTGATGACACTTGGCTGTTGTGGGCGTACTCGATCCAGGCCAGGTGGGTACTCCAGGCCGTCGGGTGCGCGGCTGTCACACAGCGAAGTGTCTGCTCCAGTTCTTGATTCGCCCGCTCTGCCTGCCCGTTGGTCTGGGGGTGGTACCCAGACGAGAGGCTGACCGTGGCCCCCAGTTCCCGGCAGAAGCTCCTCCAGACATGTGAGGTGAACTGGGGACCGCGATCGGAGACGATGTCTGATGGTATGCCATGCAGACGGACGACGTGGTGGACCAGGAGGTCCGCTGTCTCCTGGGCCGTAGGGAGCTTCGGGAGGGCCACGAAGTGGGCCGCCTTGGAGAAACGGTCCACTATCGTGAAGACGACGGTGTTTCCCTGGGACGGCGGGAGACCCGTGACGAAGTCCAGGCCGATGTGGGACCAGGGGCGATGAGGCACGGGCAATGGCTGTAGCTGCCCTGAGGTCTTCCTATGATCGGCCTTGCCCCTGGCGCAGGTGGTACAGGCCTGGACGTAGTCCCGGACGTCGGTCTCCAGGGATGCCCACCAGAAGCGTTGCCGGACGACTGCCACGGTCCTTCGCACCCCTGGGTGACAGGAGAGCTTAGAACCGTGACAGAAGTCCAGGACTGCAGCTCTAGCCTCTGGTGGGACGTATAGTCTGTTTTTTTGGTCCGTTTCCGGGGTCCGGGACACGGGTCAGGGCCTCCCGGACGGTCTTCTCCACGTCCCAGGTGAGGGCGGCCATGATAGCGGACTCCGGGATGATGGGATCCGGGGGATCCGACGGTTCCGTTTTGACCTCATCTTCGTGCACCCGGGACAATGCATCCGATCTCTGATTCTTGGTCCCGGGACGGTAGGTAATCCGGAAGTCAAAACGGCCAAAGAACAGTGACCAGCGGGCTTGCCTGGGGTTCAGACGCTTGGCGGTTCTGATGTACTCCAGGTTCCGATGGTCAGTGAAAACCGTGAATGGCACGGCTGTTCCCTCCAACAGATGTCTCCACTCTTCGGGGGCCTCTTTCACAGCAAGGAGTTCCCGATTGCCGACGTCATAATTCCGTTCAGCGGGGGTCAACCTGCGAGAAAAATAGGCACACGGGTGAAGGACCTTATCGGTCTTCCCGCTCTGGGAGAGCACCGCTCCTATCCCTGAGTCCGAGGCATCCACTTCAACCACTAACTGGCGGCTAGGATCGGGCTGCACCAGAACTGGTGCAGACGAGAAGCGCCGTTTCAACTCCTTGAACGCGGCCTCGCACCGGTCCGACCAGGTGAAGGGAACTTTTGGAGAGGTCAGGGCTGTCAGGGGGCTAACTACCTGACTGTAGCCCTTAATGAACCTCCTATAAAAATTAGCAAAACCGAGGAACTGTTGCAGCTTCCTACGGCTTGTAGGTTGGGGCCAATCTCTCACCGCCGCAACCTTGGCCGGGTCCGGGGCGACGGAGTTAGAGGAGATGATAAACCCCAGGAAGGACAAAGAAGTGCGGTGGAACTCACACTTCTCGCCCTTCACAAACAGGCGGTTCTCCAACAACCGCTGCAGGACCTGACGGACATGCCGGACATGAGTCTCAGGATCCGGGGAAAAGATGAGTATATCGTCCAGATACACGAAGACGAACCGGTGCAGGAAGTCCCGCAGGACATCGTTTACCAATGCTTGGAAGGTCGCGGGAGCGTTAGTGAGACCGAACGGCATGACCAGGTACTCAAAATGGCCCAACGGGGTGTTAAATGCCGTCTTCCATTCGTCTCCCTTCCGGATCCGAACCAAATGATAGGCATTCCTAAGATCAAGTTTGGTGAAGATATTGGCTCCATGCAAGGGGGTGAACACCGAATCCAACAGGGGCAACGGGTATCGATTGCGAACCGTGATTTCGTTCAACCCCCTATAATCAATGCATGGACGAAGCCCGCCATCCTTTTTACCCACAAAAAAGAAACCAGCACCCATCGGAGAGGTGGAATTCCGGATCAACCCGGCAGCTAATGAGTCCCGGATGTAGGTCTCCATTGATTCACGCTCCGGCCGTGAGAGGTTGTACAGCCTACTGGACGGAAACTCACTGCCTGGAACCAAATCAATGGCACAATCGTATGGGCGGTGAGGAGGAAGCGTGAGAGCCAGATCCTTGCTGAACACATCAGCGAGGTCATGGTACTCGGCTGGCACCGCCTTCAGATTGGGCGGGACTCGGACCTCCTCCTTAGCTTGGGAGCCGGGAGGAACCGAGGAACCTAGACACTCCCGATGGCAGGTTTCGCTCCACTGAACCACCACCCCGGACGGCCAATCAATCCGGGGATTGTGCTTTAGCATCCATGGAAACCCTAAAACCACACGGGAGGTGGCCTGAGTCACGAAGAACTCGATCACCTCCCGGTGGTTACCTGACACCACCAGAGTTACTGGAGGTGTCTTATGTGTGATTGGTGGGAGTAGGGAGCCATCTAGCGCCCGAACCTGCACAGGCGAGGTAAGAGCCACCAGAGGGAGCCCTATCTCCCTGGCCCATCTACTGTCAAGCAGATTCCCCTCAGAGCCCGTGTCCACCAGTGCTGGGGCCTTCAGGGTTGAATCCTCATAAAGGATCGTGACTGGGAGTCGTGTAGCAATGTGGGTGTGTCCCACGTGAATGTTTTGGCCCACCCCTGGCCCAGTCTCTAGGGGCGGGCGTTGGAGTTTAACCGCTCGGGGCAGTCGTTTGCCATGTGCTCACTCGAGCCACAAACATAACAAGCTCCGTGGGCCCGCCTCCTTTGTGCTCCAGGTGCCCTAAATGTTGCCCTGCTCGTGTCCATAGCTTCGTCAGCAGGGGGAGCCATGGGCGCACGGAGCGCAGGAACAGAGGAGCGTGGGGAGGGCGGAGCTCGATCGGACCCGGAAGGGAGAGGGACGACGCGTGCTTGGCCACGCCCTTCGCCTCGTTCCCGACGGCGTTCTTCTAACCGGTTGTCGAGTCGTATGACTAGATCGATGAGCCCATCTAAATCCCGCGGTTCGTCCTTAGCCACCAGGTGCTCTTTTAGGACCAGAGACAGTCCGTTTACAAAGGCAGCGCGGAGGGCAGTGCTATTCCAGCCGGATCTCGCCGCCGCGATGCGGAAGGCGACTGCATAGGCAGCTGCGCTCCGACGTCCCTGTCGTATGGACAGTAGTGCGGTTGAAGCGGACTCTCCTCTGTTGGGATGATCGAACACCGTTCTGAGCTCCCGTACAAACCCATCGTATGAATGAAGGAGCCGTGAGTTCTGCTCCCAGAGCGCTGTAGCCCAAGCGCGTGCCTCCCCGCGAAGCAGATTTATCACATAAGCTACTTTGCTAGCATCAGTCGCGTACATCACGGGACGCTGAGCGAAGACGAGCGAACACTGCATAAGAAAGTCCGCGCACGTCTCCACACAGCCTCCGTACGGTTCTGGAGGGCTTATGTATGCTTCTGGGGACGGAGGGAGGGACCGTTGAACGACCAGTGGAACGTTACTTTCGCACGCAGGGTCCTCGGGAGGGAGAGCCGCAGCGGCGCCCGAAGGGCGCGCCTCCACTTGTGCGGCGAGAGCCTCCACCCTGCGGTTTAGGAGAACGTGCTGCTCGGTCATTAAGTCGATCCGAGAGGTGAAAGCGGTGAGGATCCGCTGCAACTCACCGATTACCCCTCCCGAAGCCTCCGCCGCGCCTTGGTCTTCCATTGGCCGTTCAACAGCCGGTTGACGCCCCTCGGGATCCATGACGCTGGCCGAGATATCCTGTTGTGAAAGTGTAGGAACACGGACCCACAACAGGGGGCGCAATGAACGGACAATGGAGAGAGTAAATAAGATTTACTACAGAAACCAGCACGAGTAATACAACAAACACAATTTGGGGTCGAATCCGCTGGTGTCGTGTGGGCAGGCTCGAAGGTAGGAGACGTCTGTCTCAGTCGAACCGGAACCACCCAGATCTCCTCTGCCACCGAACCCTGGAAATACTGGAACCGCCAGTCCCGAATTCCCAGGTGGCCACTGCCTCCGCTCGTCGGATCCGGTACTGCTGGCAGGAGAGAGCAACAACACACAGGAGTGGATGAACGCACCCCGTAACAGAGAGGGGAGAAGCCGCCTCCACCTCTTGGCAAGAATAGCAGGAAGGTGAGTACTTATCCCAAAATGAGGTTTTTAGTAGTCACCAGTCCTGAAAACAAGGTTTTAGCAGTTTTAGCTGATAATGCAATGTGTACCTGCAGAGAATATTACCTTGGTCTTAGGCGATATCTCGGCACTGAGGTGGAGACGCCGTCCTCCTGATATACCTCGGTGCTGAGTAGAACAGCTGTGTCTGGTGATGGGTGACAGCTGTCACCCAGGCTACTCCCATGATGCGGCAGCGCCCTCTGGTGCCTGGAGCCCGCACTCCAGGCAGGGCGCCCTCTGGTGGTGGTGGGCCAGCAGTACCTCCTCTTCAGCGGCCCACACAACAAGAGCAACAGACTCTTTTTCCAGGCTAAGTGAAGATCTTCTAAATTAGTGAGACGCCATTTCCTCTCCAACTTACGGGTTATCTGCTTTAAGCTACGAGTTTGTGAGTTATACCACGGAGTCAGACACTTCTGATTTAAAGCTCTCTTTTTCAGAGGAGCTACAGCATCCAAAGTTGTCTTCAATGAGGATGTAAAACTATTGACGAGATACTCTATCTCCCTTACAGAGTTTAGGTAGCTACTCTGCACTGTGTTGGTATATGGCATTAGAGAACATAAAGAAGGAATCATATCCTTAAACCTAGTTACAGCGCTTTCTGAAAGACTTCTAGTGTAATGAAACTTATTCCCCACTGCTGGGTAGTCCATCAGAGTAAATGTAAATGTTATTAAGAAATGATCAGACAGAAGGGAGTTTTCAGGGAATACTGTTAAGTCTTCTATTTCCATACCATAAGTCAGAACAAGATCTAAGATATGATTAAAGTGGTGGGTGGACTCATTTACTTTTTGAGCAAAGCCAATAGAGTCTAATAATAGATTAAATGCAGTGTTGAGGCTGTCATTCTCAGCATCTGTGTGGATGTTAAAATCGCCCACTATAATTATCTTATCTGAGCTAAGCACTAAGTCAGACAAAAGGTCTGAAAATTCACAGAGAAACTCACAGTAACGACCAGGTGGACGATAGATAATAACAAATAAAACTGGTTTTTGGGACTTCCAATTTGGATGGACAAGACTAAGAGACAAGCTTTCAAATGAATTAAAGCTCTGTCTGGGTTTTGGATTAATTAATAAGCTGGAATGGAAGATTGCTGCTAATCCTCCACCCCGGCCCGTGCTACGAGCATTCTGACAGTTAGTGTGACTCGGGGGTGTTGACTCATTTAAACTAACATATTCATCCTGCTGTAACCAGGTTTCTGTTAGGCAGAATAAATCAATATGTTGATCAATTATTATATCATTTACCAACAGGGACTTAGAAGAGAGAGACCTAATGTTTAATAGACCACATTTAACTGTTTTAGTCTGTGGTGCAGTTGAAGGTGCTATATTATTTTTTCTTTTTGAATTTTTATGCTTAAATAGATTTTTGCTGGTTATTGGTAGTCTGGGAGCAGGCACCGTCTCTACGGGGATGGGGTAATGAGGGGATGGCAGGGGGAGAGAAGCTGCAGAGAGGTGTGTAAGACTACAACTCTGCTTCCTGGTCCCAACCCTGGATAGTCACGGTTTGGAGGATTTAAGAAAATTGGCCAGATTTCTAGAAATGAGAGCTGCTCCATCCAAAGTGGGATGGATGCCGTCTCTCCTAACAAGACCAGGTTTTCCCCAGAAGCTTTGCCAATTATCTATGAAGCCCACCTCATTTTTTGGACACCACTCAGACAGCCAGCAATTCAAGGAGAACATGCGGCTAAACATGTCACTCCCGGTCCGATTGGGGAGGGGCCCAGAGAAAACTACAGAGTCCGACATTGTTTTTGCAAAGTTACACACCGATTTAATGTTAATTTTAGTGACCTCCGATTGGCGTAACCGGGTGTCATTACTGCCGACGTGAATTACAATCTTACCAAATTTACGCTTAGCCTTAGCCAGCAGTTTCAAATTTCCTTCAATGTCGCCTGCTCTGGCCCCCGGAAGACAATTGACTATGGTTGCTGGTGTCGCTAACTTCACATTTCTCAAAACAGAGTCGCCAATAACCAGAGTTTGATCCTCGGCGGGTGTGTCGTCGAGTGGGAAAAAACGGTTAGAGATGTGAACGGGTTGGCGGTGTACACGGGGCTTCTGTTTAGGGCTACGCTTCCTCCTCACAGTCACCCAGTCGGCCTGCTTTCCCGGCTGCTCGGGATCTGCCAGGGGGGAACTGACGGCGGCTAAGCTACCTTGGTCCGCACCGACTACAGGGGCCTTGCTAGCTGTAGAATTTTCCACGGTGCGGAGCCGAGTCTCCAATTCGCCCAGCCTGGCCTCCAAAGCTACGAATAAGCTACACTTATTACAAGTACCATTACTGCTAAAGGAGGCCGAGGAATAACTAAACATTTCACACCCAGAGCAGAAAAGTGCGGGAGAGACAGGAGAAGCCGCCATGCTAAATCGGCTAAGAGCTAGTAGCTACGCTAAGCTAGCGGATTCCTAAAAACACGCAAAGGGTTAAAAGCCTAGCTTTTAGTCTTGATCTAGAATGATCACAAACCCAGGCATTCCAGTTCCTCACTCAGCTAATCAAGTGTTGTAAGCAGGATCAGGACATCCATTAGATCCTCATAGATCACAGCACCATACAGTTAACCTTTCCTCACCAGCAAAAGCACCTAAGCCACGGGCTTCGACAACAATCCCAGTCAGTGCTAGCATCAAACAGTGTAGGAGCCAGAATACATCACTGAGGAACACCAGAATTCAGTTGGAAAAAGTATGATATTTCACTCCAGCTCTGCACAGCCCTCACAGTACCATGCTATAGGTTGGGTATAATGTCAGCAACTTCGAGGAGAATCCCACAAATTCTCAGTATGTCCCAGAGAACAGCCTGCTCAACCGAATAATTTTTTAACCCCTCATCTGTACATATCGTTCTAGTATGAGTAACAGCTGTCTCTTGCCATTAAGAATACATATAATTTTTAATATTGCAGCACCAAGTTTTCTTTTTCCATGAATTAAGAGGGTGACACAAAAAAGCACCATTAAACAAACAGTGACAATGACAATAACAGTGACAGTGACTAATGCTGACAATGGCAGTGTCTGCAGCAAGACCAAGGACAGTGAAGAGAGCTAGAGAAACAAGCAACACACCATGTGTAACAGAGGAGGTGGCCAGGATGATAGCAGAGTTTTATATGGGTTACTGAGTGTGCACATATTTGGGAAAGCTATGTATCTATGTGCAGACTGTAAAGGATAAATGTTCGCATCTGTCAAAAAACATTCATCATGAAGATATTTAAGTCACACATGAGTATAAGTTGTATTTATTTTTGAAACATATATCTCACAAGAATTCAGGAACAAAAAAATTTCTAACAATCTGGAAAGACATTAAAGACTTCTTCTTCTTTGTCTTTCGGCTGTTCCCGTTAGGGGTTGCCACAGCAGATCAATCATTTCCATCTCACCCTGTCCTCTGTATCTTCCTCTGTCACACCAACCACCTGCATGTCCTCTCTCAGCACATCCATGAACCTCCTCTTTGGTCTCCCTCTTCTCCTCCTGCCTGGTGGCTCCATCCTCAGCATCCTTCTCCCTATATACCCTGGGTCCCTCCTCTGCACATGTCCAAACCATCTCAATCTCGCCTCTCTGACTTTGTCTCCAAACCGTCGTACCTGAGCTGTCCCTCTGATATGTTCGTTCCTAATCTTGTCCATTCTTGTCACTCCCAAAGAGAATCTCAACATCTTCAGCTCTGCCACCTCCAGCTCTGCCTCCTGTATTTTGTTAGTGCCACTGTCTCTAAACCATACAACATAGCTGGTCTCACTACTGTTTTGTAAACTTTCCCCTTCACTCTTGCTGATATTCTTCGGTCACAAATCACTCCTGCCACCTTTCTCCACCCACTCCACCCTGCCTGCACTCTCTTCTTCACCTGTCTACCACACTCTCCATTACTTTGAACAGTTGACCCCAAATATTTAAACTCATCTACTTTCACCACTTCTACTCCTTGTAACTGCACTATTCATCAACTCTTCAAAATATTCCCTCCACCTTCTCAGCACACACTCCTCACTTGTCAGCACATTACCATGTGCATCTTTTACCACCCTAACCTGCTGCACATCCTTTCCAGCTCTGTCCCTTTGTCTGGCCAATTGGTACAAGTCCTTTTCTCCTTCCTTACTATTCAACTTCTTGTACAGCTCACAATATGCCTTTTCCTTTGCTTTTGCCACTTCTCTTTTCGCCTTACGCCGCATCTCCTTGTACTCCTGTCTACTTTCTTCATCTCTCCGACTATCCCAAAACTTTTTCGCCAACCTCTTTCTCCTTATGCTTTCCTGGACCTCTTCATTCCACCACCAAGTCTCCTTGTCTTCCTTCCACTGTCCAGATGTCATACCCAGTACTGTCCTAGCAGTCTCCCTCACCACATCTGCAGTACTTTTCCAGTTGTCCAAAACTGCTTCCCCTCCAACCAGTGCTTCTCTCACCTGCTCGCTAAATTTCACACAACAGTCTTCCTCCTTCAGCTTCCACCATCTGATCCTTTGTTGAGCTCTCACTCTCTTCTTCTTCTTTACCTCTAACGTCATCCTACAAACAACCATCCTGTGCTGTCTAGTGACACTCTCTCCTGCTACCACCTTACAGTCTGTGATTTCTTTTAGCTTGCATCTCCTATAAAGAATGTAGTCCACCTGTGTGCACCTTCCTCCACTCTTATATGTTACCCTGTGCTCCTCCCTTTTCTTAAAGTAGGTATTCACCACAGCCATTTCCATCCCATTCCTATCCTTGATACCATATCTACCCATTACTTCCTCATCACCTCTGTTCCCTTCACCAACGTGGCCATTGAAGTCTGCTCCTATCACCACTCTTTCATGCTTGGGCACACTCTCCACCACCTCATCTAACACACTCCAGAAATCTTCTTTCTCCTTCATCTCACAACCAACCTGTGGGGCATATGCACTGATGATATTCATCATCACCCCTTCAATTTCCAACTTCACACTCATCACCCTGTCATACACTCGCTTAACCTCCAACACACTTTTAACATACTCTTCCGTTAAAATGACCCCAACACCATTTCTCTTCCTGTCCTCACCATGGTACAACAACTTGTATCCACCGCCGATGCTCCTGCTCTTACTTCCCTTCCACTTGGTCTCTTGCACACACAATATGTCTACCTTTCTCCTCTCCATCATATCAGCCAGCTCTCTCCCTTTACCAGTCATACTACCAACATTCAAAGTCCCCACTCTCATTTCCACCCTTCTAGTTTTCTTCTTCTCCCGCTGTTCGTGGTAACGTTTTCCTCCTCTTCTTCGTCGTCTTTGCCCAGCAGTAGCCCAATTTCCACCGGCACCCTGTTGGGCAGTAGCACCGGTGGCGGACGTTGTTAACCCAGGCCGCGACCGGTCCGGTATGGGAATTCGATTCTGAGTCTGCATAATTCGGTTGGCTTGTTTTACGCCAGATGCCCTTCCTGACGCAACCCTCCTCATTTATCCGGGCTTGGGACCGGCACTCAGAATGTACTGGCTGCACACCCCATGTGGCTGAGTTAATGTTGTGCTTCTTGTTTCCACTGCACTGAAAACATACCAAGTTGTGATTTTTGTGTACCATTACACTGCTGTTTTTTGTCAACTTATGGTCCAAAAAAACAAAGAATGGTAGACGTGCTGATTTCATGAATGTGCACAGTTGCATCAGCGCCACATAGACCCCAAACTAATATGCGGTGGTCAACTGACTCTACACTTTATGAAAATCAACATAACTTGCAAACAAACACGGCCGATGCAAAAGAGTTTTCAATTCCTACAAAAAAATTAGTTTGGTAGGAAATTATTAGACATGTAGACCCTTCCAGATCAGATTGTCTTCTTGTCAGCGTAATGTAAGGGCCCTGTCCCACTGGGGAGAGGATTAATTGAGCATGAATTGAGGACACAAACTGCAGGCGTTCGTTGTCGTCTGCAACAAAAATGGCCAAAAATGACAAATGTCCCAGTATGAATTACGGATATATTAATAATATATAGCGAATATATGATGAACAATCACGGTTATATAACGCATGTAGTGAGGAAACTGATCCGACACATTGAGATTATCACAGCAGTATTACGAGTGTATTATGAATGCATCGCGCACGTGTTGCGCGTGCACGGCATCTGCATTACGGTCATAAAATAAGTGCACTCGCTCCTTTCGGCATCACTATTCACACCAACAATACAGCCTCTGGAGCAAGCGCTGGACTTGGACAAGTTGATCACAGAGTTAATGTCCATTTTGTCATGCGAGGGTTAACTGTTCATGAGTTTGGATAGCGGGAGGGGGGAAGCCACTCTGGTGTAGGATGTGTTTTTTTTTTTTTTTGAGAGTATCACAGAGAACAGACTTCAGCATGAGTTGTGGCTAAACAGCAACTCTTCCTTTTGTTGGTGTTAAATAAAAGTCCTGGATTGCAGCAGCTACGTCTTTGTGGATTTACACAGCTGGACCGGCACTGACTGGCAGGTATGTCGCTTTCTGCCTCATATTGTTATGTGTCGACGCGAGTTGAGGAGCGGACCTGCGTCAGACAGAACCCAGCGCTAAAAATAACCAGAAAGCGGTTCCAACAACAGAAACAATTTATTTTTCACCTGTGCATAATAATGTGTACAAAACTAAAAGAACATCCTTCTGGTGGAGTGACTGTTGGCACGCTCTTAAGCGCCCAAAAGGATAGAAGCCCGGCGCTCCTGGACCCACTACCACCAGACAAACACCCCCCAGGTGGACACGACAAACTGACTCTCTGTGAAGCAAAGAAGAGGTGAGGTAAGTCAGCAGTTACAACAATATCTTTCAAAAGACACACGCTATCAGCAACACATTCAGGTCTGTATTTTTTAACTTTATGCAAATGAGCAGCTTCTCACAACAAGTGGAGGATCACTTATCCTGCACGCCACAGCAGTGAGAAGCAAACTGCACAATTCCCATCACAATTCCAGTATACTGCGTAACAAAACACCAAGTTACTATCAACAATTAGTCGAACACTTAATCACCTTTAATGTGTGCTGACAGCAAGTGTCCTCACCCTTCCTTGCTTCATGGGCTCGATGTGTCAAACCCAGGCGCGGTCCTCAGCGTCTCACAAACGGACATCACAAGGTCGAGTTCCCGGCAGTTCTGCTTGAATCACACATGACTTAAATGCAGAACGCCATCCAATTATCTGCTTCAGCTGAAAGTCTTTAAGGTTGCATGTGAGCACCATTCACAGGTGCTGCACATGATGTTGATGAGGGTGAGGACTCTTCAGCCAGCACCTTCTCCACAGACAAATCAGTTTCCATGCCACCTGAAGAGCAAAGAAAAGAAAAGAACACCAAAATATCCAGCCACACCCCCCAACACACAACACATATAGTACTTTGGGTTTACGTGACGTGTTTGTTATGCATTCAGAGATTGTCCGCAAATCAGCTGCAAAGCAGATGTAATAAAACCGCTTTATTTGTGGCCAATCTGTATGCATTCGCTACAACATATTTTAGTTTGTGATGTGGACATGATGGGCACGATATATATCTGTTTTGCAAATCCCCATCAGTTGTGGATATCAGCGGTTAACGGCAGATATATAGCGCATAGAGTGAGTATGTATTGTGTATGAATTGAGTATGTATGGAGTATGTAAGGCGGATGTTATCCGCATCCAGATTTTTGAACAGCTCAAATATCCTGGCTGTGGACATGCGTGCCTCTGTGGATGATCACGGACATGTTCGGATAATGGCCGACTCATACAGGCATGTTACATGGATATTGCGGATGTTTGGCGAATATGGGCCAATTTTGTGCGCAATCCATACGCAAATCCTCCTAAACGCCATTGGGACAGGGCCCAAAGATCAATGATGCACTCTGAAGATACAGCAACAGAATCAAATCAAATCAAATCAATTTTATTTATATAGCGCCACAACAATCACAACAAACAGTTGCCACAAGGCACTTTATATTGTAAGGCAAAGCCATGCCATACAATAATTACGGAAAAACCCCAACGGTCCAAACGACCCCCTGTGAGCAAGCACTTGGCAACAGTGGGAAGGAAAAACTCCCTTTTAACAGGAAGAAACCTCCAGCAGAACCAGGCTCAGGGAGGGGCAGTCTCCTGCTGGGACTGGTTGGGGCTGAGGGGAGAGAACCAGGAAAAAGACATGCTGTGGAGGGGAGCAGAGATCAATCACTAATGATTAAATGCAGAGTGGTGCATACAGAGCAAAAAGAGAAACAAACACTCAGTGCATCATGGGAACCCCCCAGCAGTCTAAGTCTATAGCAGCATAACTAAGGGATGGTTCAGGGTCACCTGATCCAGCCCTAACTATAAGCTTTAGCAAAAAGGAAAGTTTTAAGCCTAATCTTAAAAGTAGAGAGGGTGTCTGTCTCCCTGATCCGAATTGGGAGCTGGTTCCAGAGGAGAGGAGCCTGAAAGCTGAAGGCTCTGCCTCCCATTCTACTCTTACAAACCCTAGGAACTACAAGTAAGCCTGCAGTCTGAGAGCGAAGCGCTCTATTGGGGTGATATGGTACTATGAGGTCTGTTGTGTGGGCCGCCAGAAGAGGAGGTACTGCTGGCCCACCACCAGCGGGCGCCCTGTCTGGAGTGCGGGCTCCAGGCACCAGAGGGCGCAGCTGCCTCACAGGAGCAGCCAGGGTGACAGCTGTCACGCATCACCTGCAACAGCTGTTACCAATCACCTGATCAGCAGGGGTACATCAGCAGGACGACATCTCCACCTCTTTGCCGAGATATCGTTCTACCTGGAAGGTAACGTTCTCAGCTGACCGTGAGATCTTTTCAGTAACCTTTTGTGACTTTTGTGCATTATATAGCAGACTCTTTCCAACGAGAGGTGGAGGTAGTTTTCCTGCCGTGTGGATTGCTGGGTGTAAACGCGCCCACATTTAATTGTTTTTTTTTTGTTCCTCGCCAGCAGTACCAGGTCCGACACGCGGAGGCAGTGGCCACCTGGGAGTTCGGGACTTGGCGGCTCCAGTATTCCCGGGGTCTGGTGGCGGAGGAAATCGTGTGGTTCCGGTTCTGCTTTGGACAGACGTCTTCTATCTTCGAGCCTGCCCACACGACACCTTCTGTGATTTGACTTGTTGTCTATTGTTGTAATCTGTTGTGTTTGTTGTGCCCATTCACAACAGTAAAGTGTTGTTATTTGACTTCCTCCATTGTCCGTTCATTTGCGCCCCCTGTTGTGGGTCCGTGTACCTACACTTTCCCAACAGGATATCTCGGCCAACGTCATGGACCCCGAGGGGCGTCGACCGGCCATTGAACGGCCAATGGAAGAGCAGGGCGCACAGGCGTCTGCAGGAGGAATGATCGGTGAGTTGAAGCGAATCCTCACCGCTTTTACGGCTCGGCTGGATCGGATGACCGAGCAGAACATCCTCCTTAACCGCAGGGTGGAGGCTCTCGCCGCGCAGGTGGAAGCGCGCCCTCAGGGCGCTGCTGCGGCTCCCCCTCCTGTCGATCCTGTGCACAATAGTGACGTTCCACAGGTCGTTCAACGACCCCTCCCACCTTCCCCTGAAGCATACATAAGCCCTCCAGAACCGTACGGGGGTTGTGTGGAGACATGCGCTGACTTTCTTATGCAGTGTTCGCTCGTCTTCGCACAACGTCCCGTCATGTACGCGACTGATGCTAGTAAGATAGCTTATGTGATTAATCTGCTTCGCGGCAAGGCACGCCCTTGGGCTACAGCACTCTGGGAGCAAAATTCACGGGTCCTTCTGACATATGATGGGTTTGTGAGGGAGTTCAGAACAGTGTTCGATCACCCAAATAGAGGAGAGACCGCTTCAGCCGTGCTGCTGTCAATGAGACAGGGGCGCCAGAGCGCAGCTGCTTATGCAGTCGACTTCCGCATCGCGGCTGCGAGGTCCGGCTGGAATAGCACTGCCCTCCGCGCCGCCTTCGTAAACGGACTATCGTTGGTCCTGAAGGAGCACCTGGTGGCTAAGGACGAACCGCGGGATTTGGACGGGCTTATTGATCTCGTTATACGATTAGACAATCGGTTAAAGGAACGCCGTCGGGAGCGAGGCGAAGGACGTGACCGGATACGCGCCGCCCCTCTCCCTTCCGGGTTCGAAAAGGGGCCGCCCTCCCCACGCTCCACAGCCGCAGCGCTTTGTGGGGCAACAGCTCCCCCTGTTGACGTTGTTAGGGAAACGCATAGGGCCAAAATGGGGAGGCTGATCCGTGGAGAGTGTTTTCTCTGCAGCTCAACAGAGCACACACAGAGAGACTGCCCCAAACGGCCAAGACGTCAACACTCGCCCTTAGAGACTGGGCTAAGGGGGGGTCAAGACATTCAAGTGAGACACACACAAATTGCCACACGACTCCCAGTCACAATCCTGAGCGGGGATTTAACCCTTCAAGCCCGAGCACTGGTGGACACGGGGTCAGAAGGGAATCTGCTAGACAGCGGATGGGTAAAGGAGGTAGGGCTCCCTCTGGTGGCGCTTCCTTCGCCATTGCAGGTGCGGGCACTAGATGGCACCCTCCTCCCTTTACTCACACACAAGACACAACCAGTAACTCTGGTGGTGTCTGGAAACCACCGGGAGGAGATTGAGTTTTTTGTAACTCCTTCTACTTCCCGCATGATTTTGGGCATCCCATGGATGTTAAAGCACAATCCCCGGATCGATTGGCCGTCTGGGGTGGTGGTTCAGTGGAGCGAAACCTGCCATCGGGTGTGTTTAGGATCCTCGGTTCCTCCCGGTTCCCAGGCTAAGGAGGAGGTCAAAGTCCCTCCCAATCTGACGGCAGTGCCGGTTGAGTACCACGATCTTGCTGACGTCTTCAGCAAGGATCTGGCACTCACTCTTCCCCCGCACCGTCCGTACGATTGTGCCATTGATTTGGTTCCAGGCGCTGAGTTCCCGTCCAGCAGGCTGTACAACCTCTCACGACCTGAGCGCGAATCAATGGAGACCTACATCCGGGACTCATTAGCTGCCGGGCTGATCCGGAACTCCACCTCCCCGATGGGGGCAGGTTTCTTTTTTGTGGGCAAGAAAGATGGCGGACTTCGTCCATGTATTGATTACAGGGGGCTGAATGAGATTACGGTTCGCAACCGATACCCGTTGCCATTATTAGATTCCGTGTTCACCCCCCTGCATGGAGCCAAAATCTTTACTAAGCTGGATCTTAGAAATGCGTATCACCTGGTTCGGATCCGGAAGGGAGACGAATGGAAGACCGCATTCAACACCCCATTAGGTCACTTTGAGTACCTGGTCATGCCGTTCGGCCTCACAAACGCCCCCGCGACGTTCCAAGCATTAGTTAATGATGTCTTGCGGGATTTCCTGCACCGATTCGTCTTCGTATATCTAGACGATATACTCATCTTTTCTCCGGATCCTGAGACTCATGTCCGGCATGTACGTCAGGTCCTGCAGCGGTTGTTGGAGAACCGGCTGTTTGTGAAGGGCGAGAAGTGTGAGTTTCACCGCACATCTTTGTCCTTCCTGGGGTTTATCATCTCCCCCAACTCCGTCGCTCCTGATCCGGCCAAGGTTGCGGCGGTGAGAGACTGGCCCCAACCCACTAGCCGTAGGAAGCTGCAACAGTTCCTCGGCTTTGCAAATTTCTACAGGAGGTTCATTAAGGGCTACAGTCAGGTAGTTAGCCCCCTGACAGCCCTGACCTCACCAAAAGTCCCCTTCACCTGGTCGGATCGTTGCGATGCCGCGTTCAAGGAGTTGAAACGGCGCTTCTCGTCTGCACCCGTTCTGATGCAGCCTGATCCTAGTCGCCAGTTAGTGGTTGAAGTGGACGCCTCGGACTCAGGGATGGGAGCTGTGCTTTCCCAGAGCGGGAAGACCGATAAGGTCCTTCACCCGTGTGCCTATTTTTCCCGCAGGTTGACCCCGGCCGAACGGAACTATGACGTCGGCAATCAAGAACTCCTTGCGGTGAAAGAGGCTCTTGAAGAGTGGAGACATCTGTTGGAGGGAACGTCTGTGCCATTCACGGTTTTCACTGACCACCGGAACCTGGAGTATATCAGGACCGCCAAGCGGCTGAACCCCAGGCAAGCCCGCTGGTCACTGTTCTTCGGCCGTTTTGACTTCCGGATCACCTACCGTCCCGGGACCAAAAACCAGAGATCGGATGCCTTGTCCCGGGTACATGAAGATGAAGTCAAAGCGGAGTTGTCGGATCCACCGGAACCCATCATCCCGGAGTCCACTATCGTGGCCACCCTCACCTGGGACGTAGAGAGAACCGTCCGGGAGGCCCTGGCACGAAGCCCGGACCCCGGAACTGGGCCGAAGAACAAACTATACGTCCCACCAGAAGCTAGGGCTGCAGTCCTGGACTTCTGTCACGGCTCCAAGCTCTCCTGTCATCCAGGGGTGCGAAGAACCGTGGCAGTTGTCTGGCAGCGCTTCTGGTGGGCGTCCCTAGAGGCCGACGTCCGGGATTATATCCAGGCCTGCACCACCTGCGCCAGGGGCAAGGCTGACCATCGCAGGGCATCAGGACTACTCCAGCGCTGCCTGTGCCTCATCACCCCTGGTCCCACATCGGCCTGGATTTTGTCACGGGCCTCCCGCCGTCCCAGGGTAACACCACCATCCTCACGATAGTGGACCGATTCTCCAAGGCGGCCCACTTCGTGGCCCTCCCGAAGCTCCCAACAGCCCAGGAGACAGCGGACCTCCTGGTCCACCACGTCGTCCAGCTGCATGGGATTCCAACAGACATAGTCTCCGATCGCGGTCCCCAGTTCTCCTCGCAAGTCTGGAGGAGCTTCTGCCGGGAACTGGGGGCCACGGTGAGTCTCTCGTCCGGGTACCACCCTCAGACCAACGGGCAAGCAGAACGGGTAAACCAGGAGGTGGAACAGGCCTTGCGCTGCGTGACTGCCGCGCACCCGGCGGCCTGGAGTACCCATTTGGCCTGGATCGAGTATGCCCATAGCAGCCAGGTGTCTTCAGCCACCGGCCTCTCCCCTTTTGAGGTGTGTCTGGGGTATCAGCCCCCGTTGTTTCCGGTGGTTGAGGGAGAGATCGGTGTGCCCTCGGTCCAGGCCCACCTACGGAAGTGCCGTCGGGTGTGGCGTGCCGCCCGTTCTGCTTTGCTAAAGGCCCGGACGAGGGCAAAAGCCCATGCAGACCGTCGGCGGCCCCCGGCCCCTGCGTATCGGCCAGGGCAGGAGGTGTGGTTATCCACAAAGGACATTCCCCTCAAAGTGGACTCCCCCAAGCTACAGGACCGTTATATCGGCCCATTCAAGATCCTTAAGGTCATCAGTCCAGCCGCAGTGAGGCTTCAGCTTCCGGCCTCAGTGCGGATCCATCCTGTGTTTCATGTATCCCGTGTCAAACCGCATCACACCTCACCCCTCTGTACTCCGGGTCCGGCACCGCCTCCTGCCCGGATCATCGATGGCGAGCCGGCTTGGACTGTACGCCGGTTCTTGGATGTCCGTAGGATGGGCCAGGGCTTCCAGTATTTGGTGGACTGGGAGGGGTACGGTCCCGAAGAACGCTCCTGGGTGAAGAGGAGCTTCATCCTGGACCCGGCCCTCCTGGCCGATTTCTACCGCCGCCACCCGGACAAGCCTGGTTGGGCGCCAGGAGGCGCCCGTTGAGGGGGGGGTCCTGTTGTGTGGGCCGCCAGAAGAGGAGGTACTGCTGGCCCACCACCAGAGGGCGCCCTGTCTGGAGTGCGGGCTCCAGGCACCAGAGGGCGCAGCTGCCTCACAGGAGCAGCCAGGGTGACAGCTGTCACGCATCACCTGCAACAGCTGTTACCAATCACCTGATCAGCAGGGGTACATCAGCAGGACGACGTCTCCACCTCTTTGCCGAGATATCGTTCTACCTGGAAGGTAACGTTCTCAGCTGACCGTGAGATCTTTTCAGTAACCTTTTGTGACTTTTGTGCATTATATAGCAGACTCTTTCCAACGAGAGGTGGAGGTAGTTTTCCTGCCGTGTGGATTGCTGGGTGTAAACGCGCCCACATTTAATTGTTTTTTTTTGTTCCTCGCCAGCAGTACCAGGTCCGACACGCGAAGGCAGTGGCCACCTGGGAGTTCGGGACTTGGCGGCTCCAGTATTCCCGGGGTCTGGTGGCGGAGGAAATCGTGTGGTTCCGGTTCTGCTTTGGACAGACGTCTTCTATCTTCCAGCCTGCCCACACGACACCTTCTGTGATTTGACTTGTTGTCTATTGTTGTAATCTGTTGTGTTTGTTGTGCCCATTCACAACAGTAAAGTGTTGTTATTTGACTTCCTCCATTGTCCGTTCATTTGCGCCCCCTGTTGTGGGTCCGTGTACCTACACTTTCCCAACAAGGTCCCTAAGATAAGATGGGACCTGATTATTCAAAACCTTATAAGTAAGAAGAAGAATTTTAAATTCTGTTGTAGAATTAACAGGAAGCCAATGAAGAGAGGCCAATATGGGTGAGATATGCTCTCTCCTTCTAGTCCCCGTCAGTACTCTAGCTGCAGCATTTTGAATTAACTGAAGGCTTTTTAGGGAACTTTTAGGACAACCTGATAATAATGAATTACAATAGTCCAGCCTAGAGGAAATAAATGCATGAATTAGTTTTTCAGCATCACTCTGAGACAAGACCTTTCTGATTTTAGAGATATTGCGTAAATGCAAAAAACCAGTCCTACATATTTGTTTAATATGCGCTTTGAATGACATATCCTGATCAAAAATGACTCCAAGATTTCTCACAGTATTACTAGAGGTCAGGGTAATGCCATCCAGAGTAAGGATCTGGTTAGACACCATGTTTCTAAGATTTGTGGGGCCAAGTACAATAACTTCAGTTTTATCTGAGTTTAAAAGCAGGAAATTAGAGGTCATCCATGTCTTTATGTCTGTAAGACAATCCTGCAGTTTAGCTAATTGGTGTGTGTCCTCTGGCTTCATGGATAGATAAAGCTGGGTATCATCTGCGTAACAATGAAAATTTAAGCAATACCGTCTAATAATACTGCCTAAGGGAAGCATGTATAAAGTGAATAAAAATTGGTCCTAGCACAGAACCTTGTGGAACTCCATAATTAACCTTAGTCTGTGAAGAAGATTCTGTTATGTGTTGGACGCAGGACTGAGAACCGACCAGCGTTTGAAGGACCCAGTATGAAATAAGCAGAGCACAGTACAAAGGATAACAAAATTTAATAAACATAACAGTGACGTGCTAAAGTATAACAAATGAGTGCGCGGACTGGCGAGGTGGGTATACGGTGCGCTCCCAGCTGCACAAACGGTCCGGAGCCAGAAACAGTTCGGACCCAAGGACCCCGCCGACACCCCCCAGGTGGCCGCGACAAACCGAGTCTGTGAAAGAAGAAATCATCATGTGAGTCCACACTCCACACACAGAGAGACCGCTCAAAGGTGTACACAAACAGCAAACACTTCCTGGCTTAATTACTAATCAGCCTCCCACCCTGCAGGCATGGAACATCCAGTTCACATTATCATTGCAGTGGAAGCTGATTAAACGACTAACATAACAGCTCAATATAATACGGTGTGAGGGACACCACATTTACTGACTGTACAAATGTTAGTCACAAAACCTAACGTACCTCAGGAAGTGTGCTGACGAGCGTGAGACCTCACCCCCTCCTCTTTCACAGACCATGGCATCAAACCTGGACGTTCTCTGCATCCATAATGATGAGATGGCTCTCAAGACGACGATCTCACCCGTCTGGTCACAAGGTCGAGTCTCTGGCAAATACACACTGTGTACTCCAGACTTAAATGCCACCATGCTCCAATCCATGTAGATGCACCACAGCTGTGAGTCCTGATGAGCTGCACATGATCAGCCTCAGGTGATCAGGGTGAGGTCCTGATAACTCAGCCACACAGCCACTCAGTCCTAAACGCGTGCCACCTGGAAGGAAAAACAAAAGACAGAAACAGAAGACAGAACAAAAGCCAGCCAGGCACGCCAGACACCCCAGCCACAACAGATTCCCCATTTACATGAACAAATTGTAATCTATTAGATAAATATCATATAGAGAGAACAAAATATAGAGATGATAAGAATAGAAAATGTAAAATTTAGGGGAAATAAATCACTCCAGAGCATTAAATAATGTGTTTTTTAAAATATACCTTCAATTCATGAACATCCATCCTTTTATTGGAATATCAAGTTCTAGTGTCATTACAACAACACTGTATGTTACATTTACAACAGTTGTAAATGTGACATACAGTAAAACATGCTGAATATGGATCTACACATTTAGTTTGGACTGTGAATTCATTATTATTTTCACTGTTAATGATAGAAGCGTTTGGTTTCCCATTATTCAAACATTATTCCTTTGCACCATTTGTGATCATTAAAAGTGTGTGTTTGTACGTCGTGTGCAATGATGTGTGTGCTGTACTCATGTCAGGAGTGTTAGCTGACTCCCTCAGACATCATTTATAGAGCATACACACATATACACACACACGTGTTCTGGAACAGGTGTCTACTTCATCCAGAGAGCAAAGCACCAAATGCGGGCCTGTGTGCATGTGTGTACGCACATGCACCGCAGTGCACACACACACAGCAGTACACACGCACAGGTGTGTGTTGGCTGATAAAGTTTATCGTCTCGGGGCAGGAGGCTCTCTGCAGCTGGCGTGGTGAAAGCCGTGCAGAGCGAGCGAGTGTGTCTGTGCGTGTGAGCCGCCACACGTGCGTGTGTGCCTTTGGAAAGTGAGGATGGCAACATTAAGTGGTGCTGATGACCCACTCCTCATCACTCTTTCATACATAAAGCAGATTTAAATCCATTTGGAAGGTTGAGAAGCCATCAGTGTATTTAGAGGATGATATTTCAAAGAGTGCAGTCGCAAAAATCTGATCTCCAAGAGGTAGACGCGAGGACCTGCTACACATTTCGCAGTTAATGTCACAAAACCAAATCCAGTTTTGTGGCTCGTAAAAATGTTGTTGAAGGGTAAAATATTGCCATACCAGCTAACATGCAGCCAGTAACCTCTTGCAAATGCCAGGGCATTTTCTTGGGGGTTACTCACCTAGGAAGACTTACATCATAGACTAGTAAGGCTACTGGCCTAGGACAATATACATGTCAGGCTTGTAAGGGAGTATTTAATTTCCACTGTGTGCCATGTGTCCCTCTTCCAGATGAGCTTGCTTGGCTATGTCCCAATTCACAGGCAGCATCCTTTGAAACCTGCATTTGTCTACTACATTAGTCACACTGGCAGGACGAGGTTGTCTCATTTTGAAGGCACCTTGGAATGAGGCTGACGTGCAGTCGTCTGTCCTTTGAAAATGAGGGATACAACAGTTGCATCCTTCATGGCACAAACAATACCAAAAGTCATTATATGATTTTTTTTTCCAAGACAAAATGGTTGATAAAGAACCCAAACAAACAAAAAACAAGCAAGCAAGCAAACAAACAAAAAAAAAAAACAAATCTAGTAAGTGATCCTTAATACTTTAATCTTTAAAGTAATCTTTAAAGGAAAATTAATTACTGAAAATTATTACTAAACTACGGGTTACATCCACTATGCTTGTTTGTTGCATGCAACTGTTAAGGTTGCTAGACAGCGGGTGTATGGGCGGGAAAAGCTAATGACACAATAGTAGAATGCACCACGGGCTAGACCGTCTCATTTCAGAACGGTTGATTTGTCATACACGGTCTCAGAACATCAAATCTGCAGCCTTCGAAGGATGCCGCTCCTCCGCCCCTGAACTGACACACAGACATTGTAACATTATGGTTTAATAAACAGAGAATTGCTAATCTTGGATGTGTTTCTTTTCAAATTCTATTGACTGTAAAATACCAAATTGTAAAACTACATATTTGAGGATCATAATACATTTGCTATTTATTAGCAGGGGTGGTGTACGACTTCAGTTGTTCAACAGTCCAGGGTCTCCGTTGTAGTATTTTTCACTTCATAATGAGCCACACATTTTCAATGGGCGACAGGTCTGGACTACAGGCAGGCCAGACTAGTACCCGCACTCTTTTACTACGAAGCCACGCTGTTGTAACACGTGCAGAATGTGGCTTGGTATTGTCTTGCTGAAATATGCAGGGAAGTCCCTGATAAAGACGTTGCTTGGATGGCAGCATGTTGCTCCAAAACCTGGTTGTACCTTTCAGCATTGATAGTGCCATCACAGATGTGTAAGTTGCCCATGCCATGGGCACTAACACACCCCCATACCATCACAGATGCTGGCTTTTGAACTTTACGCTGGAAACATTCTGGATGGTCTTTTTCCTTTTTTGTCCGGAGGACACGACATCCATGATTTCCAAAAACAATTTGAAATGTGCACTCATCAGACCACATCACACTTTTCCACTTTGCATCTGTCCATTTCAAATGAGCTCGGACCCAGAGAAGGCGGCGGCGTTTCTGGATGTTGTTGATGTATGGCTTTCACTTTGCATAGTAGAGCTTTAACTTGCACTTGTAGATGTAGCGACGAACTGTGTTAACTGACTATGGTTTTCTGAAGTGTTCCTGAGCCTACGCGGTAAGATCATTTACACAGTAATGTCGGTTTTTAATGCAGTGCCGCCTGAGGGATCGAAGGTCACAAGCATTCAATGTTGGTTTTCGGCCTTGCCGCTTACACGTAGAAAGTTCTCCAGATTCTCTGAATCTTCTGATTATATTATGGACTGTAGATGATGGAATCCCTAAATTCCTTTCAATTGAATGTTGAGAAACATTGTTCTTAAACTGTTGGACTATTTTTTTCACGCATTTGCTCACAAAGTGGTGATCCTCACCCCATCTTTGCTTGTGAATGGCTGAGACTATTGGGGATGCTCCTCTTATACCCAATCATGACACTCACCTGTTTCCAATTAACCTGTTCACGTGTGGAATGCTCCAAACAGGTGTTCTTTGAGCATTCATCAACTTTCCCAGTTTTTTGTTGCCACTGTCCCAACTTTTTTGAAACGTGTTGCAGGCATCCATTTCAAAATGAGCAAACATTTGCACAAAAACAATAAAGTTGATCAGTTTGAACATTAAATATCTTGTCTTTGTGGTGTATTCAACTGAATATAGGCTGAAGAGGATTTTCAAATCATTGTATTCTGTTTTTATTTACATTTTACACAACGTCCCAACTTCATTGGAATTGAAGTTATAACAAGTAGGTCCACCTTGGATCTGCTGTGGTGACCCTGAGTGAAAAGAAGGGAGCAGCCAGAGCTACTGTCTTTCTTTTTATGCAGTTAATATTTATGTGAAACTGTGGCTTGTCTGACCTATTTGACCCATCAAATGAAGCCAGGTTGACGTTAACCCTCTCACTGACCTGAATCTAACTCTCATATCTCCCAACCAGGGGTGATGAAAAGAGGAGAATATGGAGAAGGATTCTAGGGGCCCAATTATAATTCTGACAAAATAATATGGGAGTGGCCCAGTAAGATTTCTTTTCATGTGGTCCAAAATTCCTGGCAGCACCCCTGCTCCCAATATTCAACTCGATACTTACAACTTTTGATAGGCTGCTTAACGCAGTTGTTGGAATAACATGAAACTTTACACTGCAGCACAACTTCTTTATCAGAACAAAATGTGACCTCAGTACCTCCTAAAAGCTCAGGACTCTGGAGGAAAATATGTGGTGAAAAGTGAAGAAGCCGGTCTTGTGCCTGTCAATACCTGCTGATGTGCTCCAGGCCCTCTGACCTCCAAGTGCTTCAGTGTAGTTGATCAGCGGCTAAAAGGAGTATGACTGGGGATGGATTCAGCAGCTCCGTGCTGAGAGTCAACTGTGGCCTTTTGCAATTGCTGACTAAGGAAAAGGAAATTTTTCTTGGGCAAGTAGGTTATCTGTAGGAACTGACCTACTATGGGAGTCACCTTATGAACTGATTCAGCAAACTAATGTAGGTTTTTCAAACAGACACTAAAGTTTGTAATTGTGCACTTTCACATGGATGCTATTTGTAATTTTCACAACCAGAATCTCAAAATGTGGGATTGAGTGTTCACATGGTGGCCTTTTGTTGTTGCTTGTTGCAGGTGATG
The DNA here is from genome assembly GCF_902500255.1 of Thalassophryne amazonica. Taxonomy (NCBI): domain Eukaryota; kingdom Metazoa; phylum Chordata; class Actinopteri; order Batrachoidiformes; family Batrachoididae; genus Thalassophryne; species Thalassophryne amazonica. The sequence continues at coordinate 39,655,389 of NC_047122.1, forward strand.
CAACAGATTTGCACCTAAATGTGAAGCGGTGCTTGGATGAGCATCACCACCTCTAAATTGGACAGTCAGGTCAGGTTTGGGAGCATATATTTGTATTGCACATTGTTGGATCCATCACTTCACAGAACTGCTTTAAATGGTAAATGGGCTGCATTCATATAGCGCTTTCCCATCTGCATCAGACGCTCAAAGCGCTTTACAATAATGCCTCACATTCACCCTGATGTCAGGGTGCTACCATATAAGGCTTTCGCTACACACCGGGAGCAACTAGGGAATTAAGGAGCTTGCCTAAGGGCCCTTAGTGATTTTCTGGTCAGACTGGGATTTGAACCAAGGATCCTCTGGTCTCAAGCCCAACGCTTAACCACTAGACCCCAAGGCAAGACTCCTTCAACGTACCAGCTGAGGTACGTTGCAACACTCAGCTATGGTGAGGAACTCTGGTGAATGAGGTGGTGGGACTGACCTTTAGGGTCAGAGTGAGGACTTCTGATGTTCAATATGATCTTGAGGTGTAAGTGCTGCTTGAAGGAGTAAAGTGATTTGAGTATCAGACAAGTACTTCTGCCTTTGGAGGTTTTCAGGCATAGAATGATGGATGTCTAGTTTAAGAACCACTACTCTAGTTAATTAAACCAAACTTTGTCTTTGTCACAAACTTATACTGATGTATGTGTATTTCTTTAGGGTTACTGTATCAACATGGCGGTGCAACATGGCTGCCTCCATGAGGAGGCCTTGTTGATTTGTCTCAACATGTGACATTACCGCTGTGAAGACATAGTGACACTTGAACATCAGTGGACCAAGAGCAGTGAAATTAAGGGAGACCATGTGGAAAAATAATGCAAGTACACTCTTTCTCCAATTACATTTTCTGGGCAAGGCCAAGAATTTTTTCAAGTACCCTCGTAAAATCCTCCATACTGCAGCTTTGATGTTTTTATGGCAATCATTCAGTTTATTAGTGGATCAGATAAGTATGACTTTTGGCCAGAATTGTTCACTTGGTGATACAAGCATCTGATTTGGCATGAATATTCTTCACAAATCAGTGTCTGAGAAAAAGTGTTGACCACTTGAAAATCCAATATGGTGGCCATGTAGAAGTCAATGAAAAACTACACAGGGGTCAAAATTGAAAAAATGTTCAAATCATGTTTAAAGCCATATTATGTGTCTGATCACAAAGATTCCAAAAAGGTATAGTTTGGACTATCTATGACTGAATGTTATGGAGTTATGGGGTAAAAAACAACAAAACAAAACAAGTATGGTGACAAAGGTCAGTTTCAGCTTGTACAGGGGTCAAAAGTTGAAGTTACTCCAATTTTTGTAAAATGTGATGCAAATTATTGGTTGAATTAACAGGGTTTTAAAAAGGAATAGTTTGCACCATATGTCATGCTCAGTTGTCACGTTACAGGGTAACATATGTCACATGCCATAGTGTACAAATAATGAATGTTTATGAGTTCAATGGTACGAATATTTCATGAGGTGAAAGCTGGAACATACCATTCAACGAGGCGAAGTAGCCATCTACCTCATTCTTACCATCGAAAGAATGTAAAAACATTCATTAT